>NC_133503.1:100753750-101358593 GCF_049354715.1 Callithrix jacchus | reverse complement strand
TCTTCCATAGTAGTAGCTATGAATATGAAACTTGAATACTGTCAGTGCCACATAGAAGAAAGTGTTTGTTAGCATGTTTATGTGTATGTGCATGTAACAGGAAGAATATGAAAGAGTAAAAATGAGGGAGAAGGAAAAAAATGGGGGAGAGAGAAAGTGAATTGTGACTACTGCCTAGACCTTGGTTTAGTTGCTTCTGCATACCTATGTAACTCCTAGCACTGTGGTTATTCATACTTATTCCAAATATATGACATCTTTCAAATAGCTTTGCCCTGTTTGCCTAAAGGTGCTTAAGTTGGGTTTCTGGCATTTGCACCAGAAAATTCCTAACACACACTTTAAAACTCATCACACTGAAATTACTTAAGTAATTTCAATTATGAAATTATGTATTACACTATATAATTACTGTTTTATTGTCTTACTGTGATAGGCAGAATTTTAAGATGGCCCACAAGAGACTCAGCAAGGTAGCACTATGCTTATAATCCCAGCTGTTCAGAAGGCTGAGGCAAGAAAATCGCTTGAGCCCAGGAGTTTGAGACTAGCCTTAGCAACATCGTAAGACCCCCATCTCAAAAAATAAAAATAAAAAGCCACACCACACATGTAAGACAGATCCCAAATTCCTGGCCCATTGGCATACACATTTGGTATAATCTCCTTCACTTGAATAGGGGTGCAACTTATGAATATGATGGGATTTCACTCCCATGATTACATTACTTTGTATGGCAAAGATTCAGAGGCAGAGAATTGCTCACCTCCTTGCTTTGCAGAAGATGAAGGCCACCATGAGTTCTATAGCTGCATGGGACTAAATTTTGCCAACAGCCTGAGTGAGTATGGAAGACCCGGAGTTTGGATGAGATCATAGCCTGAGTGGAACCCTTGATGGCAGCCTTGTGAGAACTCTGCAGAGGGCCCAACCATGTGTTTGTTACCTGAACTGACCTACAGAAATATGGGATAATAAATGGGTATTATTCTAAACCACTAAGTTTGTGGTAATATGCTATGCAGCAAATATATATTCAGGGAAGAAAAATAGGACAAGTTTTGTCAAAGAAAATGCATGTTCTTCTATGAACATTAAAAGACCAAAAAAGAGGTACTTCAGTTCTCAAGGTGTAAGTCATACGGGCTGAATTGTGTCCTCCCAAAATTCATATATTGAAGCCGAGTGCCTCAGAATGTGACTGTATTTGGAGACAGGGCTATTAAAAAGGCTGGTAAGTTAAAATGAGACTACTAGGGTGGTCTCTAATACACTAAGCCTCTAACATTTTCTGATTTTAACTTGTGTGTGATAGATTTCCTTCAGTGACATGTTATCATCCCTTGACATTACCTCTTGCAAGCATCACACTGCTATGGTTTGGATGCTCGGTCTAATACTTCTGAACACATCTATTATATTCATTTCTTAGTTTTTCTGTTTTGCTTTGTTTTCAATCTTAAAATATTATGTTTCATTTATATAAAAAATATTATTGAGCTGACATTATGAGTATGAATAAATGCCTTGGTGTATGTATTAGTTAGCTGAGGCTGCAATAACAGAGTGGCACAGACTGGATGACTTAAATAACAGAAATTTATTTTCTTATAGTTCTAGAGACTAGAAGTCCGTGATCAAGGTTTTGGCAGGACTGGTTTTCTCTGAGGCCTCTGGGCTTGCAGATGGACACCTTCTCTGTGTCCTCAGATGATCTTTCTTCTGTATGTGAGCATCCCTAGAGTCTGTGTGTCTCAATTTCCTCTTCTTGTAAGGAAATCAGTCACACGCTAACCGTCTCATTTTAACTTAAATCACCTTTTCAAATGCCTTGTATCCAAATATAGTCACATTGTAAGGTAGGGAAATTAGGGCTTCAACATATGAATTGGGGGGAGTACAGTTTAGCCCATAACAGCATAATTTTTTGGGGATCGGAAGCATATTGTAATGCCAAGTTTCCATTCTTTCCAGAGCATGCTGTAGAAACTCTTTCTAAAGATTGCTTAAGAAATATTATGTTTTAATTTTACACATTGGACTCGAGAGTTCCCAATTATTATTTATGACTCTAAATTTTCAATATACCAAAATGAAAAGGTATTTGAATCTCTTCACATGCCAACCAGTTGGAGAGAGAATGAGTCAAGTACAGACCCCTTTTCCTAAAGTTTCGTTATTTCTTTTAAAGATAGCCTGAGCTAAATTTATTTCCCTCCCTCCCTCTCTCTCTCTCTCTCTTTCTTATTTTGCCAGTCTTCTGATTTTAAAAGAAAACAGTAATACAACAGTAGATGTGGCAACAAAATGAAACAATAGAGTTGCTATGTCAGCCAAATAAGATATATGATTTAGAATTTTTTTCAAATGATTTTTAACTTTCTGTAACTGTATGTTCACAGATCCACTCAAGACATTATCTACAGTTATAAAATACATGTTCCTTTCTATCCCTGCCCTCATTAGATATGACTTCCCCAGGGATAAGCCATGATGAGAGCAATTTGGGATCTGTAACATGATGCCATCCATGGTACTTATTTGTTTTGGTAAAGTTTTATTTCATTCCACGGCAACACACTGCAGTATATCTAATCCATGTGCAGTGTCTGCAAATGTATACAGGTTTTAAGTTACAAAGGGGACTAGAATATTAGGGTATATTTATCAAAGTGTGTTTCTCCACAGGAAAGTAATAATGATTTACAGTTATTTTCTGTGGGTTGCCTTTTCATTCTCTTGACAATATCTTTCATAGAGCAAAATCTTTACATTTGATCAAGTCAAATTTACCAAATGTTTTCTTTTACGTATTGTGTTTTTGATGCTGTATTTAAGAACACTTTTCTTAACTGAAGATCACAAAGATTTTCTGTGCTTTCTTTTAATGTTTTATCATTTTATATTTTGCATTTAGGTCTGTGATCAATTTTTGAGTAATTTTTATATAAGGTAAGAGATATGGGTCATGGTTCTATGTCAATGTCCAATTGTTCCAGTACCATTTTTTAAAAAGATTGTCCTTTCTTCACCGAATTGTCTTTGCACCTTTTCAATAATTTACTGACCATATTTGCATGGGTATATTTCTAGATTCTTTATTCTGTTCCATTGATCTGATTGCCTATGTTTTTACCAATATTTCACTCTCTTAATTACTATAGCTTTATAATAAGTCTTGAAATCATGTTGTTTGAGTCCTTCAGCTTTTCTTTGTTTTCAAAACAAAACCAAATTTTTTAAATGGACAAAAGATTTGAACAGACACTTCACCAAATAATATACAGTTGATCCTTGAACAACATGGGTTTGAACCGCACAAGTCCACTTACATGCCGGTTTTTTTCAACCAAAGATGAAGTGAGGCCAGGCATGGTGGCTCACACCTGTAATCCCAGTGATTTAGGAGGCTGAGGTGGGTGGGTCAACTTGAGGTCAGGAGTTTGAAACCAATCTGCCCAACATGGTGAAATTCTGTCTCTATTAAAAATACAAACATTAGTCCGGCATGGTGTCAGGCACCTTCCAGCTACTCTGGAGGCTGAGGCATGAGAAGAGCTTGAACCCAGGATGTGGAATTTGCAGTGAGCTGAGATCACACCACTGCACTCCAGCCTGGGCAACAGAATGAGACTTCTTCTCAAAAATAAATAAATAAATAAAACAAAGGTGAAGTGAAATACAGTATTTGCAGAAGCATAATTCAAGTATATAGAGGGCTGATTTCACAAAGTAGGTTTTGCAGTGCCAAGTGAGTGACTTGAATATGTGCAGATTCTGATAAAAGTGGGGATCCTGGAATCAATCTCTGGAGAATACAGAGGAATGACTGTACATGGACGGCAGGTAAACACATGCAAAGATTCTTACCAGTATTAGTCATTAGGGAAATGTAAATTAAAAGCCCACAAGACACCACTACACACCTATATGAATGGCAAAACAAACAAACTCCAGTACCTCCGTACCACCACCAAGTGCTGGTGAGAGAGAAGCAACTGGAACTGTCATTCGTTACTGGTGGAAATGTAAAATGGTGCAGCCACTTCAGAAAAGTTCAGCAGTTATAAAGCTGAATATGCACTTACCATGGGTTTGGCAATTTCACTCCTAGGTATTCGGCCAAGTAAACTGAAAATTTGTGTTCATACAATAAAACCTGTGTGTGAATGTTTATAGCAACTTTATTCATAATTGCCCAAATCTGGAAAACACCAAACATCCCTCAACTGAGATATGGGTGAACAAACAGTGAAACACCATACTTTGATAGAATGAAAAAAAAAAAAAAAAACGACAACGACTAATACACACAGTAACAGACAAATCTCAAATACATTATGGTAAGTGAAAGAAGTCAGGGTTAAAAGGCTATATACTGTATGATTCCGTTTATATAACATTTTGAAAAGGCAAAACTATAGTGACAAAGAGCAGATCACTGGTTATCAGGGGTTGTGTGGGGATAGGGTTGACTATGAACGAATAGCATGAATGAATTTTGCGGGTGGGGAAGTTGGAACTATTCTGGATTTTGATCGTGGTGATAGTTATGCAGCTATGCGTTGGTCAAAATTTATAGAACACTGTACACCAAAAACAGTGAATTTTACTGTATGTAAATTAGAAAATAAAGTAAATGTGGAAGCATAAAGTATTCTATTGCTGGAGAAGAAGAGGGAGAGGTAACTGTGAGGTGGGAGATAAGTCTGGATAAATTGCTTACAGATTTGTAAAAGTCCCTGAAGCCAAGGTTGAGAAACTAGACATACTTCTAAGCCAAAGAATTTGAAAATCAGAATGTAAAAATGAAAATGATGGTTTGGTGACTTCACTGTTGACAATGTGTACCACAGAGCCCTAGGGTGGGAGGCAGGGAAACCAATTAAGAGGTGACAATGGCTCCCCTAAGGGTGATACCTTATATTTGAAAAGGAATCTATCCATTGAAAATTCTTTCAGTTTTTTTTTTGTTTGTTTGTTTACTGCATCTTAATCCTCTTAAGAACCAGTGAGGTTGTAATTATTATCTGCAATTAATAGATGCAAAAATTGAAGCTCAGAAAGGCTAAGCGATTTAAGTTCCCACTATATAACTATGATTCTAAGACTTGTAGCTTAACTGTTTCCTTCTTTCTAGTCCTTTTTATTCTCTCTCATGTCATTCTATTCACTTCCTTCTTAGCATTTATCACAGTCTGTAGGTTGTCTGCTGATCCTTTTTCTTGCTTATTGTCTGTATGTCCCACTTGACTTCAGGGAAGGAACCCTGTCCTGGGAGCAGCTCCTTGTATCCTCAGAGCTTCTTAACAGTGCTTTTGGTACATAATAGGTGCTCAAGAAATATTCATTGAGTGAAGAACTAAGTTAGAAAGCAAAGATAAAATATTGTTATAATTGACATAGTTTTTTCCTTTTTATTTTATTTTTATTTGTTTAGAAACAGAGTCTCTCTCTGTCACCCAGGTTGTAGTGCAATGGCACAATCTCAGGTCACTGCAACCTACACCTCCCAGCTTCAAACAATCCTCCTGCCTCATCCATCCTAGCTGGGCTTATAGGCGCCCACCACCACGCTTAGCTAATTTTTGTATTTTTAGTAGAGATTGGCCTTCACCATGTTGGCCAGGCTGGTCTCCAACTCCTGGCCTCAAGTGATCTGCCCACCTCAGTCTCCCGAAGTGTTGGGATTATAGGCGTAAGCCACGATGCCTGCCCCCCCCCGCCTTTTTTTTCCTCTAGAATGTCACTTACGTAGACGAGGCATATCCTTTTTTTTTTTAATAAGTTTTTCACACTTTCATTAAGCCTATGCCTTCTTCTTTTTTTTTTATTGAGGGAAAAAGAGAAAAACAAGGGGAAAAAAAAGAAAATGAGGGAAAAAGGAATATTACTCATTCCTAAAATGGGTTTCAATAATGGCCGATCAATATTTTGAGTGTTTAAAGTGGTTAATGCATATTTAATGTGTTTAAAATGGAGACCTCTATTGTGTTTATTTGTTCTGGCTCTGAGTTCCAAGCATATCCTTTTTAACATGTATTCTCTCTGCAGTGATGGAGACAGATGTTCCTTGCTCTGTTTTTTCTCTCAATAGCTCTCAAACCTGGCTATGCAACAGATTCATGTACAGATCTTTTTTATTTTAATGCTGTATTTATCAAAGCAATGCAGGTGAAATGATACCTTCATTTATAACAGAAAACAGCAGCCCAGCCCTAACCACTGTTACTCTTCAGTCCCCATCACCATCTGATAGTTGAACTCTACTCTTAACACTGGTATTTACCCTTTCTACCATGAAGCATACTCACAATACCTTTTCTTGAGTTTTCAATATTGGAAATTATCCGCTGACTTCCTACTAAGAAAGAAGAGAATTTAGCTCTCTCACATTACTTCCACCCAGTTTCCCTTACCCTTGTCCTATAATATTATAGAAACTACAATTATGATTCCTCATTTAATTAATTTTAGTGCTTAGATTAAGATACTTATGCAATAAATGTTAAGGCTAAGTTACATGAAATACTATGATTACATTAATAAATATAAAGTTTCTGTTTTTGAATTAAATTTTTCCTTCTGTGGTTAATAATTGCTATTTTCTGTTTGTTTTATCTCTTATATATGCCTGCCCCGAAGTCATCTACAAATTTGGTTAGTACAGCTGTACTGTGATGAAATACATCAGGAACTCTCTTGACCCCATTTTTTTTTTCTTGGAGACATCAGTTCCAGAGATATTCATTCTCTTGCTTCAGTCTATACTTTTAGGCCTGTGATACAACTGTTGTCCTAGAAATTACTTTTAATATCATCCTGGATATTCCTCTTTCCCTTTCTCCAATGTTGATTCCATGTCTTCATCTTGTTCTTGGACCAAACTGACCGTGAGGCTGCTATTTCTTGTGGCTCAATAATGAGATGCAGATGAATTGGGGAGGAAGAGAGTTTTTATTTCTACAACCAGTTACAGGGAGAAGGCCTGGAAGTTATTGCCAGACCAACTCAAAATTACAAAGTTTTCTAGAGCTTATGTATCTTCTAAGCTATATGTCTACGTGTAAGTGTGCATTCATCTAAAGACATCAGTGATTAACTTCTTTTAATCTATAACTAATGTCTGAGTCCTGAACACCTTCCTCTGGAGCCTCAGTAAATTTTTTAATGTAAATGGGTCTAGGTGCTGGGGTGACTATTCTTATCTTGTCATGTATGTATCTGTGCAACAATCCTGCATGATCTGCACATGTACCCCAGAACCTAAAGTACAATTAAAAAATAAACACACATATAATTTTGTATAACTACATCAAAAAAAATAACATAAACTCTTTGTGCATGTATTTTCTTTCAGCATTATCCTTCAATTCACATAACGGCATATGAAAATGATGAACTGTACCTTTGAAAGGAATTGTAAGCTATACTATTCTCTTTTTTTTTGTATTAAAAAGTCTTTAATCAGAAAGGATTTATCTTCCTTCAACACAAATGCACACATTAAAAGTAAAAATACATACGTACATAAATATTTACACAAATGAGAGATCACAGTGGACACCTACATGCCCTGGGCTAGGGGTTGAGAAGATGAACATCAGGAGCACCTGGAGGATGGCTTATCTTCTGTTCCCATTGTCCTGTGGTCGTCTTTTTGGCCAAGGTGGGTAGACTGGGAGGGGACAGGGTATAGCTCCAGACTGATGGCAGAGTTACTGGCAAACTGTAGCAACAAGGCCCTCTCCAGACAGTTTCATAGGATCACCAGGGAGTGCTGATTCACGGAGGTTTGAGGAGTTCCTTGAGACCCCTAATAAATTTATTTGTGGTTGCTTGGGGAGTTTCTACAGATCCCCAATAAAACTTGTTTAATCCTAAATGGGCCCTGTTAAGAATTCTTTGTTATTTTGTCATTCTTTAAGGCCTAGGCAACACTCTTGGTGGGCTTTTGTTACATTCCAGCCTTTGTATAAGGGCACTTGCTTTTAATATTTAGCTTAACCACTCAGTACTGAAACAGTTGTTATGGAGGCCTACATTAGTGAGACATGGCCTGCCACAATCTTATATTTTAAGCCCTCTTTTTGGTGGAAAACACCTTTAAGTACCTTCATGAGAAATAATTTCATAGAAAGAAAACTTTTTGAGATGTTGTATGTCTGAAAGTACTTTTCTTCTGCTCTTAGACTTCATTGATCTGTTGGTTTTATTGAGAATTCTAGATTGTAAATGATCTCTCCTTGGAATTTAGGGTATTGCTCCATTTTCTTCTAGCTTCTAGTATCATTTGGAAGTCCAATGCCTTTCTCTGTTTTCATGCCTGCTCTTTTGTCTGGATTCTGTTATTTTATCTGAAGCATTCAGGGAATTTAAAACATCTCAGCTGTTCTGACATTTTAGGATTAAGTGCTTTTGTGTGTCTTTTTCATTCATTTTGCAAGGCACTCACTAGATCCTTTTCAATCTGGAAATTCAGGTCCTTCATTCTTCCTTTGACAATTTTGCCCGCTTCCCTCATCTCCTTTTTTCTTTCTATAGATTAGATGTATCATCTCCTGAATTGATCCTACATTTTTTCCTCATATTTTTCAACTGCTTGTCTTTTTGTTTTTCTGAGACTTCTCAATTTCCTTTTATCATCTGCTATTGAATTTCTTTTTTTTCTTTTCTTTTTTTTACTTTTCAAAGCTTGTTTGTCTCTCTGAATTTTTCTTTAGAAAAATAGCATCCTGTTTTCATTCAAGGGTACAGTATTTTTAAGGATTGGGATTCTTTATTTTTGATGTGATTGGGTAGGGAATCTGTCCATTTTAGAAAATCCACTCCCTCACCCTCAGTACTCACTAGCTATAAAAATACTTTTCCCTTATGCAAGGAAATTTCCCTAAAAGGAATCCTGTAAGATCTTCTCTGAGGGATAGGAACCTAAATACAGCATTATGGGAGTCTGGAGGAGAAGTCTCAAAGTTCAGTATGTAGACTTTAACGTATTCCCTTTACCCCAATGTGCAGTAAGGCATTTTTCTCCTAAGTACTATTCAGCTGTCTCTGTATCTTCAAGATCAGAGCTTCCCTAATGATACTGAGGAGTAAATCTTGTTGCCTCTGGATTGTGGTATGGTAGTGTGTTACCTAGCTGTTTGGTGGGGAAAATGATCTTGGAGAGAGAAGAAGGGTCTCCCTACGCCTTTACAGACTTTCAAGCAATCCTGTTGCTTACAGCATCTTTTCTCAACCATGCCCCCTCAGAGATCCTACGTCTTAGATTTCTGGTCACCTGGACCTATGTTTATCTGTATCAAGGATTTTCAGGACAGTGTAGAGATAAATGCCTGAGTTCAACACACCATGTTGAACAATTCACTGGTCTCATGCCAAACATACAGACTTTCCTGAACTCCTTTGCGTTTCCAGTGAGAATCTTTGGGAGTTAATCTGGGAGTCTATTTTTGAAAAGATCCTCAGGTGATTCTAATATCATACATACAAATGCATTATTACAGCACTGTCACACAGGCATACACATTTTACAGTTAACTCTGAAGGCATAATGAACCACTGATAAGGAGATGAGGAAAAGGTCAGGTAAATTCTAAGAAAAGGCCAGGAGTGGTGGCTCTTGCCAGTAATCCCAGCACTTTGGGAGGCCGAGGCAAGCGGATCACTTGAGGTCAGGAGTTTGAAAGTAGCCTGGCTAAACCTGGTGAAACCCTGTCTCTAATAAAAATACAAATATTAGCTGAGCATGGTGGTGCATTCCTGTAATCCCAACTGCTCAGGAGGCTGAGGCAGGAGAATAGCCTGAACCTGGGAGGGAGAGGTTGCAGGGAGCCGAGGTCATGCCACTGCACTCCAGGCTGGGCAACAGAGTTAGACTCTGTCTTAAAAAAAAAAAAATCTGAGAAGAGGCTGGGTGCGGTGGCTCAAGCCTGTAATCCCAGCAATTTGGGAGGCCAAGGCGGGTGGATCACGAGGTCAAGAGATCGAGACCATCCTGGTCAACATGGTGAAACCCCGTCTCTACTAAAAATACAAAAAATTAGCTGGGTATGGTGGTGCATACCTGTAATCCCAGCTACTCAGGAGGCTGAGGCAGGAGAATTGCCTGAACCCAGGAGGCGGAGGTTGCAGTGAGCCGAGATTGCGCCATTGCACTCCAGCCTGGGTGACAAGAGCTAAACTCCATCTCCAAAAAAAAAAAAAAAAAAAAAAAAAAAAACTGAGAAAAGGGTGTCTTAAAATGGACAGGCCTCGAGTGATCTAGGGGCACTTTGGAGAGGGCATGTCTTGATTCTGAATGTTGATGGTAGTATTTCTTAACGGAGAGCAGGTCAGGGAAGCAGGAGAACCAATATTAATTAGAGTACCAGGACGGCCACCCACTGGCTGGGAAAAGTGGCTGGGAGATGGTGTTAATACATTTGACATTTGGTTTGAAGACAGAATAGATCTTTTCTTCCTTGAACTCCACCTCATCTTCTTTTCTCCCCTCTCCCTTCGACTACCCTGCTATTTTCCTAACAGGGATTGGAAAAATAAACAATTAAGCCATTTTGAAAATCTGAAATTTGGAAAGCCCAAAAAAACATTCCTAAAGAAAATTTCACACAAATGTGACCTCTAGGAACAGTATTCATTCAAGTGAACAATTTTCAAAATAAAAAAATATATATATCCACTGAAAACAGACACTGCAGCATATACAGAATAAGGATAAATATGTTTTCCATGTTGCATACCTCATTATGATCTCTATTTTAGGAGCAGTATGTGTGTGTGGTACAGTATGAATAGAGGATTAGAAAGCAGAAAGTCACAAGTCAAAGGACTTGGCAGAAAAAAGAGACATAGATGAAGAAAAAAAGGGAGGGTTAAGTATGGGAAATACTGAACTAAGATGGCAAACAACCAAGATTCCTCTTGAAGCCTATGAGAAACAGGAAAAAAGGGAGGTGGAGAGATGGAGTGAGGCATGGATGGCGCTAATCAAAAAAAGTAAAAAACTTTTTCAATCATTTTTTATTACTCACCTAGGTTTGATGTCCACATTATTATTTTCATTTGTCCATTATGTAATGCTATTAGAACAAAGTTTGGTATTTGGGAACATGGAATATATACTAAGGTGACCCAAAGTGTTTATTAAATGTGTTGCAATGTAATGTGATAATTACAACAGAGAAAAAAATGTTAAACTGGATTTGCTATATATATTTTTTTTGTTTCAAAAAAGCAGCATAGATTTTTGCCACATTCATTTACTTCAAGTACATTCTTTGACAATTTCATTTCCTAGCACAATGACTGGTATCTGGCAGGCAACTTTTTAAGGTTTTGGAATGAATAGGTGAAAATTCAGAGAACAACTGTAGATATGGAAACATTCTTACTGTTTTTTTTAGATTTGGGTTCCTTAAAAACACAAACACACGGGCCGGGCACGGTGGCTCACGCCTATAAACCCAGCACTTTGGGAGGCCGAGGTGGGTGGATCACGAGGTCAAGAGATCGAGACCATCCTGGTCAACAAGGTGAAACCCCGTCTCTACTAAAAATACAAAAATTAGCTGGGCATGGTGGCGCACACCTGTAGTCCCAGCTACTCAGGAGGCTGAGGTAGGAGAATTGCTTGAACTCAGGAGGCGGAGGTTGCGGTGAGCCGAGATCGTGCCATTGCACTCCAGCCTGGGTAACAAGAGCAAAACTCCGTCTCAAAAAAAAAAAAAGAAAGAAATTTACTCACAGAACCATAGTTTGTGCATTTAACAGTCACTATGAAATACACACCAATCTTTAACTATCATTTTAGGGAACAAATTTTAGGGAAATCTCAGAAGTACTTACTTACCTTAACTTTATCATCCCAACATTCTGGGTGTAGGCATTGTTGGAAAAATATATTAAAAATCCAAATCTCCCAATCCAGAAATCCTCTCCACAAACGGGAGTGGACAAAACACTTTTATTATTCAATAAGCATTAAACTAGAATGTGATGCACATCACAATTTGCTAAGAGACTGCAACAACAGAAATCTCGCCATTTTATATAGCCAAGTATGTATGACTCATTACATACATATTTTCAAGATGAACAATAACTAGTCCTCAAGTAAGAGGACCTGACATTTGTCACATATAATTCTTCTTAGCAATTGGGGTGACCATCTGTGTTAGTTAATTGGTTTTATCCAGAGGGAGAAAAACAAACTTATCCTGTCTTTATGACAGAAGGTAGTTTTGCAACTTGGAGCAAGTTGCCCACGGAAGTTACGTTCCTATTCAGGAAAACTGGGAGATGGGGAAGGATGCTAACTCCCTGAAGCATTTAAAAAAAAAAAAAAAAAAAAAAAAGCTTCCACCTTAAGTCCTATCTAGTCATCAGATGGATTTATGCACATTTCAAAGAGTTGAGAAAGCACTTAACAATTAAATAAGAAAGTACTTAAGTTTTCTAAGGCTGATGTTCGGAGAAAAAGGGACGGGAAATTTCATCCACCAGTTTCAGTAGGAAGAATGAAATCTCTTACTTAAAATTTCTATGTTGGTTTTCTTTAGCTTTAAAACAGCAGACTTAAAAAAAAGTCCAATCTAAGATTTATGTTTTTCTACGTGTAGGGCTGTTCTCTATGGTTAAATAAATAACCCTGCCTAGAGAAAGTATTCACCACTCTGCTTTGGCTCCTACTCAGTTTTTTAGAGGGAGGGGAAATACGGATTGAGGTTCTGTGGTTTCAACCAATGCAAAAGATACACCGCTTTAAAAAGCCTACTACAGGAACATGGGAGGATCACACCCTCAAATAACGACAAATACTTATCCTACTGTTACTGATTACCTAGTAATAACCCTACAGGGTTCACATTACTCATTTTTCACCAAATTCTTTTGGTGAAGGACGCTTCAGAAACGACCATCACTGAAGAGCAAACACGTTTGGGTTCTCCACGCATTCTAGACTCTCGAAGAGGTAAGAATTTATTATAGGGGGCCATTCCCAGTACCTGCTTTTAAGCAAGATCCATTACAATTGCAGCATGGAGTTTCTAACATTTTTAGGCCGGCTCAGGCACTGAGAATACAGGACTGAAAGACAATTCTTGCCCTTAAGGGACTCAGAGTAAACCGGAGTTGCTGCAGATCATTCTAAAGCAATCCACAATAGAAACAAGTAAAATGTGGGAAGGTACAGGAAAAAGTGACCAATTCTGAGGCTGAAAAGCGCCTATTTTAGGGGTAGGGGTCCCGCGGCCCTAAAGCGGCTTCCCTTCCCGGGGATTTCAGCTCCGGGGATCGCCCAGCGCCCTGCGGGCACACTTTACATTGTAATCACTCCTCCGCCCCCACTCTCTGAATTCCTTTCCGGCTGCCGACCCGCAGTGTAGTCCCTTCCAGGCGGCCTCAGCTTATCATCCCCCCCGGTCCGGCCACTTCCCGGCCGCGGCCAGGCGAGCCTCCCAAAGTTTCCTGTGACGCCGCCTCCAGCCCCATCTCACCCCGGCACCCCAGGACACCGGCCAGGGAGGAGCAGGTTACCGAGGCGGGGAGAGCGGCACAGACGCGCAGACCTCGGGACTCCACCCGGGCTGGGGGGAGCGAGCCCAGAAGGCGGCGGCCGCAGCTCCGCGCCTCTACTCCCAGCGCCCGCAGCCTGGGCTAAGCGCGCGCCCACCCAGCCTAGGGCCCAAGTCCTGCCCCTTCGGGGCCGGGGCCAATCGGCCGCTCCCCGCCTCCTGGGAGGTAGTGGAGGAGGGGGTTGGGGGCCGGGCGGCAGCGCCCGCCTTCCACTCTTGCCCATTGGCTGAAGCCTCAAGGGTGCCCGGAGACCGGAGCACAGCTGGATTGGTTGCAGAGGTTCGTGACAGTGGCGCCTATTGGCTGTGGCAGCCCCCGTGACGCGGGGTGGTGACTGGCTCCGGAGTCTGAGGGGCTCGGGCTTGTCAGGTTCTAGGTAGGTGCGTTTCGCGCCGCCTGCGGCAGGCGCTGTTGCCCGGGGCAACGCGGGGGAAGGGGGGAAGTGGAGGGAAGGCAAGGCTAGAGCGGGGGCAACAATCTCTGCCCGCGAAGGGCGCCCAGGATTCGGCCCGGGCGTTGTGGGCTGCGCCGAGGCTCTTCCTCCGCCCTCAGCCATCGCCCCCCCAACCCTGTCCCAGGCTGCAGGGTCACCCGCCCATCCTCCCGCCCGCGGCGGAGCATTCCTGCTTGGGGCTTGGGCCGGGCTACACACCCAGCCCCACGAGGCCCGCCCCTCCCACCATCCCGGGACCGAAGACTGAGGGGGCGGGTGCCGGCGCGAACAGGCTGTGGCGGGCGCAGTAGCTCCGCCCTGTCTCGGGGTCTGGGGGCTGCTGGGCGTGAGGTGGGGTGAGGAGGACTGGGCAACGCCCAATCTTGCTCGCACCCGCACCCCTTTTTTCGGCAGCAGTCATCGCCTGGGCGCCGCCCTCCCGCTGGGGGGGCACCCTCAACCCCTTGTGTTCTTCCAATCCCTTCCTGCCTCTGGAGTCCCGCAGGCAGTCTCCGTTGACCCGCTGGGTCTTCCCCAGCTCTCCTCCTATGTGTCACCTTCTCCCGCTTTTATCCCCCACCTCATCTTTCTCCTCTGGTTTTGGCTAGAGGTGTCCTCCAAGAGTCTAATCAAGAGATAGACTCTTAAGTGTGAAGCTAGTGCTGTTGTTGGTAGTTTCTGCTCTGTGGTCTCTTTGCCGGTTATTGGGGAGGTGTTTGGCGGCACCTTCGGGGGTCATCTTTCTGCCTTAGAGTTTCTCTTAGGATTGATGTTTCTGCATACGCTCATTGGGTTGTGTTAATAGGGCCAGGGTACTTCTACAAATTGAGTTTATTGTGAGGTGGGCACTTTTTACTTCGTATGTTTGCAATTTTGCTATCCACTGCAGTGTAATCCAAAATCTAGTAATTTGTTAAGCCTGGTAGCCTTACATTTTTCCTTCGCCTTATGGTTAAAAAAGGAGAAGCTTTTTAATCTGTTTAATTCAGATAAAGTTGCATGTATTAATGATGATCTCACTATCACTTTGACATAAACTGCTGTAAAGGTGTACCGCCATTTTCCTTTTCTCCAGATATTTTAAGATACATTTCTCAGATGAAGTCACCTATATGAAAGTGTAACAGAAAAATCAGTAAGAACAGATCAAAACTATTTTAGTGATTAAAGATTAGAAAATACCTTTCAATCTACATGTGGAATGAGAACAGGATTAAAAAAAAGTATTGCAAAATCTATATAGTGTGTTAATTTGTAGTCCTGGTATACTTATGTTGCCTTTAAGAAGACATTTGTGAATAGCTCCAGGTTTGTCAGTCACTGCACCGGAAGGTGGAGTGTATCTTTTTGTTGTTCACGAAAGCTTTTCTGCTAGTACTTTTGAGCCAAGAGTATTATCCTTCCAAAGATGTTGGGAATATATTAAGAGAGTACACAGGCATAATTCTGTTTTCATCTTTGAAAGATCTTGGGTGAAGATCTGTTTCTCTTCTGCATTGATTGTTGACAGCATTAACATAGTTAAAACTAACATAGTTAAACTACAAAGTTTTAGCATCATCTAAAACTATATAGCGTCAGTTTATGCAGCTTCTGTACTACTTCAAAGGTTGATGTCGTTAATCCAAAAGAAATAATTCAGGTTTTGGTAGACAAATCACATTTCATCTTCGGTGTAGATGTTACTGTAACTCTGGACTGTGAACATTTCAAATTTGCCAGTTTTTTTCTCAACTATTTTGCTATGAAAAATTTCAAACAATGCAGAAGAGTCGAGTTGTACCTACCACCTATATATTTAGCAATAATTATTCCAAGACCACTGTTACACAGTAAACATTAAGGAATAGAGGGACTAAAATGATCAAGCTTAAAAAACCCAGCATTTGTGAGCTGGCATGGTGGCTTATGCCTGCAATCCCAGCACTTTGGGTGGCCGAGGCAGGAGGATTACGGGGAGTTCAAGACCAGCTGACCAACATGGAGAAACCCCGTCTCTACTAAAAATACGAAATTAGCGGGGCGTGGTGGCGCATGCCTGTAATCCCAGCAACTTGGGAGGCTGAGGCAGGAAAATCGCTTGAACTGGGAACGGAGAGGTTGCAGTGAGCCGAGATCACACCATGGCACTACAGCCTGGGCAGCAGGAACGAAACTCTGTCTCAAAAAAAGAAAAAGAAAAAACTCGGCATACGTATATACACGGATATGTAATATTCGTGTATATACACCCTACCAAATTATCATAAGGTGCTTTTTTAAATTTGTAAATGGGAATTGTACTTATTAAAACTATAGTAACTTAATTACATGAGACTGTTCAAGGCAATCTTGTGAGTGAGTAGGAAGTCATCGTCTTTGTAATCAAGACCCAAATGAGTAAACTGCATTTTGGTAATCAGAAAAAAGGAAATTTGATGAATAAATAAAAGTTTTGCTTTAAAATTGGACTCTTGTGTAAATAGATTATAGTTTTGTATTTGATTTATAAATGAACATTTTTTGGAGGGAAGTCCAAGGAACTATCAACTATGCGAAATTTTGGTAACAAACTTGATAAATTGGATCAATCTTATGTCTGTTCATTTGGAATAAGAATGTACTTTTGTAATGGAAAAAACTTACAAATGTGAACTTTCTTTTAGTAGAACTGCTTCATGGAGACTGAAGTAATTATCTAGAGACATTGAAGTTAGTATTTCAACTATCTTAGGTGTTGTCTCATGGTTCTAAGGAATATTTTGATATAAACCTTCAATTTATACTAAAGAAGTAAGTGGAAATGGGTAAATTCACACATTTGTATATTTGTAATTTTTCTATACCTGGGAAATTCCTGCATACTTCTTTAATTATTTGAATCTTGATTTTTAGTTTTTGTGTACCCTAAGTAGGTTTTTCATACTTACCTCATTCATATAGTAATTTCTTAAATATTAAGAGCTATGTCTCAGAATTTATAGATCTCTTGATTGCTTTATTAATATTTTTCACATTTTATTTGTCTTTGGCATGCTTATTTATGGTTAACCTATCATGCTATTGAGAGGGGGAACAAGTAGGACACAGTTTTATAACTTTAGTTGTAGATTCAGTGAATTCAGAAACAATTAGGTTTTTTTTAAATCAAGGCTACAATTTTCCCTTCCCTCCCTACCTTCTTCCCTTTTTTTACTCCTTTCTTATTTTTATTTGATTATAAAAGTTAAATGCCTTATAATCAATTCAGAATAAATTGATATAGAGAAGAAAGAGAAGTCACCCATTATTCTACCATAGTTAATGATTTGGAAACTAACCAAAACTTTGATATCTTCTGTAATACTCTACCAATTGTTGCAGTTTTATAGTTTTCATTTCTGTGTATCTATATTTGCATCAAAATCTGTTAGAGTTCTGGAACTGAAGGCTGCTACCCTAAATTAGAAGAGGCCTCCTAGATCTGGGGGAAAAATGGTGAAGAATAAAGAGAGGGCAGATTAGAGTCAGAACAAAGGAATTAGACCCAAGCAGTTACTTTTTCTTATTCTGTAAGTATAATTTTAGTTTACCATATAAAACTGCTGTATGGCTGACAAAATATGGGGCCATATTTTTTCTTGGAATTCAGAATATCTAGGTAAAACAAAGTTTACTTGGTCCTTTTCAATGAATATTTCAGATCTCTCAATTTTTGGAGGATATTGCATAATTCAGCTTTAAAAAATTTAATGTCATGCATAATTTGGAATAATTTCTTAAATATTTGTATTAGATTATTACTAATTTTTAGTCTGTTCATTATCACCATTCATTATAAACTTCATATTGTCACTTTTTTTAGTAGGTATTAAAAGACTGGACATTTTATGTAGGTGTTCCTTACTAGGTTGCAAAGTGTAGTGAAAAGAAGAGCCATGTATTTTAGAGTCAGATAATTGGGGTTTTAGTTCCAGTTTCTGTTCTGGGGGATCTTGACAAGTTATTTTATCTCTTCAAGTCATCATTTTCTCATCTATTAAATAGGGATATTAAAATTACTGCACTAGCTTGCTACATAGAAGAAATGAGACAACATAGGTAAGATTTTGGAAGTATTCATCTTCTGTATTCAGTTACTTACATGGTTGCATTGATTTTATCTCCTCTTGTATTTACTTGAATCTACTCTGATTTATTGGAGAAAGTGAGTCATTAAAAAATGTGGGCTGAGTGCAGTAGCTCATGCCTATAATCACAGTACTTTGGAAGGCTGAAATGAGAGGATCACTTGAGCTTAGAAGTTCGAGGACAGCCTGGATAACATAATGAGACCCCATCTCTACAAAAAAATAAACAAAAATCAGCCAGATATCATGGCATGTGCTTGTACTACTACTCAGGAGGCTAAGGTAGGAGGATTCCTTGAGCCCAGAGTTCAAGACTGCATTGAGCTATCATAGCAACACTGTGCTTCAGCCTGGGCAACAGAGTGATTCCCTGTCTCAAAAAAAATAAAGTGTATAAGTATTGTTAGTAACAAATATTGAAGACATACCTTACAATTCTTTAGAGACCCAAGTTATTTCCACATTTTTCTAAAATGAATGTCCCTCTATTTTAAAAATTCTTATAATGTGACAGAATAAACTATTATACTAATTTTATGTAATTAATAGAGTCCTGCATCTAAAAGTTCAAATAACTTAATGAACATTTAAAAATATATGGGTGACAGTACCTCAGTCTTTCTTCTGACTAGAATAACACTAATTATTTTGGAAAAATTGAAGTTAGTTTTCCGGTATAAATCATTTTACTTGCAAAAAGGCTATTTCTATAGTGGGACTCACAGTAATAGGTGAAGTAGAAACAGTACTAGAATTTTTATTTTCTAGGCACTTAGAATATAAAAATGCTCTTTACATTGGCTCAGTCAGAAAAGTATCTTTGCATTACCATGAATAGAACTTAAATCACTCATCCTAGTAGAAGTACGATGTATAATATACAGTTCTAAGTGAAGACTTAAAAAACTATGTTCGGTAGACCTTTGATATTTGCAAGTGGTATTTCCTGAAACCTTTGTGAATCTAGGATATAAGCGCTTGCGTAAAATATGGTCAAATTTAGTGGGAAAATTTAAATGATCCCTTCAGACTTGTACAGTCCTGTAAGTATGACCCAAGTCATTAAAACTATTAATTTTTTTGCTTCTGAAATGAAGGCTAGACAACCTTGCATTACATTATATGTATACAGGCAAATGTTCTTATTCTTGACCCTTGTATACTTATGGTTTGAATAAAAGAGCATTTATGGCTTAATCACAAAGATTCCTGCATTGTCACAATGGTTAGTCCTTGGTTGCTGTAATGCTTTCTGTATGCTGCTGTTTCTTGGATGTTTTCTTCTTTGAGTTGAACACTTCTGTAGTATGTGTCCTGTTGGCTCTCTTGTTAGTTTCACATTAAACAAATAAAAGTGCATTTGACACTTCTAGCAGTGTTCAGTTTTGATAACAAATGGGTCAGTAGCCACCCTAGCAGCTATACCATATCTTGTTTCATGAAAATATATGGTGTTGGCTGGGTGCTGTGGCTCACCCCTGTTATCCCAGCACTTTGGGAGGCTAAGGTGGGTGGATCACCTGAGGTCAGGAGTTTGAGACCAGCCTGGCCAACACAGTGAAACCCTGTCTCTACTAAAAATATATAAAAATTAGCTGGGCGTTGTGGCACATGCCTGGAATTCCAGTTACTTGGGAGGCTGAGGTGGGAGAATTGCTTGAACCTGGGAGGCAGAGGTTGCAGTGAGCCGAGATCGTCCCATGGCACTCCAGCGTGGGTGACAAGAGTGAGAAATTCTGTCTCAAAAAAAAAAAAAAGAAAATATATGGTATCTTGACTTTCTCTTGAATCCTAGTTCTTTTAGACTTACATGGTTTCTATGTACATTCTTATATACATTAACCATCATTTTAATTTTCACTAGGGTTTCGCAAACTTTGCTTTTCCAGGAACAAAGAAAATATTTTCAGGCATCACCTTTTTATTTGTTTCAGTATAGAAGTATGTGGTGGACTTTCTAATATGGCAATTTCAGTCACTATTACATTTTCCATCCATTCTGAATCTACTGCAAATTTATATATCTGGCTAAGTACCATTACTTTGTGATGCCTGTTTACTTTTTATATATTTAATAAATTTGCTATAATAGAGAAATTAAGAGGAACTAAACAATGTAGTTTCAGATAATTATTAATGATAACATATAATGATAATATGTAATTACCTAATTATGGATCCATATAACCTATTAATAATATGATAACATAAAATTAATTAATGGTAGGTCAGTATTCCAGTTATTTGCAAGCATTTATGTTGAGGATGATGTGTAAGAATCTTTATGTAGATTTGTAAATGATAGAAACTTTTTACAAAGCAGGAAGCCAGTTCTTTCCTCCTACCCCCACACACATTTTTTTTTTGTTTGTTTGTTTATATAGTTTTTTTTTCTCCTCCTCAACATTTTAACTTCTCAGGTAGAAACAGTTTCTGTCAATATAAGGCTTAAGTCTTTTAGTAAATTACATTGATTCAGATATATGATAATGGTGGTGGCACTAACATTTCTTTAGTGCCTACAAAAGTACAATGCACTTTTGTACATTTCTTTTGAGTTTATGAATTTGATGGCTTGCATTTTCTTTTTGTGATCTGGAACCAATATTAGGTCATATCACTTATTCAAGGAGTTATAAAATGATACTGGGATTTGAATTTGGGTGTTTCATACTCTAAACCTGAAATAAATGTAAATGGCAAAAGTCTGAATATAGTAAACTACTAATGGTCTTGGATTTAATAGAAGTTTCAGCTATTTGGGAGCAATTCTGAAGGTCTGTGTTGAAATATTTGCAGTTTTGCTGAGATAACTTCTTCTTATTAGAAGCAAGACCCTAAAATATTCATGCTCCTGTCTAACCGTCTTGTGTCTATATCTTATTTATTTATTTATATTATACTTTTAGTTCTGGGGTTCATGTGCAGATCGTGCAGGTTTGTTACATAGGTATACACGAGCCATGGTGGTGGTTTGCTGCATCCATTGCCCCATCATCTACATTAGGTATTTCTCTTCCTCTTCCTCTAACCCCCTAACCCCCCAGGCACAGTGTGTGATGTTCCCCTCCTTGTGTTTGTGTGTTCTCATTGTTCATCACCCACTTATAGGTGAGAACATGTGGTGGTTGGTTTTCTGTTCTTGTGTCAGTTTGCTGAGAATGATGGTTTCCAGTTTTATCTATGTCTCTGCAAAGGACATGAACTCATCCTTTTTTTGTGGCTGCATAGTATTCCATGGTGTATATGTGGAAGGAAAGAATTTTTACCTGTTGCATAGGAAAACTCATGGCACACAGATAGCTTAGTAGGCTTTCAGCAAGTATTTGTTGAACAAATTAACAAAATATAATGTGTCACCTTAAGTGGCCATTAACTCTGAAACTCCGAGTTAATTAAGACATTAAAAAAAATAATGTGTTGCCTTAGGTGACCATTAACTCTGATGGGACTGAGAATACCCTGCTTGCAAACAAGCAAGTTACCTTGCCATACTTTTATATAGGTGACATTAATAGAAGAGCCTGGGTCAGAGACTCAGACGGTTTATTACAGCAAAAGCAGTTGCCAGAGAAATATCTTAGTGCTGGTTCTCCCTGCTGCATCCCTGTGACAGAGCAATGTGATGCAGGTGAGACATCTACCCACACATGCAGCAGATTTGCATCACAGGAGAAGAACCTTGAAATTAGGAGACTCCAAGCTTGTATAGGGTGTTGGCACATCTGTCATCCTCCCCTGCAGAGCAAGAGAGATTACTCATTAAGCACATCTCTTCCAGAGGTGAGGGAGAAGGTATCTTTAGGTTTCTTACCCTAGAATATAAGTAAATGCTTCCAGGGAGGGAAGGGAGAGGGCTTAATTTCTCCAAAGCTTTTTGGAGGTTTCTATCTTTAGGGAGATACTATCTCTAGCTTCCAAGACTGTCTGTTATGCAAATACCCATTTGTAGTACATTTTTCTCAGAAGATTCTGTGCAGGAACATAAGAAATGCAGAGTGAATTGTTTCCCTGCAGTAATTTTGAATTTCAGCAGTTAACATCTATTTACATCTGAACTCAAATTTAGGGACAAAATATTTTCAGACATTTCTCTATTTCTCTTCTCTTGGTTCTTTGTTTAGGTTGCTTGATTGTCCAGTAGGTACTTATCGTCTTTTAGTTTAGCAACCTTGGCTGAAAGATATCTTTCCTTCCTGATTAGCTTCTGCAAAAAATGTTGACGTTCAGTATTATCTGTCCAATTTAGGTAATGTACCTATTCCTGAACTACTGCTTGTGAGAAGGAATATGCTCATTTCCTAGATCTGGGTTTTGTTTCTATCCCAGAAACATTAGAATGCTAGTGATTAATGCGACCCAAACCATGTGAGTTGATGATAAGAGGATAGTTTGGGAAAAGAAAATTAAGATGCTGCTACCAAAAGAAAGGGAGATAGATGCTTCAGAATAAAAAACCAACACAGGGCTGTTACTTACATGCACATACAACTCACATTTAAAAAAATAGATTCTTACCATATATAAGTATAACTACTTCATCTTTTTTTCACCTACCACATATCATGAATAAGAAATTTTCTTTGAAAACCTAATTTTAAATTGTTGTGAAAGTATACTTAAATTCATTGTTTAAAATAGATATTTGGTTTATCAAAATTGGGTTTTGAAAAACTAAGGGGATATTTATTAGAGAAGTGGGGAGAGTAGAGATGGGAAAGAGAAGTAGATCCAGGACTAGGGTAAGGCAACAACAGAATTGCCTAAGGACACAAAATGTGAGACATAATCACTTTTAGGGTCATGCAGCTGCAGGGTGGCACTTGCATGATCCTGAGAATATCTCCTTAAATTTTGCACCCCAGGTATTTCTCTTGCGTCACCCTAGTCCCATTTGTGAAGAGAAGCATATTTTAAGGAATAGGCACTGCTTTTTGACTATGAATGTGAGTTAGAGATGATAGTATGTGTAACTGAGGAAGTTGGCGGGGGAAGATTAAGGTACACTAGAAAGTAGTAATTATGCATTTTCAACTGTTATGTGGAAACCTTTGCTGAGTCTAGTAAGCATGATAATACCTTTGAAGTAACACAAGGAATATAATTTTTTTGATTCATGGGTTTATAGTAGTTTGATTTTTAAAAAAAGTTCCATTTAGAGATGCCACCAAAAAAGTTGTTACTTTTAACCCACATCATTTCAATATCAAAGAAAAATGCTTCTTATTTAATTGAAAAATAAAAATTACGGAAAAGACTGAGTTGGAGATTGAGGCATAATACATGGGTGGTTTGACTAGCTGGCTTTCTTTTCTCTTTGCTTTGCTTTCTTTCTTTCTTTCTTTCTTTTCTTTCTTTCTTTCCTTCCTTCCTTCCTTTTTTCTTTTCTTTCTTTCGACAGGGTATTGCTCTCTTACCCAGGCTGTAGTACAGTAGTGCTATCACAGCTCACTGTAGCCTTGACCTCCTGGGCTCAACTGATCCTTCTGTCTTAGCTTCCTGAATAGCTGGGACTACCATTGACTAGCTTTCCTGAGCAAGAAACTTGACACTGCTCAATATTAGGAATGGAATCTCAGTTGAATGATTGTCTTTCTTTAACTTAGGTCTGTGAAAATAACTATTTCCATTGCAAAGTGAGAGACCAGAACAGGGAATTCTAAATAATGCAACTATCTTTGCTGATAGAGAGTTTAAACATTTTTAATACAAATTGGATGATCCAGTGATTTTTGGGTTTGTCTTTGGAGTAGAATTTGACATATAGTGTTTTGTTCCTCAGAAAGCTGTATGAGTAATACTGTTTACTGAACTATATCCTGGGGGTTTAATTAAAGATGATATATTGAAAGCAGTATAAAAGTGAAGTCATGACTGAATTTATTTTCTTTTTTTTAAGGCAGGGTCTTACTCTTTTGCCTAGGCTGGAGTGCAGTGGCACACTCATTGTTCACTGCAGCCTCAACTTTCTGGCCTCAGGTGATCCTCCCACCTTAAATTCTCAAGTAGCAGGGACTCTGGGTACATGCCACCATGCCATAATTTTTGTATTTTTTTTTTGTAGAGATGAGCTCTCAATATGCTATTCAGGAGGATTTGGAACTCCTAGACTCAAGTGATCCTCCTGCCTTGGCCTCCCAAAGTGCTGAGGTTACTGGTATGAGCCACCTTACCTGGCCATCATTAAAATTTTTATATTTAAAAATAATATTGTCATGAATTTTATCATTTTATATAACAACTCTTGTTGAAGCCTAACTTTACACCAAAGTGTACAAATCAGAGGAAATCATAATTCATTTTGGAATTTCATTCATTTGGTAGTCACTTGTTTGATGGCTACTGTGTTCCAGGTACTGTGCAAGCTGCTATATTAAGATAAGGAAATTTCTGTCTCAATCATGTCACAGTTTTGTGGAAGAAGAGAAATATATTAACACTTTAGATTTCCAACCAATTCTAGTTTTAGGAGCTTTGCTATATCTAGAAGGGAATAAAATGCTTTCCTGGGGACAAAGGCACCCTTTGGAAATGGTTAAAATATTAGAAAAGTAGACTTGGAGAATATGCCTGACTTACTGTGTTTGATCTGTTTCCTGACCAGAAGGAAAGGAGTAATCTTGTTGGTAACATTCATGGAATGTCATCTGATTCACGTGAAAGCCAAGGAAGTAGGGGAAATGACGGGAAACAGAATAGGCAAACAAAAAAAAAAAGAGCTTGGAAGAAGGGGAGAGCTTATGATAAACCAGGAAGTTGGGATTAAAAATAGGAGGATACAAGCAAAAAGTGAGAAGTTGTACAGGGCTATAAACTGCATATATTGACATCAGTGATAAAGGAGAGAGTCAGTGACCAAAAAACCTCTCAGAAGAGTTCACAGTTTTTTTTTTTTTTTTTTTTGAGACGGAGTTTCGCTCTTGTTACCCAGGCTGGAGTGCAATGGCGTGATCTCGGCTCACCGCAACCTCCGCCTCCTGGGTTCAGGCAATTCTCCTGCCTCAGCCTCCTGAGTAGCTGGGATTACAGGCACGCGCCACCGTGCCCAGCTAATTTTTTGTATCTTTAGTAGAGACGGGGTTTCACCATGTTGACCAGGATGGTCTCGATATCTTGACCTCGTGATCCACCTGCCTCGGCCTCCCTAAGTGCTGGGATTACAGGCTTGAGCCACCGTGCCCGGCCGAGTTCACAGTTTTTAAGGACTGAGGGGAGAATAGTTAATTCAAGGGTCATACTTTGGCATACTAAAGCATATGAGGCAGAGGCCAGATGCGGTGGCTCACACCTGTAATCTTAGCACTTTGGGAGGCTGAGGCGGGCTGATCACCTGAGGTCAGGAGTTGAAGACCAGCCTGGCTAACATGGTAAAATCCTGTTTGTACTAAAAATACAAAAATCAGCTGGTGGCACATGCCTATAATCCCAGCTGTTTGGGAGGCTGAAACACAATAAATCACTTGAACCTGGGAGGCAGAGGCTGCAGTGGGTCGAGATCATGCCATAGCACTCCAGCCTGGGCGACACAGTGAGATGCCATCTCAAACAAACAAACAACCAACCAAAGCATATGAGGCAGAAAAAAAGTTTGTGTTTGCTGGGGGGATCCTTCCCCAACCTTCCCCAGCCTTTGAAAAAGTTTTTCTTATGTACTAAATTACTAGTTTAGCCTGTAATAATATTTTAATGAGCATAATCACTGGCTTCTTCTGATGCCTTTCAAACTGGTGTTTGAGACAGTGTCTTGATCTGTCACCCAAGCTGAAGTGCAGTGGTGTGATCATGGCTCACTGCAGCCTCAACCTCCTTGGCTCAAGTAATCTTCCCACCTCATCTTCCCAGATAGCTGGGACTACAGGTGTGTGCCACCATGCATAACTAATTTTTAAACTTTTTGTAGAGACTGGGTTTCAGTATATTGCCCAGGCTGGACTTGAACTCCTTGACTCAGGCTGTCCTCCCACTTTGGCCTCCCAAAGTGTTGGGATTACAGATGAGAGCCACTGTGCCTGGTGTGTTTCAAACCTGAAGTTAGTTTTATGATGTAAAAATGGAGAAAAACATGAATTATCTCTTGAAAATTGAGGGAATAGATTGGAGGAGAAGGTAAAAATACATTACTCTTTTGGAAAGTTAGAGAAAGATAGGGGAGGGAGTAAGCGATGGATAGATAAGTACGTGTAGCGTTCTTAACGTAGCAATTGTTATAAGCTGCCACAGTTCATTTTCAGGAATAGCCAAGTATACCGAAAGTGTACATTTTTATCTCTTTATCTGTAGTGAACAGTTCTGACTTCTTGAATTTCTTCTTGCAGCTCATGTTTTTTGGCTAGACCTATGATCATTTTAACTAGACTTCACCGGACGTTTTCTCAAGTGTCTTCTTCGTCCCTAATGTGTGACATCTCAACATGGAGTCGCTACTTTACCTAAGGCATGACCAGCAATGAACAGTAGTAAGGTAGGATTACTTTACTCTTCTTAGTAAGTTAATAAAGCATTTTTTATTTTGGGTCTCTGAAATTATGACTTGTCTTGATTTTGTAGTATTCTTTATGTTAGATTATTTTCCTGTCCTTGTAGGCTATGATCATTTTGTATTTGTGTTTATTTATTTTTTGCTTGTCATTTATCTCAGTGATTTTATCTCATTTGTGACATAATTATTTTTCTTAGCTAACACTTATAATTAGCAGAACCCCAATCTATATCTCTTCCTCAACCTGTGTGCCCACCAGTCCTATGTTTTACCACTTGGCACCAAACTGAACATATCATATTTTTCTTCTCAAATACTTGCACTTTGTTCTGGTTTCTGTATTTGCATTAATAGCATTATTAACCTCATTGTCTAGTCACATATTCATTGACTGTTTCATTAATTCATTCGAGGTGCATTGCTATTCTTCTAAGTATCGTACAATGTGGTGCTTCAGTGAATATAATAATGAATATGCTGGATGTTTCATCCTTATTTTCACTCTTACGTTCTGCGGGGAGGGGACAGGTTAAAAAATACATTGACAGGCTGGGCGCAGTGGCTCAAGCCTGTGGGAGGCCGAGGCAGGTGGATCACGAGGTCAAGAGATCGAGACCATCCTGGTCAACATGGTGAAACCCCGTCTCTACTAAAAATACAAAAAATTAGCTGGGCATGGTGGCACGTGCCTGTAATCTCAGCTGCTCAGGAGGCTGAGGCAGGAGAATTGCCTGAACCCAGGAGGTGGAGGTTGCGGTGAGCCGAGATCACGCCATTGCACTCTAGCCTGGGTAACAAGAGCGAAACTCCGTCTCAAAAAAAAAATAATAAGTTGACAAAACAATTATGAATTACACTATAATTTTTTAAGGAAAGCACAAAAACAGATAATTTGGAAATGAGGGAATGGAATCTACTTTAGATAGGTTCATATAAGGCTCCTCTGAGGGATTGATATTTAAGATGAGACCTATTGTATGAGAAGGAACTATTTAAAGAGTGAGTAGTGTATGTGTGTTGGGGCAGGGGAAGGGAGTTGTTTTTGATTGGAAGAGCATTCTCATTAGAAGGAATACTGTGTGCAGAGACCCTGAATGACGAAAGAGCTTGGTGAATTTGAGGGACCAAAAAATACCAGTGCTGTTGACGCAGTAAAAGGGGCATATGTGGGTAGGAAGAGGTTATAAAAATATTTAGGGCTTTGAAGGTTTTGGCCCGAAGTTTGCATTTTATATCATTTTACCTACTTTGTGAGACATGGACTGGTTGAAATGAAAGTGAAGGCTGGCTTTTAGGAGCTGAGGTAAGATAGTGGTGGCCTGCATGATGGTGGTTGCAATAAGGGTGAGATGGATGGATTAGATATTCATTTTTTGTGTGTGTTTTTTTGAGACAGAACTCATAGGACTTATATATTGTTTGGGCATGGAAAGAAAGAGATATCAAGGATGACTTCAAGAATTTTGGTTTTTAAGCAGCTGATTAGAAGCTGATGTACAGAAACCTTTTAGAAAACTATCTTTCCTGAAATCCTATTGAGAATAGACAACTTAGAGAGGAATATAAGTGAATTAATGGAACTGAAGAATACAATACAGGAACTCCGAGAAGTATGCACAGATTTAAACACTCGAATTGTTTAAGCAGAAGAAAGAATATCAGAGGTCAAAGTCCAACTTAATGAAATAAAACAAGAAGACAAGATTTGAGAAAAAAGGATAAAAAAAATGAGCAAAGTCTCCAAGAAATGTGGGACTATGTGAAAAGACCAAATTTACGTTTGATAGGTGTACCTGAATGTGGCGGAGAGAATGAATCCAAGATGGAAAATACCCTTCAGGATATTATTCAGGAAAATTTTCCTAAACTAGCAAAGCAGGTCAATATTCAACCCCAGGTAATACAGAGAACACCACAAAGATATTCCTCAAGAAGAGCAACCCCAAGGCACATAATCGTTAGATTCACCAGGGTTGAAACGAAGGAGAAAATACTACGGGCAGCCAGAGAGAAATGTCAGGTTACCCACAAAGGCAAGCCTATCAGACTTACAGCAGATCTCTCAGCAGAAACTCTACAAGCCAGAAGAGAGTGGGGGCCAATATTCAACATCCTCAAAGAACAGAACCTTCAGCCCAGAATTTCATATCCAGCCAAACTAAGCTTCACAACTGAAGGAAAAATAAAATCTTTTATGAACAAGCAAGTACTCAGAGATTTTATTACCACCAGGCCTGCTTTACAAGAGCTTCTGAAAGAAGCATTACACACAGAAAGAAACAACCAGTATTAGCCTTACTAAAAATATACCAAAAAGTAAAGAGCACCAACATAAAGAAGAATTTACATCAACAAATGGATCAAATAGCCAGTTAACATCAAATGGCAGTAACTCTAAATTTAAATCGACTAAATCCCCCAATCAAAAGACACAGCCGAAACCCAACGGCTTGTTACATCCAGATCTGTTTCACATGCAAGGGTACACAAAGACTCAAAACGAAGGGATGGAGAAAGATTTACCAACCAAATGGAGAGCAAAAATAAATGAATAAATAAATAAGAAGCAGGAGTTGCAATTCTCGTATCGGATAAAATAGATTTTAAAGCAACAAAGATATAGTGGTAAAAGGATCAATGTAACAACAAGAGCTAACGATCCTAACACCCAGATACATAGAGACTTAGATTCAATGAGACAGAAAATTAATAAGGATATCAAGGACTCAAACTCAGATTCGGAGCAAGTAAACTTAAATATTTATAGAGCTCTCCACTTCAAATTGACAAAATATACATTCTTGTCAATACCACATCACACCTACTCATAGATTTAAATGAAACATTGATTGGCCATTATTAATACCCGTTTTTTTTTTCGGAATAAAGCAATATTTCCGTTCACCCTCCCTCTTTCTCTTCCTCTTTCTTCCTCTCCTTTACTCTTTTTTTTTTTCTTTCCTTCTCTCAAAAAAAAAAAAAAAAAAAAAAGAAATCAACTTGTAAGCCTCTAGATCCAGGTCAGCAATGTTTCTCTCATTGCTTTCCTTCCTTCCCTTCCCTCCCTCCCTCCCTCCCTCCCCCCTTCCTCCCTTCCTTCCTTCATCCCTTCCTTCTTCCCTTTCTGCCTTCCTCAAAAAAAGAAAAAAAAAAAAAAAGAAAAGAAAACTATCTTTTCTGTTAACTGATGGATTGCTTATTTTACTAAAAGGCAATTAGCTATAGTGCTAGAAATAATGTTAGTGCTGGAAATAAAGCATCTGGCAAATTTGTAATATATGCTAGTTAGTACTTTATTTTGTTTTTTTTCCCACTGATAATTAGTTTAGTATGATTTGATTTTGTTTTGTTTTGAGATGGATTTTCGCTCTTGTTTCCTAGGCTGGAGTGCAATGGCACGATCTTGGGTCATTGTAACCTCCACCTTCTGGGTTCAAGCAATTCTCCTGCCTCAGCCTCCCGAGTAGCTGGGATTACAGACATATGCCATCACACCCAGCTGATTTTGTATTTTTAGATGAGATGGAGTTTCTCCATGTTGATCAGGTTGGTCTTGAACTCCCAACTTCAGGTGATCTGCCTGCCTCGGCCTCCCAAAGTGCTGGGATTATAGGTGTGAGCCACCGCGCCCAGCCAGCCCTGTATGATTTTTAATTAATTATGAGTTGAATTTTATGTGACTTCACAGTCTTTCTGGAAGTGAAAATAATTGGTCTGTATTTTTATATTGAGTTTTAAGTCTACTCTCCCTTGTGCTCTTTTAAAAGAGATAATTGTTTTAAGATTTTTGGCAAGTCTGAAATCTCCCCAGACTGTTAATTCAAAGTTCTAATATGTAATTTTATTATTATTTTATTTTGAATATTTTCTTTTTTCTTTCTCTGTGGGACAGAGTCTCGCTGTATTGCCCAGGCTGGAGTGCAGTTGCAGTCACAGCTCATTGCAGCCTTGAGACGAAGACAGAGTTTAGTTAGGTTGCCTAGGCTGGTCTCCTAAGCACAAGCCATCCTCCCACCTCAGCCTCCCAAAGTGTTGGGAAATCAGATGTGAGCTACAGCACCTGGCCTATTTGGAGATTTTCAAGCATCCCATCCTTAGATATATGTCATACTAACCTCAATTGAAAGCATCTAGCTTGTCTAAATTCCTAGGAAGTTCATTTATTATCTTTTTGGTTTTAAAGCTTCATCAGAGGATATTTATATTCAACTTCTTAGGATTGTTATTTTAGGTGTAAAATGAAATGGAATAAACATTAAAATAAATCTATGTATTATTTGTTTCTTCTAAATTCATCAGTAGTCCTAGTCCTATGTTTCATTTTTTCTCTGAAGAATTTTTTTTTTTTAGATGGAGTCTCACTCTGTCACCCTGGCTGGAGTGCAGTGGTGCGATCTCAGCTCACTGTGGCCTCTGTCTCCCAGGTTCAAGCAATTCTCTACCTCAGCTTCTGGAGTAGCTGGGATTACAGGCTCCTGCAACCATGCCTGGCTAATTTTTGTATTTTTAGTAGAAAGGGTTTCACTGTGTTGGCCAGGCTGGTCTTGAACTCCTGATCTCATGATACACCCACCTTGGCCTCTCAAAGTGCTAGGATTACAGGCGTGAGCTACTGCACCCAGCCCCTCTGAAGAATTTTTTATATATTTTCTCAAAAAAGAGTTAGTAGTTGTGGGCTGGGCACGGTGGCTCACACCTGTAATCCCAGCACTTTGGGAGGCCAAGGAGGGTGGATCATTAGGTCAAGATATCGAGACCATCCTGGTCAACATGGTGAAACCCCGACTCTGCTAAAAATACAAAAAATTAGCTGGGCATGGTGGGGCGTGTCTGTAATCCCAGCTACTCAGGAGGCTGAGGCAGGAGAATTGCCTGAACCCAGGAGGCGGAGGTTGCGGTGAGCTGAGATCTCGCCATTGCGCTCCAGCCTGGGTAACAAGAGCGAAACTCCATCTCAAAAAAAAAAGAGTTAGTAGTTGTTTGTCCTCTATATAAAAGGCATTTTTGGTTGTCTGTTTTAACTATTTTATTTTTATCTTTACAACAGTATTTTTTCTTCTTTGCATATGGTTATCTTTTGAGTTTTAGAGCTGAGAGGTACTACTAGAATAATGGGATTGTATAACTGAAAAATGCTTTGGAGATTATTCCACTTCCTTCTCCTTTAGCTGGGACCTAGAGAGGTTCTGTGACCTGCCCAAGACGATGTAGGTGGTTTTCATGATTGTTGAGATTAGTGCTGCTTTAATTCATCATGCTTAAAATGGTCCTCCTCTCATGCTTTCTGTATTTCTCTCCTTTCAACATTCATTTTGAAAATGTTCAGTGCTACATCAAAATTGAATGTATAGGACAATGAACACCTATATTACCATTTATCTGGACTCACTGTTGGCATTTTGTCACATTTTCTCTTTTTACCTATTTATATATTTAAAAAACCATTTGAAACAATATTAAAGACATCAAGATAACTTAAAACTTTTAGCATGTAGATCCTAAGAAAATGGATAATTTTCTACATAATTATAGTACCAATGTCATATATAAGAAAATAACTATTAAGAATATATTTGTCTTAGTTTGTTTTGGCTGCTATGAGAAAATACCTGGGACAGGGTAATTTATAAACAATGGAAATTTATTTCTCATAGTTATGGAGTCTAGGAAGTCCAACATCAAGACATCAGCAGGTGTTTTTTTTTTTTTTTTTTTTTTTGAGATGGAGTTTCGCTCTTGTTACCCAGGCTGGAGTGCAATGGCGCGATCTTGGCTTACCTCAACCTCCGCCTCCTGGGTTCAAGCAATTCTGCCTCAGCCTCCTGAGTAGCTGGGATTACAGGCACGCGCCACCATGCCCAGCTAATTTTTTGTATTTTTAGTAGAGACAGGGTTTCACCATGTTGACCAGGATGGTCTCGATCTCTTGACCTCGTGATCCACCCGCCTCGGCCTCCAAAGTGCTGGGATTACAGGCTTGAGCCACCGCACCCGGCCTAACATCAGCAGGTTTAGTGTCTGGAGGAGGCTTGTTCTTCATAGATGTTCCTTTTTGATGACCTCATATGATAGGAGGGATGGAACTACGAAGGGAGAATGCAGCTCTCTGTAGCCTCTTTTATAGGGCATTAATTCTATATGAGTACAGATCATTCATGGCCTAATCACCTATTTGATTATATATATATTTGTTACAGGATTCAAATAGGTTTCATGGGTTGCATTTGGTTCTTATGCCTCTTTATTCTTTTTTATTTTCAAACAGCTGCTTGCTTTTTTTTCTTTTCTGTGATCTGTATTTTCAGAGATAAAATTTGTATGTACTTAACATCTCTCCTGGGAATTGCCTGGTTTCTTAGAGTACTATTCATTTAAAATTTATTTGCAGTTTGCTTTTTTGTTTAAATTCTCTGAGATAGCTGGAGATAACATTGTCATTTCTAAGCTTTTTTTTTCCTTTTTTTAGTTTTCTCATACACCTTCGTTTTATTTTTATCATTATACTTGACTGTATGAAATGATCTAGTTTACTTTTGTTTATTTGTTTACCTGTTCTTTGTCTTGTCTGTTTCTTTTTTTTTTTTTTTTTTGGCCAGGTAGTGGAAAGATTATAAAAGGGAAGGAGAATAAAGGTGCAGAGAACTTTTAAGAAGCTACTAGAATTATCTACTTCATAGTTTTTTTTTTTTGAAAAAAAAAGAAAGAAAGAAAAAAAAGGAATGAAGGGGAGGAACAAAGAGGAATAGGGAGAGAGAATGGGAGTGTTGCTTTATTCTATGCCAATAATTGTGCTTAATAATGGCCAAACAGTATTTCATTTAAACCTGTGAGTAGGTGTGATGTGGTACTGATAAGAGTGTATATTCTGTGTATTTAAAGTGGAGAGTTCTATAAATGTTTATTAAGTTTTCTTGTTCCAGATCTGAGTTCAAGTCCTGGATCTCTTTATTAATTTTCTGTCTTGTTGATCTATCTAATATTGATGTTGAAGTCTCCCACTATTATTGTGTGGGAGTCTAAGTCTCTTTATAGGTCTTATGTATCTGGGTGCTCCTGTATTGGGTGCGTATATATTTAGGATCATTAGCTCTTCTTGTTGCATTGATCCTTTTACCATTATATCTTTGTTGCTTTAAAATCTTATTTTATCAGAGGCGAGAATTGCAACTCCTGCTTTTTATTTATTTATCTATTTTTGCTCTCCATTTGGTTGGCAAATCTCTCTCCATCCCTTTGTTCTGAGTCCTTGCATGTGACATGGGTCTGGATGCAGCATACCGATGGATTTTGGCTGTATCTTTTTTTTTTTTTTTTTTGATATGGAGTTTCGCTGTTGTTACCCAGACTGGAGTGCAATGGCAGGATCTCGGCTCACTGCAACCTCTGCCTTCTGGGTTCAAGCAATTCTCCTGCCTCAGCCTCCCGAGTAGCTGGAACTACAGGTGCGCACCACCCTGCCCAGCTAATTTTTGTATTTTTAGTAGAGATGGGGTTTCACCTTGTTGACCAGGATGGTCTCGATCTCTTGACCTCGTGATCCACCCGCCTTGGCCTCCCAAAGTGCTGGGATTATAGGCGTGAGCCACCGCTCCGGCCTGGCTGTATCTTTTGATTGGGGGATTTAGTCTATTTAAATTTAGGACTACTGCCATTTGATGTTAGCTGGCTGTTTTGCCCATTAGTTGATGTAAATTCTTCATTATGTTGATGCTCTTTACTTTTTGGTATATTTTTGGAAAGGCTAATACTGGCTGTTCCTTTCTATGTATAATGCTTCCTTCAGAAGCTCTTGTAAAGCAGGCCTGGTGGTAATGAAATTTGAGTACTTGCTTGTTCATAAAAGATTTCATTTTTTCTTTGCTTGTGAAGCTTAGTTTGGCTGTAAATGAAATTCTGGGTTTAAAGTTTTTTTCTTTAAGGATGTTGTATATTGGCCCCCACTCTCTTCTGGCTTGTAGGGTTTCTGCTGAGAGATCTGCTATAAGTCTGATAGGTTTCCCTTTAAGGGTGACCTGACCTTTCTCTCTAGCTGACCTTAGTATTTTCTCCTTCATTTCAACCCTGGTGAATCTAACGATTATGTGCCTTGGGGTTGCTCTTCTTGAGGAATATCTTTGTGGTGTTCTCTGTATTACCTGGAGTTGAATATTGTTCTGCCTTGCTAGGTTGGGAAAGTTTTCCTGAATAATATCCTGAGGAGTATTTTCCAGCTTGGATTCATTCTCTTCGTTGTATTCAGGTACACCTATTAAACGTAAATTAGGTCTTTTCACATAGTCCCATATTTCTTGGAGACTTTGCTCATTCCTTTTTATCCTTTTTTCTCTATTCTTATCTTCTCGTTTTATTTCATTAAGTTGGTCTTCGACCTCTGATATTTTTTCTTCTGCTTGATCAATTCGACTGTTAAAACTTGTGCATACTTCACGAAGTTCCCGTGTTGTGTTTTTCAACTCCATTAATTCACTTATATTCCTCTCTATATTGTCTATTCTTGTTAGCATTTCATCAAACCTTTTTTTCAAAGTTCTTGGTTTCTTTGCATTGGGTTAGAGCAAGTTCTTTTAACTCCCAGAGGTTTCATATTATCCACCTTCTGAAGCCTACCTCTGTTAATGGAACACAGTCTTTCTCCATCAGGCCTTGTTCCATTGCTGATGAGGAACTGTAATCCCCTGTAGAGGGAGAGGCATTCTGATTTTGGGTATTCTCAGCCTTTTTAGGCTGGTTTCTTCCCTTCGTTATAAATTTATCCATCTGTCGTCTTTGTAATTACTGCCTTCCTAATTATGTTTCTGAGTGGACGTCCAATTTATTGATTCCCAGTGCCGGAATCTGAGCAACCCACTGTGCCAGCTGAAACAGCGGCGTTAAGATTGATGGTGCTTTTCTGCCCGGGAATCTCCGGTCTGGCTTCCTTCTTGAGTCCGTCCTTCAATCCGCTGGCAACTGAATAGATGACTCTGCCTTCCTGGAGCTCCAAACATCGGTCAAAAGGGGAACCAGTCCAGTTTATTCTGCACCAAGAACCGCCGCACTGAGGCGGCAAAACGGCCGTCTGGCCTCAAGAGTCGTGCTGGCAACCCATGGGGCTCCTCCGCTGGGAATCTCCTGGTCCATGAGCAACAAAAATTCGTCTGAAAGTGTGGCGTCTTCTTGTTCTCTGCCCTTTCACCAGGAGCTATCTTGGATCAGCTGTCTTGGATCAATCTTCTGTCTTGTCTGCTTTTTTTTTCCAAAACATAATTTCAACTTTAAATATACACTGCATTGGCTGAGGTTTTTATAATTGGTTGCATTTAGTTAAAGATAAGAAAACTGGGAGATGTATGTTGGACTTGATCTGCTGGCACTAGTCAGCAATTGAAATTCAAGGAGTTCCTCCTCCACCCTCCATTGCCTGTACCCACCTTCAAAGCAGGAATTCTATCTAGGAATATGTATCTATTAATAGTAGCTTTGGACATTATAAAGCAGTAGTAGTGTAGTCTTTCAAAAATGCAAACTTTCAAATCAGAAATAGATTAAAATGCAAATGATGTGTAAGCAAGTACACAGAGACACTCAGAGCTAAGCACAATAAGAAAAGATTTAATTAAATTCTTTCTCTGGTACTTGTGTAGAATTGTCACTCAGTGAGTGTTCTCTTTTACCATGTGGCCATGCATGGTCCACATGGCCAATGCATGTCCTTTATAAGGACATAATCTCGTTCCTTTTTATGGCTGCATAGTTTTCCTTGGTGTATATGTACCACATTTTCTTTATCCATTCTGTCATTGATGGGCATTTAGGTTGATTTCATATCTTTGCTATTGTGAATAGTATGGGAGTGAACACATGTGTGCATGTATCTTTATAATAGAATATTGGATATATATCCAGTAATGGGATTGCTGGGTCAAATGGTATTTTTGTCTCTAGGTCTTTGAGGAATCGCCACACTGTTTCTACAATGGTTGAACTAATTTTCACTCTCACCAATGGTGTAAAAGCATTCATTTTTCTCCACAACTTCACCAGCATCTGTTGGTTTTTGACTTTTTAATAATAGTCATTTTGACTGTTGTGAGATGGTATCTCATTGTTTGTTTATTTATTTTACTTTAAGTTTTGGGATACATGTGCAGAATGTGCAGGTTTATTATATAGGTATATGTGTGCCATGGTGGTTTGCTGCACCTATTGACCCGTACTCTAAGTTACCTCTCCTCACTCCCCAACCCCCAACAGGCCCTGGTGTGTGTTGTTCCTCTCCCTGTGTCCTTGTGTTCTGATTATTCTGCTCCCACTTATGAGTGAGAACATTCGGTGTTTGGTTTTCTGTTCCTGTGTTAGTTTGCTGAGGATAATGGCTTCTAGCTTCATCCATATCCCTGCAAAAGATATGATCTCATTCCTTTTTATGGCTGTGTAGTATTCCATGGTATATATATACCATATTTCTTTATCCAGTCTAATATTGATGGGCATTCGGGTTGGTTCCATGACTTTGTTATTATAAATAGTGCTGCAATAAATGTGTGTGTGTGTGTGTGTGTGTGTGTGTGTGTGTGTGTGTGTGTGTGTCTTTATAGTGGAATGATGTATATTCCTTTGAGTATATACCCAATAATGGGATTTCTGGGTCAAATGATATTTTTGGTTCTAGATCCTTGAGAAATTGCCATACTGTCTTCCACAGTGGTTGAATTTACATTCCCAGCAGCAGTGTAAAAGCATTCCTGTTTCTCCACAGCCTCGCCATTTCATTCTGACTGGCACAAGAGGGTATCTCATTCTGGTTTTGGTTTGCATTTCTCTAATGATCAGTGATGTGGAGGTTTTTTTCATATGTTTGTTGGCTACATAAATGTCTTCTTTTGAGAAGAGTCTGTTCATATCCTTTGCTCACTTTTAGATCCTTTTTCTTTTTCTTGTAAATGTTTTATGTTGTAAATTCTGGATATTAGATTTTTGTCATATGGGTAGATTGCAAAGATTTTGTCCCATTCTGTTGCCTGTTTGCTCTGATGATAGTTTCTTTTGCTGTGCAGAAGCTCTTTAGTTTGATTAGATCCCATTTGTCAGTTTTGGCTTTTGTTGCAATTGCTTTTGTCATTTTCATGATGCAGTCTTTGTCCATGTCTATGTCCTAAATGGTATTGCCTAGGTTTTCTGCTAGAATTCTTATGGTTTTTTGTTTTACATTTAAGTCTTTAATCCATCTTGAGTAAATTTTTGTATATGGTGTAAGGAAGGGGGTCCAGTTTCAGTTTTTTGCATATGGCTAGCCAGTTTTCCCAGCACCATTTATTGAATAGGAGATTCTTTCCCCATTGCTTGTTTTTGTCAGGTTTGTCAAAGATCAGATGGTTGTAGATGTGTTATTTCTGTGGTCTGTGTTCTGTTCCATTTGTCTGTATGTCTGTTTTGGTATCAGTACCATGCTGCTTTGGTTACTGTAGCCTTTTAGTATGGGTTGAAGTCAGATAATGTGATACCTTCAGCTTTGTTCTTTTTGCTTAGGATTGTCTTGGCTATATAGGGTCTTCTTTGATTCTATATGAAATTTCAAGTAGTTTTTTTTCTAATTCTGTGGAGAAAGTCAATGGTAGCTTAATGGGAATAGCACGGAATCATAAATTACTTTGGGCAATATGGCCATTTTCACCATATTGATTCTTTCTATCCATGAGGATGGAATGTTTTTCCATTTTTTTGTGTCTTCTCTTATTTCCTTGAGCAGTGGTTTGTAGTTTTCCTTGAAGATGCCCTTTACATCCCTTGTTAGCTATATTCCTAGGAATTTATTTTCTTTGGAGCAGTTGTGAATGAGAGTTCATTCATGATTTGGCTCTCTGCTTGTCTGTTGTTGGTGTAAACATTGTTTTTGTATACTAAGACTTTGCTGAAGTTGCTTATCAGCTTAAGGAGTTTTTGGGCTGAGACAATGGGATTTTCTAAATATAAAATCATGTCCAGAGACAGTTTGACTTTCTTCCTGTATGAATACCCTTTATTTCATATCCAGCCAAACTAAGCTTTATAAGTGAAAAAGAAATAAAATCCTTTCCCAACAAGCAAATGCTGAGAGATTTCAGCAAACAGAGATAGTTTGACTTTCTCTCTTCCTATTTGAATACTCTTTATTTCTTCCTCTTTTTTTTTTTTTTTTTTTTAAAGATGGGGTTTCACCATGTTGGTCAGGCTGGTCTTGAACTCCCGACCTCAGGTGATCTGCCCTGCCTTGGCCTCCAAAGTGCTTGGATTACAGGCGTAAGCCACCACTCCCGGCCGGTTTCTTCCTCTTGCCTAATTGCCCTGGCCAGAACTTCCAATACTGTGTTGGATAGGAGAGGTGAGAAAGGGCATCCTTGTCTTGTACCCGTTTTCAGAGGGAATGCTTCCAGCTTTTGCCCTTTTTTATATGATGTTGGCTGTGGGTTTGTCATAAATAGCTGTTATTATTTTGAGATATGTTCCATCAATACCTAGTTTAGTGAGAGTTTTTCACATGAAGGGATGTTGAATTTTATCAAAGGTTTTTTCCCTGTATCTACTGAGGTAATCATGTGGTTTTTTTCCCTTTACTTCAGTTTATGTGATGAATTATGTTTATTGATTAGTGTATATTGACCAGCCTTTCATCCCAGGGATGAAGCTGACTATAAACTTTTTGATGTGCTGCTGGATTCAGTTTGCCAGTTTTTTATTGATGATTTTTGCATTGATGTTTATCAGGGATATTGGCATGAAATTTTCTTTTTTTTTTTTTTGTTATGCCTCTTCCTGGTTTTTCTATCAGGATGATGCTGGCTTCATAAAATGAAGTAGGGAGGAGTCCCTCCTTTTTAATTATTTGGAATTGTTTCAGAAAGAATGGTAGCAGCTCCTGTTTGTATTTCTGGTAGAATTTGGCTGTCAATCTGTCTGGTCCTGGAATCTTTTTGATTGGTAGGCTATTACTTACTGCCTCAATTTCAAAAAACTTGTTACTGGTCTGTCTATTCAGGGATTTGACCTCCTTCTGGATTAGTCTTGGTAGAGTGTATATGTCCAGGAATTTATCTATTTCTTTTAGATTTTATTTTATTTTTTTTACATTCAGGTATTTATAATATTCTCTGATAGTAGTTTGTTATTTCTGTGGGGTTAGTGGTGATAACCCCTGTAGCATTTTTTATTGTGTCTATTTGATTCTTTTCTTTTTTCTTTATTAGTCTAGCTAGTGGTCTATTTTGTTAATTAAAAAAAAACCAGTTCCTGGATTCATTAATTGTTTTGAATGGTTTTTCATGTCTTTGTCTTCTTCAGTTCTGCCCTGATCTTAGTTATTTTTTGTTTTCTGCTAGCTTTTAGATTAATTTGCTCTTGCCTCTCTAGCTCTTTTAATTGTAATTTTAGTGTGTTGATCTGAGATCTTTCTAGCTTTCTGATGTGGGCATTTAATGCTACAGATTTACTTCTTGACACTACTTAGCTGTGTCGGTCCTGATACATTGTCTCTTTGTCTCTTTGTTCTCCATGGTTTCAAAGAACTTCTTGATTTCTGCCTTAATTTTACTATCTACCCAGTAGTTATTCAGGAGCAGGTTGTTCAATTTCTGTGTAATTGTGTGGTTTTGAGTGAATTTCTTAATACTGAGTTCTAATTTGATTGCACTGTGGTCTGAGAGGCTGTTTGTTAAGATTTCAGTTCTTTTGCATTTGCTGAGGAGTTTTTTTCCTCCCAATTATGTGGTCAGTTATATGTGGCACTAAGAAGAATGTGTATTCTGTTGATTTAAGCTGAAGAGTTCTGTAGATATCTTTTAGATCCACTTGATCCAGAGGTAAGTTCAAGTCCTGAATATACTTGTTAATTTTCTGTTTCGTTGATCTGTCTAATATTGACAGTGGGTTATTAAAGTCTCCCCCTCTTATTCTGCGGGAGTCTAAGTCTCTTTGTAGGTCTCTAAGAACTTGTTTTATGAATCTGGGTGCTTCTGAATTGGGTGCATATATATTTAGAATAGTTAGCTCTTCTTGTTGAATCAATCCCTTTACCATTATGTAATGCCCTTCTTTGTCTCTTTTGATCTTTGTTGGTTGAAAGTCTGTTTTGTCAGAAGTTAGGATTGCAACCGCAGCTTTTTTTGGCTTTCCATTTGCTTGGTGAATTTTCCTCCATCCCTTTATTTTGAGCCTATGTGTATCTTTTCCTGTGAGATGGGTCTCCTAAATACAGCACACCAATGAGTCTTGACTATTTATCCAATTTGCCAGTCTGTGTCTTTTGATTGGGGCATTTAGCCCATTTACATTTAAGGTTAGTATTGTTATGTGTGAGTTTGATCCTGTCATCATGATGCTAGCTGGTTATTTTGCACACTAGTTGATACAGTTTCTTCATAGTGTCATTGGTCTTTATATTTTGGTGTGTTTTTGCATGGCTAGGACTGGTTTTTCCTTTCCTTACTTAGTGCTTCTTTCAGGATCTCTTGCAAGGCAGGTGTAGTGGTAATGAAATCTCTCAGCATTTGCTTATCTGGAAAGGATTTTATTTCTTCTTCACTTATGAAGCTTAGTTTGGCTGGATATGAAATTCTGGATTGAAAATTATTTTCTTTAAGAATACTGAATAGTGGCCTCCATGTTCTTCTTCCTTGTAGAGTTTCTGCTGAGAGGTCCACTGTTAGTGTAATGGCTTCCCTTTGTAGGTGACCTGGCCTTTCTCTCCGGCTGTCCTTAACATTTTTTCCTTCATTTCAACGTTGGAGAATCTGATGATTATGTGTCCTGGGATTGATCTTCTCATGGAGTATCTTAATGGTGTTCTCTTTATTTCTTGAATTTGTATGCTGGCCTGTCTTGATAGGTTGGGGAAGTTCTCCTGGATAATTTCCTGAAGTGTGTTTTCTAGCTTAATTCCATTCTCCCTGTCTCCTTCAGGTACTCCAGTTAATCGTTGGTTTATAGGACTTTTTATGAAGTCTTGTATTTCTTGGAAGTTTTGTTAATTCCTTTTTATTCTTTGTTCTCTGCACTTGTCTGGAGACTATTTTTATTTCCATGTTTGTCACCTTTAGTAGGTTCTGAGCTTTTGGAAGCTAGAGACTTACTCATCTTATTCTTGGTGCTAATATGCTTGGCGAGTAGTTGCTCACATACAGATTCACTGAGCAAATTTTGAATGAATTAATTGTATTCTCATTACTCGTGAACTTGTCTAGTTATTTTTACTACACTGTAAATTATTTGAAAGGAATAATCTAGATTTTATTTACCTTTATATCCTAACAGTTATCTTTCATATTAATAAATGCCTGTTGATTTATATCAATACCTTAAAGAAAACATTTCTGTTAATAATTCTGTTCTTTTTAATACTTTTAAATATCAGTACTTCAAATGTACTTTAAAACTAAAAATATTATAGTTGATTTAAAAGCAAACATGTTGTTCATTTATTTATAGACTTTCAAAGTTTTTATTAATTGTTTTCTCTCAGTGGGAGATCATGATTCAATAATGTTGCTCCAATAGGCTGGGCAGTCTGGTGCTGTTTCACTTGCATGTAACTTTTATTTTAAATTGAATTATAACCAACACTTTAAAAAAAAAATAAAGAAAGCATAGGAGGAGTTTTAAATATTATGTCCATAGGTAACAAAGATCAGAATATATTAATTGGTAATGAATGGTGGTATTTTGGTAGATAAGCTTTGGTGAGTGTTCATTTCTGTGTTTAAGTGCTTCTGAAAAAAGACCTCACTTTGTATTCTTGGAAAGTCATTTTTCTGGTTTGTACTTGCATGCTTAGTGGCTTTTTGTGACTTTGTTTCTATCTTGCTGGGCAGCTTAATATTTTATTCAAACACAGTCACTCTATTTGTGACTTCTGTCAATATTAAAGCATGTAAAAGGTAAGACATACCTTATGGTAATTAATATTATACTTTAACTGGTTAATCATTTTATAGTCTTTATTACTATACAAACATATTCTGATAATGTAACTTGAACCATAAACTAATGTTGAAAGGTTTTTATTAGTCAAGGATTATAAATTTAAGCTGTATTGAATTTCCTTCTAATTCATAAGAATATATGTTGGGGGAAGAATGAAGGAATTCCTGTTTCTATTACATAGTTTTTATTCATGTATTTCTGATTTTTATAAGTTAGCATACTTTCAGTAGTATAGTTGAATCTCTTTATCGATGTTAAAATAAAGGAAATAAATAAATGTTTTCAACCCTAAGACATACTGCTATTAAAAAATAAATTGCCCTTTCTTGAAAGCAAATGCTCAAAACTGATTAAATTTCATGTTATATAAAAACAATATTTACATCTTTATACTTGGAAAATGTAAAAGTTGCCAGTTGTGGAGGCAAAAGTTTAAAAAAAGGAGACATTTTATACAGATGCTTGCATATACCCTTATATTCACAAGAAATACTGTGGGAATGCTATTATCCTGCCAAGGAAACTAGTTATCTGTTTTACATTTTGCCATTTAGTAACTTCCATTTTTTTGAAAAACTATGTATTTAGACTGGGTGTGGTGGATCATGCCTGTAATCCCAGCACTTGGGAGGTCAAGGTGGACAAATCACCTGAGGTCAAGAGTTTGAGACCAGACTCACCAACATGGAGAAACCCCGTCTACCAAAAATACAAAATTAGGCAGACTGGTGGTGCATGACTGTAATCCCAGCTACTGGGGAGGCTGAGGCGGAGAATTGCTCGAATCTGAGAGGTGGAGGAGGTTGCAGTGAGCCGAGATCGCGCCATTGAACTCTAGCCTGGGCAACAAGAGCAAAACTCTGTCTCAAAAAAACCAAGAAAGAAAACAAACAAACAAAAAACCTCGATTATGTATTTACAGATTTATTTTATGTAAATTAAACTTCTCATTTTAGAAAATAGCAATTTTAATGGTTTTAAAAAAAGTTTTAAATCACTATTTATGGTGAATTGAAAATCCAACATGTAAGCACTCACTTAATACTAGTTACCAAATTAAAGAACATTAAATAAGATAGATTTAAATAAATCTACATAGTCAATACTTTAGTAGGATTTTTACTACTTTCACTTTTTAGAAATATATTTTTTAAAACTAGGTACTGTTGTTAATAACATGCACTTTTGTATAATATTCTGTTTCTGCCTGATTTATACTTACTATCCAGGAAATTATAGAGATTACTGTTTAAAAATCTCATTTTATTGACTTCTGCAGGCCGGGCATGTTGGCCTATGCCTGTAATCCCAGCATTTTGGGAGGCCGAGGTGGGAAGATTGCTTGAGGCCAGGAGTTGGAGACCAGTCCGTGATTGTTGTTGTTTTTTTTAAACTGGTGAATTTGGAAAGATCTTTATAGCTCTAAATTGTAGTCCTTTGTCATATATATGGCTTGCCAATATTTTCTCCCAGTCTGTAGCTGGTCTTATTCTTATTTTTATTTTTATCTAATGGAATTTTTTAGAGCAGTTTTAAGTTCACAGCAAAATTTGGAGAAATGTACAGATTTCCCTGTACCTCCACCCACTACACATTCTTTATTACCAATATTTCTCACCAGAGTGGTGTATTTATAATTGGTGAACCTACACTGATATGTCATTATCCCCCAAAGACTATAGTTTATATTAGGGTTCACTCTTGGTGGTGTACATTTTATGGGTTTGGAAAAATGTACAGTGACATGTATCCACCATTATAGCATATAGAGGCTAGTTTTACTGTCCTAAAAATTCTTCGTGCTCCAACTATTCATTCCTCTCTTCCCTGTAAACCCTGGCAACCACTGATCTTTTTACTGTTGTATTAGTCCATTTTCATGTTGCTGATAGAGACATACCTGAGACTGGAAATTTTACAAAAGAAAGAGGTTTATTGGACTTACAGTTCCACATGAGTGTGGAGGCCTCAGAGTCATGGTGGAAGGAGAGAGGAGGAGCAAGCCAAATCTTATATGGTTGGCAGCACGCAAAGAGAGTTTGTGCAGAGAAACTCCCATTTTTAAAACCATCAGATTTCGTGAGACTCATTCACTATTCATGAGAATAGCAATGGAAAGACCCACCCCCATGATTCAGTCATCTCCCACTGGGTCCGTTCCACAACACATCAACTGTCTTCATAGTGTAGCTTCTCTCAGAATGTCAAATAGTTATAATTGTACCATATATGGCCTTTTCGGATGGGCTTCTTTCATTTAGTAGTGTGTCTTTAAATTTCTCCATGTTTTTTCATGGCTTGATAGTTCAGTTGTTTTTAGTGCTGAACAATATTCCATCATTTGCATTTACCACAGTTCATCTGTTCACCTATTGAAAGACATCTCGGTTGCTTCCAAGTTTTGGTAATTATGAACAAATCTGCTGTAAACATTGATGTTCGATGTTCAAGTTTTTGTGTGCCTATAAAATTTTAACTCTTTCCATACCAAGAATTTATGGGGCATTTAATTTAGTTGTAGTTAATATGATCATATTTTGTATGGTAAGAGTGTGTTTAGTTTTGTAAGAAACTGCCAAACACTCTTTCAAAGTGGCTATACTATTTTGCATTCTTAACAGCAATAAATGAGAGCTCCTGTTGGTCCACATCCTCACCAGCATTGAGGATTAGTAGTGTCCTGGATTTTGGCTATTCTGATAAATGTACGGTGGTACCTCATTGTTGTTTTAATGTGCATTTCCTGGAAGTCATGTGATGTGGAGCATCTTTTTGAATGCTTATTTGCTGTTTGTCTATATTCTTTGCTGAGTTGTCTGTTAAGGTCTGTGCCCCATTTTTAAATTTGCTTGTTTGTTTTCTTTTTATTCTTTGTATATTCTGGATAACAGTCCTTTATCAGAGAGATCTCTTATAAATATATTTTCCCAGTTTGTGGTTTGCCTTTTCATTTTCTTGGCAATGTGTTTCAAAGAGCAGAAAGTATAATTTTAATGAAGTCCAGCTTATTTTCTTCATAGATTGTGTCTTTGGTATTACATTTTAAAAGTCATATTCAGATTCAAGGGAATCTAAATTTTCTCCTATGTTGTCCTCTAGGAGTTTGAGTTTTGCATTTTACGTTTAGGGCTATGATTAATTTTGAGTTAATTTTTGTGAAGTATGTAAGATCTGTGTCTAGGCTCTTTTTTTTTTTTTTTTGACAAGTGGATGTCCAATTTGTTTTAGCACCATATGTTGAAAAGTCTATCTTTTTCTTGGTTGTATTGCTTTCTTTGTCAACGATCAGTTGACTGTATTTTTCTTGGTCTATTTCTGTACTCTGTATTCTGTTCCATTGATCTATTTGTTCTTTTGCCCATACCACACTTGTCTTGATTACTGTAACTTTATTGTAAGTCTTGAAATTGAGCAGCGTCAGTCCTCCAACTTTCTTCTTTTTTTTTAATGCTCTGTTGGCTATTCTGGGTCTTTTATCAGAATCTGTTTGAGATCTTGATTGAGATTAAATCGAATCTAATAAATGAAATTGGGAAGAATTGACATTTTGACAGTATTGACTCTTCTTGTCCATGAACATGGAATATCTCTTCATTTATTTTGTTCTTCGATTTCTTTAATCAGAAGTGTGTAAGTTTTTCTCATGGATCTTGAACATACTTTGTTAGATTTATATGTAAGTATTCCGTTTTGGAGGCTACAAATATAAATGGTATTTTGTTTTTACTTTCAAATTTTACTTGTTCATTGCTGGTATATGGGAAAGCAATTGACTTTTGTGTATTAACCTTGTAGCCTGCCATTACCGTAATTACTTATTAGTTTAAAAAGTTCTTCGCATCAGTTCTTTCAGATTTTCTACATAGACAGTTTTGTCATCTGTGAACAAACACAGTTTTATTTTATTTTTCACAATCAGTACATTTTAACTTCTTACTGCATTAGCTAGGACTTTCAGTAAGATGTTGAGAAGGAGAGGTGACAGGGGACAATTTTGTCTTGTTCCAGATTTTAGTAGGATCAAAATAATAAAATACAAACTACCTCCTCCATCCCTTTTAGCATTGTTGTTATTTATTATACTTACGGATAAATATACATAAGTATATATCTGTATACACACACATAATCGAATATATTGTTGCTATTTGAACAAATGCTTATGTGTTAGATCAACTGAGTAAGAAAAACAAATGGTTTTTAAATCTTACCTTCACTTATTACTCTCCAGTACTTTTCTTTTCTTTTCTTCTTTTTTTAAAAATACTACTTTAGGTTCTGGGGTACATGTGCAGATCATGCAGGATTATTGCATAGGTACATATATGGCCATGTGGTTTGCTGCCTCCATCCCCCTGTCACCTATGTCTGGCATTTCTCCTCATGTTAACCATCTCCAACCTCCCTACACCCCGCTGTCTCTCTCCTAGACCCCCCAAACAGACCCCCAGTTTGTGATGCCCCTGTCCCTGTGTTCATGTCTTCTCATTGTTCAACACCTGCCTATGAGTGAGAACATGTGGTGTTTGATTTTCTGTTCTTGTGTCAGTTTGCTGAGAATGATGGTTTACAGATTCATCCATGTCCCTGCAAAGGACACGAACTCATCGTTTTTTATAGCTGTATAGTATTCCATGGTGTATATGTGCCACATTTTCCTTGTCCAATCTATCATCGTTGGGCATTTAAGTTGGTTCCAGGTCTTTGCTATTATAAACAGTGCCGCGATGAACATATGTGTGCATGTGTCTTTATAATAGAATGATTTATAATCCTTTGGATATATACCCAGTAATGGGATTGCTGGGTCAAATGGAATTTCTATTTCTAGTTCCTTGAAGAATTACCACTCTGTCTTCCACAATGGGTGAAATAATTTACACTCCCAGGAACAGTGTAAACGTGTTCCTACTTTTCCACATCCTCTCCAGCATGTTGTCTTCAGATTTTTTAATGACTGCCAGTCTAACTGGCATGAGATGGTATCTCAATGTGGTTTTGATTTGCATTTCTCTAATGACCAGTGATGATGAGCATTTTTTCATATGTTTGTTGGTCTCATATACGTCTTCTTTTGAAAGTGTCTCTTCATGTCCTTCACCTACTTTTGAATCGCTTTTTATTTTTCTTATAAATCTGTTTTAGTACTTTGTAGATTCTGTATATTAGCCCTTTATCAGATGTATAGATTGCAAAAATTTTTTCCCATTCTGTTGGTTGCCGGTTCACTCTAATGAGTGTTTATTTTGCTGTGCAGAAGCTCTGGAGTTTAATTAGATCCCATTTGTCTGTTTTGTCTTTTATTGCCAATGCTTTTGGTGTTTTAGTCATGAAGTCCTTGCCTATACCTATGTCCTGATGGTTTTGCCTAGGTTTTCTCCTAGGATTTTTATGGTGTTAGGTCTTATGTTTAAGTCTTTAATCCATCTGGAGTTAATTTTAGTATAAGGTGTCAGGAAGGGGTCCAGTTTCTGTTTTCTGCACATGGCTAGCCAGTTTTCCCAACACCATATACTAAACAAGGAATCCTTTCCCCGTTGCTTGTTTTTGTCATGTTTGTCAAAGATCAGTTGGTTGTAGATGTGTGGCGTTGCCTCTGAGGCCTCTGTTCTGTTCCATTGGTCTATAACTTTGTTTTGGTACCAATACCATGCTGTTTTGATTACTGTAGCCTTGTAATATAGTTTGACATCAGGCAGCATGATGCCTCCAGCTTTGTTCTTTTTGCTTAGGATTGTCTTGGCTATGTGGGCTGTCTTTTGGTTCCACACAAGGTTTAGGTGGATTTTCTTCCAGTTCTGTGAAGAGGGTCATAGGTAGCTTGATGGGATAGCATTGAATCTATAAATTACTTTGGGCAGTATGGCCATTTTTACAATATTGATGCTTCCTATCCATGAGCATGGAATGTTTTTGCATCTGTTTGTGTCCTCTATTATTTCCTTGAGCAGTGGTTTGTGGTTCTCCTTGAAGAGGTCCTTTACATCCTTTGTTAGTTGTATTCCTAGGTATTTTATTCTCTTTGTAGCAATTGTGAATGGGAGTTCACTCTTGATTTGGTTCTCTTTTAGTCTGTTATTGGTGTATAGGAATGCTTGTGATTTCTGCACATTAATTTTGTATCTTGAGACTTTGCTGAAGTTGCTTATCAGTTTCAGGAGATTTTGGGCTGAGATGATGGGGTCTTCTAAATATACAATCATGTTGTCTGCAAATAGAGACAATTTGACTTTATCCTTTCCTAATTGAATATGCTTTATTTCTTATTCGTGCCTGATTGCTCTGGCTAGAACTTCCAATACTATATTGAATAGGAGTGGTGAGAGAGGGCATCATTGTCTAGTGCCAGATTTCAAAGGAGATGCTTCCAGTTTTTGCCCATTCAGTATCATTTTGGCTGTGGGTTTGTCATAAATAACTTTTATTATTTTGAGATATGTTCCATCAATACCTAGTTTATTGAGAGTTTTTAGCATAAAGCACTGTTGAATTTTGTTGAAGGCCTTCTTTGAATCTACTGAGATCATCATGTGGTTTTTGTCTTTGGTTCTGTTTATGTGGTGGATTACGTTTATAGACTGGCATATGTTGATCTAGCCTTGCATCCCTGGAATGAAACCTACTTGATCATGATGGATACACTTTTTGATGTGCTGTTGCAGTTGGTTTCCCAGTATCTTATTGAAGATTTTTGCATCTGTGTTCATCATGGATATTGATCTGAAGTTTTCTTTTCTTGTTGAGTCTCTGGCAGGTTTTGGTATCAGGATGATGTTGGTCTCATAAAATGATTTGGGAAGGATTCTCTCTTTTTGGATTGTTTGGAATAGTTTCATAAGGAGTGGTACTAATTCCTCTTCATATGGTTGGTAGAATTCGGCTGTGAACCCATCTGGACCTGGGCTTTTTTATGGTTGATAGGCTATTAATTGCTGCCTCAACTTTAGCCCTTTTTATTAGGCTGTTCAGGGTTTCAGCCTCTCCCTGGTTTAGGCTTGGAAGAATGCACGTGTCCAGGAATTTATTCATTTCTTCCAGGTTTACTGGTTTATGTATATAGAGTTGTTTATTTTTTAATTTTTTTTTTAAATGATGGGGTTTCAGCATATATATTGGTCAGGCTGGTCTTGAACTCCTGACCTTAGGTGATCCGTCCGCCTCAGCCTCCCAAAGTGCTAGGATTACAGGGGTGAGCCACCGCGGCCGGCAAGTTGTTTATAGTAATTTCTGTTGCTAGTTTGTAATTCTGTGGACTCGGTGGTGAAATCCCCTTTATCTTTTTTTATTGAATCTATTTGATTCTTCTCTCTTTTCTTTTTTATTAATCTAGCTAGTGGTCTGTCTAGTTTGTTGATCTTTTTAAAAAACCAGCTCCTGGAATTATTAATTCTTTGAAGGATTTTTTTGTGTCTCTATCTCCTTCAGTTCTGCTCTGATCTTAGTTATTTCTTGTCCCCTGCTAGGTTTTGCATTTTTTTGATATTTCTCCTCTAGCTCTTTCAATTTTGATGATAGGGTGTCGATTTTAGATCTTTCTTCGCTTCTCATATGGGCATTTTTGCTGTAAATTTTCCTTCAGACAGTGCTTTAAATATGTCCCAGAGATTCTGGTATGTTGTGTCTTTGTTCTCGTTGATTTCAAAGAACATCTTTATTTCTGCCTTCATTTCACTGTTTATCCAGTCAACATTCAAGAGCCAGTTGTTCAGTTTCCATGAAGTTATGTGGTTCTGAATGAGTTTCTTACTCCTGAGTTCTAATTTGATTGCTGTGTGGTCTGAGAGACTGTTATGATTTCCGTTCTTTTGCACTTGCTGAGAAGTGATTTACTTCCAATTATGTGTTCAATTTTAGAGTAGATATGATGTGGTGCTGAGAATGTATATTCTGTGGATTTGGGGTGGAGAGTTCTGTAGATGTCTATTAGGTTTGCTTGGTCCAGATCTGAGTTCAAGTCCTGGATATCCTTGTTAATTTTTTGTCTCATTGATCTGTCTAATATTGAGAGTGGAGTGTTAAAGTCTCCCACTATTGTCTTGTGTGAATCTAAGTCTCTTTGTAGGTTGTTAAGAACTTGCTTTATGTATCTGGGTGCTCCTGTATTGGGTATGTATATATTTAGGATCGTTAGCTCTTCTTGTTGCATCGATCCTTTTACCATTAGTAATGCCCTTCTTTGTCTCTTTTGATCTTTATTGGTTTAAAGTCTGTTTTATCAGAGACTAGGATCTCAACTCCTGCTTTTTTTGCTATCCATTTGCTTGGTAAATCTTCCTCCATTCCTTTATTTTGAGCCTATGTGTGTCCTTGCATGTGAGATGGGTTTACTGAATACAGCACACTAATGGGTTTTGACTTTTTATTCAATTTACCAGTCTGTGTCTTTTAATTGGGCCATTTAGCATTTACATTTAAGGTTAATATTGTTACATGTAGGCCGGGCGCGGTGGCTCAAGCCTGTAATCCCAGCACTTTGGGAGGCTGAGGCGGGTGGATCACGAGGTCAACAGATCGAGACCATCTTGGTCAACATGGTGAAACCCCGTCTCTACTAAAATTACAAAAAATTAGCTGGGCACAGTGGTGCGTGCCTGTAGTCCCAGCTGCTTGGGAGGCTGAGGCAGGAGAATTGCCCGAACCCAGGAGGTGGAGATTGCGGTGAGCCGAGATCGCGCCATTGCACTCCAGCCTGGGTAGCAAGAGCGAAACTCCGTCTCAAAAAAAAAAAAAAAAAAAAATATTGTTACATGTGAGTTTTATCCTGCCATTTTGATGCTAGTTTATTTTGCCCATTAGTTGATGCAGATTCTTCATTGTATGGATGGTCTTTACCAGTTGGTACCTTTTTGGAGTGACTGGTACTGGTTATTCCTTTCCATGTTTAGTGCTTCTTTCAGGAGCTCTTGTAAGGCAGGTCTGGTGGTAATGATATCTCTCAGCAATATCTCGTTTGGAAAGGATTTTATTTCTCCTTTGCTTATGAAGCTTAGTTTGGCTGGATATGAAATTCTAGGTTAAAAGTTCTTTTCCTTAGGGATGTGGAATATTGGCCCCCACTCTCTTCTGGCTTGTAGGGTTTCTGCCAAAAGATCTGCTGTGAGTCTGTGTGCTTCCCTTTGTGGGTAATCTGACCTTTCTCTCTGGCTGCCCTTAGCATTATTTCCTTCATTTCAATCCTGGTGAATCTGTTGATTATGTGCCTTGGGGTGCTCTTCTTGAGGAATGTCTTTGTGGTGTTCTCTGTGGTGTTCCACATTTCCTGGAGTTGAATGTGGCCAGCCTTGCTTGGTTCGGGAAGTTCTCCTGGATAATATCCTGAGGAGTGTTTTCCAGTTTGGATTCATTCTCTCCATCACATTCATGTACACCTATCAAATGTAGATTAGTGCTTTTGACATAATCCCATATTTCTTGGAGGCTTTGTTCATTTCTTTTTACTCTTTTTTCTCTATCCTTGCCTTCTCGTTTTATTTCATTGAGTTGATTTTTGACCTCTGTTATCCTTTCTTCTGCTTGGTCAGTTGGGCTGTTGAAACTTGTGTACGCTTCACACAGTTCTCGTGTTGTGTTTTTCAGCTCCATCAATTCATTTATATTCTTCTCTAAGCTGTATATTCTCATTAGCTTTTCATCTCACCTTTTTTCGAGGTTCCTAGTTTCTTTGCATTGGGTTAGAACACGTTCTTTTAGCTCAGAAATGTTTGATATTACTCACCTTCTGAAGCCTGTTTCTGTCAATTCGTCAGACTCATCTCCATCGAGCCTTGTTCCCTTGCTGGTGAAGAATTTTGATCCCTTGGAGGAGGAGAGGCATTCTGATTTTTGGTGTTTTCATCCCTTTTGTGCTGGTTTCTTCCCATCTTTGTGGATTTATCTACCTGTGGTCTTTGTAGTTGGTGACTCTTGGATAGGGTCTCTGAGTGGGTATCCTTTTTGTTGATGTTGAAGTTATTTCTATTTTTTAGTTTTCCTTCTAACAGTGAGGCCCCTTTACTGTAGGACTGCTGGAGGTCCACTCAAGATCCTGCTTGCCTGGATCACCTGAGGTGGCTGCAGAACAGCAAGGGTTGCTGCCAGTTTCTTCTTCTGTTATCTTCATCCCAGAAGGGTACCCGCCAGATGTCAGCCTGTACTCTCCTTTCTGAGGTGTCTCTGTGGATATATACGGGTCAGGGAGCTGCTTGAGGAGATAGTCTGTCCCTTATAGGAGCTTAAGTGCTGAGCTGGGACCTTTGTTGTTCTATTCAGAGCTTCTGGGTATGTATATTTAAGGCTCCTTTAGCGGAACCCATAAATGCCTTTTTCTCCAGGTGCTCTGTTCTGGGAAGGGGCTTTGTTTATAAGTTTCTGACGTGTTGCTGCCTTTTTTCAGAGATGTCCTGCTCAGGAAGGAGATAGTCTAGTCACTCTGTGCCAGCAGAGGCATTACTGAGCTGCTGTGGGCTTTGCCCAGCTGCTGTGTGAACTTCCTTGTGGTTTTGTTTACAGAGGTACAATTATAACGGCCTCAATAATGATGGACTGCCTCAGTAAAGGCAGATTGCCTTGGTAATGGCAGACTGCCTTCATAATGGTGGACTGCCTTGGTAATTGTGAACTGCCTCAGTAATGGCTAATGCCCTTCCCCCCATCGAGCTGGATGGTCCCGGTTCTGCTGCACTTGCTTTGAAACTCTCCATCCAGAGTGTTTCAGATTGCTTATCTTTATAGGGGTGGGACCTGTGGAGTCAGATCACCTGGCTCCCTGTTTCAGCCCCCTTTTTTTCAGTTGAATGGGCAGCTCTGTCTCCCAGGTGTTCCAGGTGCCTGTTGAAACGGCCACTGGATTTGTGTGTGTTATTGTGTGGAGACCTGCAGCGCGGCTGTGCTGGGTATTTGTGGTGCTTTACACACCGGAGATCTCTTGGTGTGTGAACAGTAAAAACTCGTTTGGAAATGCAGTAATCACTTACCCTCTGCATTGTTCTCACTGGGAGCTGCATTCCAGAGCTGTTCCTATCCAGCCATCTTCGATCTCTCCCTCTCCAGTACTTTTCTTTATATAATCTTGGTTTCTGGCCAGTATCATTTTCCTTCCCCTGAAGAACTTTTCTTTTGGATATTTCTTGCACATTGGATCTACTGGCAACAAATTCCCTCAATTTTTATGTTTGAGAAACTGTTTCTCTTTCACTTTTGAAGGATAATTTTGCAAGGCACATAATTCTAGATTAGTTGTTTTTTTAAATTTTTATCTTAACAGTTTAAATATTTCACTTCACTTTCTTCTTGCTTATACGGTTTTGGGGGTAATGTCGATGTAACTGTTCTCTTAGCTTTTTGATAGGTAATGTCTTTTTTCCATTGGCTTCTTTCAGGGTTTTTTCCTTCATCTTTTATTTTCTGTAGTTTGAATTGTGATATGGCTAGGTGTAAACTTTTTTTTTTTTTTTTTTTTTTAGTCATTGTCCTGCTTGGAGTTTTCTAAGCTTTTTGCATTGGTGGTTTAGTGCTTGACATTGATTTGGTGAAACTGTGTTTATTATTGTATCAAATATTTTTTGTGTTTTTCTCTTTCTTCTTTTGGTATTCCTATTACATGTATGTTACACCTTTTATAGTTGTCCCCCAATTTTGTGTATTCTGTTCTATATATTTTTAGTCTTTTTTCTGTTTCCTTGTAGTTTTTTTAAGGTATCTATTGGGGGATATCCTCTAGATATTCTTTCCTCAGCTGTGTCCAGGTTACTAGACTGAACTTATCAACCTAATTGAACTCAGCATAGGCCTTCTTCATTTCTCTTATGGTGTTTTTGATCTCTAATTTTGGTTCTTTCTTAGAATTTCTATTTCTCTGCTTACATTGCCTATCTCTTCTTGTATGCAGTCTATTTTATCCATTAGAAACCTTAGTATATTTACCATGTTTTTTTTTAGTAATTGATCTGATGATTCTCACATCCTCTGCTATATCTGAGTCTGGTTCTTATACTAGCTCTCTTCAGACTGTGTGTTTTTGTTTGTTTGAGATGGAGTCTCACGGTCAACTAGGCTGGAGTGCAATGGTGCAGTCTTGGCACACTGTAATCTCTGCTTCCTGGGTTCAAGCGATTGTCCTGCCTCAGCCTCCCAAGTAGCTGGGATTACAGGCACCTGCCACCATACCTGGCTAATTTTTGTGTTTTTAGTAGAGGCAGCATTTCACTATGTTGGTCAGGCTGGTCTGAAACTCCTGACCTTAGGTGATCCACCCCAATGATTAGATCCCAGTCTTTTGATGAGTCTCTGTGTCTCTGGCTGTGACCTTCACAGATGTTTCTTAGGACTTACTCCCCTGTGTCCCCAGGTAAGACAGCATGACTAGTATGGGCTGCAATGAGTATTTCCTAGTTCCCTTCCTGCAAGTTAATTAGGCTCTGATAAACCCCAGCAGGCTCTGGTTAAATAGTTTCTCCTGAGGGAAAGACGTTATTAAGAACAGAATGCTCTGGCTTATTTAAAGATGATTTTGTTTTCCCTCCCTCTGTCATAAACTTGAGGGTTTTATTTCCCCTCTAATATATATTGTGAGAACCATATTGGTTTCCTGGAGGTAAAACTAATAAAAGTATGAAGGCTGTCCTACGACTGAGTCCCCCTGGCATTTTTAAGTTTCCCACTTGTCCACATGGAGCCTTCAGCAGTTTGTCAATTAAAGTTCAGTCTTTCCTACCCTGCACTTTTTCCTGTAGAGTTTTCTGCTTCAGTGTGATGGGATTATCTGTGGTCACCTGTTTCTACAATTTATGGGGCAGTGGTTTGCTGTGTGTCTTCATTTCTCTTGCTGATCTGAGAAGAGTCATAGATTTTTCAGTTTGTTTAGCTTTTCTTGTTGGTAGGGTGGCTTAGTGACTTCCAAGTTTTATTTTTTTATTATTTATTTATTTAATTTTTTTAGAGATGGCATCTTGCTATATTGCCCAAGCTGAACTGGAACTCCTGGCCTTAAGTGATCCTCCTGCCTCAACCTCCTGCATAGCCCAAGTTTCTTAGATGCCCACTAGAAGCAGAAGTTGCAGCTTCTTTTCATCTTGTTCACATGAGCAAAATATTTTATTTTCAATGAGGTCCATTTTATTCATTTTTTTCTTTTTTGGGTTGTGGTTTTGGTGTCAACTCCAAGAAATCCACCTAGTTTTAGATCTTAAAGATTTCCTTCTATATTTTTTTTCTCTAAACTTTAGCAGCTTTATGTTTACATTTAAGTCCATAATCCTTTTGAGTTAAATTTTTGTTTCCTTTTTATTTTTATTTTTGGTAGAGATGTGGTTGTGCTTTGTTGCCAGGGTGATCTTGAACTCCTGGGCTCAAGCAGGATGCCTGCTTTGGCCTCCCAAAGTGCTGGGATTACAGGTGTGAGCCCCTGTGCCAGGCCTGGGTTTATTTTTAACAGTTGTTTTTTCTTTCTTCTTTTCTGCCAGTAGATGCCTAATTGCTCCTATACTGTTTGTTGAGAAGGCGATTCTTCTTTTGTTAAATTACTATTAGCTCTCTGTCAAAAATCAGTTGAACATATTTGTGTTGGTTATTTCTGGATTCACTTTTCTGTTTCATTGATCTATTGTCTGTCTCCTGCTAATGGCACACTGTCTTGATTTCTTTAGCTATATGGCAGGCTGGATCATATTTCTTTGAATTTTCTTTCAGTCTGACTCTCTCTTCTTCTTTCACTCTGATGATACAAATGATGGATCTATTGTTGTCCCACAGGTCCATGAGGCTTTGTTAATTTTTTTTCTGTGTTGTTTGGATTGGGTGAATTCTGGTGTGCTGTCCATAAGCTCGTTGATTGTATCCTGTGTCATCTTCACTCTACTTCTGAATCTATCTATCTTGTCTTTGTTATTGCATTATTTAGTTACATAATTTTCATCTGGTTATTTTTTTAACTTGTATTTCTTTGCTTAGATCTTCTATTTTCACATTTGTTTTAAGATACTTTATAATTGTTGAAGCATTTTTATGATGATTGTTTTAAAATTATCGTCAGATCATTTCAACATCTGATTTATCTAGGTGTTTGCATGGGTTGATTGTCTTTTCTCACTCAAGTTATGATTTTTCTTAGTTCTTGGTATGACAGGTGATTTACATTTGAAACTTAGATATTTTTTCTAATATGTTGAGAGATTCTGAGGGCTAGTTCAACCTTTTATTTTCACAGGCTGTCATCCTGTTTAGGTGTTATCATGCAAGTCTTAGCCTGTATTTTTTGGGGTTGTGATTCCAATGATAGTTTAATTTTGAGTCTGCACTGCTGTTTTGGTTGGCTTCTTGTATCTGGTTGGCACTAGGGCTCCCACTCGTCTCTGCAGGTGCTGCTTGAGGGAGTAGGAGATTCTTTCTTATGCTGAGTTAGTATATATCTATTGCTGGGGAAGGGATGGGCTGGGATTTCCTTACCATGCTCTCTGCTACTCAGTTGTCTCTGGACAAGGGAGGAGAGTCTTGGATATGTGGAGAACAAGAGACTTCCTGAGATTGGCTATCTAGCAAAACTGGGTTCGGCTTGCCGGTTCTGACTAGCCTGTTCTGATGTCTCTGGGTAGAGAAGGAGATCCTGAGACTTGTGAAACCGAGATTCTTGACTGGGCTGCTTGTGGAGACAGACATTTCTGACCAGGCTGTCTCTCTTCTGGTTCTTCCTGCTTGCCTTTGTTTCTCTTGATGGAAAAGGGGAATCTTGACTTGCTATCACTGTGACTGAGCAGCTTACCCTTTGTGGCACCCTCAGGGCCCCAATGGCTGGATAACCCCGATTGCTGCTACTCCATAGTTCTTGAACATGATCCTGTCTGCCTCTCAAGACAGGAGCATCATTATGTAGCAACTGAGCAGGGAAGATACCAACTATGGCATCCTACAACATGCTTTGCAAGGTCACTCCCACTTTTTTAGTGACATGTTCATCTCCTTAGATGGCCAGATTGCCCTCTCAGGCTCCTTGGCTGGAACGCTGTGCCTCTGGGATCTCACAGTGGACATCACCATGAGATGATTTGTGGGCCGTACCAAGGGCATGCTGAAAGTGGCCTCCCCTGACAACCAGCAGATTATCTGTGGATTGTGAGCTAAAACCATCAAGTTATGTATCAGATACACTGTTTAGTATGAGAGCCAGAGATTGCGTATCTTGTGTTCGCTTCTCGCCTAATAGCAGCAACCCTATCACTATCTCCTATAGCTGGGACAAGCTGGTGAAGTTATGCAGTCTGGCTAACTGCAAGCTGAAGACTAACCACACTGGCCATAGGTTATCTGAACACTGTGACTGTCTCCAGTTGGATTCCCCTGTGCATCTGGAGGCAAAGATGGCCAGGCCATGCTGTGGGATCTCAATGAAGGCAAGCACCTTTATATGCTGATGGTGGGAGCTTCATCATCAACACCCTGTGCTTCAGCTGCAACTGCTGCTGGCTCTGTGCTGCTATGGGCCCCAGCATCAATATCTGGGACTTAGTGGTCAATATCATCATAGGTGAACTGAAGCAAGAAGTTATCAGTACTGGCAGCATGGCAGAATGCCCTGGTGTACCTGCCTGGCCTGGTCTGTTGATGGTCAGATTGTTTGCTGGCTACACAGACAACCTGGTGTGAGTGTGTCAAATGACATGGGCACCTGCTAGAAGTTTGTGGCAGAGCTTTAGAAATTAAAAAACAGAAAAACTGGAAAAAAAAGTGGGGAGTCTCAGGTCTCACAGGGAAGGAGAGTGTTTCCCCTAGCTATTTTTTGTTGTTGTTGTTGAGGTTCCTAATTAATCTTTCCTGCTGGTGGTGTCTGGCTTTCTCAGTATTGTCAGAAGGACACCTATTCTATTCTGGGAGGAATAACTTATGTGGGCTGCCTTCTGCTACTAGGTAGTGGCTGAGAGAAACCATGTGTGGGTGGTCTTCTTCACTTAGGTGAGGTAGGCATAAGATATCCTGCCTCTGTGTTGTTCTTCTAGTTGTAGGGTTTCAAAAGAGTTTGCTGCCTTCTTTCCACCTTCCAGAGTTCTTTGGTTATCACTTGCATTATCTGTTTATATTTGTAGTTAATGGGGAGGAATGGGAAAAATGGTCTATGCCATCTTGTCTGGACCGCAAGCTGGGTTTTCCTTCTAATTTCCATTTCTGTGGCATGTGAGTGTGGAGGTAAACGAGTGGAGAAATACTGGCTGGGATTGAGTTTGGCATTGTTGGAGGCCCGGAGATTTATTCACATTTAAAAGAGTTCATCCTGTACTCCTGGACTTAAATTTCACTTACAAGTTCATCACAAAGCTCTGGAAAATTGTAATTCAGTGCTGTCCTCCCTGTGTTTTCTAAATCCCTACCCTATCTTTAGATATTTGCTTGACTTTCCCTAGTTTAGTCTATTAACTCTGCCTGCTTCTTTTCATATTGGAGTATCTATTGTGAATTCTCAGGATTTTGTTAACTTTTCTTTGCCAGAATATCTTCTGGTTGGGGTAGTATTGGACTCACTAAAACTATGGTGTGAAACTTATAGCATAAGGTCATACTCCTTTATTTGTTGGTGATATGTTTAAATTTTTGTTTTTTCTTAAAATTTTTTTTTCACTGTTCTCAGTAGAGCTTTTGAAGTATAGCTTGATGATGAGATTTTTGCAGTTTTTACATTTTCCTTTGACTTTTGACATTGCTAATGATGGCAGCGGCAACCCATCTGGAGCAACTGCTGTGGGATGCCAACTGTGTGTGAGGAAGTGTGGCCAGGGCTGCACCAGCTGGGGCTGTGCACTCTGCAGAGCTAGCAGGGGCTGGGAACAGGCGGGAGCCTTGTGCTCCTGGGTGCATCTGCTGCTGTCTGACTGTGGCTCTGGACCCAAGCATCCCTGCACTCTCGGGGCCCAGGAAGCCCCCTGGCCCTGCAGGTTTAAAAGTGCCTGCTCTCACTCCTTGATCTCTTCTTGCTCCTGGCCCCGCTCTACGGTGGAGCAAAGTTGTGGTCAAGCCCAGGCACTGTTGCAACCCGGCCAGGTATGTGTGTGCTTGGTGGTGCTGACATGCCAGCCCCTTGCTACTGTGGCCCCCTCTAGACTTTAGGTACTGATGAGCATGGGAGGGGGTGCCACAGGGGCTGAGGATGGCTTTGGACTGGCCTGCAGGCACCTCTTGGCACAGACAGTTTGGGTGATATGGATGGCTTGTTAAAGGCAGACAGGTTCCTAGGCAGAAAGTGGTGGGTCCCCGGTAAAACCTCACCATGGGCCAGGGATGGCCTGAAGCCTGGGTGCTGGGCTCTCAGTTCCAGTTGATGTCTGTGCCCGAGTGAGAACTTCATTGACAACCATTTAGCTAATTGGATGGTGCTTTTTCCAGGCCCACTTGTGGCTGTCCATGGACCAATTAGTATGCAGTTCTTTGATTCTGAGCACATAAAAACCCCAGGCTTAGCCAGACTCACACACTTATCCAGATGACCTGCTTGCAGAAAAGAGCTACTCACTACAGGTCTCTTTTACTGAGAGCTGGATGCTCGTCAGGACAAATTGCCTGTGGAAGGAGCTACCCACTACAGGTCTTCTACCTGCTGAGAGTTGGGCACACATTAGGACAACCTGCCTAAAGAAAGGACCTATTGGCCTCCTGAGAGCTATTTTGTTGCTCAATGAAGCTCCTCTCTGCCTCACTCATTCCCCAGTTGTCTGCATATTTCATTATTTCTGGACAAGGGACAAGAACTTGGGACCTACTAGTGGTGGGACTAAAAGAGTTATAACACAAACACGGTGAAAACATGCTCCCTGATTGTCACATTGTGTGTGATGACAAAGAGAGAAAAGCTGTGGCACTTCTAGGATCCCAGACTTGGAACCCCCTGAGCCAGGACTATTACACTCTGTAACACCTATTTTGGGACTCTGTGGTTCCTGGTGTCTCTGAGCTTTCTGGTGCCATCACGTCCTACCTGTCCAGACGCTACAGAAGCCACCTGTGGTACGTGTGGTCCAGGTTCAGTCTCGCACAGAGCTGGTGCCTGGAGCTGCCTGTCCTGTTGCAGCTGGTGCGCCTGGCTATGTGCAGTAGATGTATCTTGCACTTGCTTGCTCACAAACCCCTTGCTGCTCCATGCCTGGCTCACCCTTGGCAGGTGTGGGATCCAGGCCAGTAGTGTGAGCTGAGTGCAGCCTGCTGGGCCAAGTGGATGGAATGAGCTCAGCTGGCACAAGCAAAACCCAAGTCAAGGCAGCACTGGCCACAGAGGTTTCTGGCTGGCAAAGCAATACCCAAAGGATCCTGTGACAGAGGTATCTTTTTTTTCCTCCTGACATCTGTGACTCTGCCAGGCCCCTGTTATATTTTTGCTTACTTAATTTCTATCCTTTGGTTGGCTTCTCCTTCTTTCAATCTTGGAGGAGGCTTGAAAGTACCTGCTCTTACTCCCTGGACTCATGGGTTTTGTCCTTGACTCTCTGCTTTTCTGTCAGCATTCAGTTTGTTGGTTTCATCAGTCACCTTTAAGTAATTGACTCTCAAATTTGGATTTTTATCCTTAGTATTTTACCTACAGGTAAAATTTCCAGCTGAAATGAATATAGTTTACTCAAAGTAGCTCTGTATTCTTGTTCTTTCATTTCTTTTTTTTTTTTTGAGACGGAGTTTCGCTCTTGTTACCCAGACTGGAGTGCAATGGTGCGATCTCAGCTCACTGCAACCTCTGCCTCCTGGGTTCAGGCAATTCTCCTGCCTTAGCCTCCTGAGTAGCTGGGATCACAGGCATGCGCCACCATGCCCAGCTAATTTTTTATATTTTTAGTAGAGACAGGGTTTCACCATGTTGACCAGGTTGGTCTCGATCTCTTGACCTCATGATCCACCCGCCTCGGCCTCCCAAAGTGCTGGGATTACAGGCTTGAGCCACTGCGCCTGGCCCCTGTTCTTTCATTTCTGTTGATACTGTCATGATTTTTTATTTCTAAAGCCTTAAAAATCACATTGAATTGTCTCTTTCGTTCACTAAATCCATTCATTAGATTAAGAATCTTTCATTTTAATTCTCATTGACAGTGTCAATTTTAGATCTTCATTTCTCAAGCTATATTGCTATAATGGGTTCTTATGTCCCATTAGCTGCCAAATCAAAATTTATCTTTGTGTCTCTGTCTTTTTATTGAACTATAACATACGTACATGTACAAATCAAGTGCTCAGCTTGATGAATTTCATAAACTCAACATACTTGCTTAACTAGCACCAACAAATTAATCTTTTTAAACTGTTGTGTTCATGATCTTGGTTTTCAAAAATTGTAACCTTGTGCTGACACAAATTAATTCATGGAGTTTGGGCTTATTAGTTTCTTGAGCAGAGGACTAGCAGAAGATAATTTGGCATGCCATCTTTCACTACTTGTCACATAGAGTTTGATTTTGGAGACATTTGGTTTTTTTTTTACTATACCTCATACTCACTGTTTTTTTTTTTTGCCCTATACTGCTCTATTTCCTGAACTACATTTCCCATTTGACTTTTTGTAGTCTAAATCATGGTCACTATTTCAGTCCTAATTTATATATTGCCATTTCTAAGAAATTTTCTGGGTGATTCCAATTTTAATTAATTTGCAGTAATATTTGCAACAACAACAACAAAAACCCAGGAGATATCTGAAATATCTACCAACAGGAATTTTCCTTTTTTTCTTTTAAAGACAGTGTCTCACTCTGTTGCTCAGGTTGGAGTGCAGTGGCATGATCTTGGCTCACTGCAACCTCTGCTTTCCAGGTTCAAGTGATTTTTGAGATGGAGCTTCACTCTTGTTGCCCAGGCTGAAGAGCAATGGCATGATCTTGGCTCACTATGACCTCTGCCTCCCGGGTTCAAGCAGTTCTCCTGCCTCAGCCTCCTAAGTAGCTAAGATTACAGGAACCTGCCACTATGCCTGCCTAATTTTTGTATTTTTAATAGAGATGGGATTTCGCCATTTTGGCCAGGTTGGTCTCGAACTCCTGACCTCAGATGATCCATCCACCTTGGTCTCCTAAAGTGCTGGGATTACAGGTGTTGAGCCACTGTGCCTGCCCCCCCGCCCCCAGCATTTTTTCTAGGATAAATGTGGTGTTGATGCAGTTCTTCAGCTTTTGTTTGTCTGGGAACATCTTTATTTCTTTTTTCTGCTTAAAGGATATTTTTACCAGATATGCTATTCTCGGGTGAAAGCTTTTTTTTTTTCCCTTCAGCACTTTGAATATTTTATGCCACTCTCTCCTGCCGTGTAAGATTTCCACTGAAAAGGCTACTGCCACACATATGGGATCTCCATTGGATGTTATTTGTTTCTTTTCTCTTGCTGCTTTTAAGATCCTTTCTTTATTCTTGACCTTTGGGTGTTTGATTATGAAATGCCTTGAGATAGTCTTTAGGTTAAATCTGCTTGTATCTTTCTCTAGGTTTGGAAAGTTCTCCGTTATTATCTCTTTGAATAAACTTACTACCCCAATCTCTTTCTGTACCTCCTTTTTAATTCTAATTACTCTTAGATTTGCCTTTCTTTGGCTGGGCATGGTGGTTCATGCCTATAATCCCAGCACTTTGGAAAGCCAAGGTGGGAAAATTGCTTGCACATAAGAGTTTGACTGCAGCCTGAGCAACAAAGTGTGACCCCCTTCTCTACAAAAAAAAAAAAAATTAAGATTAGCTGAGTGTGATGACATATACTTGTAGTCCCAGCTACTCGGGAGGCTGAGAAGAGGATCTCTTGAGCCCAGGAGGTTGAGGCTACAGTGAGTTGTGATTGTGCCACTGTACTCCAGCCTGGGTCACAGAGAGACTGTGTCTGGGGGTGGCGGCGGGGGAAGAAGATTTGCCCTTTTGAGGTTATTTTATAGTTCTTTTAGGCATGGTTTATTCTCTTTTATTCTTTTTTTCCCTCTGACTGGTATTTTTAAATAGCCTGTCTTCAAGCTGACTAATTCTTCTTCTGTTTCATCTATTCTGATATTAAGAGACACTGATGCATTCTTCAGTAAGTCAGTTGCATTTTTCAACTATAGAATTTGTGCTTCATTCTTTTTATTTATTTCAATCTCGGTTAAATTTATCTAGATAGAATTCTAAATTCCAGCTCTTTGTTATCTTGAATTTCTTTGAGTTTTTTTTAAACAGCTGTTTTGAATTCTCTGTGTGAAAGGTCCCGAATCGTTCAGGCCAGGCTTGGTTCCTGGTGCCTTACTTAGTTTGCGCATGGAGGTCCTGTTTCCTTGGATGGTCTTGAATCTCGTGGATGTTTGTCAGAGTCTGTCCATTCAACAGTAGTCTTCAATTCTGTGCTTTATTTCTACCTGTCATTCTTGGGAAAGCTTTCCAGGTAATTCAAGGTACTTGGATGTTGTGATCTAAGCTGTATCTGCATTAGGGGCCACTCCAAGCCCAGTAACACTATGATTCATACAGACTTGTAGCGGTACTGCCTTTGTCGTCCTGGGTAAGATCTGAAAGGATTCTCTGCATTACCAGGCAGAAATTCTTGTTCTCTTTTGTTACTTTCTCCCAAACAAAATGAGTCTCTCTCTCTGTTTTGACTCACCTGGAGCTAGGGGTGGGGTGAAACAGTCACTGTGTTGCTACCAGTACTGGAACTGCACTGGGTCAGACCCGAAGCCAGCATAGCACTGGGTCATGCCCAAGGCCTGCTGTAATTGCTGACTCCTGCTTATGTTTGCTCAAGGCCCTAGAGCTTTCTAATCAACAGGTAGAGAAGTCAGCCAGGCTTGTGTTCTTTCCTCAAGGGCAGTGAGTTTCTACAGGCTCCAGGTGGGTCCAGAGATGCTGTCTGTTAGCCAGGGAGTGGAGTCAAAACCTTAGAAATCTACCTGGTGCCCTGTTCTACCATGGCCAAACTGGCACTCAAGCTACAAGACAAAGTCTTTCCTGCTCTTCTCTCTCCTTTCCACAGGTAGAAGAGCCTCTCTCCCTGGCCACCACCACCACAGGCCCACAGGAAGCACTGCCAGGCTACTGCTGATGTTGACGTAGGGGTCAAGGTTTCTTCAGTCAGACTGTGGTGAATGCTGCCAGGCCTGGGACTTAACCTGCAGGGCAGTAGGCCCTTATCTGGCCAAGAGCAGGTCTAGAAGTAACGTCCAAGAGGCAAGGCCTGGAATTGGGCTGTGAGAATGTGGTTGATACTCTACCCTACTGTGTTCGAGCTGGTACCTAACGTGTAAGACAAAGTACCCTTTACCTTTCTCTTCATTTTTCTCAAGCAGAAGTCTCTCACCATAGCCACTACAGCTGGGAATGTGTGGGTTTCACCTGAGGTTATCATGTCTGAGTCTGACCCAGGGCCCACAGTGTACTACCTGGGTATCACTGGTGGTTATTCAGGGATCAGAGGCTCTTAAGTCAGCAGGTGCTGAAGCCTACCTACTAGGACTGGGTCCTGTCTTTTAAGGCAGCAGGCTTTTTTTGGGCCCAGGTTATGTTTAGAAATGTCATTCAGGAGGTAGGGCCTGTAATGGAGGTATAATGACTCTGCCAGTGCCCTGTACTACTGTGGCTGAGCTGGTATCCAAGAGGCAAGACAACATTCTCTTTACTCTTTGTCTCGTCTCCTCAAGCAGAAGGATGGAGTCACTTTGGTTGCTGCAAGCTATGCTGGCTGGGGTGCAGAAGGGGTGTTGCAAGCCCTCCTGTAGTCTCCCTCTCTCATGTGTCTCTAGGTTGCTGAAACTCAAGTTCTGACTGCTGGTATGGCCAATTGCCCTCTGGCTATGGCTGGTCTAAATGCTTCCTTCCTGGGTGGGCATTGGCTGAGTTCATCCTGGTTTTGCTTTCTGCTGTGACAGGGCAGCAGTGAGTTTATTGCAGAGTCCCACAATCTTGGTGCTCTCTCTCTCTCCTCCAAACATACTCTGTGTACCATGTGACCACTCCCAGGGAATGGGAGAGGACTGGTCTTGATGATTCAAGACTGTGTTTTCTACCCTTTTCAGTACCTCTTTCAGCAATAGGAAGTTAAACCTCGTACTCTGATTTCTCAGCTGATTTCTGGTTCTTATGAAGGTGATTTTTGGGTGTGTAAATAGTTGTTAAATTAGGTGTTCCTGCAGGCAGGGGGGCGGGGGCACAATTGGTGGAGGCTTTTAGTCATTTATTTTAGTAGTGTTTTTGTTGCATTACATAGGATTTTCTTCATATAAGATGATATAATTTGCAAATTAAGATAGTTTTACTTCATCCTTTCCAATCTGAATGCTCCTTTTATTTCATTTATTTCATTATAATGGCTAAGACCTCAGTGTAATGTTGAAGCCACAATAGAGTGGACCTCCTCATCTTGTTTCTGATCTTTGGAAGAAAGTATTCAGTTGTGATTTTTTTTTTTTTACCCCAAAGAAGAATCTATCATAACTTTTTTTTTTTGAGGACAAATTTCCTTTTTATTTAAGAGTTTTTCTCTTCTGTTTGCATACACAGATATGTGCTGATTAGAAGGCTCGCTTGTGCAGTGTGGAGGATAACCAGTGCCTTACAAAAATGGGGTTTGGGAGTGACCTGAAGAATTCACATGAAGCAGTGTTAAAATTGCAAGACTGTGAATTACGGTTACTGGAAACAGTAAAGAAATTTATGGCCCTGAGAATAAAAAGTGACAAAGAATATGCATCTACTTTACAGAACCTTTGTAATCAAGTTGATAAGGAAAGTACTGTCCAAATGAATTATGTCAGCAATATGTCCAAGGTAAGAAGAATATTTTCATCATTTGTTATTTATAGCATCATAATTGTCCTTAAAATGCAGTAGATCATAGTATTGAATGAGCATACTCAAGTCAGCATTCTAAAGCAGTGATTCCACAATTTTATAGACTATGAGAATCTCACGGAGAAGTTTTTAAAAATTATAAAGTTTGAGATTGCCGGGCATGTTGGCTCACATCTGTAATCCTAGCACTTTGGAAGGCTGAGGCGGGAATGTCACTTTAGCCCAGGAGTTTGAGACCAGCCTGGGAAACGTGGTGAAATCTTGTCTCTACAAAAAAATACAAAAATTAGCTGGGCATGGTAACATGTGCCAGAAGTCCTAGCTATTTGGGAGGTTGAGGTGGGAGGATTGCTTGCGCCTGTTCAGTCAAGGCTGCAGTGAGCTACGGGTGACAGAGCGAGACCCTGTCTCAAAAACCAAACCAAAACAAAAAATTGGTGGCTGTATCTCTCTAATATTCTGACTTAATGGGTCAGGTTTGAGAACCATTGTTACACATTTTGATTTATTAACTCTTTTGGTTTTGGGTCATTTGAACCCTGCTATTTTTCCCTTTTGCACAAACTTTAGTTATAGACCACTCCCTGAATTCTTCTGGGAGTGTTGTGAATCATATGGAATATTTTAGCGTGTAGTTGTTATTTGCTATCATTTCAGTACAAAAATATTAGTATATTGTCGAGTTAGTCACTTTTAAAACATCTATTGGATGAATAATGAATTTTTAATCCAAGATTATTCTACCATATAAAAATAAGGGCCAGAATTGTACTGTTAATTGTTCTTTGAAAACATTGAAGAAGAAATATTAAACTCTAATAGTTCTTGGATTCTTGCTTTGTTACTTCCAATGTCTTAATTTAATATCATATTTCACTATATTTATTCTAAGTTAAAAATAAATCTTTTTTACTTTAGAATATTAAATTAATTTTCTTTCACTTTTGGGTCTTAGGATTTGAGTAAATTTTAGAGGAAAACTGTTACCCGTGGAGAATGCATATATAGTGTTTGATTTGTGATTTTGTTAAAAGCCCACTTGACTGGGCCGGGTGGCTCACACCTGTAATCCCAGTACTTTTGGAGGCCTAGGTGGGTGGATCACTTGAGGTCAGGAGTTCAAAACCAGCCTGGCCATCATGGTGAAATCCCACCTCTACTAAAAATACAAAAATTAGCCAGGCATGGTGGCACACACCTGTAATCCCAATTACTCGGGAAGCTGAGGCAGAAGAATTGCATGAACCCAGAAGGCAGAGGTTGAAGTGAGCCAAGATTGCACCACTACAGTCCAGCCTAGGTGACAGAGCGAGAATCCACCTAAAACAAACAAAAAGAGGGGTCGCTAATGTTCATATCTTTAACTTCCTTTCTGGGCCAGTCTCTGGTTTGAAGGTAGAGCTGCCAGGATGGCCACAAAAAATACAAGACACCATTTAAATTTGCATGCAGTATTTAGGACAAACATACATTAAAAATTATTTGTTATTTATCTGAAATTTGAATCTAACTGGATATTCTTTATTTTATTTGCCTCGTTATCTGTGGGTATAAGCCTGCCATTATGTTAATGGGAATAGATAGGGAAAGTACTTTTGATATTTTAAGAGTCACATTTCATTCAGTCTTCTTGTTTTTGGTAAGCTGCTCGGTGTCTCTGATTCCAAAGGCTTTCTGCTTCATATATCCCTCTCGTTTTCTTTTCTTTTCTTTTTTTTTTTTTTTGAGATGTAGTCTTACTCTCTCATTCAGTCTGGAGTACAGTGGTGCAATCTTGGCTCACTACAGCCTCCACCCCTGGGTTCAGGCGATTCTTGTATCTCAGACTCTCAAGTAGCTGGGATTACAAGCAGGGTACCACTACACCTGGCTAATTTTTGTATTTTTAGTACAGATGGGGTTTCACCATGTAGACTAGGCTGGTCTTGAACTCCTAACCTGAAATGATCTACATGCCTCGGCCTCCCAAAGTGCTGGTATTACAGGTGTGAGCAACTGTGCCTGGCCTACCAACAGGAATTTTTGATGAGAAAAGATTTAAAAAAATTGTCACAATGCATTCAGAAGCAAAAGTGATATTTTTTCCAAGTTACAGAATGAACTGATCCACAATATGAAATAGTTTTTTAAAAAATGTAAAATATTAGTTGGGTGCAATGGCAGGCGCCTGTAGCACCAGCTACTTGGAAGGCTGAGGGGAGGATTGCTTGAGGCTAAGAGTGAGCCACTGTACCTGGTCTCCTGCTTCTTATGTAGACTTGGAATCAATCCCTCTGTTTTAGCATGCTCTTCTCTTCCTCCATTTGTCCCAGCTGTCTCCAGTTCCTGAGCTTTACTGGAGTCATCTGACCTCATAAATCTTGACCTCCCTTTTGCAGGACACTTAACGTTTTCACTTCTCCTCATGTGCTAATTAGTTACCACTTACCTGCTTTTCATTTTCTTATGTTCTGTTGACATGTCTTATTTACCATTGTCTCATAGTTTCTATTTTCTTTGTTATTAATTTATACATTAAATTATCAGTTGAACGATGAGTGGGAACTCACAGAAAATCAAGGAGTATGTTAGCTTTTCCTCCTTTTTTTTTGTTTTACGATCTTGCTCTGGCATCGAGACTGGAGTGCAGTAGTGTAGTCATGGCTCTTTGCAGCCTTGACCTCCCAGGCTCAAGCAATCCTTCCACCTTTGCCTTCTGAGGAGCTGGGACTGTAGGCATGTGCCACCATGCCTGGCTAATTTTATTTTTTATTTTGTAGAAACGGGATCTTCGTATGTTGCCCAGGCTAACCTTGAACTTCTGGGGTTAAGAAATCCTCCTGCCTTGGCCTCCAAAGGCTCTGGAATTACAGGCATGAGCCACTGTGCCCAGCCATTATTTCCTCTTAACACAGGAAAATTATCATTTATTCCAACTATAAGTAAAGTCAAATTTATAATTTTTTAAAGAGGATTGTGCTTCTGTTATATATTAAAAAATCTTTGCCTGACACAAAGTTAAAGTTTGCCTATATTGTCATCTGGAAATTATATCATTTTAAGTTTTGTGTTTAGGTCTATAATTTATTTTTGGTTAATTTTTTTTTTTTTTGAGACAGAGTTTCGCTCTTGTTACCCAGGCTGTGGTGCAATGGTGTGATCTCGCCCCCTGGGTTCGGGCGATTCTCCTGCCTCAGCCTCCTGAGTAGCTGGGATTACAGGCACGCACCACCATGCCCAGCTAATTTTTTATATTTTTAGTAGAGACGGGGTTTCACCATGTTGACCAGGATTGTCTCGCTTTCTTGACCTCGTTATCCACCCGCCTCGGCCTCCCAAAGTGCTGGGATTACAGGCATGAGCCACCGCGCCCGGCCTATTTTTTGTTAATTTTTATATATATGGCAAGCTATGGATTGAAGTTTATTTATTTATATTTTTGCTTTATGATATCCATTTGTTCTAACACCATTTGTTGAATGTACTAAATTTTCTCCGTTTAATTGCCTTGGATCTTTGTTTAAAATCAGTTGACCATAATGTGAGTCTATTTCTGTACTCTTTATTCTGTTTCATTCAGATTTTTGTCTGTCATGACACCAGTAAAATATTTGATTATACGTAATAATGTCAAAGTCAAGTAGTGTATAGTAGTCATCCCTTATTTATGGGGGATATGTTCTAAGATCTCTAGTAGATGCCTGCCTGAAGCTGTGAATAGTACTGAACATCCATTGTTGTCAATCAGAATATGCTTCTGTTCATGCTTTTTATCCACAAATTTAATGCCTTTTCCATCTTACTAAGGACTGATTGCACACTATGCATATAACTTTTGCAGTTTGAAATATAACATCAAAAATTCAAAGGCACAGATTTCCTTTTTCTTCTTCACAGTGGGGTGGATAGAATATTCACTGTTACCATAGCCCTTAGCAACCTCAGCATGTTTTTTTCTTAAGTTGAGAACTTTTCATTCCTTTAAGGAGACACTTTCTGACTTTTTGGCCTATCCAAATTACCAACATCACTATCCTTGAAGTTTGGCACCATTATTAAGTTAAGTAAAGATTCCTCAAACACAAGCACTGCTATAGCAAGACAGTTGATCTGAGAACTGAGTTACTAAGTGAGTAATGTGCAAGTAGCATATACAGCATGGATACACTAGACAAAAGGATGATTCATGTCCTGGGCAGGACAGCGTGGGAAGGCTAGATATTTCATCATACTACTCAGAGTGGTGTCACCTTAAAACTAAGGAATTGTTTATTTCTGGAATTTTCCCTTTCTGGACTATGTGCAGTCGAAACTGCAGGAAGCAAAACAACAGATTAAGGGGTACTACTGAACTTGTTTTTTTTTTTCCAAAATTATTTTGGCTTTTCTAAATCCTGTGCAACTCCTTATGTGTTTTAGAAGCACCTTACCAATTTTTATTTTTTTAAAAAGGCTACTAGGATTTTGCTTGGAATTATATTGAATGTATAGATAAATTTGGGGCAAATCTATATATCAGTATTGGGTCTTCCAATGAGTAAAAATGGTATACATTTTAAATTTTTAAAAAATAATTCAACTTTTATTTTAGATTCTGGGAGTACACATGCAGGTTTGTTACCTGGATATTTTGTGTGATACTGAGGTTTAGGATACTTTACCAAAGTAGTGAGCATAATACCCAATAGTTAGTTTTCGGCCTTTTCCCCCATTCTTCCCTCTCCCCTCTAATATTCTGCAGTGCCCATTGTTTCCATCTTTATATCTTTGTGTACCCAGTGTTTAGCTGCCACTTATAAGTGAGAACATATAGTCTGTGGTTTTTTGTTCCTGTGTTAATTTGCTTAGTATAATGGCCTCCAGCTGCATTCATGTTGCTGCAAAGGGCATGATTTCATTCTTTTTTTTTTGACCATGTAGTATTCTATGGTGAATATGTACTGCATTTGCTTTATCTAATCCACCATTGATAGGCACTGAGGTTGATTCCATGTCTTTGCTACTGTGAATAGTGCTATGATGAACATACAAATGTAGGTGTCTGTTCGGTAGAACTATTTATTTTCCTTTGGCTATATAGCCACTAATGGGACTGCTGGTCTAATGGTAGTTCGGTTTTAATTTCTTTGAGAAATCTCTAAACTGCTTTCTCTAGTGGCTGAACTAATTTACATTTCCACCAACAATGTATAAGTGTTCCTGTCTCTCCACAACATCATGAGCATGTGTTTGTTTTTTTGCACTTTTTAGTAATAGCCATTCTTACTGGTGCGAGATGTTATCTCATTGTGGTCTTGATTTGCATTTTTCTGATTATTAGTGATGTTTAGCATTTTATCATGTATTTGTTGACCACTTGTATGTCTTGCTTTGAGAATTATCTGTTAATGTCCTATGCCCACTTAAAAATTTTGTTTTCTTGATGATTTGTTTAAGTTCTGTATAGAACATTAGTCCTTTGTTGGATGAATGGTTTATGATTATTTTCTCCCATTCTATTGGTTGTCTGTTTACTATATTGATAGTTACTTTTGTTGTAAAGAAGCTCTTTAGCTTAATTAAGTCCCATTTATCAATTTTCATTTTTGTTGCAATTGCTTTTGAGAATTTAGTTATAAATATATTTCTTCCTAAAGCTGATACCCAGGATGGTGTTTCCTAGGTTTTCTTTTAGAATTCTTATAGTTTGAGGATTTAAATCTTTAATCCATTCTGACTTAATTTTTGTACATGATGAAAGGTAGGGGACAAGTTTTATTCTTCTGCATAAGGCTAGTCAGCTATCCCAGCACCATTTATTGAATAGGGAGTCCTTTCCCTTTTGCTTATTTTTGATCAAAGATCAGATGGCTGTAGGTGTGCAGTTTTTTTATTTCTGTGTTTTCTTATCTATTCCATTGTTCTATGGGTCTGTTTTTGTACCACTACCATGCTGTTTTGGTTATTGCAGCTTTATAGTATGGTTTGAACTTGTGTAATGTCAAGCCACGGGCTTTGTTGTTTTTACTTAGGACTGGTTTGACTATTTGGGCTACTTTTTGGTTGCATATGAATTTTAGAATAGTTTTTTCCTAGTTCTGTGAAAAATAACATTGTAGTTTGATAGGAATAGTGTTAAATCTGCAGATTGCTTTGGGCAGTATGGGCATTTAGTGATATTGATTCTTTCAGTCCATAAGCACAAAATGTTTTTCCATTTGTTTGTGTCATCTATGATTTCTTTTCAGCAGTGTCTTTTAGTTCTCCTTGTAGGGGGTCTTTTACACTCTTGGTTAAATGTATCTCTAAGTGTTTTATTTTATTTTATTTTTGTAGCTATTGTAAATGGCATTGCATTCTTAATTTGGCTATCAGCTTGAATGTTGGTGGTGTATAGAAATGATACTGATTTTTCTAATTGATTTTATATCCGGATTCTTTACTGAAGTCATTTATCAGTTTCCAGAGCCTTTTGGTGGAGTCCTTAGGGTTTTGTAGTTATCGACACATATCATCCATGAAGAGAGATAGTTTGACTTATTTTCCTATATGGGTGCCTTTTGTTTTTTTTTTTTCTCTTCTCTGGTTGTTCTGGCTAGTACTTCTAGTACTATATTGAATAGGAGTGGTGAGTGTGGGCTTCCTTGTCTTGTCCAGTTCTCAAGGGGAATAATTCAAGCATATGCCCTTCATATGATGTGGGCTGTGTGTTTGTCATAAATGGCTCTTGCTATTTTAAGTTATGTTCCTTCTATGCCTAGTTTATTGAGGATTTTTATCATGAAGTGATGATGGATTTTATCAAGAGCTTCTTCTGCATCAACTGAGATTATATGGTTTTGTTTCTAATTGTGTTCATGTGGCAAATTACAGTTATTGATTTGTATATGTTTAACCAACCTTGCATCACAGGAATGAAGCCTTCTGGATCATGGTGAATTAATTTTTTGATGTGCTGCTTGATACAGTTTGCTATTAATAGTAATGCATTGGGGATTTTTGTGTTTTTATTCATCATGGATATGGACCTGTAGTTACCTGCTTTTGTTGTGTCTTTGCCAAGTTTTGGTGTCATTGTGGTGCTGGCTTTTTAGAATAAATTAGGTAGAATTCCCTCCTACTTGATTTTTGGAAGTTTCTGTAGAATTGTACCTCTTCTTTGTACATCTAATAGAATTTGTCTATAAATCCATTTAGTTTTTTTTTTTTTTTAATTTAGTTGGTAGGGTTTTAATTACTGATTCAATTTGTAATTGGATGTTGGTCTTTTCAAGGTTTCAGTTTCTTCCTTGATATGGTTTGGCTGTGTCCTCACTCAGATCTCATCTTGAATTGTAACTCCCATAATTCCCATGTGTCGTGGGAGGTGATTGAATTATGGGATTGGGTCTCTCCTGCACTGATCTTGTGATAGTGAATGAATCTCACAAGATCTGATGGTTTTAAAAAAGGGAATTTTCCTGCACAAGGTCTCTTTTGCCTGCCACCATTCACATAAGATGTGATTTGCTCCTCCTTACCTTCTGCCATGTTTATGAGGCCTCCTCAGCCACGTGGAACTGTAAGTCCAGTTAAATCTCTTTCTTTTGTAAATTGGCCAGTCTTGGGTATCAGCAGCAAGAAAACAGATTAATAAAGTAAATTGGTACCAGTAGAGTGGGGCATTGCTGAAGAGATACCTGAAAATGTGGTAGTCACACATTTTCACTACCAGGCAGAACTGGGTAACAGGCAGAAGTTAGAACAGTTTGGAAGGCTCAGAAGAAGACAGGAAAATGTGGGACAGTTTGGAACTTCCTAGAGACTTGTTGAACAGCTTTGACAAAAATACTGATAGTGATATGAACAGTAAGGTCCAGGCTGAGATGGTCTCAGATGGAGATGAGGAACTTGTTGCAAACTGGAGCAATGGTGACTCTTGTTATGTTTCAGCAAAGAGACTGGTGGAATTTTTCCCCCGCCCTAGAGATTTATGGAAATTTGAACTTGAGAGAGATGACTGCGTATCTGGCGGAAGAAATTTCTAAGCAGCAGAGCATTCAAGAGGTGACTTAGGTGCTTTTAAAGGCATAAGAGAATCAGAGGATAAAAGTTTGCAGCCTGACAATGTGATAGAAAAGAAAATCCCATTTTCTGAGAGAAATTCAAGAAATCTGCATAAATGAGGCATTGAATATTAATCACCAAGACAATGGGGAAAATGTCTTCAGGGTATGTCATATGCCTTCATGGCAGCCCCTTCAGTCACAGGCCCAGAGGTGTAGGAGGAAAACATAGTATTGTGGGCTAGGCCAGGGTCCCTGTGCTGTGTGCATTCTAAGGACTTGGTGCCCTGCGTCTCAGCTGCTCCAGCCATGACTAAAAAGGGCTAAGGTCCAGCTCAGGCTGTGGCTTCAGATGGTGCAAGCTCCGTGCCTTGGTAGCTTCCATGTGGTGATGAGCCTGTCAGTGCACAGAAGTCAAGAATTGAGGTTTGGGAATCTCTTCCTAGATTTCAGAGGATGTATGGAAATGGCTGGATTTCTAGGCAGAAGTTTGCTGCAAGGGCAGGGAGGGGGCTCTCATGGAGAACCTCTGCTAGGGCAGTGTGGAAGGGAAATGTGGGGTCAGAGCCCTCACATAGAGTCCCTACTGGGCGCTACCTAGTGAAACGGTGAGAAGAGGGACACCATCCTCCAGACCTCAGAATGGTAGATGCACTGACAGCTTGCACTGTGCTCCTGGAAAAGCTGCAGACACTCAGCACCAACCCTTGAAAGCAGCTGGGAGTGCAAAGCAACAAGGGCAGAGCTACCCAAGACCGTGGGTGAACCCACCTCTTGTGTCAACATGACCCAGATGTGAGACATGGGGTCAAAGGAGATCATTTTAGAGCTTTGAGATTTGATTGGCCCACTGGATTTCAGGCTTGCATGGGCCCTGTAGCTTCTTTGTTTTGGCCAATGTCTCCCTTTTGAAATGGCTATATTTTCCTAATGCTTGTACCCCCATTGTATCTTAGGAAGTAACCAACTTGCTTTTGATTTTACAGGCTCATAGGCAGAAGGGACTTGCCTTGTTTCAGATGAGACATTGGACTGTGGACTTCTGAGTTAATGCTGAAATGAGTTAAGACTTTGGGGGACTGTTGGGAAGGCATGATTGGTTTTGAAATGTGAGGACATGAGATTTGGGAGGGGCCCAAGGCAGAATGATATGGTTTAGCTGTGTCCCAACTCAAATCTCATATTGAATTCTAACTGCCACAATTTCCATGTGTTGTGGGAGGAACGCAGTGGGAGGTGACTGAATTATTGGGCGGGTCTTTCCTGTGCTGTTATCGTGACAGTGAATGAGTCTCATGAGATCCGATGGTTTTAAAAATGGGAATTTTTCTGCGCAAGCTCTCTTTTTGCTTGCCACCATCCACATAAGATGTGATCTGCTCCCCCTTGCCTTCCACCATGTTTGTGAGGCCTCCCCAGGCAACGTGGAATTGTAAGTTCAGTAAAACCTCTTTTCTTTGTAAATTGGCCTGTCTCTGGTATGTCTTTATCAGCGGTGTGAAAACAGACTAATACATTCCTGATTCAATCTTGAGAAGTTGTGTGTTTCCAGGAATTTGTCCATTTCCTATAAATTTTCCAGTTTGTTTGCATAGAGGCATTCATAATAGTCTCTGAGGATCTTCCGTATTTCTGTGGCTCAGTTGTAATGTCACTTTTGTGATTTCTTATTCTGCTTATTTTGTATCTTCTGTCTTTTTCTTTGTTAGTCTAGCTAGTGATCTATCAACCTTGTTTGTCCTTTCGAAGAACCAAGTTTTTGTTTTGTTGTTTCTTTGTGTGGATGATTGGGCATCAATTTAATTCATTTCTTCTTTAGTTTTAGTTACTTATTTTTTTGCTCTCTTTAGGGTTAGTTTTTTCTTGATCTTCTAGGTATAGTGTTAGACTTTAAATTTGAGATCTTTCTACTTATTTGGGATGGTGTTTAGTGCTATAAACTTTTCTCTGATCACTGCTTTTGTTCCATCCCAGAGATTCTGGTATGCTGTTTCTCTGTTTTTATTTATTTCAAATAATTTTTTATTTCTGCCTTAATTTCATTGTTTACCCTCAAGTCATTCTGGAGCAAGTTGTTTAATTTCCTTGTAATTGTGTGGTTTTGAGAGATCTTCTTGGTATTGATTTCTACTTTTATTTCACTTTGTCCAAGAGTGTTGTTGGAATGATTTAGATTTTTTTTTTTAACTGGGATTTGTTTTATGACCAAGCATGTGGTTGATATTTGATTATGTTCCATGTCAGATGAGAATAATGTGTATTCTGTGTATGATACATGGAGTATTTTGTGGATTTGTATTACATCCAGTTGGTTAAGTGTTGAATTTAAGGTCAGAATTTCTTTGTTAGTTTTCTGTCTCAATGATCTTGTTTCATGAATCGAGGTGCTTCAGTGTTGGGTGCACATATATTTAGTATAGTTAAGTCTTCTTGTTGAATTAAATTCTTTATCATTATTATCGTTATTACGTCTTTGTCCATTTTTTCTTTGTTGGTCCAACATTTGTTATATCTCATATAAGATTTTGTTTTCTGTTTGTGTGATAGATCTTTCTCTAACCCCATACTGTGAGCCTGTGGGCGTCAACATGTGAGAATGGATCTCTTGAAGATAGCAGATGTTTGGATTTCTTTTTTTAATCCAACTTGCAACTCTGTGCCTTTTAAGTGGGGTATTTGGACAGTTTACATTCAATATTAATATTAATATGTGACATTTTGATTCTATTGTGACGTTATTGGATGACTGCTTTGTAGTTTCTGTTGTGTGGTTCCTTTATATGGCCTGTATCTATGTTTTTTGTGGTAGCAGGTATTTTTGTTGTTGTTGTTTCCTTGGTTAGAATTCCCCTAAGGATCTCTTGTGAGGCTGGTCTAGTGGTATTGAATTCCCTCAGCACTTGCTTGTCCGGAAAAGATTTTATTCCTCCTTTGCTTATGTTGCTTAGTTTGGTGAGATGTGAAATTCTTGACTGGAATTTCTTTTCTTATGTTTTTCAGGTTGTTTACTTTTTCTCCTTCTTTCTCAGGAATGACAATAATTTGTACGTTTGGTTGCTTTACATAATGTGTATTTCTCAGAGAGTTTGTTTGTTTAAAAAAATCTTTTAAATTTATTTGTGTCTAACTGTTAGTTCTTCAGACCCTTTAGACTCTGAAGTTCTTTCCTCCGAAGCTTGCAGTTGTCTTTTGAAACTCCTTAAGTATGTTTTTTAAATCCATAAGCTCTGATTGATTTCTCTTTAAGATGCTTATGTATTAGTTCGTTGCCTGAATTGCTTTCGAAGTTTCTTTGTGTTGAATTTCATCTTTGTCTTGGATACATGCTTATCCAGGCTTTGAATTTTTTTTTTTTAAGACAGGTTCTTGCTCTGTCACCCAGGTTGGTGTGCAGTGGCATGATCACTGCTCTCTGTAGCCTTCATCTTCTGGGTTCAAGTGATGGGTTCAAGCTCCTACCTTAGCTTCCTGAGTAGCTGGGACTACAAGTGTGTACCACCATGCCTGGGTAATTTTTGTATATTTTGTAGAGATGGGATATTGCCGTGTTTCCCAGGCTGTTCTCAAACCTCTGGGCTCAAGCGATCCTTCTGCCTTGGCATCGCAAAATGCTGTGATTACAGGTGTGAGCCAAGCCTGTGCTTAAATTCTTTATCTGTCATTTAACTGAGTTTCTAGTTTGGTTACAGACCAACTGGAGAGCTGGTGTGATCCTTTGGTGGTGTTACTACATTCAGACTTTTCATAATGCCATAATTCTTGTGCTGGTTCCTTCTCATGTGGAGGAGCTGGCACTTCTAATTTTTATAATAATTTTTGTGTGGGTAGGAATTTTTTGTTTTTCTTTCTTTACTTGTGATATTATTATTTGTAGTCTCCCTTTTCCTTTCCCCTCCTTCCTAGGTAGGGTGACTGTAGAGAATGTTCAGTAATGTCTTTTTGGCTCTGCTCTATGGACTTCTGTTGCCAGGTTTTATACTGGGTTTTTGTATTGGACTTTCTTTATATATACGCCAGTAGATAGTGTTTATAGGTAAGAAGTGGCTGTGGCTAACATAGCTGGGTGTATACTTGATCCTTACTGAGAGAAGCTCTCTGGTGCCTCAGGTAATTGATTGATCCATGGAGTGCAGAGTGGTCTCAGCTCCCTGCTCAGCTCTCTGGGCTGGGGAGCAAGATGCAATGGGCTGGACTGGCCAGGCTTGCCTATAAGTCACCCAGTGGCAGGCAGAAGCACCAGCACTGAGGGAAAATCCAGTGATTATCCACCAAGTGTTCAGAGTTGTGCCCAGGAAACCTCAGCCCCAAGTTCTCTGCCAGGGGAGGGAGAGTTGTCCAAACTCCTAATCCAGGAGAGAAGGTACTCCAGATGCCTCGAGATCGGCCTGGACATGGAGTGCACTGACGCACCACAATCTCTGCACAGGAATGGTGGGGCAGCTCAGGTTGCTGATTCAGGCTAGTAGGTGTTTGCAATGGAGATCTGCATTGGTGTCGAACAGAGAGGGCCTGTCTGCAACACGGTGTCTTCATAGGAAGGATTAGATACTCAGTCTGCTGACCCAGGTGAGCAGGTATTTCAGCTATTTGGAGATCTGCCTGGGAGTAAAGAAGAGAGGGCCCTCCTTTACCTGTATCTTTGCACAGAGGGTGGGATGGCTCATGGTTCCAATCTGGGCATGCAGGTTCTTTTTTTTATTTTTTGGAGACGGAGTTCTGCTCTGTCACCAGGCTGGAATGTAGTGGCGCAATCTTGGCTCACTGCAATCTCCAACTACCTGGCTCAAGTGATTCTCCTGCCCCAGCCTTCTAAGTAGCTGGGATTACAGGCATGCCCTTCCACACCCAGCTAATTTTCTTTTTTGTATTTTTAGTAGAGATGGGGTTTCACCATGTTGGCCAGGATGGTCTCGATCTCCTGACCTTGTAATCTGCCCACATCAGCCTCCCAAAGTGTTGGAATTACAGGTGTGAGCCACCAGTGCTGGCCAGCATGCAGGTTCTTTAAATGGCTGGACATATGCCCTGGTGAGGAGCAGAGAGGCCCATATTGCCCCATGTTGTATGCACAGGAAGGGTGGGTGGGTCAGGCTGCTTCTCCAGGTGAGCAAGTGCCTGGAGATCTGCCTGGTGCTTCTGCCCTATGATCTATGTCCAGGAAGGATAGGACATCCCAGGCCGCTGAAACAAGGAAGTGGGTACTCTGAATGCCTGGAGGTCTGCCTAGGTGTAAAGTGGAGAGGGCCTCCTTGCACCAGGACCTGTGAACGGGAAGGGTAGGGCAGGCCACACTGCTGATCCAAGCAACTGGATGCTCCTGATGCCTAGAGATCTGCCTGGTTATGGAGTGGAGTGGGCCCCCAAATACCATGTTGTATGCCTAGGAAAGGTGGGCCAGCTCAGGCTGTGGAACCAGGCAAGTGGGTGCTCTGAATGCCTGGAGATATGCTGGGGCGTAGATTGGAGAAAGCTGTGCTGCATCATGTTCTATGCTCAGGAAAGTTGGGGTGGCTTAGGCTGCTAGTCCAGGCAAGTGGGTGCTTCGAATGCCTGGAGTTCTGCCTGGGGGTGGAGAAGGTCCCACTGTGCCACAGTCTCAGGGGAGCTGGCTGGGACACTCAGTAATGACAAACAGACTGCTTCCATGTAGCTAAGCAGGACTTGCTTGGAAGTCTTACGGTTCCGGAGAAACTGCAGCTTATAAGAGCTTTCTTCCTGCCCCAGGCCTGTGACAGGGGAGAGCATAGTTCCAGTGCCTACTGCCGAGGTGCTTTCCATAATTCTGGCTATGGAAGCCCCTACCCTGCTCCAGAGCAAGCTTCCCAGTCTGTGATGCAAGAGTAAAATTCCTGTTTAGTCACATCACTGGGTCACCAAAGAATAACTGTTACTGTTTCCAACTGGATTAAAAATGGCGTCCTCCTCTTAGGAGGATGGTACAATGGAGATCTGGTACAATGCCTGCATCTTTTTCTGGTGTCTTTCCCTCTCAGCGTCTCTAACCCTCTCTTTAAGTTAACTCCAGGGCTTGGGAGAAACAAAGTGTTCTCCCTTATCTTGGGTTGTTCAGATCGCCAGTGGAAAGGTGGGTGACAGAGAGAGGCTCTGCCTCTTTTACCTACTGGGACTTTACTCCCTTTTATCAGCTGAATGTTGTCATGGGACTGTTTGCCTGCATTCTCCTCCCTGGAATCTGGGGTTTCCTTCATGATTCCAGTGGATTTTCAGGTGCCTTCTTAAATTAAAGCTCGCAGAGTTGATTTTTATATACTGTTTTGCTATTTCCAAGTGGTTGAGACATTCTAAAGATACTCCACTGTCTTAAAAAAATAAAAAGTCTTGAGTTTTTTTGAATAGTGTTTTAGTTATTAGTATACAGGTCTTTCAGATTCATGTATAGGTATTTAATATTTTTGATGCTCTTGTAAATGATATTTTTTCTAAATTTCAGTTTTCAATTATTTATTGCTCCCATATGCTAATCTTGTGTCCTAAACGTTGAGAAACACATCTATTTGTAGCTTGTTTTAGATTTTGTTGTATTGTCTACATAATCATGTTGTAATCGAGAGGTGTACCCAGCTCCCAGAGCTTGTAGATTCTTGGCCTCTCTAACCCCAAAGAATGGGGAAAGGGGCCCTGGAGGCTCGGTGAGTTTACCGTTTGAATAAAATCATGGACCCAAAGAGTTTGGAGAGTGATTTATTACACACACACACACACACACACACACACCCCTACAGAGAGAGAGAGAGAGAGAGAGAGAGAAGAGCAAAGCAAGAGAGAGAAGAAGAGAAGACAGCTCTCATGCTGTTGTGGGAGGGAACCCAGAGCGGGAAATCTGTTCGGGTAGGAGCAGCTGAAGTTTTAACCCTTGAGTTATTCCCTCCCCATTCATGTTCTCATCCAATGAGAGGAGTTCTTTCAGACTTCCTCTGTAGTGATTGATCTTTGACTCTGATACTGGATTGGCTACTTGGTCTACAACACTAAGTTACAGAGCCCCCTCTGCCCAGAGATTTCCGTGGGAATTTGGGACAAAAGATCCCCAGCTGGCTTTCCCTACCTGGCCTGTGCATGGGAAAACCAGACAAAGAATTTTACATTTGTAACCCCTCTGGTCTCCGGATGGCAGTGTGGAGCCGGGAAATTCCTGCATTTGAAACCCCTGCCCTAGCAGACCTGAGAAGAGAAGGTTCTTTAACACAGTCCCTTAGTACCCCCTCTGAACAGGAAAGTCCAACTGCTGTTGGGACACAGGCGTTGATCACTCATTAACTTCTTCCACTGAATTGGGGCATAGAAGGGTCCCTGCAGTTGAGGTTTCCTCCAGAGGGGAGTCTTCCAGGGGTGCAGATCAATCCAGAGGTCCACAATAGAACTCATGAGCCAAGGCCATCCAGGATTCCATTTGCAGGACCATTTGTAGCCTCATGGCCTTAATTCTAGAAGAAATGAATTTGACAAGAAGGTTAAAGATGAGAGGCCCAAAGGCCACCAATAACAGAATGGTTATAAACGGGCCTAGAGGAGGGTAGAGCCAGGACAGCCAGTTGTTAAATGAGCACCAAGATACTGTGAGCTTTGCAGTTACATGTAGGGTGTGCACAAGTTGAGAGGAGGAGTGCAGCTAAAAAGAAGATAATGAGAACCACAAGAGAGGTCTTGGTAAGGGAGGGATAATATCAGAGGGAGAAAAGGAGAGCTATTAGAAGTATAATTAGGCAGTAGGCCATAGATAAGGAGAGTTTATGAGATGTAGGCCAGTCTGCAGGGGCGATCACATAGAGCCCGGTTGCAGATAGTAAAGTTAAGAATGATACTCCTGTTAATGCCAAGATGTAAGTTAGACTCATGAATAGTTACTTTCTTGGGGATCTTGTCAAAAGAGCAAACATAGATCCTCTAAAGGCTTGCAGGTATATGAACGGCCATCTCCTGAACTTCAGGCTGTGGAGTGGAGAGCCTATGATTTTCTTCAGGAGATGTCTGAGGCTTCAGCCTAGTATGATGAATCCACAAGTTAATTCCTACCACCTAACTGCTGTTGGGGAAGACAGAATAACTGAAAATGGTCTTTGCCAAGATGGACCTAGAGAGGGAGAGTCTAAGGGGAGGGACTTAACAAGCACTAAGTCTCCAGGGCAGAACAACTCTTTCCTTTTTTCCCTAGGGTGTCCTTCAGGTAAGGTCCAAAGAGCCAGTTGGTACTTAGCCAAGAAGGTTATATCTTTTATTAGATCTGCTGTTTCCATGTCTAATATGAGATAATTGGTAAGAAAGGGCCATCCATAAATCAGCTCATAAGAACTGAGTCCTATTTTCTGAGGAGAGTTTCGAGTCCTTAAGAGTGCTGTTGGTAATAGAGAAGGCCATGGGAGGTGGGTTTTCTGTGCCAGTTTTTTTAAGTGTCTCTTAAGAATTTCGTTCATCTTCTCCACTTTCCTGTGCCAGTTTTTTTAAGTGTCTCTTAAGAATTTCATTCATCTTCTCTACTATCCCTGAGTACCGAGGCCTCCAAGCACAGTGGAGATGATACTGTATTCCTAACGCTTTGGAAATTCCTTGGGTTGCTGCAGCCTTGCAGACAGGGCCATTATTGCTTGAAAACAGCGAGGGAGTCCGAATCTAGAGATTATTTCATTAATTGGAACTCTTGGGCTTTTTCTGTCCTACAGGGGAAACCTCAACCCAGGTTGTGTAGGTATCTACGCATACTAACAGATATTGATATCCCGAGACTTAGGCATGGGGTAAAGTCCATTTGCCAGTCCTCACCTGGGTAATGAGCCATTTGCTGTTCCCCAGGAGGAACTTTGTGATGTACCAAAGGATTATTTTTCTGGCATATTTCACATCCTTTGACTGTTTGTTGGACAGCCTTGAAGAGACCTTTTTCTATAAATATAGATTTGGCCATTTGATATGTATTCTCTATACCTATATGGAAAGTTTGATGTAGGGTGTTAAGTACTTTCCACCAGCTGGCAGCAGGTAGGCGTACTTTTCCCTCCTTAATACCTAACCATCCTGAAGGAAGAAGATTATGTCCCTGGGAGATTGCCCACTCTACCTCTTCTGATGAGTATTGAGGTCTAGTTCCCTGGAGAGGGGTTTTCCATATTTAAGGTCCTTCTATAAATTCTTGTCTAGCTGCCCGTTTTGCTTCTAGGTCAATTCAGTGATTGCCCTATGCTTCCTTCTCATCTCCTTTCTGGTGACCTTGGCAGTGTAAGTCTGCCTCTTTGGGTTCTTGGACAGCTTGTAATAAACCTAAAATTTCCTTAATGGTAGTTCCTGCCGAGATTAAGAACTCTCTTTCCTTCCATATGACAGCATGAGTGTGGAGAACCAGGTAAGCACGTTTGGAATCTGTGTGTATGTTTATTCTCTTTCCTTTTCCTAATTTTAGAACTTGAGTGAGGGCTACTAGTTCTGCCAGTTGAGCACTAGTTCCAGGAGGAAGGGAATTATTTTCAAGCACTGTTTGATCACTGGTTACTGCATATCCTGCCTTTTGAACTCCATTTTCCCATAATTGAACTTCCATCAGTGTATAGGTTAAGGTCAGGATTGGCTAGAGGAGTATCTAAGAGATCCTCTCGAGCCGCATAGTTTTGGGCTTTAACCTGCTGGCATTTTTTTTATGTTTCTTTATAACCTGCTGACAGTCATGTTCTTTGTCTGCCCCTTTCTCAGGAAGAAAAGTAGCTGGATTGAGGGCTGCACTTGTGCACAGCTGAAGTACAGGCCCTTCGAACATTAAGGCCTGATATTTGAGTAAGCGGTTTGGACAGCTATAAGCCTCCTTTAGAGGCTAGAATTCCAGCTACATCATACGAAGTCCGTACAGTTAGATCTTTGCCCTGCACTATTTTAACAGCTTCTGAGACCAATATAGCCACCACAGATACAATTATGTGGTCAGCCTTTTGCTACTCACTGCATCAGTTTCCTTACTTAGATATGCCACCGGTTGTGGCGTGGTCCCCTAAGTCTGGGTGAGAACCCCAGTGCCACTCCTGACATTTCTGTAACATATAGGGAGAAGTTCCCTGTAGAAAGGCTTAGAGCTGGAGCCTGTAGTAGTGCCTGCTTCAGAATCTGAAATGCTGTCTCAGCTATAGGGTCCCATTGTATTAGATGGGTGTTAGCTTTTTGGATTTCCTTAACCAAAGTATAGAGGGGTTTGACTATTTCACCATATCTGGGAATCCGCAATCGGAGAAACCAGTTATTCCTAAGAATCCCTGTCCTTGGAACTGTTTTAAGGTTTTTGGATGGGGGAAGGCCAGTATGGGTTGGAGACATTCTCCGTCAGGCCCGAGTGCCCTTAGATAAGACAAGCCCTTGTATTTTACCTCTTGCCTACAAAGTTAGCCTTTGAATTTGGAAACTTTATATCCACAGGTGGCTAGAAAGTTTAGGAGGTGCTTAGTGGCCTGCTGACACTGGGTTTCTGAGTTAGCAGTTAAAAGTAAGTCATACATATATTGATGAACCAGGGTACCTGGAGGTAGAGCCTGGTCCTGAGCTAGAGCCCGGTCAAACAGGTGGGAGCTACCTTGAAAGCTCTCGGGTAACAGTGTCCAGGTGAGTTGAGAAGTCTTGTCTTAAGAGTCTTCTAAGATGAACAACAACTGGGAGTACAGATGTCATGGAACATAGAAAAAGGCATCCTTAACGTCCAGGACTGTAAACCATTGTCCCTTTCCTGGTATTTGAGAGAGCAAGGTATATGGGTTGGGTACAGTTGGGTATAAAGGGATCACAGCTTCATTAATAAGCCTGAGATCCTGCATTAGCCTCCATTGTCCATTAGGTTTTGTACTCCTAAAGTTGGAGTATTATAAGTGCTGTTTATAGGACCTCACTAGACCCTGAACTTTTAAGTTCCTTACAGTATCCTGTAGCCCCTTTTTTGGCTTCTGGTCTTAGGAGGGTACCGTCTTTCATAAGGAAAAAAGGTGGGATCCTTTAGCCTTATTCGAATTGGGCAGGCATTCTTTGCCTGCCCAAATTGTTCCTCCATTGTCCAAACCTTGGGATTAATCCCTTCTTAAAATAATGGGCAGCAGAAAGGGATTTTGTCTCTGACATTCATATAGATAATGGTTCCTGCTCTGGCTAACAGGTCCCGCCCTAGTAAGGGAGTGGGACCTTCAGGCATGATGAGGAAGCCATGGGAGAAGAGGGAACTTATGAGAAGGCATAAGTTACAGCTTAGGGGCTGGGAGAAATATCAGGAGATGCCTTGTCCTAGGACTCCTCAGATAGTTACAAACTTGGAGGACAACCATCCAGGACAGGAAAGCAAAACTGAGAAGGCTATGCCAGTGTCCAGGAGAAGATTGACCTCCTGGTTCTCTATGGTTAGCTTTACCTGGGACTCAGTGAGGATGATGGCTTGTTTTGGCACTTGCCCTGGGCACCCTTGGTCCTGCTGTTGGGTCATCTGGTTAGCCACCTCGGGCCCTGGGAACCTTCATCCCCTGGGACAGTGTTTCTTCCAGTGATCCCCTTGGCACAGTGGGCGAGGACGAGGAGGTGGTCCATTCCACTGGAGACAGTCTTTCTTAAAGTGTCCTGGTAGGGGCCGGGCGTGGTGGCTCATGCCTCTAATCCCAGCACTGTAGGAGCCCAAGGTGTGCAGACCACGAGATCAGGAGATTGATCCCATTCTGGCCAACATGGTGAAACCCCGTCTCTACTAAAAATACCAAAAAATTAGGTGGGCATGGTGACACATGCCTGTAGTTCCCAGCAACTCAGGAGACTGAGGCAGGAGAATTGCTTGAACCTAGGAGGCAGAGATTGCAGTGAGCCGAGATCATGCCACTGCACTACAGCCTGAGTGACAGTATGAGTCTCTGTCTCAAGTGTCCTGATAGGCTGCAGTGGTAGCAAGCTCTGCCAGACTGGTGGCTAACCCATTCTTTCCCTTTTCCAAGCCTCTTAGTTCTGCTTGCCTAAAGCCCATGACTAGGGCCTTTTTCTTGTCCCTCCTGTCCCTTTTAGCCTGTTGCTCCTGGTCTCATATAGAACACCAAGGTTGCTAGATTCAGTAATAATTTTAGACTCTGTTCTGGCCCCAGGGCCAGCTTCTGGAGCTTCCTCCTAATGTCTGCTGCTGATTGTGTAATAAATCTGTCTTTTAGTATTAGCTGACCCTTGATGGAGTCTGGTAACAGGGGAGTAGACTTTCTTAAGGCTTCCCATAACTGCTCAAGGAAGGCTGTTGGGTTTTCTTCCTTTCTCTGAGTTGTGGTGGATAACATTGCATCATTCATGGGCTTTTTCCTAGTTCACCTTAATCCCTCAAGTATGCAGGTCAATAGGTGCCTATAACTCCAGTCCCCATGTTCTAAGTCAGAATCCCAGCAAGGGTCCATGCTGGGGACTGCCTGTCTACATGTAGGGAATCTATTCTTCTCCTCTGATATCATTTGGTTATGTACTTGACTGAGGTACCAGGGGTCCCCACTCTTGAGCTGCTACTAGAGCAGCCTCTCTTTCATTACTGGTTAGGCTCTGACTAAGCAATAACATGATTATCTTTCCAATCTAATTCAAAGGACTAACCCAGGCTCTGTAGAACATCTATGTACTTGTCCAGGTCATCTGAAAATTTTCCTAAGTGTTCCTTGATTTGCTTTAAGTCAGAAAGTGAAAAGGGACTGTGTACTTTGGATGGGCCAAATTCTCCTTCTACTGCCTGTAGGGGCAGAGTTGGGGTATTCTAGTAGCCTGAGGTGCCTTGGCCATTTCAGCCTTCCCTGATTCCTCTTGGGTTATAGAGCTGAGGAGACCTAGTCCATATCGGTGAAGGGAGGAGCCATAGGGAGTCCTGGATATGGGGGTAGTCCTGAGAAGCGACCAGTAGGGTATAGGTTACAGGCCTTACATAGCTGAGGATTATTCCCTTAGAGAAAAAAAACCTTGCATATAGGGGACAGAAAAGGTCTAATTGTCGAAGGTCTAATTGTAGAAGTGTTTATAATTTATACTTATTTATGTTTATAATTTATGTTTATAGTTATAATTTATACTTCCCTTCGGAGGCCAGATTTCTCCACTCAGCAGAGGGTATCACAGCCACGCTGTTTGACAGAAAAAATGAGCTGCTGCTTCTTCAAAGATTGTGGGTTAAATTGGTCCTAGTCATCCAGGATACACCTTAAGGGTGATATTGCCTTGGGAAGAGTAGCACCCATCTGAAATTGAACACAGGGGTGCCTGCATCCCTGGTTATTCCTTGCAACTGCTAGCCCTGAGGCGTCCTCCAGTTCTAGCACCTTGCAGTTTTCCTTGCACCCTAGATGCCTGATCATCTTCTGGGACCACCCCCCACCATGTGCTAGGTTTAATCAACTTACCGGCATCATGGGCACACCATCACTGTCTAACGTCCTTTTTGGCCACCTTAAGGACATGAGGACTGCTGGGCTTAGTGGCCCTGTACCAGCGCGTCCTTGAAGAACTAGGCCAGTGAGGCTTAGGCAATGGGTGCCAATATTCCCTAGCAAGAGTTCAGTTAACATAGGCCTGACCATAAAACTGCCCTAGGAGAATAAACTCCTTGAGAAGAGCCTCTAAGCACAACAATCTTAAAGAAGGTAATGGTTGCCCACATGGCCAAGACAGAACAATGCCCTCGGGACCTGAGCCTTCTCCCCCACTCCACTTCTCATCATAGGAATATGCCCTAGAGTTGTAGGGCCTGTAATTAACTATGTGAGCCTTGGACCAGGTCTGACTATGGTATTCTAGATGGAGAAGTTCTGCCAAACGAAGAGCCAATAATAATAAGTACATAGTCCTTATATTTTCTCATTAAGTTACAATGTATGGTACTTTTCATTTCTTTATGTACATTTAGGTTTCTATCTGGTATTATTTTCTTTCTGCTTGAAGAACCTTCACATTTCTTACAGTGCAAGTCTATACTGAAAATTGTTTTTTTTTTTTAGGTTTGAAACTGTAAAAATATCTTTATATTGAAAGTGTAAAAAAACTGTTTTGAAAACAACTTTTTACATGTATAAAAGTACTGTTTGGCAGTTTCTTTACATATTTTAAAGATGTTGCTGTATTATCATCTTGCTTGCGTTGTTTCTGATGAAAAACTTGCACCTAATGTTTTTTTTCCCCTGTGACTGCACTTAAGATTTTGCCTCTGTTACTGATGTTAAGCAATTTGTTATCTGCCTTTATGTAGTTTTTCTCTACATATTTGTGCTGGGGCCTTGTTGACCTTCTTAAACCCTTGGGCTACTACAGTTTTCATCAACTTTGGAAAATTTTCAGGCATTATTGAAAAAAATTGTTTTTTAGTGCTCCCTCTTCCTTTTATCCTCTTTGAGGACCCTGATTACTTGTGGATTTGGCTGTTTAACGTTTTCCTGCAGTTTACTATGCTGTATTTTTTTCTTCTCTGTGTTTTATTGTGATTAGTTTTTATTGTTGTCTACTACTTCACTAATTTTACTTTTATTCAGTGTCTAATCTGTAGTTAATTTTGCCCACTGTATTTTTCAGCTTGGATATTTTTATTTCCAACTTCCTTTAGTGACCCTATTAATGAGGTTAACTTTAATTCTTTCCCTGACCGATTATTTCCAGCAGTGTCTCTTCCTCTTTCACTCCTTTTCTGTCAACATTACTTTCTTTCTTGCCAGTATTTAAATTTAAATTATGCCTGTGTACCTGCCAAAACCCAGCTCTTCCTTTTGCTCCACACCCATTGTTTAGGGTGGAACAATTTTAGAGAATAAACAGAAATCAAGTATGTGGGCCATTTCCATGTTAAAAATGAACAAGTCAAAAATATCTCTAGAAGTTTGATTTGAATTCCTTTTATATCTTGTATCTCTCGGCTTAATATATTTATTCCTTTCTCTAGTTTCGTGAATATATGGAATACAGTCATAGTAACTTTCATTGTTTCTGCGTTTTATCATGTGTTACTTCTGATTTAGTTTTGATTGATTGATTTTTCTTCTCATTTTGAGTTGTATTTTTCTGCATTTCCCACCTGGTAATCATTGATCCAGTGCCTGGCATTATGAATTTTACCTTTTTTAGGTACTGGATATATATATATATATTTTAACATTTTTTCAATTTTGTTTTGGGATATGCTTAAGTTACATGAAAATAGTTTGATCCTTTTTTTTGAGCCAGATTCTCGCTCTGCCATCTAGGCTGAAGTGCAGTGGCACGATCTTGGCTCACTGCAACCTTTGCATCCCAGGTTCAAGTGATTCTCCTGGCTCTCTCTCAGCCTCCTGAGTAGCTGGGATTACAGGCATGTGCCACCACGCCTGGCTAATTTTTGTATTTTTTAGTAGAGATATGATTTCACCATGTTGATCAGGTTGGTCTTCAACTCTTAATCTCAAGTGATCCCCCACCTTGCCTCCCAAAGTTCTGGGATTACAGGCATGAGCCACTGCACCCAGCCAATTTGATCCTTTTGGCTCTTTCTTTTATATTTGTTAGGTGTTACAAGAGGCACCTCTAATGAGATAAAAACATTCTCAGTACTCAAAGGGAAGCTCCCTGTGTTATCAGGTTTTAAACTTTTGTTCTTGAGACCTGATAGGATTCATAGCCCTGTGTGAGTTCTAGATGGTATCTTATAATTTTTTTTATGTGGTTGTTTCTTGGGTATTGAGTTGTTTCCTGGCACCCTTGAGCTGATCAGTACTTAGCTAAATAATCGAGGGAAATCTTTGCTGATCTCCTGAGTTTTCTCTTTGTGCAGATCTCTTTTCTCTAGTAACTCATGACCTTTCTTCAGTACTCTGATTACTTTCATGTGTGTGCGCTCTGAACTCAGTCTCCTCAACACACAGAAATTACTGGGTTTGGACTGGCTCTTCCTTCCTATGTTGTAGCCTGGACATTTTCTCTATTTAGTGAGCTGGGCTCAATTTGTTTGTTTATAGTCTCTCAGGAATCAGTGTCCTCATACGCTAGTGTCCTGTGTCTTGAATGCTGTTTCATTATATTTTTGTTTAGTTTGTAGTTGCTCTAGGCAGAGGATAAGTCATTTCCTGTTTTTCCATCTTGACTGGAAATGGAAGTCTTGGAATTAGTGATTTTTTATATCTTTATTTTTAAAAAATTAAAAATTACAGCAGAATTTCAAGAATAAAACAAAGAACTTCTCTGTGTTCTTTACTTGATTCATCAGTTGTTAACGTTTTACCATATTTGCTCTGTGGCTTTCCTTCTCTCTTAATATAAATATCTATTACTGGTTTTCCTAAACCATTAGTGAATTAGTTGAAGGTATCATGTTCCTTTATTCCTAGTGACACATATATTTTTAAAGAGCATATCCACAATGTAATGATCACATTTGAGAAATTTAGCATTGTCATATGCTATTTCTGAAAATACAGTCCATATCCAACTTTAGTCAACTGTCCCAATACTGTCCTTTTTTGGCAATTATTTTTTCACTCTGATCCAGAATTCATTACACAGTCACTAATTTCATTTATTTAATAGTTGTTATATCTCTTTAGTGACTTTTTATTTAAAACATGAACATGGAAATCACACGAACCTGTGATTTGGTAATTTTTCATTTTTTGTTTATGTTACAGGAAAGGGGTCTCAGTGCAGATCCCAAGGGAGGGTTATTGGATATCGTACAAGAAAGAATTCAGGACAGGTCCACAGTGCAAAGCGAAAGCAGGTTTATTAAGCAGGTAAAGTGGGGAAAGTACAGCTACTCCATAGACAGAGTAGGGCATTCCTGAAAGTAAAAGGAGGAACGTGTCCACCCTAGGTACAATACTTGTTTATATACAGGATTAAAAAAAGATCATGGGGAGATGTGCTCAGATATAAGATTTTGTGATAAAGGATACTGTATTTTGCAATAATTGATATTATTATCTTTAAAGCAAAATTACAAATGTTTCTGTTCTCCAGGCCGGGTTATCAGGACACTCCTAAGTCTAGATCTGTTTAGTAAACGTTATCAATCTGTTCCCTTAACCATAAACATCTAGAGGCTAGAAATACCTAACTTTCTGGGAATGCAGCTCAGCAAGTCCCAGCCTCATTTTTCCTACTCAAAATGGAGTCATTCTGGTTTGAATGCCTTTGACATTTATAGTTATTTTGAAGTGTGTGCATTCTGTCTTTAATCCTGAGGGTGTATTTTCCTTTTTTTATTCTTTTGCATTCCTATTGGAGGAAATATTAGAAGATAGAGACCTAAGTAGCCTTCTTTTTTTCCCCCAACTACCTGGTGTCTATTTTTCCATTATTCTTTGAGCACTTGTTCACTTCTTGACATAATGAGATATTCCAATCTCATCTTTAATTTTCTTTTCTACATTCTTGGCATAAACCCTTTTTCCTAGGAGTCCTGGTTTCTTTTATTGGAGAAAATGTTTGAATATTCAATCAATTTACTGTGTATGGAATTGTAGGTTTCACAGTATTTGCAATTACAAATAATGCTGCAATGGATATCTTTGAACAGATGTATTTTTGCAACATGGGTGTCTTCAGGGTGAATTTTTGGAAATGATATTTCCAGGCCAAAATGTAAATGTACCTCTTACCTATTTTTGTTATATATTGCCAATATAATTATAAATTTATATTTATATAAATTTCCTCTATGTGTCTTGTATCATTTTCCATTCAGCAGAAACATAGGAAGATGTAAGTGTCTACTTAATCTGGGCAACAGAGTTTTTTCTCAGACTTTTGTCTTCTTGTTATTCCGATAGGTAAAAAATAATATCTAGGGTGCTTTTATTTTATATTTCTCTAAAAAGAGTGAAATTAAACATCTTTTCATTTGTTTAACAGTTATTATATTTGAAGACCTATTTTCTATGCTGAAATTGAATTTGACTTTGTGTCCTTATTCATGTAAAATTACATCTGTCTGCATAGCGTAGTCAGCTTCTGAAATAGTACAGTGATATTTATAATCCTCAATGCAAGGTATTTAAGAGGAAGTATGCCTTACCTTTTAAACATGAAGTGAATTGAAATATTGGTAATTTTACATATACCACATAGGAATAAAAAGTAATGAAAAATGCTTACATCAATAAGAAGATGAATCAGTCTTCTTATTTAGTGGTCACATAATATACATATGTGTGTGTATATACATGTGTGTGTGTGTGTGTGTGTGTGTGTGTGTATATATATATAGAGTATAACTTGAGTCTGTACAACTAGGGTTTCAACTATATGTATCTTTAAAGCAGTAATTTTTAAGCCCAGCTATAGAGCCACCTCTGCTATACCACTGGATATGAAAACATTGAAATCTTGGTTGAAGTCATTTCAACATTTGAAAACTTGGTTAAAATGAGAGGATCGCTTACTTGATGCCGCAAATTCAAGGCCAGCCTGGGTAACATAGCAAGACCCTGTCTTAACTAACTAATAACTGGCTAACTACACACACCCACCCACACACCCACGTATACATACATGCTTTAATCTATTTTAAAAAACATGAATTTGTTCCCACACAATTGACATATTAGGAACGTGTGAACTTAATACTAATTTTGCATTTGTTTATATTGAAACCTGAAGAAGTACTAGGTGAATGCAGAAAACTATAACGAGCTGAATCAACCTGTGTAGGAATACATAGTAGACACACACTTCAGTCTTTTACTGGCTACCTTCCTTTACCTTTTTCTTATGCGCTACACTCATCCACATGTGGTATTTTAACTTTTATTTGAGAGTTATCAAATTATGGATAACTCTCCCACTTTATAGTAATTCACAAGTTACAACCTTTCTGAAACCTTCTTTGATACAAGCAAACTTCAGGTCTTTTCAAAATAAAGTGCCATGTTAATATAGTAGTCATGTGCTTCTTAACATTTAATATGTATAAAACTATGCAAAGTTTTTAAAATTAGGTTTCTATTTTTAAAAAATGTGTCCCTGATTAATTTCTTGAGTATTATGCCTCTAACCCCATTTGTCCATAAGCCCTGTGGTTTTTACTTTGTAATTTTTGTACAATTCCATGATTATTAGGCATGAAATATTTTGTTACAGCAAAACTTAAATGTTAGAATTAGTGGTGGAGCTTTAAAGTACTGATGTGTAGACCCCATCCAAAGCCTATTATATAAGAATCTATGGCCATAGAGCCAATAATTGGTATTTTTAAAAAGCTTGCAGTTGCTGGGCAGGGCATGGTTGCTCACACCTGTAATCCTAGTGTTCTGGGAGGCTGAGGTGGGCAGATCACTTGAGTGCAGGAGTTCAAGACCAGCCTGGGCAACATGGCAAAACCCTGTCTCTACCAAAAATAAAGGAAAATTAGCTGAGCATGGTGGCCTGGTCCTGTAGTCCCAGCCAGGAGGCAGAAGTTGCAGTTAGCAGAAATCGTGTCACTGCACTCCAGCCTGGGCAACAGAGCAAGACACTGTCTCAAAAGAAAAAAAAAAAGCTTGCAGTTGCTTCTTATTGCAGTCAGAGTTGTGAACCACTAGTCTAGGGAAACCGAGAGGCTTTGAAGAAAATGAAGAGAGGCTCTTATGAATGGAAAGTATCTAAAATTTCCTTTGAAGTTGCAAATGAGTATTTGAAATCTTCAGTTTTAGGGAAATTTAAGGAGTTGTTTTCTGGATTTCTATATTCCATAAGGACACAGAGACTCTAAACACATTCTTCTTATATAATGGGCAAACTCACAATAAAAACTGTTGCTTCACAGAACCGTTCATTTTGAGTTATTGTGTGGTGTATTCTTCATGGAATTTTTATGTTGCATTTTTAAAAAATTCAAGCAAGAAGAAAGCAAACAAGTAGTTGGAGGTATAACTCTGCAGTGAAAAGCTATTTATGAAACTATTATTTAGATATTTTTCTAGCTTGAGTTACCTTGTTGATTTATTTTCAATGTTTTATTATAATTATAACTCCAGTGGTAGTTTGTTCTTTGATCCAGTGTTGTAGAATGAATACTTTTTGGTTTAATAAACTTAGTACACTTAAATTACTACCTGTTTGTGGAATACAGATTTACCTCACTACACAGCTAGTAGTTCAAAGGTAGAAAGCAAGAAAGGAGATACTATGCATTTCTAAAAGATACACATTTTCCCCTTGTATGTAGTTTTATATTTTTCAAGAGCTGAGTACAAAGTTTACTTTCTTTATTTCATGTCTTAATCTTAGTATAACTGGTATTATTTACTTCTATAGGCTTCCTAAGCATGAAATAGGCATTGTAGGATTCATGTTAACTATTTTAGAAACCTGAGATGCTATTTAATATATGCAGCTGATCTCTTTTTTGAGGGTAGATGAGAATAAAATTTCTGCAAATTCAATTGTTATTCCTCTTTTTTATTATGAAATAAGTGATGTGTTTATTTCTAGGAATCATTTTATTTTTGGTCACAAAACAAACCTTCCAAAAAAGTCACATTTAAGAATTTACACAATCAGCCATATACCTGTAATCTTAGCACTTTGGGAGGTAAAGACAGGTGGATTGCTTGAGTCCAGGAGTTCTAGACCAGCCTGAGTAGACATCATGGTGAAACCTCATCTCTACAAAAAATACAAGAAGAAAATTAGCTGGGCTTGGTGGTGTGCAGTGTGTGTATTTGATCTCAGCTACTTGGGGTGCTGAGGTGAGAGAATCGCCTGAGTCTGGGAAGTCAAGGCTTCAGTGAGCTGTGATTGTGCCATTGGGTGACAGAGCAAGACTGTCTTCCAAAAAAAAAAAAAAAAAAAGGAAAAGCATAAATCTTTTAAAATTACATTTTATATTTCAGATAAAAGCAATATTTTAAATAATATTAATTTACAACTCAGAATTCTGAAAAATATTCTAAAATTAAAAAATCTCAAATCAGTAATTTATTTTCTGGGAAATGTGTGTTGTCTTTGTCACAAAGTAGTCAGTCCTATTTCTAATTATCCAGTGACGTATTGTGGCTGGTTAGGTAAGATGATGATTTTATGTAATTGTTCTTTTTAGGGAGATTTGAGGGGTAGGTCATTATTTTAGTTAGAAAGGCAGTTACAGTGAGAGGCCTCTTTCATTTTCATATCCATAGCTTCTCACAGAGCATGTCATATGAAGAGTGACTCACTAATCTTGCCCTAGAATGACTTCTCTTTACATATACTCATACTGCAAAATTGGTAGCCTAAAGTAGTAGAGTGCTTTTCCTTATGGCTCTTCACTTTTAATGATTAAGTACTAAATAAAGATTAAAGATTACTCTGTAATTTGTAGCCAGTTTAAAAATATTCTGTTTAGTTTACCTTAGTTTATCTTTTTTATTTTTAGAAACAGGGTCTAGCTCTGTCGCTTAGGCTGGAGTGCAGTGGTGTGCTCATAGCTCACTGTTGCCTTTAACTCCTGGGCTTAAGTGATCCTCTCACCTCAGCCTACCAAGTAGCAGGGACTGCAGGTGTGCACCACTGTGCCCAGCTATTTTATTTTATTTTTTTGAATTTTTAAAGCCAGGGTCTCACTATGTTGCCAAGGCTCGTCTTGAAGTTTTGGGCTCAAGTGATCCTCCTGCCTCAGCCTGTAATCCCAAAGTACTGGGATGTAGGTGTGTCCCACTGCACCTGTCTAGGTAGTTCTTCTTAAAGTAGTTTTTAGATATTAAAACCTTTAGGTTCCCACACTTTTCCCTCCAAGCATCAGGTTGTGTCAGGTCTAGCACATTAAGAATTAGTTTTATGGCCAGGCGCAGTAGCTCACGCCTGTAATCCCAGCACTTTGGGAGGCTGAGGTGGGTGGATCACCTGATATCAGGAGTTTGAGACCAGCATGACCCACATGGAGACATGGCATCTCTACTAAAAATGCAAAATTAGCTGGGTGTGGTGGCACATTCCTGTAATCCTAGCAACTTGGGAGGCTGAGGCAGGAGAATTGCTTGAACCCTGGAGGCAGAGGGTGAGCCGAGATTGTGCTGTTCCACTCCAGCTTGGGCAACAAGAGTGAAACCCGGTCTCAAAAAAAAGTTTTATATTAGAATCTGAGCTCTTCCATTGTTTAAATGTGTGACTTTAGACAGATTAATTTCTCTGACATTCAAACTGGACATTTATAAGATGAAGATATTTTCTTCATAGTGTTGATGAAAGGAGTATCAGTGGAGTGTAGTGGTGTGCTCATAGCTCACTATTGCCTTTAACTCCTGGGCTTAAGTGATCCTCTCACCTCAGCTTCCCAAGTAGCAGGAACTGCAGGTGTGCACCACTGTGTCCAGCTTTTTTTTTTTTTAACTTTTAGAGCCAGGGTCTCAGGCTCGTTTTGAAGTTTTGGGCTCAAGTGATCCTCCTGCCTCAGCCTGTAGGAGTTTTGAGTTATCTTGTTGACTTATTTTCAGTGTTTATTGAAAGTTGGTGAGTCTGCAAGAGGTTGGTAATATTAATGAGGAGAAGCAGGGGGTCATTTAGATAAGCAAAGTTAGCTTTAATAGGAGTGGGGTTGGAAAGAGCTAATGGAGACCATCATTTCCACCTGTTGGTTCTATGTGAGAGAGAAAAAAAGCGTTTTTTAATAGAGATTCAGAAGAAGGAACTGTCCTGAGGGTACAGACTAGTTTATATCTTCTGGGAATAAGTACTGAGTTAAAATTTTTTTTTCCCTAGAAGTCTATTTGAGGGGTTTGAAAAAAGATGGATAAGGCAGTAGATGAAAAGGTTAATTGGGTTGGAGGAGGAAAGAGAGTACTTTGTTTTTTTAAAAAAACGTTGAGCTGATGGAGTCAATGAAGGAGAATCTGGAAGTACAGGAAATTGGAAATAACAGAACAGCTTGTCTAGGATGTGGAAAGGGAATGGGAAAGAGTGGAGAGCAGGAATGTAAAAAAAAGAAGCTAAAGAAGAGATAAAAATCTCCCAGAATCCTAACTATAGTTCATTCTTTTCTTTAAAATTTTCAAATAGGCCATTACTGTTTTAACAATGCTCTACTAGAGCTGGATCAACAGAGGAATCTTCTCTGGATATGAGCTATAAAACTCAAGGAGTTTGTGAGAATGGCACTCAATAAGGAAGTAGCTATTAATAAATAGGAAAAGATCACAGGGTGCTGGCACTGAAAGGGATTGTGAAGGTCTTTTATTCAACACTTAATTTTTGGTAGGAGAAAACCACTGAGGTTAGGTAATTTACTTCTGAAGAATAGAGGTGACTATGGCCATTCAGGTTACTGGTCTTCAGAAAAACAAGTAAGGTAGCCCTTAAGTCCAAGAGGAATAAAAGCAATTGAACACCAAGAAGCTGGAAAATTACTGGGAAAGAAAAGCTAATATAATTTTTTGATTTATTTTCTGGCCTAATCTGTGTTTAGATACTTAGATTTACTTTTTACATAGCAGTAATATCCTGGTAGTCATATGGTTCTCTAACTTTTGCGATTGAACAGTGACTGAGCTCATGCAGCTCAGCATCTTTGGTACCAGTCATTAGAAACTAATCGTTTAATTTGATTATATTAATTTTATTTAAAAATATTTAATTGTTCTTTGTCCACATAGTATTTTTGTTTTTATTTGTATTCATTTTGGTTATTAGTGTTTGATGATCTGAGAATATGTAATACTTGAAATAACGGGGTCTTATGCCAGGTGTGGTCGGTCACACCTGTAATCCCAGCACTTTGGGAGGCCGAGGTGGGCAAATCACTTGGGACCAGCCTGGCCAACATGGTGAAACTCCGACTCTACTAAAAATACAAAAATAAGCCGGTTTTGGTGGCACATGCCTGTTATTCCAGCTACTTGGGAGGCTGAGGCAAGATAATCACTTGAACCTGGAGGTGGAGGATGCAGTGAGCCGAGAACACTCCACTGTACTCCAGCCTGGGTGATAGAGTGAGACTCTCTCTCAAAAAAAGGACAAGGTCTCAAAAGTTTCAACCTTTCTGTTGTTAGAAAGGCTTTAAGAGAAAGTGAAATTCTGCTGACATTGAAGGACATAGTTAACTCAGATGATTCATATTCCTCTGATTTATCAATAACCTTAGTCCTTTGGTTTTTTGAAAACATTCACCAGATAGGAACATGCTTATAATTCTGGACACCATGAGATAAATGATGCAGGAAAGGAGACTAGTCAATTCCTGCTGTATTTATAGGGGAAAAATTTTAAAATCTTGTAAGAAAAATGAAAATATCCAAGAACTCATTACAATGAGTTATGCCTTTGAAGGAGTTCATATATATATATATATATATATAACCAGTTTTTGAAAATTATTATATTATCATTATGAAAATTTGAATATCCCAAGGCTGACACAAATATGGTACTGGTAGTGTTGCCTTTTTCTTGCATCTTGTGCTTGGGTTCATTGAGCTTCTTTGATCTGTATTTATTTTTCATCAGATTTTGAAAAAATTTAGCCTTTATTCCTTGAGTACTTTCCTTGTCTCTCCCTCTGTCTCCTTAGAAGTTTCCACATACACATACTATTTTCGTTATTAAAATTCTATAATTATTTTTTATAAAAATTGTATTTATGGTATGCCTTGTATGTTGATATATATTATGTAATGATTATCACAATCAAGTTAATTAACTTATCTATCACTTACATAGTTATTATTTCTTTTGATGAGGAAAACACTTAAGATACATACTCTCTTAGCAAATTCAAAGTATATAATAAATTATTATTAACTCTAGTAATCATACTGTACATTAGATCTCCAGGACGTATTGATCCTGCATAACTGCAACTTTGTTCCCTTTGACCAAAATTTCCCCATTTTCTTCACCCTTAGCCCCTAGCAACCATCATTCTATTTTCTTTTTCTGAGTTTGACGTTTTAAAATTCCACATATGGGTGAGATTGTATATTTGTCTTTTTATGCCTGGCCTTTTCACTTAGCATAATGGCCTCTGGATTAATCCCTGTTCTCAAAAATGACCAGATTTTCTTCTTTTTTATGATTGAATAATATTCCACTGTATGTGTGTATACACACATGCACACACAGATTATATTTACTGCCATTTCTTTATCAGTTCATCTGTTGAGGATTGTTCCTACATCTCGCCTATTATGAATGATGCCTGTCCTAGTCCAAGTTATGCTGCTATAATAGAATTCCTAATATTGGGCATTTTATAAAGAAAGAGGCTTATTTAGCTTATAGTTCTGCAGGCAGGGAAGTTCAACGTCATAGCCCTGGCTTCTGGTGAGAACTTTTGTGCTGTGTCATAAAACTAGGAGAAAAATAAAGGGAAATGGAGACATGCAAAGAGAGAAAACCCAGGGACTTTATAATAATCCACTTTTGTGGGAACTAACCCATTGCTACAAGGGCTAATCCAGTCTTGCCAGAGTGAAAACTCATTGTGAGAATGGGACCAAGCCACCCACATAGAAGGAGCCCTCATGACCCAAACACCTTCTACTAGGCCCCACCTACTAGTACCACCACATTGAGGATGCAATTTTATCTTATCATCTTATTTTTGAGACAGGCTGGAGTGCAATGCTGCGATCTCAGCTCACTGCAGCCTCTGCCTCTTGGGTTCAAGGGATTCTTCTGCCTCAGCCTCCTGAGTGGCTGGGCTTACAGGCACCTGCCACCATGCCCAGCTAATTTTTGTAGTTTTAGTAGAGACAGGGTTTCACCATGTTGGTGTTGGCCAGGCTGGTCTCAAACTTCTGACCTTAAGTGATCTGCCTGCCTTGGCCTTCCAAAGTGCTGGGATTACAGGGATGAGCCTCCACGCCTGGCCTGGGTATCAAACTTTAACATGAGTTTTGTGGGGACAAACAATATGCAAGCTGTAGCAGTGTTACAATGAACATGAGAGTACAGGTGTCTTTTTGTCATATCAATTTCATTTTCTTTGACTATGTAACCAGAAGAGGGCTTGTTAGATCATATAACAGTTCTGTTTTTGATTTTTTGAGGAACCTCCATATATTTTACATAATGGTGTCCTAATTTATATTTCCACCAACAGTGTATAGTGCTCCCTTTTCTTTACATCTTTGTCCACCCTTGTTATTTTTTGTCTTTTTTATAAGAGCCATCTTAATAGGTGTGAGGAATATGTCATTGTGGTTTTGATATGTAGTTACCTGATGATTAGTGATGCACTTTTTCATACATCTTTTGGTCATTTATGTATCTTCTTTGGAAAAATATCTGCTCAGGTCCTTTGCAGATTTTGAAAATTGAGCTATATTTTTTGTGCTATTGAATTGTATTAGTTCCTTACATATTTGTATTAGTTCCCTTATAGGTTATATAATTTGCAGATATTTTCTCACATTCTTCTGATTATCTTTTTATTTGGTTATTTCCTTTGTTGTTCAGAAGCTTTTTAGTTTACTGTAATCTTACTTTTTAAATTTTGCTTTTGTTGCCTGTGCTTTTGGTGTCATCTTCAAAAAATCATTGCCAACAGCAATGTCAAGGAATGTCCTTTATTTTTTCTTCTAGGAGTTTTACAGATTCAGGTCTTATATTTAAGTCTTTAGTTCTTTTCGAGTTGATTTTTATGTATGGTGTAAGATGGGGATCGAGTTTCATTCTCTTGCATGTGGATATCTAGTTTTCCCAACACTGTTTATTTAAGAGACTATCCTTTTTCTATTGTGTATTCTTGCTGCCCTTGTCAAAGATGAGTTGATTGTATATGTGTGGGTTTATTTCTGGGCTCTCTCTATTCTTCCATTAGCCATGTATCTGTTTTTATGCTAGTATCATCCTATTTTGATTAATGTAACTTTGTAAATATAGTTTGGGACAAGGAAGTATGATGCATAGTGGCTCACACCCATAATCCCAGCACTTTGGGAAGCTGAGATGGGAAGATCACTTGAGCTCAGGAGTTCAAGATCAGCCTGGGCAACATAGTGAGACCTTGTCTTTACTAAACATCAGAATAATTATCTGAACCTAGTGGTGCATGCCTGTAATCACAGCTCTTTGGAAAGCTGAAGTGGGAGAATCACTTGAGCCTGGGAGTTTGAAGCTGCAGTGAGCCATGATTGTTCCATTGCACTCCAGCCTGGGTGACAGGGTGAGACCCTGTCTCAAAAAAAATTTTTAAACCACTTTTATGGCATATGTTTAATTCGTGGTTTTATTCTGCAATCATCTTTCCTTTTTTAAAATCTTCTTTCCTACTTCTTCCTTCTTTCCCTCCCTCTTATCTCAAATATCACAGTAAATACTCAAAATATTAACCATGGTACTGCCTTCATGGAGCTTTCATTTTAGTTGAGGAGACATTATAAAGAAACCAAACCACCAAGTATACATACAGATAAATAATTGTTTTAAATGCTGAGAAAGAGTAAGACAGAATAGCAAGGATTAGATTTACAGGAGATTTAGCAGATTACTAAAGGAAGAGATGGGTCTTGCCAGGTGAAGGTGTGGAAGAGCTTCCGGGTAGAAGAGAAAACTTTCAGAAAGAGATTGGAGCTTGATATGTTCAGCAAACTGAAGAAAGAACAATATTTCTAGCATTTATTTAGCTTGGTAGAGAATGGCAAAACATGAAGTTGGAAGCATAGATTAGAGAACAGATAATGGGAGACTTTATAAATCTTAGGAGTTTGGGCTGGGTGCAGTGGCTTATGCCTGCAATCCTAGAACTTTTGGAGGCTGAGGTTGTTGGATCACTTGAGGCCAGGAGTTTGAGACCAGCCTGGGCAACATGGCAAAACCCCGTCTCTACTAAAAATACAAAAATTAGCCAAGTGTAGTGGCTCACACCTGTAGTCCCAGCTACTTGGGAGGCTGAGACACGAGAATCACTTGAACCTGGGAGGTGGAGGTTGTAGTGAGTGGAGATCGTGCCACTGCACTCCAGCCTGGGTGACAGAGAAAGACTCCATCTCAACATAAAAGAAGGGAGTTTGGATTTTTCTTTAAATGAAAAGGACAGCCAATGTAGTGTTTTAAGGAAGTCAGTTATATTATTTTTTAATTTTTATTTTATCATTATTATTGCTATTTTAAAGAGAATGGATTGGAAAGGAGCATGAGGGTGCACCATTTCAGGGAGGTATGAATAGTCTAAGTCAGAGAGGATCATAACCTTCAAAGGAGTGACAGTGGAGATGGAGAGAAGCCGATGGATTTGTAATTGACTTTTGAGGCAGAATCTGATAGACTTGCTGATGAATTGTTCATGGAGAAGGGTGTCCTGAGATTGAAAGGAGCAGGGACTTCTGCAGAAACACAAAGAATGTTTATTAGTAGCACTGGGGTGTTGGGAGTGAGACAGAGCCAGGCTTTTGTTAAAGCTAGAAGATAAATTGAAAGTTCTGATAAGAGGTATGAAGAGTTTTCTAATTACAGAGCCAGAGTTCTTGACGATACAGGGTTCTATAGATAGTGGTTTGAGTTGGATTAGGAGATACTGAGGGCAACGTGGGGTTGACAGAGTGGCAATATATGCGTTGAGACCTTAGACTTCCTGTAGTGACTACAGTGAACAGGGCTTTTAGGAAGGTTGGGATGTGCCTTTCTGGGAGAGTAGGGCAATTAACTATGGTTTTTTTTTGGCTTCCAAGAAAGCTTCTCCTCTAGGCTGCAAGGACTCCTACAAAGAATTACAAAAAGTTATTTCTACAAAGCACTTAAAGAATATTTATTTTTTGAACGTAGAGCACGAGCACGAACACTGACTCCTGTTACTTTGTGTTTTTTTGTAGTGTTAACATTCTGCTCATGCCATAGAATGTTTTTTCAATACTGCATAGTTTGAAGTGAAAATGCTACATGAAAAAGGCAAAGCTACATATAGCTATTTAGTTTATGTTTTTAATCCAGGTTTGTATAGTTTTATATTGTTTGCATCTTTGTTAAATTTTAGATTTTAAAATAAGGACTATATTAGTTTTAAATTGCTTTGGGGTTAAGAGCATGTTAGTGATTATATTTTCATACTTAAAAGTAAATATGATGGGTTTATAGGTCACACATATGTTCCATGTTGATGATATCATTTCACAACTAAAAATGAGTCCCCTCCCTAAAATAACTGTTCTCAAAGGTTGTTATTTTAAAAATACATATAATACAGTATATAAGAAACAAGATTGACAAGTCAGATCCTGGCAAGTGTGTATTGTAACTAAAAATTTGCTTTCTTTAGGCTATAATTTTGCTTTGGATTCTTATGAATTTTGGTTTTTGATTATTACACTGGAATATTAACAGAAAGATAATTCTCTTCCTTCACAGGTCAAAAATAATTGTAGAAATAGTAGAAAATTACTGTTGTCAATATTGGAAACCAAATCTTGTCCATTTAGAAAATATCTTTTGGACCCAACCTATCATAGGTCTTCAATATTGTTTCTGGATAGAATATTAAATACCTATAGTGAAGAGCATTTCTTTGTTACTTTTTTTTTTCAGTATATATGTCAGAAGTCTAACTTGTAAATGATTTGTTCTTCTCTCAGTCTCCATATGGCCACTGGTCCCAAACCTACAATTACATGCCTTTTGCTATTGAGGCAGTGTGTTGTGCCCTTTAGTGTATTGTGCTAGAATATCTATTGAAATGTAAAGGTATTTGTTAAGGAAAGAATAGAGCTATAGATAGAAATTCATAGAGTACCAGTATTTACACAGGCGACAAAAGAACAGGCACCAAAGATGGGAAAGGAAATTTTAGAAAGGGAGGAAAACAAGCCAGGAATGTTGGAAATAAGAAGCTAAGCGAGCCTTCACAAAGACAGTTTCAGTATGAAGTTGAGTATGACAGTTTCAGTATGAAGTTGGATCAGATTTCACAGAGAGGCAGGTTAAGATGAAGATGGGAAAATGTCTATTGCATTTGACCGTTGGGAACTGGAGACCATAGTGGGGCATTGGAATGGTCTGGCAGAGCAATATTTCAGTGTGTTGGAAAACAAATGAGAAGTGATAAAATGAAGACTGCAAGTGTGGACACTTAAGAGTCCCCTAATCTTTTTCTTAGTTTTCTGTGTGGTCTCTGATTATAGAATTTTGAGGCATTTGTAGTTGAAGTTGAAGACGTTAAATACGAACCATTCATAGATCTTTGCACAGTTGTCAGGAACCTATTATATTAATGTAATAATTTATGTAAAACAAAATATTTAAAGTTTTGAACTCTTAAAGCACAGCCAAATGAAAACCATTAATGCAAATGTTAATTTTTTTTATTTTTTTTTTATAAGTCTTGGCTACTTATGATTCAGCAGACAGAACAACTTAGTAGGATAATGAAGACACATGCAGAGGACTTGAACTCTGGACCCTTACACAGACTCACTATGATGATTAAGGACAAGCAGCAGGTGAAGAAAAGTTACATAGGTGTTCATCAGCAGATAGAGGCAGAGATGATCAAGGTTCGTTTTTCTATATTGAAGTTCTTTCTTTAAATTGTTTTTCAAATTCTTTGAGCCATTTTATCTTATTTGACTTTTAAAATTATTTATTTGTCATTTCCCAACAAGAAATAGGTTTGTGGTCTCTAAAAGTAATATTTTTATTGAATGTAAAACATCGGTTATAGGATACACTGTTACTGTATATACTCCTAAGAAAGAAAGGAAAAAGAGGCTGCCAATTAGACTACGACACATTGCTTTATTACACTTAGGATTCTTAGTTTTTATTTACTGAAATAGTTCTTTTAGTCTTTTAAAAACAAATTTGTCTTATCTACTACTCTGCATAAATAAAAAAGAAAATATGGGCAAAATGACTTTGGTATTCTTAAATTTACATATCCCTAATTTTGCTTACATTCAGTTTGTCTCTTCTGCATACTTTTTTAAAAATTATTTTTATTATAGAAATTTGTAAATGTATAAAAGAAGAGAGAGTAGTAAAATGAACTGCCACCTACCCATCACTTAAATAGTCACTGTTTTTTCTATACTCCCACTCACTTTTTTTTTATAAAAAAATAGATCATTTTAAGGAAATCCTCGGATATCATTTTATCCATAAATATTTTAGAATGGATAGCCAAAATAAGTGTTCTTGTTAAAAATGTAACTCTATTATCATTAATTCACCTAATAATAATAATTCCTTCATGTTATTGAGTATTCTGTGTTGAAATGGTTATTGTTTAAATTTTTTTTATAGTTGATTGAGTTGAATCAGGATCCAAATACCATCTACACATTGCATTTGAATGACAATTTAAAAAAATATATAGGTTCTCTTTCCTGCCCAGTTTTTAATAAAATGTCATTTATTTGTGGAAGAAAGAAACTAGATAATTTGTTCTATATGATTGAATTTACTTTATTTTGAGTTTTTCTGTTAACATCTGATGATGTGATTTCTCATATATTCCTTCATCTTTACTTTTTTCTGTAAATTGGAATTTAGATCTAGAGGCTTGATAAGATTCTGGCTGTTTATCTTGGGCAAGAATACATCATAGGTGGTGGTATACACTTTTTGTGGTTTATAATGTCGGTTTATCTTTTTATTATGTGAATCTTGACTAATTGGTTCTGGTGTTATCAACCTGATCAATCTATTTAAAAAGTTTTCTGGCTCTGTGTGGTGGATCATGCCTGTAATCCCATAATTTTGGGAGCTCAAGGTAGGCCTTGATCAAATGAGGTCAGGAGTTCAAGACCAGCCTGGCCAACACAGTGAAAACCCCATCTCTACTAAAAATACAAAATTTAGCCAGGTGTGGTGGTGCACATCTGTAATCCCAGCTACTCAGGAGGCTAAGACACGAGAATTGCTTGAACGCTGGAGACAGAGGTTGCAGTGAGCTGAGATTATGCCACTGCCCAACAGCCTGGGCAACAGAGTGAGACTCTGTCTCAAAACAAAAAAAAGTTTTATATCTATCAGCCTTTTACCTAATAGTTTTACAAAGTTAACCAGTGAGTTTTTTCTTGAATGGAGAATGATTTGAACTCATTTATATGTATATTGCAGTTATTTTTGTTTATCCACACAGTGTCATTATCTGTGTCATCAAGAACATTGGTGATACAGAATTTCTTTAAAAAGGGCCCTTACATTATCTTGCAAGTTGCTGATGACCCCTTTTGCAAGGTTTTGATGCTTTCTCTTTTTAAATTTTCTCAAATGGCAAGTTTGAAGATTGTAGACAAGATCTGAGGCACATATTTTTTCCTTAAATTGCATTTATATGGCTTTTTGACTAGAGTCAAGGACTTGCATTTGTTTCATTGTGCCATAAAAATAATAAATATCTTAATTTTTTTAATCACAGAAAATATTTCTGCACATACCAAGTTAATTAAAAAAAATTAGGTAATGGCAGTGGCATTCTTTATTTACTTTTCTTTTTTTATTTTTGAGACTAGTTTTAGCCACGCTGGAGTTCAGTGGCATGATCTTGGCTCACTGCAACTTCTGCCTGCTAGGTTCAAGCAATTCTTGTCTTTCATCCTCCCGAGCAGCTGGGATTGTAGGTGTGCACTGCCATGGCGCTGCTTATTTTTTGTATTTTTAGTAGAGACAGGTTTTCACTGTATTGGCCAGGCTGGTTCTGAGCTGGTCTCAAGTGATACACCTGTTTCAGCCTCCCAAAGTGCTAGGATTACAGGTGTGAGCCATTGTACCTGGCCTGATTTGCTATTCTTTTTAATAAATTTGTTTTCACATGCTATTGAATTTAGTACTGATTTTTAAAACATGTTTGTAGTTTATTTTCTATAATTATATATTAAAGAGCAACTCTGACCTGTAAGTAGTAAAATACACATCAGTTATTGCTTTGGAACTTAAGTTCTTGAACAATTTAATTTATTTTTTATTATACTTTAAGTTCTAGGGTACATGTGCAGAATGTGCAGGTTTGCTTCATAGGTATACATGTGCCGTGGTGGTTTGCTGCACCCATCAACCAGTCATCTACATTAGGTATTTCTCCTAATGCTATCCCTCCCCTAGCCCCCCACCCCGCAACAGGCCCCAGTGTGTGATGTTCCCCTCCCTGTGTTCTCATTGAACAATTTAAATTTAAACATTAAAAAAAAATTCTGCTTTTTGTTTCTTTGACAGGTTACAAAAACAGAATTGGAGAAATTAAAATCCAGCTATAGACAATTAATAAAAGAAATGAATTCTGCCAAAGAGAAATATAAGGAAGCTTTAGCTAAAGGTAAGGCAAAATTATTAAAATTGTTTACTTAGGTGACTTTTATTCTTATTATTAGAAAGTTATCTTTGTAAGTAGTGGAATGATTCCATTTAGAGCATTTCACATATAAAAAACTCAAAATAAGCCAAGATAGGCTAATTGCCAAACTGTGTAGTAAGTCTTATTAATTTTTCATTGCTTTAAATAAAGTATTTTTGAATAGTTCATACTAAATGGAATTATGTAGCATGTGTAATAGAATTGAAAGAATGTTAAAAATTTTCTCTCTTGCACCATATTTACTTATTTAATTACAGAATGCTTAAATAAGAAAAATAGGGGTATATTTATTAGAAACTTTTAAAATCTTCTTCTTTACATGTATTATTTAAAAGTCATTAAAACCACAACATCATTTTATAGCATTATGTTCTTTTTATAAAAGCTCAACTTTATGTGTCTATATTGTCCTAATATTTTTGTAAGGAGTCTTAAAAATAAATGGAAAGAGAAGTATATTATTTATGTTTCAAACAGAGATTTGTTGTTATAGTTTTTTATTAAATACTTAGGTGATTTTGTATCTAAATTTTTAAATGTTAGATTTCAGTAAAGATTAAGCATAGTTTATGAATAGAAACTTCTTTGGCTGTTGCTATAATTGGGCAATATTTTCCTTATGTTTAAATGTGCCTAAACCGTTCATATTTATATATTTTTTCTTTATAAAAGTTGGAAGAGTTTTCTTTTTGTTTTGTTAATTTTCTCTCTAGCTAAGTACAGCCTTTATTAGAATCCCTATTTTCCTTTGGTTCTTAAATTTACCTTTCTCTTTTATTAATACATTTTCTCTTTGTCTTTTATTTGTTAAATATTCTTTTGCTATTGTGTCATAGTAAATGAAGTAAACAGCTCCTCTCTTTGGCTATATCTTGCACAATGAAAATATTGTTGTTATTCCCAGTACACTAGCGGTGATACTGATTTAAATGCAGTTTTTTCTTTTCTCCTTCCTTTCTCTCTCCTTTTCTTCTCTTCCTTATCTTCTTCCTCCCAGCTTCTTTTCTCTCCCTTGGTCTCCCTGTTTCTCCCCGTTCTCTCTCTTCCTCCTCCCTGTCTTACCCCCAACATCTACTTTGTGTCTCCTTTTCTCCATGCTCCCCACAATTTACTAGGGAAGTTGTATGCATGTTCACAGTTGCCTTACTTATGTGTCATGTAACTCAGCCAAGACTTTGAGATTATGTAGATATATTTTTTGAAAACCTTTGTTTTTAAATTATCTAAATTATTTCAGTGAAGCAAAGAAAGAAATGACAGTGGAAAGAGCACAGGCTTTAGAGACAGATAGTCTTGGATTTAAGTTCCAACATTGTGTGATTATTTTGTAGATTTTCAAACTTTCAATAGCTAATTATTATTCCTTTGTTATTTTAGGTGTGCTTTAGACAACCAAGAAATATTTACTGGGGACTTGCTATTTTTAAGTTACTGAGCTTCAAAACAATATTTGCCAGGCATTCAAGGAGCTTACAGTCTGACTCAATTACTTGAGGACTTCAATTCTCATTCTTTTTCAAAATTTAGCTTTTTCATAAGAGATCCCTTGGTAAATCATCAAGAATAGTTTAAAAATAACTTTGTACATTAAATATTACTTCTTTATCTGGCAAAATAGTTAATTTTATAAAGTTCATTGCTTCATGCCTGGCTAGCATTCTCAAGTTAATTAAATTACATTGTAAATACTGTTATCTGACTTCACCCACAGAAACCATATTGTAATCCAGCTATGCTGTGTCTTTCACACTAGGTTTATATCTGTTGGAGAATTATTAATAAGTAAAAGAAATATGTGATTACTCTCAAGTCTTTGAGATCTGTTTTTAATGATATCGTTTATTTTTTTAAAGTAAAATCTAATAGTGATGTCAAAGTTTTAAATAATTCTTGTACCTAATGCTTTTATTAGAAAATATTATCATTATTCTTTATTACTTCTGATTCAGATGAAACACCATTTAGCATTGTAGTCATAGTTGGAAGGTAACAAGAGAATCTGAAGGCCCTACTTCTAATAAATTTTAAGAAGTATTTGAATTTAAAAAAAAATTATAGACACTTATTTGTCTTTCTAAAGGTATTCATGGTAGTATTTTTCTGTTTTCAAGAATTTGATTTCTCACATTAAATCCTATAGAATATATAGTTATTTTTAAAATAAGTGCTTTTATATGTTCACTTCACACATGAAAGATAGGTACATTTTTATAATTAAAACTATGTTTGTACTCATATTTAAATGAAAAAGTATAAAATTTTATTTTCGAAAAATTATGTTTCACACTGTTTCTGTTTTTATGAAAACAGGAGTTGTTTTGTGGAGTTATTTACTCTTTACAAGGATGTTGGATTGTAATGGCAAAGTTTTCCAACATTTATAGGCTTTAATGTCAGAACCTTAGTTCACCTACATAGGCCAGATTAGAACACTTTTGGAATGGACCCTAGAGTCTATGGGGTGCTTACAATAGCTACCCAGATACTGTTCTGGCATCCAGAGTCATTACTTTAGACATTGGAAGGTCTTAGGAAACGTATTTACAATACCAGTCTAACATAGAACATCCAATTGGAGAAGACAAGGCCTTGGGGAAACTAGGCCTGAAAATAATTTTTATAGTAGGATAAATTCTATATTTGATCAAGAAATGGATTTGGATTCAAGGGCTCAGTTCCTATAACTGGGAGTTCAGCAGCAGTAGTAAACCAGCAGGAAGGCTGAGTTAATGCTGAAACTCCAAACTCCTGACCCCTGTTATATAAATTAAACTAATATTTTAAATTTTGAATGTTAAAATTTATATACAAAGGAACACTAGTTTATGTTTAGTATAATGTAAAATGTTACATTCATTTGCAATATGAATTTAGCATCATTTAAATTCTTTAAAAATAATAGACCTTAAACATTATGTGCATTGCTGTGTGCTATATTGAGGGAGCAAATGTGTATTGCATTTTGTCTTAAATTGACTTAGACTCATTTGAACATTAGTCTAGTGATAGTTACTTATAATGCATGCTGAGGACAACCAAAATAATTTTAGCCTATTGAGCTGAAGTTAATAACTTAGAGGTGATTTTTTTTTCATTTCCTGAACAAACACTTACTTTAGAAGCAAAGACCCTTTGATACAAAGAAGTACAAAAAGTGGTAAAGGATTCCACCTTTAGTGTTACCATCACTACCAAACACATACCTACCTATAGCTGTTCATGGCCCATGTCAGTCCTTCTTATAGACAGAAATCACCTCTAATAGATTTAATAAAAATGCAAATGCCTCTAAATGTTCTTTCAGAATGAGTAAGAAGAGGTGACCAAGCAGAACAAACCATGGGTGAAGGATTGTCACTCCCACAAATCAGGTGAAGGAAATAGTGTGGGATGAGCCAAAAATTAAAGGGATTCTAGGTGATTGTCAAGTCAAAAGTTAAAAGGGACCAAGTTGGTCCAGATAGAAAGAGAAGATGTGAGGAGTTAGGCTAGTCAAGTACCTGAAGCCTTCTCTGAGTGAGTAGAAGGGAATGGAAAGTACCTATAAATATCCAGTGGGAAAAAGAATGAATAGAACAGGAAGCAGAAAGAAGCCACTGAGAAATGCCTCATACCCCAACCCCATGCCATTTTCTAAAAGTAGTTAATCAGATTCTTTATCGGGACTGAGTTTAATTTACGCAGATTGAAAAAACATCTACTCTTAGCCCCACCAGGGAGCCTTTCATTTTATTTTCCAACCCTTTTTTTAAATAAAAAAATTAAAACAACCATAGAGATTAGAAGTATGGGACAGTGAATATGCATACTAGATTCATCAACTGTTAACCTTCTGCCACACTGGCAGAATCATTTGAATGCATGTTTCAGGCATCATATTCTTGATTGGTAAATGCTTCAGCTTGCATCTGCTGCGAATAAAGACATTCTTCTAAAACCCGCAATGCAATTATCATATCTAATAAGATTAAAAATAAATAATTCTCTATTATCTTCTAATATCCGGTCCATATTCTAGTCTCCTCATAATGTCACTTATACAGATTGGTGCAAAAGTACTTGCTGCTCTCACCATTGAAAATAATGCCAAAAACCAGAGTTACTTTTGCACCAACCTAATAGTTTTTTTTTTCTGTCCATCATTTTCTTCGTTGTTGCTTTGAACTAGTATCTGATCAAAGTAAACATACCACATTTGATTGGTGTGTCTCTACACTCTTAATCTTTTCATCTAGAACAGTCCTCCACATTTTACTCATGATGTATTTTTTTTTTCTCAAGAGTCCAGGATGGTTTTCTTGTAAAATTTCTCATATGCTAGATTGTCTGATTTCATTCTTATGACTTCTGTTTGACTTGTCCCTAATCTATCCCCTATATTTCCTGTAAATTTATGGATAGATGTAGAGGCTTGATTCAATTCAGGTTAAGTGTTTTTGACAGGACTGCCTCGTAGATGATGATGTATATATACTTTATGTTGCATCCTGTTGAGAGGCACATGAAGTTGGCTTGTCTTGCTCTTAGTGCTCAGTCAAGTTTGATCACTTAAGTCAAGTGGTGACTGCCAGGTCTCTCCATTTTGAAGTGAAATTGGTAAGTAACTCCAGAGTGATACACTGGTATGTGTATACCCTAACAACCTTCTTTTCAATGGTTTGGCATCCATTGATAATCCTTGCCAGTAACAATGTTACATTAACAGACAATCATTTGTAAAATGCCTAGCAGATGGCTGGGAGGAGATAGGAGGGTTGAGAGAAGAAACAGAACAGTGTAAAGAAGGAATAAGGGCCGGGCGTGGTGGCTCAAGCCTGTAATCCCAGCACTTTGGGAGGCCAAGGCGGGTGGATCATGAGGTCAACAGATCGAGACCATCCTGGTCAACATGGTGAAACCCCGTCTCTACTAAAATTGCAAAAAATTAGCTGGGCACGGTGGTGGGTGCCTGTAATCCCAGCTACTCTGGAGGCTGAGGCAGGAGAATTGCCTGAACCCAGGGGGCGGAGGTTTCAGTGAGCCGTGATTGTGCCATTGCACTCCAGCCTGGGTAACAAGAGCGAAACTCCGTCTCAAAAAAAAAAGAAGGAATAAAAAGCTGGGAATGGGAAAACAATTCCAAAAGCTTTTCTGGTACCCTTCTCTTTTTACATTTAACCCTTTCCAAAGTCATGAACTCTTTAAAGTAATGCTGGCTTGAAGCAGTGAGCAAATAAAGCCTCTTGCTCAGGCCTGTATCTTTGGTAAGAAGTGAATGCATTTTAGTTAGAGGTGTTTCTTGACAGCAGCATAGAATAACAGGTACTTAAATGCAGAATACAGATTTTACCTTCCTACTGCAGATTAAATTCTGAATACTTTTAGTTGGTTAAACACATGGTTAGCTTTAGCCATAAAACAGTTTTGTGAATCCATAAAGCTTGCATCTGCAGTAAGTAGTATAAAGGAAATAATCTATTTAAAAAAATCTTTTAAATTGTATATTTAGTAAATAAATAATACTCTGAGATTTATCTCTTAGGAGACATCCAGAGGTTTGTTGGGGTTCTGGCAAATATGGGGAATTCAGGTATTGTTTGCCACAATGTGCCTTAACAACTCCTTTTGACTATCATCAATACTGTTGATTTCCATGGGAAATAATTCTAATGTGGGTTTTAGTCTGTTAATTAATTAAAAAAATCATGAATAGTGAAGGTTTGTGTCAGGAGTAACAAAGTGGTATTATAGCTGCTGAACCTGCGTCTGTTTTGTGCCATCAGGTGAGAGTGAGAGCCGAGTGGGAGGTCTTTCTGGATCAATGGTGTGCAAAATACTCAGCTTTCCTTTCTGTTTTTCCTTTTTCTTGTCACTGAAGAAGTGATGGTTGGTTGTGGCAATAAATTAGTAGTAAGTACCTGAGATTTGTAAGGATTAGTATTTTAGTATGTATTTGGTATTTAGTATATGGATGCTGTTTAGGTCCTTTTTTGAAAATCAACTATTGAAATTACGAGATAATTTCAGAAATTTTACACAGACAGGATATTTAATATTAAGGAATTCTTGTTGCATTATAGGTTTGGTAATGATATTACAGTTATTTTCTTGAGGTTCTGTATTTTTGAAGTAAATGCAGAAATATTTACAGCTGAAATGATGTGATATCTGAGATTTGCTTCAAAATAATCTAAAGAATAGGGAGTAAGTAGATGGAAGTATAGCTGAAATGTGATTGGTCATGAGTTGATGTTTGTTCAAACTAGTTGTTATGTACATGGAGTTATTGAACAATTCTTTCTACTTTTGCATAGGTTTGAATTTTTCCACAATAATTATATAAAAATAAAGAATGTCACCATAGGAAATGAAGGAAAAGTAGATACTGGTGTAGGCAAGGATTTCATGACCAAAAACCCAAAAGCAAATGCAATAAAAACAAAGATAAATAGCTGGGACCTAATTAAACTAAAGAGCTTTTGCACAGCAAAAGGAACAGTCAGCAAGTAAACAGACAGCCCACAGAGTGGGAGAAAATCTTCACAATCTATGCATCTAACAAAGGACTAATATCCAGAATCTACAATGAATCAGTAACAACAACAAAAAAATCCCATCAAAAAGTGGGCTAAGGACATGAATAGACATGAATAGATAATTCTCAAAAGAAGATGTACAAATGGCCAACAAACAGATGAAATAATGCTCAACTTCACTAATGAATAGGGAAATGCAAATCAAAACCACAATGTGATGCCATCTTACTCCTTCAAGAATGGCCATAATAATAAAAAAAAAAAAAAAAAGAAAACAGTAGGAATTGGTGTGGATACAGTGGTTAGGGAATACTTCCACACTGGTGGGAATGTAAATTAGTACAGCCTCTATGGAAAAGTGTGGTGATTACTTAAAGAACTAAAAGTAGAACTACCATTTGATCTAGCAGTCCCACTACTGGGTATCCACCCAGAAGGAAAGAAATCATTATATGAAAAAGATACTTGCACACGCATGTTTATAGCAGTACAGTTCACAGTTGCAAAATTGTGGAACCAACCCAAATATTCATCAGTCAGAGTCGATAAATAAACGGTAGTATATATGTACAGTGGAATATTACTTGCCATAAAAAAGAATGAATTAATAGCATTTGCAGTGACCTGGATGAGATTGGAGACTATTATTCTAAGTGAAGTAACTCAGAAATGGAAAACCTGAGTAGTGTTCTCACTGATGTGTGGGAGCTAAGTTATGAGGATGCAAAGGCATAAGAATGATTTATGGACTTTGGGGATTTGAGGGGAAGAGTGCGAGCAGGCGAGGGATAAAACACAACAAATATGGTGCAGTGCAAACTGTTGGGTGATGGGTGCACCAGGATCTCACAAATCTCCGCTAAAGAACTTACTCATGTAACCAAATACCGCTTGTACCCCAATAACTTATGGAAACAAAAAAATAAATGAAAGATCTCAGATGATCCTCATTGGGGGCAACTATTTGTTATTCTGAATCTATACCATTTTATATTTATATACTAATAAATTTATTAATTCCTTCATTAATCACTCATTTAATAAGAATTTCTTTTGTTTAGTAAATATCAGAGATATAAAAGTGAAAAGGATGTGGACCGTACCTTCAAGCCATTGAGAGTTGAAAGTTTTATAAAATGAAATTTTTACAGAATTAAAAAAAATCCAAGCCCATAGAAAAATTGAAATGAAAACATAAACTCCTGCATACTTTTTACCTGGATTCACAAATTGCCAAAATTTTGTCATGACTGGGCTTTTGTTCTCTCTGTTTTTGTCTCTTTCTATGTATGTATGTATGAATATATATATATATATGTATATATATATGTACATAAAGTTTGCTTTTGATGAACCACTTGAAAGTATATTGTAACATCATAACATTTCCTTTTAAATACCTAAGCATATATTTCCTAAGAACTATATTTGCCAGCACAACCCCAATTTAACATGCCTAAAAAATTAAATTTTGATACACTAATAAAATTACATACATAATCTGTTTTCAAATTTATTACAGAAATGCCCTTATAACCTTGTGTTGTTTGTTTTGGATCCAGGGTCCAAATAAAGAATTATATATTGTGTTTAATTGCCATGTAGAAGAATTTCTCCTATTCTGTTTATGTTTTCACAGGTTTATGGTGATATAATTAACATACAGCAGACTGCCCATATTTAAAATATTTATTTTGATAAATTTTGACATATGTACACACCTGTAAAATTATCACTACAGTCAAGATAATGAACATGTCTTTCGCCCTGGAGGATTACTAGTGCCTCTTTGTAATCCCTGTCTTCCACATCTCTAGATCTTCCATCTTGTATCCCCAGGCAACTACTGAACTGCTTTCTGTCACTATCTAGTTTGGTTTTTATTTTTGAGAATATTTTAAAAAGGAAGCATACAGTATGCACTCTATTTTGTCTGCTTTCATTTGTTCAGAATAGTTATTTTGAAATCCATCCATGTTGGTGCATGTATCAGTAATTCACTTTTTAAAATTGCGCATTGGGACTCTATTGTATGGATCTCCTATAGTTGGCTTATCGGCTTTCCTGTTAATAGGCATTTGGGTTGTTCCTGGTATAGGGACATTACAAATAAAATGACTGTGAACATTTATGTGCAAATATTTGTATGGATATGTGGTTTCATTTTTCTTATATTAATACCTAGAGGGGGAATGACTAAATCATATATTGAGGTATGTTTAACTTTTGAGAAGCTTACCAAACATTTTCTGAAAGTATCTGTATCATTTTGCATTCTTTCTATTAGTGTATGAGAGTTCTTTTCTCCACAGGTTGGGAGTACTTGATATGACCAGCCTTTGATTTTCACTCCAGTTTTACTTTTTATTTTCCTAATGACCGATGATGTTGAACATATTTTGTGTGCTTGCTTGCTATTCATATCTTCTTTAGTGAAGTACCTGTTCAAATCTGTTGCCTATTTTTAAGTTGAGTTGGTTTCTTATTACTGATTTTTGAGAGTTCTTTGTATTTTCTGCATGTAAGTTGTTTATTAGAAATAAGATTTTTAAATTTTCTTGTCATTTGGTGCTTGTATTTTTTAATGGTGACTTAGGTACAAATATTTGTAACTTTGAAGAAGTCTAATTCACTTATTGTTTCTTATATGAATTGTCTTTTGGTGTTACAGCTAATAAATATTTACCTAATTTAAGGTCACTATGATTTTCCCCAGTGTTTTCTTCTAAAATTTTTATAATTTTAGTTTTTACATTTACGTCTGTGATCTCTTTTGGCTTAATTTTTATGCACAATTTGAGGCAAAGGAGGTAAAGGTTTAAATTTATCTCTTCCACATGAATATTCAGTTTTTCCAACTCGATTTGTTGAAAAGACCATCCTTTCCCTACTGAACTGCTTTGACATCCTTGTAAAAAACCAATTGACCATATATGTGCAAGTGTATTTCTGGATTATTTTCCACTGACCTATTGGTCTGTCTGTCAGTACGACACTATTTTGATTGTCTTTATGTCTTAGTCAATTTGGGCTGCTGTAACCAAAATACCATAACCTGGGTGGCTTAAAAACAACAATAATTTATACCTCACAGTTCTTTTTTTTTTTAAATTTTTTATTGGATTTTAGGTTTTGGGGTACATGAGCAGAGCATGCAAGACAGTTGCGTAGGTACACACATGGCAGTGTGCTTTGCTTTCCTTCTCCCCTTCACCCACATTTGGCCTTTCTCCCCAGGCTATCCCTCCCCACCTTCCCCTCCCACTGGCCCTCCCCTTTTCCCGCCAATAGACCCCAGTGTTTAGTACTCCCCTTTCTGTGTCCATGTGTTCTCATTTTTCATCATCCGCCTATGAGTGAGAATATGCGGTGTTTCATTTTCTGTTCTTGTGTCAGTTTGCTGAGGATGATGTTCTCCAGATTCATCCATGTCCCTACAAACAACACAAACTCATCATTTCTGATTGCTGCATAATATTCCATGGTGTATATGTGCCACATTTTTCCAATCCAGTCTATCATCATTGGGCTTTTGGGTTGATTCCAGGTCTTTGCTATTGTAAGCAGTGCTGCAATGAACATTCGTGTACATGTGTCCTTATAGTAGAACGATCTATAGTCTTTTGGATATATACCCAGTAATGGGATTGCTGGGTCAAATGGAATTTCTATTTCTAAGGCCTTGAGGAATCGCCACACTGACTTCCACAATGGTTGAACTAATTTACACTCCCACCAACAGTGTAGAAGTGTTCCTTTTTCTCCACATCCTCTCCAGCATCTGTTGTCTCCAGATTTTTTAATGATCGCCATTCTAACTGGCGTGAGATGGTATCTCAATGTGGTTTTGATTTGCATCTCTCTGATGACCAGTGACGATGAGCATTTTTTCATATGATTGTTGGCGTCATATATGTCTTCTTTCGTAAAGTGTCTGTTCATATCCTTTGCCCACTTTTTAATGGGCTTGTTTTTTTCCTGTTAATCTGTTTGAGTTCTTTGTAAATTCTGGATATCAGCCCTTTGTCAGATGGGTAAACTGCAAAAATTTTTTCCCATTCTGTTGGTTGCCGATTCACTCTAGTGACTGTTTCTTTTGCCGTGCAGAAGCTGTGGAGTTTGATTAGGTCCCGTTTGTCTATTTTGACTTTTGTTGCTAATGCTTTTGGTGTTTTGTTCATGAAGTCCTTGCCTACTCCTATGTCCTGGATAGTTTTGCCTAGATTTCCTTCTAGGGTTTTTATGGTGCCGGGTCTTATGTTTAAGTCTTTAATCCATCTGGAGTTAATTTTAGTGTAAGGTGTCAAGAAGGCTTCCAGTTTCTGCTTTCTGCACATGGCTAGCCAGTTTTCCCAACACCATTTGTTAAAAAGGGAATCCTTTCCCCATTGCTTGTTTTTGTCAGGTTTATCAAAGATTGTATAGTTGTAGATATGTTGTGTTGCCTCCGGTGCCTCTGTTTTGTTCCATTGGTCTATATCTCTGTTTTGGTACCAGTACCATGCTGTTTTGATTACTGTAGCCTTGTAGTATAGTTTGAAATCTGGTAGTGTAATGCCCCCCACTGTGTTCTTTTTGCTTAGAATTGACTTGGCTATGCGGGCTCTCTTTTGGTTCCATATGAAGTTCATGGTGGCTTTTTCCAGTTCTGTGAAGAAAGTCAATGGTAGCTTGATGGGGATAGCGTTGATTCTGTAAATTACTTTGGGCAGTATAGCCATTTTCACAATATTGATTCTTCCTAACCATGAACATGGAATGTTTCTCCATCTGTTTGTGTCCTCTCTGATTTCATTGAGCAGTGGTTTGTAGTTCTCCTTGAAGAGGTCCCTTACGTTCCTTGTGAGTTGTATTCCAAGGTATTTTATTCTTTTTGTAGCAATTGTGAATGGCAATTCGTTCTTGATTTGGCTTTCTTTAAGTCTGTTATTGGTGTAGACGAATGCTTGTGATTTTTGCACATTGATTTTATATCCTGAGAGTTTGCTGAAGTTGCTCCTCAGTTTCAGGAGTTTTTGGGCTGAGGCGATGGGGTCTTTAGGTGTACTATCATGTCGTCTGCAAATAGAGACAATTTGGCTTCCACCTTTCCTATTTGAATACCCTTTATTTCTCTTTCTTACCTGATTGCTCTGGCTAGAACTTCCAGTACTATATTGAATAGGAGTGGTGAAAGAGGGCATCCTTGTCTAGTGCCAGATTTCAAAAGGAATGCTTCCAGTTTTTGCCCATTCAGTATGATATTGGCTGTTGGTTTGTCATAAATAGCTTTTATTACTTTGAGATATGTTCTATCAATACCGAGTTTATTGAGGGTTTTTAGCATAAAGGGCTGTTGAATTTTGTCAAATGCCTTCTCTGCGTCAATTGAGATAATCATGTGGTTTTTGTTTTTGGTTCTGTTTATGTGGTGAATTACGTTGATAGACTTGCGTATGTTGAACCAGCCTTGCATCCCCGGGATGAATCCTACTTGATCATGATGAATAAGTTTTTTGATTTGCTGTTACAATCAGCTTGCCAATATTTTATTGAAGATTTTTGCATCTATGTTCATCATGGATATTGGCCTGAAGTTTTCTTTTCTTGTTGGGTCTCTGCCAGGTTTTGGTATCAGAATGATGTTGGTCTCGTAAAATGATTTGGGAAGGCTTCCCTCTTTTTGGATTGTTTGAAAGTTTTAGAGGGAATGGTACCAGCTCCTCTTTGTGTATCTGGTAGAATTCGGCTGTGAACCCGTCTGGTCCTGGGCTTTTTTTGAGTGGTAGGCTTTTAATTGCTGCCTTGACTTCTGACCTTGTTATTGGTCTATTCATAGTTTCAGCTTCCTCCTGGTTTAGGCTTGGGAGGACACAGGAGTCCAGGAATTTATCCATTTCTTCCAGGTTTACTAGTTTATGTGCATAGAGTTGTTTGTAATATTCTCTGATGATGGTTTTAATTTCTGTGGAATCTGTGGTGATTTCCCCTTTATCATTTTTTATTGCATCTATTTCGTTGTTCTCTCTTTTCTTTTTAATCAATCTGGCTAGTGGTCTGTCTATTTTGTTGATCTTTTAAAAAAACCAGCTCTTGGATGTATTGATTTTTTGGAGGGTTTTTGTGTCTCCATCTCCTTCAGTTCAGCTCTGATCTTAGTTATTTCTTGTCTTCTGCTGGGTTTTGAGTTTTTTTGATCTTGCTCTGCTAGCTCTTTCAATTTTGACGATAGGGTGTCAATTTTGGATCTCTCCATTCTCCTCATATGGGCACTTATTGCTATATACTTTCCTCTAGAGACTGCTTTAAATGTGTCCCAGATGTTCTGGCATGTTGTGTCTTCGTTCTCATTGGTTTCGAAGAACTTCTTTATTTCTGTCTTCATTTCATTGTTTACCCAGTCAACATTCAAGAGCCAGTTGTTCAGTTTCCATGAAGCTGTGCGGTTCTCGGTTGGTTTCTGTATTCTGAGTTCTAACTTGATTGCACTATGATCTGAGAGGTTGTTTGTTATGATTTCAGTTGTTTTGCATTTGTTGAGCAGTGCTTTCCTTCCAATTATGTGGTCAATTTTAGAGTAGGTGTGATGTGGTGCTGAGAAGAATGTGGATTCTGTGGATTTGGGGTGGAGAATTCTGTAAATGTCTATCAGGTTTGCTTGCTCCAGGTCTGAGTTCAAGCCCTGGATATCCTTGTTCATTTTCTGTCTGGTTGATCTGTCTAATATTGACAGTGGAGTGTTAAAGTCTCCCACTATTATTGTGTGGGAGTCTAAGTCTCTTTGTAAGTCATTAAGAACTTGCCTTATGTATCTGGGTGCTCCTGCATTGGGTCCATATATGTTCAGGATCGTTAGCTCTTCTTGTTGTATCGATCCTTTTACCATTACGTAATGGCCTTCTTTGTCTCTTTTGATCTTTGTTTCTTTAAAGTCTATTTTATCAGAGATGAGAATTGCAACTCCTGATTTTTTTTGCTCTCCATTTGTTTGGTAAATCTTCCTTCATCCCTTTATTTTGAGCCTTTGTGTATCCTTGCATGTGAGATGGGTTTCCTGGATACAGCACACTGATGGGTTTTGGATTTTTATCCAATTTGCCAGTCTGTGTCTTTTGATTGGTGCATTTAGTCCATTTACCTTTAGGGTTAATATTGTTATGTGTGAATTTGATACATCCATTTTGATGCTAAGTGGCTGTTTTGCCCGTTAGTTGTTGTAGATTCTTCATTATGTTGATGCTCTTTAGCATTCAGTGTGATTTTGGAATGGCTGGTACTGGTTGTTCCTTTCTATGTGTAGTGCCTCTTTTAGGAGCTCTTGTAAAGCAGGCCTGGTGGTGACAAAATCTCTAAGTACTTGCTTGTTCGCAAAGGATTTTATTTTTCCTTCATTTCTGAAACTCAGTTTGACTGGATATGAAATTCTTGGTTGAAAGTTCTTTTCTTTAAGAATGTTGAATATTGGCCCCCACTCTCTTCTGACTTGTAGTGTTTCTGCCGAGAGATCTGCTGTGAGTCTGATGGGCTTCCCTTTGTGGGTGACCCGACCTTTCTCTCTGGCTGCCCTTAGTATTTTCTCCTTTATTTCAACCTTGTTGAATCTGACGATTATGTGCCTTGGGGTTGCTCTTCTTGCAGAATATCTTTGTGGTGTTCTCTGTATTTCCTGCATTTGAGTGTTGGCCTGTCTTGCTAGGTGGGGGAAATTTTCCTGGATGATGTCCTGAAGAGTATTTTCCAGCTTGGATTCCTTGTCTTCATCCCCTTCTGGTACACCTATCAAACGTAGGTTAGGTCTTTTCACATAGTCACACATTTCTTGGAGACTTTGTTCATTCCTTTTTGCGCTTTTTTCTCTAATCTTGGTTTCTCGTTTTATTTCATTGAGTTGGTCTTCGACTTCAGATATTCTTTCTTCTGCTTGGTCAATTCGGCTATTGAAACTTGTGCATGCTTCGCGAAGTTCTCGTATTGTGTTTTTCAGCTCCTTTAATTCGTTCATATTCCTCTCTAAGTTATCCATTCTTGTTATCATTTCCTCATATCTTTTTTTAAGTTCCTTAGTTTCTTTGCATTGATTTAATACATGTTCCTTTATCTCACAAAAATTCTCATTATCCACCTTCTGAAGACAGTCATTCTCCATCCAGCTTTGTTCCCTTGCTGGTGAGGAGTTTTGGTCCTTTCTAGGAGGCGAGGTGTTCTGGTTTCAGGTGTTTTCCTCCTTTTTTCGCTGGTTTCTTTCCATCTTTGTGGATTTATCCGCTTGTCCTCTGCATAGTTGCTGACTTTTTGATTGGGTCTCATAGTGGACACCCAGATTGTTGATGATGAAGTATTTCTGTTACTTGGTTCTTTTTCTACCAGTCTATCCCCTTCGCTGTACGACTGCTGAGGTCCACTCCAGGCCCTGCTTGTCTGGGGTGCACCTCTAGCAGCTGTGGCACAGCGAGGGATGCTACCAGTTTCTTTTTCTGCTATCTTTGTTCCAGGATGATGCCTGCCAAATGTCAGTCTTTTGGATATAGAGGGGTCAGGGAGCTGCTTGAGGAGACAGTCTGTACTTTATATGAGCTCAATTGCTGAGCTGTGAGCTCTGTTGTTCATTCAGGGCTGTTAGGCTGCTATGTTTGATTCTGCTGCAACAGAGCTCATTAAAAAACCCTTTTTTTCTCAAATGATCTGTGTTGGGGGGTTCGGGCTTTATTTTTGGATGTCTGTTGAGGTGTCCTGCCCAGCTAGGAGGCAGACTAGCCACAGTTTGCCTGCCGAGGCTCCGCCCTGCTGTTGTGTGGTTCACCCTGTTGCTGCAGGCTCTGCTGTTCTGCTGTGGTTTCCGCCACGCCCTGTGGCAAAGTCTCTCTGTTGTAGCGGGTTGCCTCGGCAACTGCAGGCTGCATCAGCAGTGGGCGTGTATCTCAGTAGGGACGGGTTGCCTCGGCAATGGCTGGCTGTGTCAGCAGTGGGCGTGTATCTCAGTTGGGGCGGGTTGCCTCGGTAATGGTGGATGCCCCTCTCCCACAGAGCGTCTCGGACTGTCTGCACGGGGATCATTTGAAATCGCGGTTTTGTTCGTCTCACTGGGCTACCCCAAACGCTGTGTCCCTGCAATCCCCTCGGCTGGCCCACTGTCCAAGTCTCATTCAGTCTCAAGTCCAGCCCTCTCAAGTCTCAGGTTGCCGGTTCAACAGGGCACCCAGACAAGCACGCCCTGTGGGGAGCGCTGGGTAGGGCCGGCCGCCGCCCCGCCGGCTGCCGGCTTCACCAGGCAGAAGTACTGCCTGGCGTCTTGCGTCTCCTTTATACTTGGGAATTTCCCTGTTCTGTGGGCAATAAAGATCTGTCTGGAAATGCAGCTCCGACTCACGTCTCCGCGGATTCAACGAGAGCTCCAATCCTGGGTTGTTCTCACAGCGCCATCTTGAGTCCTCCTTCTCACAGTTCTTGAGGTTGGAAAATGTAATACCAAAGCACCAGTAGATTTGATGTTTGGTGAAGGCCTGTTTTCTGGTTCTAAGGTGGTACCTTCTCCCTGTGTCCTCACATGGTAGAAGGAACAAATGAGCTTCCTTAGGCCTACTTTATAAAGGCACTAATGCCATCCATGAGGGCTCTGCCTTTATGATCCAGTCACCCCACTAAACATTCCACCTCTTAATACCATCACCTTGCAGGTGTTAGTATTTCAATATATGAATTGTAGGGGGACGCAAACACTCAGACCGTAGCACTATAGCTTTATAATTCTTAAAATCAGATAGTGTCAGCTCTCTCACTTTTTTCTTCTTTGAAGTTGTTTTGGATATCTAGATCCTTTGCATTTTTATATACATTTTGGATCTGTGGATAATTTCTGTAAAACAGCCTGCTAGGGTTTTGATAGGGATTGCATTGAACTTATAGATGAAGTAGGGAAGAGTTGACTTCTTGACAATATTGAGTCTTCTTATCAGTGAACATGGAATGTTTCTCCATGCAAGTTTTACCTTTCTTTATTTTTGGTGCTATTCTGGATGGTATTGTTTCCTTAATTTTATTTTTGGATTCTTCATTGCTGGTGTATATATAGAAATACAGTTGATTTTTGAATATTAACTTTTATCCTGTGGACTTACTGAACTTGTTTACTAATTCTAGTGTTTTTGTTTTTTGGAGAGTGTCTGTCTTGCTCTGTCAACAGGCTGGAGTGCAGTGGCACCATCTCGGCTCACTGCAACCTCTGTCTGTCAGGTTCAAGTGATTCTCTTGGCTCAGCCTTCTGAGTAGCTGGGACTACAGGAACCTGCCACCACTCCCTACTAGTACTTTTTTCAGTAGAGATAAGGTTTCACCACATTGGTCAGGCTGGTCTTGAACTCCTGACCTCAAGTATCTGCCAACCTTGGCTTACCAAAGTGCTGGGGTTATAGGTGAGAGCCACTGTGCCTGGCCTCTAATTGGTTTTTAAAAATTAATTTCTTAGGATTTTATACTTGTAGGATCATGTTATCTATGTATAAAGATAGTTTTACTTTTTTTTTTTTTTTTTTTTTTAAGAAAGAGAGAAAGAGGAAGGAGAACGGGAGTCTTGCTCTATTGCCCAGGCTGGAATGCAATCTAAAAATAGGTATTAAAAACCTCTTTTATGCCAATAATTGTGCTTAACAGCAGAGACAGGAAGGAATAAGGGAAGAAAATAACAAACAAACAGCCAACCAATATTTCATTTAAGTCTGTGAAATGCTATGCAAGTGCTGAAGAGTGATTTACTTCAAATTATGTGGTCACTTTCAAAATAGGTGTAATGTGATACTGAGAAAAATCTATATTCTGTGGACCTCGGGTGAAGAATTCTATAAATATTCACTGAGTTTACTTATTCCAGGTCTGAGTTGAAATCATAGATTTACCTGTTAATTTTCTATCTCGTTGATCCGTCGAATATTAACAATGTGGTGTCAAAGTCTCCCGCTATTATTGTGCAGGAGTCCGAGTCTCTTTATAAGTTATTAAGAACTTGTGTTATGTATCTGGGTGTTCCTATATTGGGTGCGTATTTATTTATGATCATTGACTCCTGTTGTTGCATTGATCCTTTTACCATTATGTGATGTCCTTCTTTGTTTCTTTTAGTCTTTGTTACTATTAAAGTCTATTTTGTCAGAGATGAAAGTTAAAACACCTGTTTTTTTTTTTCTCTCCATTTGATTGGTAAGTCTTCCACCAACCCTTTGTTTTGAGTCTTTGTGTGTCCTTGCTTATGAAATGGATCTGGATAGAGTGTATTGATGAGTTTTGACTTTTTATTCAATTTGCCTGTCTGTGTCTTTGATTGGGGCATTTAATCCATTTAAATTTGGGATTAATATAGATATTTGTGAGTTTAATATTGTCATTTAATGCTAGCTGGCTATTTTGCCCATTAGTTGATATGGATTCTTCATTATGGAGATACTCTTTACCTTTTGGTTAGTTTTTGTGATGATTGATACTGGTTGTTCCTTTCTGTGTATAGTGCTTCTTTCCAACGCTCTTGTAAAGCACGCCTGGTGGTGATGAAATCTCTGAGTGCTTGCTTATTCACGAAAAATTTTATTTTTCCTTCATTTATGAAGCTTAGTTTGGCTGGATATGAGATTCTGGGTTGAAAATTCTTTTCTTTGAGGATATTGAATATTGACCCCCACTCTCTTTAGTCTGTAGAGTTTCTGCTGAGAGATCTGCTATGAATCTGATAGGCTTCCCTTTTTGGGTAACCTGACCTTTCTCTCTAGCTGCCCTTAGAATTTTCTTCTTTATTTCACCCTGGTGAATTTAATGATTATGTGTCTTGGGGTTGCTCTACTTGAGGAATATCTTTGTGGTGTTCTCTGTATTACCTGGAGTTGAGTATTGTCCTGCGTTACTAGGTTAGGAACGTTTTCCTGAATAATATCCTGAAGAATATTTTCCAGCTTGGATTCATTCTCTTTATGACATTCAGGTACACCTATCAAATGTAAATTAGGTCTTTTCACATAGTCCCATATTTCTTGGAGACTTTGCTCATACCTTTTTACTCTTTGTTCTCTAATCTTGTCTTCTCATTTCATTAAGTTGGTCTTCAACCTCTGATATCCTTTCTTCTGCTTGATCAATTTGACTGTTAAAAACTGTGCATACTTCACAGAGTTCTTGTATTGTATTCTTCAGTTCCATTAATTCACTTATATTTCTCTCTAAATTGTCTATTCTCATTAAGATTTTGTCAAACCTTTTTTCAAGGTTCTTAGTTTCTTTACATTGGGCTAGAACATGTACTTTTAACTCACAGAAGTTTCTTATTATCCACCTTTTGAAGCCTAATTCTGTTAATGGAACACACTCGTTCTCCATCAGGCCTTGTTCCCTTGTTGATAAGGAACTATGATTCCCTATAGAGGGAGAGGCATTCTGATTTTGGGTATTCTCAGCCTTTTTATGCTGGTTTCTTCCCGTAATTGTAAATTTATCCACCTGTCATCTTTGTAATTACAACTTTCAAATTAGGTCTCTGAGTGGACGTCCAACTTGTTGATTCCCAGTGCCAGAATCTGAGCAACCCACTGTGCCGGCTAAAACAGCAGCGTTAAGATTCATGGTGCTTTTCTGCCCAGGAATCTCCAGTCTGGCTTCCTTCTTTTTCAATCAGCTGAGTAGGCGACTCTGCCTTCCCAGAGCTCCAAACCTCGACCAGAAGGGGACCTAGTCCTGTTTACTCTGCACCAAGAACTGCCATGCCGGCCAGAAGAGTCGTGCTGGTGACCCGTGGGACTCCTCCACAGGGAATCTCCTGGTCCATGAGCAACAAAAATTCTCCTGAAAGTGTGGCGTCCTCTCGTTCTCTGCGCTTTCACTGGGAGCTACATTCCTGAGCTGCTAGTAACCGGCCATCTTGGATCTCTCTCTGATAGTGTTACTTTTACCTTTTCAATCTAGATGACTTTTTTTCTCCTTCTCCTTCTTTTTCTTGCCTAATTGCCCTGCCTAGACCCTCTAGTATAATGTTGAATAGAAGTGAGAGGAGCAAACAGTGTTGGCTTGCCTTGTTCCTGTACTTAGGCATAAAGCATTTTGTCTTTCACCTTCAAGTGTGAAATTTGTTATAGTTTTCTAAAGATTAAAAAAAAAATCATACGGAACTGATTTTTTTTTTCTATTTCTGTGTTAGAATGAATGTTGGATCTTGTCAAATGCTCTTTCTGTGTCTATTGAGATAAATGTGTACATAGTTTTTTTGTTAATATGGTTAATTATTTTGACTGATTTTCACATTTCAAATATTTTATCAGCCTTGCGTAATATCTCCCTAGTCATGACTAAGGATACAATTTTCTAAGTCATGATGTATTATTACTTTTTATATTGTTGGATGTGATTTGCTAAGTTTTTGTTTATAACTTTTCACCTATGTCTATGTTTTTTGTAATATCTTTGTCTCATTTTCATATGCTGGCCTCAGAGTAATTACCTCCTCACCAATTTTCTGGGAAGATTTGTGTTGAGTTGGTATTATTTCTTTCTTAAATATTTGTGGAGTTTACTTGTGAAGCCATCTGGATCAGCTTGTTTTTATTTTTTCTTTTTGGATAAGTTTTTAAAGTATAAATTCACTTTCTGTAATCAATATAAGGCTATTTTAGCCAGGCATGATGGCATGTGTTAGTAGTTCTAACTACTTGGGAGGCTGAGAGGGGAGGATAGCTTGAGCCCAGGAGTTCGAAGTTATAGTGCGCTATGATCATACCATTGCACCCCAGACTAGGCGACAAAGTGAGACCTTGTCTCTTAAGAAAAAAAAAATGAGGCTACTTAGTTTGTTTCTTTTTATTTTAGGTTTGGTAGGTTGTCTTTTCAGGAATTTGTCCATTTCATATAAGTTATAGAATGTATTGATAGTAATTTGTTCATGATAGTCCTTTATTCACCTTTTTATATTTATAGAATGTGTAGTAACATTTCCTTTCTCATTCTTGGTGTTAGTACTTTTTCTCATGTTTCTTGATCATTGTGACTAGAGGTTTATCAGTTTTACTAATCTTCTTAAAGACCAGCTTTTAGCTTCATTGATGTTTTTCTTCTATTTTTGTGATTTCTACTTTAATGATTTCTGCTCTGATCCTTCTTATTTCCTTCCTCTGCTTGCTTTAGGCTTAGTTTACACTTTTACTGTTTTCTAAATGTGGAAGCTGAGGTCATTGATTTGAGAACTATCCTCTTTTCAAATGCTAGCATTTGGCACTATAAAGTTCCTTGAATACTATTTTTGCAATATCCCATCAATTTTATTTATTGTGTTTCTATTTTTATTCCAGTCAAAATACTTTATGATTTCCTTTGATTATGTTTTTTATGTGTTTTTCTTTGATTCATGGGTTATTTAGAAGAGTGTTGTCTATTATCATTTTTCTAGAGTTTTAAAATTTTTTAAAATTTAATTTCATTGTGGTCTGAGAATCTTTTTTATTACTTTATTTCTTTTACATTTATGTAATACTTTATTTTGGCCAGTAAATGTTTATTCTGGTAAGTGCTTTGTGTGCACTTCATAAGAATGTGCTATCTGCTATTGTTCTTTGGCGTGATCTATCTTGTCAACTTGGTCCAGTTATTTAAGAGTATTATTCAAATTTATTATGTTCTTACAAATTTTTTGTCTATATGTTGTATCTGTTATTGAAAGAAGGATATTGCAATCTCCAACTATAATTGTGGATTTGTCTATTTTTTCTTACGTGTTTTGAAACTGTTATTGGTATGTAAGCATTTATGATTATTATAGTCTTTTGATGACCTGACTGCTTTATTAATATGAAATGACTTTTATTATGCTTGGTAATAATATTCTTTGCTCTGTTATTTATTCTGTTTGGTACTAATATAGCCATTCCAGCTTTCTTTTGATTAGTGTTTACATAATATATTCTTTTTTTCTTTTTCCTTTTTAATTTAATTTTATATTTTTTTACAACAGGATCTCACTCTGTTGCCCAGGTTGGAGTGCAGTGGTGGTGCGATCATAGCTTGCTGCAGCCTTAAACTCCTGGGCTCAAGTGATCCTCCTGTCTCAGCCATCTGCATAGCTGAGAATACAAACATGCGCTGCCACGTCCAGCTAACTTTTTATAGAGATAGGGTTTTGCCATGTTCCCCAGGCTAGTCTCCAACCCCTGAACTCAAGTTATCTGCCTGCCTGGTCCTCCCAAAGTATTGAGGGTACAGGTATGAGCCACCACGTCCATCAGTCTTTATTTCTGAAATGGATTTCTTGCAAACAGCTTATCTCTTGCTTTTGTTTCTTGATAATCCCCACCTTTTTTAGTGGCATTTAGACCAATATTTAAATGTAATTTTTTTATAATGTTAGGTTTAATCTGTCATTTTGCAGTTTGTTTTCTCTTTGTTCCATGTATTCTGTATTTCACTTTTCCTTTAGTCTACCTTTCTCTGGATTAATTGAACATTTTTCTGAAGATTCTTGTCTCTTTTGCTGATTCGTTAGCTCTAATGTTTTGTTTTATATGTAATTTACCATAGTATACTTTTGAGTGGTATTATGCCACTTTGTATATATATCATGTATGTAGTATGGGAATCTTACAGTAGGATAGTTCTGTTTCTTCCTTTCCTGTCTTTGCGCTATTGGGATTTTTAAATATATTTTACTTTTGCTTATGTTTTAAACTACACACTACATTGTTAATGTTTTTGTTTTGTTTAAATAGTAAATTATCTTCAATAATAAGCAAAATATTTCATATATTTATCCTTGTACTTATCTTTTCCATCATTCTTCATTTATTAATCTATGTCTCTGTTTCTGTTTGGTATCATTTTACTTTTGCCTGAATGTCTTACTTTTAACATTTCTTGTAATATAGGTCTGCATGTAATGAATTCTTTAGGCTTCTATATGTCTGAAAAAATATTTATTTCCCTTTCATGTTTTAAATATATTTTTGGGGATATAGAATTTTATTTTAACAGATTTTTGCTCCTTCATGTTTTTAAAGATGTTTCTCCATCACCTGTCACAAAGATATCTGTAATCCTTATCTTGGTTGCTCTGCACATTTCATTTTTCTTTGGCAGCTTTTAAGATTTTCTTTTTTCTAATGTTTTATAATTGGATTTAAGCAATTTGATCATGATTTACTTTGCTGTAGGCTTTAAAAAAATTTTTAATTCATGTTTGCATTTTTTGAGCTTCTTGTATCTGAGTTTTTAGTTTTCATCAAATTTGGAAAACTTTCAGCGATTATTTCTTTACATACATTTTCTGTATCCCCCTTTCTTTCTGCTTGCTTTCGGAGACTCTAGTTACAGATACATTAGGCTGCTTGTAGTTCTCTTACAGACTCCTAATGCTCTGTTTATTTTTTTCCCCTTTTCTTTTTTTTCTGTTTCATTTTGGCTGGTTTCTTTGGCTATGCCTAAAAGTGTAGCAGTCTTTTCTTCTGCAGTGCCTAATTGCCTTTAATTCCATCTAATGTGTGTTTTTTTTTAATTGTTGTTGTTTGTTTTTGTCTCAGGCAGTATAGGTTTTGCCTGCTCAAGTATGATTTGGGTTTTTTCTTAAGTTTTTATATATTGACTTCACTTTTTGAACATACTGAATGCCATTATAATAACTGTTTTGAAATCTTTATCACCCAGTTCTATCATCTGTGTCACTTTTGGTTAATTGATTTGTCCCCTCATTTTGGGTAGATATTTTTCTTCTTTGAATGCCTGATGACTTTGATGAGATGCCATACATGGTGAGTTTTAAACTTGTCAGATTGGGTCTCATTAACACTTTTGATAAAGCTGTAAGACTTCTAGTCCAAGGAGAAAATATAGAACATTTCCTTGATTCATGATAGAAAAATAATTAGTTTTTGTTTGTGAAGTGATGGAAGCTTAAAAATCATATTATTAGTGCCTGTTTTGAGCCTGTTTTTCCTCTCAAAATTCATAGTGATTCTCTACTGTTTTTCTATATGATAGCTATAATATACTTTTTCATGTGTTTGTTTTGTTTCATATATTAATCTAAGGATTCCAATTAAGATGTTTCTGATTTTTCTTTTGCATAAGTTAAATAATTGAAGTTTTTGTATACTGTACTTAGATAATCCCTTTGTAGTGCTTGATTTTTCAAGGGATTCTGTAAGTTTAGGTTTATCACTACACACAAATAATTTTAAGTATTTTGTCTTTCAATCTCATGTGAAACGAGAAAATTTTTTATATAAAACTTGAAGAAAAATGTTTTATCTTTTTTATTTATTTTTTATTTTTTGGAGATGGAGTCTCACTCCTGTTGCCCAGGCTGAAGTGCAGTGGTGCTGTCTAGGCTCACTGCAATCTCTGCATCCCAGGCTCAAGCAATCTCCTGCCTCAGCCTCCCAAGTAGTTGGGACCACAGGTGCGTGCCACCGTGCCTGGTTAATTTTTTGTATTTTAGTAGAGATGGGATTTCACCATGTTGCTCAGGCTGGTCTGGAACTTCTGAGCTCAGGCAGTTTGCCTGCCTCAGCCTCCCAAAGTGCTAAGATTTTATGTGTGAGCCACTGCTCCTGGCCTTATCTATTTTTTTAAGTTGGGATACTATTTATTTGTTTTTCTATTAGAAAACCTTAAACTTTTAAGATTTATTCTTTAATTCCTTGTCAAGGGATTTCAGAAGTAATGCTGCAAAGAATATCTGTGTATTCTGTTTATTACAGTAATTTTCTGTTCATTTAGGGCAGATCATATTGATTTTATTACCTTGTTATTTCACAGTATTCAAAAAAATTAAAAATGGCCACTTACAATATTAGATAGTTTCTTTGGAAATTTTTTTTTTTTTAATTGCAGTTTAGATTTTGGGGTACATGTGCAGAACATGCAAGATAGTTGCATAGGTACACATGTGGCAGTGTGATTTGTTGTCTTCCTCCCCTTCACCCACATCTGGCATTTCTCCCCATGCTATCCCTCCCCAGCTCCCCCTCCGCTGTCCCTCCCCTATTCCCCCCAATAGACCCCAGTGTGTAGTGCTCCCCTCCCTGTGTCCATGTGTTCTCATTGTTCATCACCCACCTATGAGTGAGAATATGCGGTATTTCATTTTCTGTTCTTGTGTCAGTTTGCTGAGAATGATGTTCTCTAGATTCATCCATGTCCCTACAAAGGACATGAACTCATTGTTTTTGATGGTTGCATAATATTCCATGGTGTATATGTGCCACATTTTAGTTTCTCTGGAAATTTCTAATAGACAAACAGTTTTTAAGTACATGATTGGGAGAATAAAGAAATAGTTGAAGCCAAATCTGTCTGATTTCAGTGTCCATAGCCTTGTTGACCTATGAATTAAATTAAACTTTGTTAGTGATAATGAAAGACCAAAACACATTCTAAGTTTTAGAGTCTTAGTGGACTTTATCATCCTTCCTAATTTGTTCTGAGAGTTATATGAGTTTATTTATTCCCAGATATTTTGGGCTCACAATTTCCTCAACTTGTTCATGTTGTAGCTAATAAATATCATTGTATTAGTCTGTTTTCATGCTGCTGAAAGACATACCTGAGACTGGGCAATTTACAAAAGAAAGAGGTTAAATGGACTTACAGTTTCACATGGCTGGGAAGGCCTCACAATCATGGCAGAAGGAAAGGAGGAGCCAGTCATGTCTTACATGGATAGCTGCAGGTAAGGAGAGAGATTCGTCAGGGAAACTCTGCCTTATAAAGCCATCAGATATTGCAAGACTTACTCACTATCACGAGAACAGCTTGGGATGACCTGCCCTTAGGAGTCACTTACCTCCCACCGGGTCCCTCCCACAACATGTGGGAATTCAAGATGAGATTTGGGTGGAGACACAGCCAAACCATGTCAGTCACCTTCATGTATATATACACATGCAGGTTCTTGTGCAGATGCCATGTAGTACTTTATTCAAAGTAAAAAAAAAAAAAAGTAAATGCAATGAATGGTAATTTTATAATATATAAGCAAAATCATGTTGAACTCTATAGTATTGAATTTAATAATTTCAAATGTGATTTTGTTTTGAAGTTTTATAGTTTACTCAAAGATATTCTTAAGTATCAGAAAAGATGTTAAAAATAACTGCCTTCTAATTATATATTTAGATATAGCCTACTTAATTGATTCTGTATGGCTAGAATTATGATAGGATTTTATGTTTACCAAGGCTTAAAATACCCATCATAGTATTTATGAGGCCTTCTCTTACGTAAGTAGGAGTCTGAATGCTTCTGCTTTATCACACATCATGTTCAGGAAAAAGAAAGAAAACAGATAGCTACTCCACATTATGCATACTCATGTCAATCAGTCTGGAGGCACTTGAAAGGAATGCTCTTCACCCTCTTTTATCACAAGAGTGATGAAACAAACTATCTTCCTAATTATCCTTTCTCTATGATAAAAAAAAAGAGTGCTAAGGGATTGGTAAACCCTTTGATAATTTATAAGCCATCATTTACCCTAAGCAGACAGAATAAGAGGATACCTACTGCTAGAACTGTGGGGAGTAGCTGCAAGTCTCATTCAAAAGTAAATTTTTCTGTAATTGGGAAGTAGATTTTCTTAAATTGCCTCTTCATGCATTATGAATAGTTTGTGATATTTTATAGCCAATTAAAATTGATTAGATCTGTTGAGTTCTCTCTGTAGAGTACTTTAATTATGAAAACCAGTTTGAAATGAGTCCAGCCTTGAGACAGAAGGCTAAATTTAGGTTTAAATAAATCCACATTTTAAAAAATGAATATGACTTTTTAAAAGCTCTTTTAGTTGAGTTCCTCAATTTGAGTTCACCAAGAATGGCAACTAGCCTTCTTATTCAATATCTCTATTTTTTGGCAATATTTAAATATCAAATTCATGTCTGGGTGATTAATAGAGGTCCTCTAGAAAATATTCTGGAATTCAAATTTCTCTCTCAGTTTAACATATGGAAAAGTTCATTTTGGACATAGGAGGTGTTAAAGAGAGTTTAATCTGCAGTTATAGGTTATGAGTTCTATTGAAGTGACCTGCAAATGAGAGTTTCCTGTTATTTTTGGATCTAGTGCTGAATATATATCAGTAGCTAACTTATGGAATAATGCTTTTTACTCCATAAATGCACTGAAATTGCCTTGATGTGATAGGAACTTTACAAGTTCGTTAAAAGTAATGGCACTCTGGCAGATCCAAGATGGCTGAATAGGAACAGCTCTGGAGTGCAGTTCCCAGTGAGAACAATGCAGGGGGTGAGTGATCACCACATTTCCAAACAAGTTATTACTGCCCACAGACTAGGAGATTCCCAGGCTGAAAAGCACCATAAGTTTCCAGCATGGCTGTTGCAGCCGGCGCAGTGGGTCTCCACACAAAAACTCACACAAACCTGGGTGACCATTTCAGTTGGCACCTGGAATGCCTGGGAGACAGACCCACACATTCAACTGAAAAAAAGGGGGCTGTAACAGGGAGCCAGGTGATCTGGCTTGACAGGTCCCACCTCCACAAAGACAAGCAATCTGAAATATTCTGGATTGAGAGTTTCACAGCAAGCACAGCTGAACCCGGGATGGTCTAGCTCTGTGGGGAGGAGGACATTTGCCATTACCAAGGCAGTGCACCACTACTGAAGCAGTCTCGCATTACCAAGGCAGTCTGCCATTACCAAGGCAACCTGCCATTACAGAGGAAGTCCGCCATTACAGAGAAAGTCCACCATTACTGAGGCAGACCGCCATTACCAAGGCAGTTCTAACTATACCTCTATGAACAAAACCACGGGGAAGTTCACACAGCAGCTGAGCAGAGCCCACAGCAGCTCAACAATGCCTCTGCTGACAGACTGTGACTAGGCTACCTCCTCTCTGGGCAGGGCATCTCTGAAAAAAGCTGACAGCACATCGGGAACTTATAAATAGAGCCAAACCTTCCCAGGACAGAGGACCTGGGAAAAAAGGTGGTTATGAGCTCTGCAGCAGCAGACATAAATGTACCTTCTCAGCATCTCTGAACAAAATAACGGAGCTCACAGTACGGCACTTGAGCTCCTATAAGGATCAGAGTCTCTCCTGAAGCAGCTACCTGACTGCTGTATATCCAAAGAGACACCTTATAAAGGAAAGCTCAGGCTGACATCTGGTGCGTATCCTTCTGGGACTAAGGTACAGAAGAAGAAACTGGCAGAAACTCTTACTGTTCTGTAGCTGCCACAGGTGATCCCCAGGCAAGCAAGGTCTGCAGTGGACCTCCAGCAGTCCTATAGCAGAGGGGCCTGTTAGAAGGAAAAACTAAAAAACAGAAATAAATAAATAAATCATTAACAAAAAGGATGTCGATTCAGAGACCCCATCTTAAAGTCACCTACCACAGAGACCACAGGCAAATAAATCCACAAAGATGGGAAGAACCAGTGTTAAAAAGGATTAAAACACCAAAAACCAGAATGCTTCTCCTCCTCCAAGGGATCACACCCCCTCACCAGCAAGGGAACAAGGCTGTATGGAGAATGAGTCTGATGAATTGACAGAAGCAGCGTTCAGAAGGTGGGTAATAACAAACTTCTCTGAGCTAAAAGAACATGTTCTAACCCCATGCAAAGAAACTAGAAACCTTGAAAAATGGTTAGATGAAATGCAAACTGGAATAATGAATTTAGAGAAGAACATAAATGAATTAAGGAAGCTGAAAAACACAGCACAAGAACTTTGTGAAGCATACACAAGTTTCAGTAGCTGAATCAACCAAGCAGAAGAAAGGATATCAGAGATTGAAGATCAATTCAATGAAATCAAAGGAGAAGGCAAGATTAGAGAAAAAAGAGTGAAAAGGAATGAACAAAGCCTTGAAGAAATATGGGATTATATGAAAAGACCTAATCTATGTTTGATAGGTGTACATGAATGTGATGGAGAGAATGAATCCAAGCTGGAAAACACTCTTCAGAATATTATCCAGGAGAACTTCCCCAGACTAGCAAGGCAGGACAATATTCAAGTCCAGGAAATACACAGAACACCACAAAGATATTCCTCAAGAAGAGCAACACCAAGGCACGTAATTGTCAGATTCACAGGGTTGAAATGAAAGAAAAAATGCTAAGGGCAGCCAGAGAGAAAGGTCGGGTTATCCACAAAGGGAAGCCCATCAGACTCACAGCAGATCTCTCAGCAGAAACCCTACAAGCCCAAAGACAGTGGGGGCCAATATTTGGCATCCTTAAAGTAAAGAACTTTCAACCTACAATTTCATATCCAGCCAAACTAAGCTTCAAAACAAAGGAGAATTAAAATCCTTTACAAACAAGCAACTGCTGAGAGATTTTGTCAACCACCAGGCCTGCCTTACAAGAGCTCCTGAAAGAAGCACTAAATATAGAAAGGAACAACCCGTACTAGCCACTCCAAAAATGTACCAAATGGTAAAGAGCATCAACACAATGAATAAACTGCATCAACTAACAGGCAAAACAACCAGCTAGCATCAAAATGGCAGGATCAAATTCACACATACCAATATTAACCTTAAATGTAAATGGGCTAAATGCCTCAATCAAAAGACACTGGCAAATTGGATAAAAAGTCAGAACTCATTGATGTGCTGCATCCAGGAAACCCATCTCAAGTGCAAGGACATACATAGGGTCAAAATAAAGGTTGCAAGAAAATTTACCAAGCAAATGGAGAGCAAAAAAAGAGCAGGAGTTGCAATCCTAGTCTCTGATAAAATAGACTTTAAATCAACAAAGATCAAAAGAGACAAAGAAGGGCATTACATAATGGTCAAAGGATCAATGCTACAAGAAGAGCTAATGATCCTAAATATATACACAGCCAATACAGGAGAACCAAGATGATACACACCCAATACAGGAGAACCAAGATGCTAAATATATACACACCCAATACAGGAGAACCAAGATGCATAAGGCAAGTTCTTAACAACCTGCAAAGAGACTTAGATTCCAACACAATAACACTCTACTATCAATATTAGATCAACGAGACAGAAAATTAATGAGGATATCCAGGACTTGAACTCAGATGTGGACCAAGCAAACCTAATAGACATTTACAGAACTCTCCACCCCAAATCCACAGAATATACATTTTTCTCAGCATCATGTTACAGCTACTCTAAAACTGACCACGTAATTGGAAGTAAATTACTCCTCAGCAAATGCAAAAGAATGGAAATCATAATGAGCAGTCACTCAGACCACAGTGTAATCAAATTAGAACTCAGATTAAGAAACTAACTCAGAACTGTACAACTTCATGGAAACTGAACAACTGGCTCTTGAATGTTGACTGGATAAACAATGAAATGAAGGCAGACATAAAGATGTTCTTCAAAACCAACAAGAAAGAAGACACAACATACCAGAATCTCTGTGACATAATTAAAGCAGTGTATAGACAAAACAATTAATAAAAACTTTGAAAGTCTATAAACAAATGAACAGCATGTTTGCTTTTAAATCAACTATATTTTTCATTTTTAAATACATTTGCTGAACAACTTGCTCCTGAATGATGAATGGATAAACAATGAAATGAAGGCAGAAATTACAATGTTCTTTGAAACCAATGAGAATGAAGACACCAGATCCTATGTGACACATGTAAGCAGTGTCTAGAGGGAGACTTATAGCAATAAGTGCCAACATTAGAAGCAAGGAAAGTTCTAAAATTGACACCCTGCGATCAAATTTGAAAGAGCTAGGGGAGTATGATCAAAAAATATCAAAAGCCAGCAGAAGATAAGAAATAACTAAGATCAGAGCCGAACTGAAGGAGACAGAGCACACACACAAAAAAAACCCTTCAAAAAATCAATAAATCCAGGAGCTGATTTTTAAAAAGATCAACAAAATAGACAGACTGCTAGCTAGATTAATAAAAAATAAAAGAGAGAAGAATCAAATAGCTGCAATAAAAACGATAGAGTTGATATCACCAACGATTCCACAGAAATGCAAACTACCATCAGATATTACTACAAACAACTATATGCACATAAACCAGTAAACCTAGAAGAAATGAATAAATTCCTGGATGCTTGCAGCCTCCCACACCTAAACCAGGAAGAAGTCGAAACCCTGAATAGACCAATAACAAGGGCTGAAGTTGAGGCAGCAATTAACAGCCTACCAACCTAAAGAAGCCCTTGTCCAGATGGGTTCACAGTTGAATTCTACCGGACATACAAAGAGGAGCTGGTACCATTCCTTCTGAAACTATTCCAAACAATCCAAAAAGAGGAACCCTTCCCAAATCATTTTATGAGACCAACATCATCCTGATACCAAAGCCTGGTAGAGACTCAACAAGAAAAGAAAACTTCAGGCCAATATCCAGGATGAACACAGATGCAAAAGTCTTCAGTAAAATACCAGCAGACCAATTGCAGCAGCACATCAAAAAGCTTATCTATCATGATCAAGTAGGTTTCATCTCAACATATGCAAGTCTATAAATGTATTTCACCACATAAACAGAACCAAAGACAAAAACCACATGATTATCTCAATAGATGAAGAGAAGGCCTTCAAAAATTTCAACAGCCCTTTATGCTAAAACCTCTCAATAAACTAGATATCAATGGACTGTATCTCAAAATAATGAAAGCTATTTACAACAAACCCACAGCCAGTATCATCCTGAATGGGCAAAAACTGGAAGCATTCCCTTTGAAATCTGGCACTAGACAAGGATGCCCTCTCTCACCACTCCTATTCAATATAGTACTGGAACTTCTAGCCAGAGCAATCAGGCAAGAAAAAGAAATAAAGGGCATTCAAATAGGAAAGGAGGAAGTAAAATTGTCTTTATTTGTAGACGACATGATTGTAAATTTAGAAGATTTCATCGTCTCAGCCCAAAACCTGAAACTGATAAGCAACTTCAGCAATGTCTCAGGATACAAAATCAGTGTGCAGAAGTCACAGCATTCCTATACACCAATAACAGACTTAAAGAGAGCCAAGCAAGAACAAACTGCCATTCACAATTGCTACAAAGAGAATAAAATACCTAGAAATACAACTAACAAAGGATGTAAAGGACCTCTGCAAGGAGAACTACAAGCCACTGATCAAGGAACATAGAGGACATAAGTAGATGGAAAAACATTCCATGCTTATGGTTAGTAAGAATCAATATTGTGAAAATGGCCATACTGTCCAAAGTAATTTATAGATTCAATGCCATCCCTATCAAGCTACCTATGAACCTCTGCACAGAACTGGTAAAAATAACCTTAAACTTCATGTGGAAACAAAGAAAGCCTGTGTGTCCAACACAATCCTAAGCAAAAAGAACAAATCTGGAGGCATCATGTTACCTGACTTCAAACTATACTGAAAGGCTACAGTATCAAAACAGCATGGTACTGGTACCAAAACGGAGATACAGACCAGTGGAACAGAACCGAAGCCTCAGAGGCAATGTCACCTGTCTACAACCATCTGATCTTTGACAAAACTGACAAAAACAAGCAATGGGGAAAGGATTCCCTATTTAATAAATGGTGTTTGGGAAAACTTGCTAGCTATGTGCAGAAAGCAGTAACCAGAAACTGAATCCCTTCCTGACATCTTGCACTAAAATTAACTTCAGATGTATTAAAGACTTAAACATAAGACTTAACACCATAAAAACCCTAGAAGAAAACCTAGGCAAAACCATCCAGGACATAGGCATAGGCAAGGACTTCATGACTAAAACACCAAAGCAATGGCAATAAAAGACAAAATAGACAAATGGGATCTAATGAAACTCCAGAGCCTCTGCACAGCAAAAGAAACAATCATCAGAGTGAACCGGCCACCAACAGAATGGGAAAAAATTTTTGTAATCTACCCATCTGACAAAGGCTAATATCTAGAATCTACAAAGAACTAAAACAGATTTACAAGAAAATAACAAACAAACCCATTCAGAAGTGGGCAAAGGATATGAACAGACACTTTTCAAAAGAAGTCATATATGAAGCCAACACACATATGAAAAAATGCTCATCATCACTGGTCATTAGAGAAATGCAAATCAAAACCACATTGAGATACCATCTCATGCCAGTTAGAATGGTGATCATTAAAAAATCTGGAGACAACAGATGCTGGAGGGAAGTGGAGAAATAGGAACACTTTTACACTGCTGGCGGGAGTGTAAATTAGTTCAACCATTGTGGAAGACAGTGTGTTGATTCCTCAAGGACCTAGAAACAGAAATCCCATTTGACCCAGCAATCCCATTACTGGGTGTCTATCCAAAGGATTATAAATCATTTTATTATAAAGACACATGCACACATATGTTCACTGTGGCACTGTTTACAATAGCAAAGACCTGGAACCAACCCAAATGCCCAGTGACGACAGACTGGACAAGGAAAATGTGGCACATATACACCATGGAATACTATGTAGCCATAAAAAACGATGAGTTTGTGTCCTTTGTAGGGACGTGGATGAATCTGGAAACCACCATTCTCAGCAAACTGACACAAGAACAGAAAATTGAACACTGCGTGTTCTCACTCATAGGCGGGTGTTGAACAATGAGAACACATGGACACAGGGAGGGGAACATCACACACTGTCGTTTTTTGGGGTGGACTAGGGGTGGGACAGTAGGGGATAGGGAGGTTGGGGAGGGATGACATCGGGAGAAATGCCAGATATAGGTGACGGGAGGATGGAGGCAGCAAACCACATTGCCATGTAGGTATCTGTGCAACAGTCCTGCATGTTGTGCACATGTACCCCATAACCTAAAGTGCAATAAAAAAAAAAATATATATATATATATATACACACACACATATATATAAAGAAGAAACAAAAAACCCCACAAAGTAATGGCACTCTTAGCTTTAATGTAATTTGCATTGAGTTAAAGCTGTGCAGAAATTGAAATGACAGTTATAATAATCTCATTAAATGGCAAAATACATGGGATAGAATATCCTATATGATTCATTTATATTATGTATATAACTTCCTAATTTTGTTTATATTTTGCTTAGTTTTGTTAAGTCAAGAAAGCTAAGGTCCACACATGAAGAGATTAAGAGAAGTTATATCTTTTTGCTGATTTTCTTCAATATTTTATTGGTAAGCCTCTTAGCAATATTAGTTTTGGATTTCATTATTAAAAAGATGATATAAATACCAGAGGGTAGAGTTGATAATACAAACAGTGTGATCTAAACAATACAAGGTAAAATTATAATCTTTGTATAACTTTGAAACAATTGATTTGTTTAAATTTCTTTTTTTTTTTAAAATAAGAGCTGTATCAATTTATGTATTCAAGAACTATTTGTTGAGTTCTTGCTATATGCTAGTCACTGTTGTCTTAATTTGGGATATTGTAGATAAAATAACATACAAAAATCCCAGCCAACTTGAGGCTTACATTTTAGAGCAGAGGAAGGCTGATTCATAAAATAAGTAAGTGAAGCATAGTATGTAAAATGGTGATAAATACCATGGGGAAAAAATGAAACAAGGTGGGAAGATTGGGTCTTGTGAGGATGATCGCATATACCTCATGGGGAAAGAAACATCTAAATAAAGAGTGAAGGAATTGATGGCGTTAACCAGGTGATCATCTGTAGGAAAGAGTACTCTAGGTAGAGGGAATAACAAAGTCTTTGAGACTTTATCATTTCTGGCATATTTGAAGATCAGTATAGATGCCTGTTTGGCTGTAACTGAGTTGATTGATAAGGGAGAGGTGTGGAGGTATGAGATGAGGTCAGAGAGGAAGAATGATGGTAGTTGACAGGCAGTGCATAGATTATGTAGGATCTTGGTAGTTCTTTTAAAACACTGAGTTTTACTCAAGTAGGATGGGACATGAATCAACTTACATTTTAACAGGATAATTGTTGTAACCTTTTTGAGAATAATCTGAAATGGGAGAGGAAGGACAGAAGTAAGGAGACAGTTACTTCCAGGCTGTTGCAGTATTTTAGGCAAGGGGTCATGCTGGTTTAGACCTGGTTGGTAGCAAAAAAAGTGCTGAGAAGTGCTCAAATTCTCTATAAGCATTTCTTGTTATTTGTGGTGGTTTGATAAAATCATTGCATACACTGAATTAGTTAGTACTGACTTGTTGTGCCTAGAGGACAGAAAGCTTTGTTTTCTGCAAGCAGTGGCACAACATTTTCAGCAACTGAACAGTATATAACTTTGCGTGTTTTCATTTAAAAACACCTTATTTAACATTGAAGTCACAACCAATGGTGCTATAACTCATGACTAAATGAAACTTATCTAATACAGGTATCTTCTTTTTAAGGGTCATGACAGCCTTTATGAGTGTAGGACCATTAGACAGACTTCAGCACTAGGGCTTTTTCAAACAGTGGAATCACCAAAAAATGCACAAAAATGTGAAAAATACCCTACATAGACTGCAAAAGGAAAATTGTTCACATTGTGAAAGCTGAAACAAAAAACAGAGCCTAACCTTGTTCAACCTCAGATAAGAACTTGTGCCTTTACTCAAATTTTTTGCTACTCTATACATGGTATGTCCATAATTGACCTGGAATGTAATGCATGTATTGTTTTGGGGGGTTATAAAGAAATTTTACTCAGTAGGTAAATTCAGGAGTACAACGTTCACAAATAATGAGGATCTACTCTATATCGAAAGTAGAGCTGGCTAGGCACAGTGGCTCATGCCTGTAATTCCAGCACTTTGGGAGGCCGAGGCAGGTGGATCACTTGAGGCCAGGAGTTTGAGACCAGCCTGGCCACTGGCCATCATGGTGAAATCTCCTCTCTACTAAAGATACAAAACATTAGCCAAGTGTGGTGACGCATGCCTGTAGTCCCAGCTACCAGGGAGACTGAGGCACCGGAATTGCCTGAACCAGGAGGTGGAAGTTACAGTGAGCCGAGATTGCCCCCACTGCACTCCAGCTGGGGTGACAGAGCAAGACACTCTCTCAAAAATAGAGCCTAGAGGATTTGCCATTGAATTGGATATAGTTTGTGAGATAAAGAAGAAAAGACTGATTCCAAGATGTTTGGCCTGAGCAGCTGGAAGGATGGTATTGTTATTAACTGAAATGGGGAAAAATGTGAGATGAACAGTTTTGTAGGTGAAGAGCAAGACTGAGAGTCTTATTAGATACTCCAGTGGAGATGTTAAATTTAATCTCGAGTTTGGTAGTTCCAGAGAGAAGTCTCGAGTAGAACTGTAAAATATGAATGTTAATTGTTATTTAAAGCCATGAGATTTTATGACATTACTAGTAGTATGAATGAAGATAAAAAAGAGAAGAGTCTTAACAAAGACGGAGGCCAGCATTAAGAAGTCAGGGAAATAAAGAGTTAAAAAGAATGAAAAAGACCAATATAAAAGGAAAACTAAATGAATGTACTATTCTGGAAGATACGTGGAAAGATAGATTTCAACTAGGTTGAATACTGCTAACATAAGGTGAGAACTAAGATTTGAAATTAGGAAAGTGTAAGTTATTGGTGATTTTGACGAGAAGTTTCAGTGGAATAGTAGAGAGAAAACCCTAAATGGGTTGGATTTAAGAAAGAAGGAGATAAAAGAAACTGGAGATATCTATTATTAGTTCTGCAGTAAAGGGGAGGAGAGAAATATTAAAGTAACTGGAAGAAGTGGAGTAAGGGGAGGTTTTTTTGTTTTTGTTTTTTCCTTTTAAAGATTGGGAGGTATTACAGCTTGTTTGCTGATGAAAGGGCCCTTCTAGAGAAGGAAAACAGTTGAGGCAGCAGGAATGAAGGAAGAATACTGGAGACATGTTCCTGAGTAGGTGAGAGAGGATACATCTAGTATCCAAATAAATAGATTTAGTCTTACTTTGAACAAGAACAGTTTATTTATAAGTAATAGTTTAGGAGAGATGGAGAGAGATAGATTCAGATGAAAAGGTTAGATACGCTAGTGAAAGCTTTTAGAAGTTCTCTTCAGAGTAATTTTAAAAAATGGGGTTCACAGACTCCCTCTTCACGCTAACATGGTTCAGATTTCAAAATCGTAAGGTACAAATCATTAAGTATACAATGAAAAGGTTTTTTTTCCCCACTCATTATTCATTTTGTTTTCTCCAGAGGCAACAGATATTATCTGCTTTTTCTAGAGATATTTTATATATAACATGTAGCTTTTAAGCCAGTTTATTAAGTGTGTTCATCAACTTATTAGATACCTTTCGTAACATAGTACATATTAGGAGTTAGAGGTTAGTGTGTGGTTGTTTAATTAATGATGATTTCTGCACTTCTTCTACAGTTATATCCTAACATGATGACTCTTTGGTGACCATTCATTTTAATTTTCTTGTCAAATATCTTTTAGAAAGAGACTATAACTATGCATCCCTCACATAACCTAGAACACCATGCATGGATTGTGGATAAACATTTAAAGGATGAATGCTCTAAATTTTCTGTAAATGTTGATCTTCCACACATTTGACTGGTCTTCTAAAGTAGAATTAAATCTTTTTTTTTTTTTTATAGTATGGCTTCTTTGTCTGTTAATATTACTTATAGTGGAAACATACCTGCTAGAGGAATGCAAATTAAAACTAAATTTTCTTTTCTGAACTAGGAAATCAGTGTTTTGATATTTAAAGAACAAATTGTTGATGTTTTTTATCTGTAGGCTAAATAATACCAGTTTTTTAGATATAATGACTATTCTGATACTTTTAAATTTTTATCTAATTTTCACAGCTTTCTGTTAACTATATTTTACCATCATTTCAGTCCTGCAGAAATGCTGAAAGAATAGTACAAAGAATTCCCTTCACTGATGTTTCCCAGATGTCCACATTTTACCACATTTACTTTATGTTTTTCTGTCTCTGTATGTGGTGCACATATATGTATGCATAAATATAAAAATGTAAATGTATTGGCTCAAGCCTGTAGTCCTGGCACTTTGGGAGGCTGAGACGGGTGGATCACGAGGTCAAAAGATCGAGACCATCCTGGTCAACATGGTGAAAGCCTGTCTCTACTAAAATTACAAAAAATTAGCTGGGTATGGCGGCGTGTGCCTGTAATCCCAGCTGCTCAGGAGGCTGAGGCAGGAGAATTGCCTGAACCCAGGAGGCGGAGGTTGTGGTGAGCCGAGATTGCGCCATTGCACTCCAGCCTGGGTAACAAGAGCAAAACTCCGTCTCAAAAAAAAAAAAGTAAATGTATATTTATTCAGTTGTTATATATTTTCAGTTGCCTTTATACTGAAATAGTTAATAGTCTTTATGGTTCACAAATTGACATTTTTTTAGTAGTATAAGACAGTTATTTTGTGGAGTATTCCTTGATTTGTTTTTCTGCATAATATTTGTGGTTTATTTTTCATTGGAATACCATAGAAATGATGTTCTGTTATTGGTGCTTTATATCAGATCTATGATGTCAGTTCATCCCATTATTGGATATTAATTTGAACATTGGAGTGAGGCGGTATTTGCTTGATTTCTCCACACTAAAGTTACAATTTCATTTTCCATTGTAGTTACTAAGTGTTGTAGGGAAAACATTGACACTATGTAAATATGGTGTTAACCTTCAGATTTTCACTCACTAATTTTTATGTCTATCAGTGGTTCTTGTCAAAATCATTTATTATTATGGCAATTGTGAAATGGTAATTTTCTAATTCCATTGTTGCTTTTACATTTATTAATTTGTTTTTAATGTAAGGAAGGGCTTTTCTCTCCAGTTTATTTTATAAATTTATGTATTAAAGTGTTAGAATGAACTCACATATTCTGATTTTTATTCATAGATTATAATCTACTATCATTATTATATACTATCATGCTCAGATTTGGCCAGTAGGAGCCACTTGGAACTGGCTCCTCTGTCCTTTTGACACATTTCTGTTGTTCATTGAGTACATATTTTCTGGCTTATGTTACACTTTTTCTAGTTCAGGTTCTGTTTCTCTATGAAACCCTAGTTCCTTTTATTGGAGAATTGTATTTGGAAAACAATTGGAGCACATACTGGTGTGCTCATTGCTAGTGCAGTATCTTGTTTTAGGTCCTTTTAATTGACAGAGACAGGAAATAAGCAACATGCACAGACTCAAGTACACCTGTGCCTTTTTCTGTTATCTGTTGGTCTATCTAGGGAAAGACTGAGCGGTTCACATTGATACCTCAAATTCCAATCCAATACCATAAAGTTCATTCCTTCTTTTCCTATTTATATATTTGCAACTGCTTTCTCTGAGAGTGGAAACCTAGCTTCTGTTATTCACAATATTTTACTTACTTGCTCAAATGCTAGAATACACAGAAAGTAATTTCGGTGTTCCTAACTCATGCCTCTGAAAAATGAAACTTAAAAAGTAGAGTTTGGTATTTGTTTAAAGCTTTTTTTGTCTTTAGCCTTCCATTGTAATCAAATATTGTTTTCCAAAGTTACTTAGTTTTTTCTTCCCTACTTTAGTGTGGTTAATGTTATGCACTGGAAATACAGTTTGGTTTGTTTCTGTTGTATCTCATTTTAATTTCCCGTCTCCCTTTTATCCTTGTTGATTTTGTTTATTTATTTCTGAGTGAAACTTTAGTGATTCCAAAAGTTAACACAGTTAACACTGTTCAAAACCATATAGAGGACTCTTTTGTTTTTATTTCCTCTCCTTCTTACACAACAATGCCATCATATAATATTCTTTTTCCTTTGCTTCTGCATTGATAATGCATCCTGAAAATCACAACATTCAAGTTGGTAGATAGTTTTTTCATTTTTTTTTTTTCTGTTCTCATAGTCTCTTGCTAGTTTTTCATTTTTTTCAACAGCTGCGTGCCACTTTAAGATTATTTAAGCCCTTTCCTACATGTGGACATATAGGTTATTTCTCATTTTTCTAATTAGATACACTGCTACTATAAATAACCTTATGTATGTGTTTTGTATGTGTGTGTGTTTGTGTGTGTGACTGGAGGAATGAATCCCCAGAAGTGAGATATACATTATAAGAAATGTGATTGCTGGGTTAAAAGGTATACTTATATGTGATTTTGTTAGATATTGCCAAATTTCCTTCTATAAGGAGTATACCAATTTGCATTTCCACCAGAAATGTATGAATTTTTTTTCTCCGTGTCACCAACAGTGTTTCTCAATTTGGTAGATGAGAAATAGTATCTCAGTTCCTTTCTTTAACTCTGACATTGCTGTTGCTGCTGTGATCTACCACTATATTTTTTCAGTATTTTCACATGTAGAGCAGACCTTCATTTTCTAATGGTTGTTTTCAGATCAGACTTAAGCATGCTGTGGTTACTTGTCTTCAAACCCGCCCCTGCCTCACCCCAACACCCACCCCCACCAACACAACAGCCTTTGGTCTTCATAAAGCTTGCTATGGGAGAGGGAGAGATCATTTGTAGAGATGTGGTGTTTACTTTTCTACTAATAGCCAATTTACAATTTGGATTTTCTCTGCCTTTTATGCTGAGGATATGAGTTATGTCTTTCATTATATTCTTTATTACATTTTTGAGTGGTATGTCGGAGATTCAGAATTATGCTGCTGCCACCACCCAGCTACCCAGAATTCCCTCATTCACAATTTTGTTAAATTATGGAATGTAGATTTGGACATGGTACATCATTCAATTTACAGGTTGTTAAAAGACTGTGGGTCAGTTGAATGTAGCAATCACTATATGCAGGGAAATTATATTACACAAGTTTGAGAACTTGCTGTTTAAAGGTGTTTTATATTGACTTTTAAAATACAGTATCACTATTTCAATTATCTAAACAGTTCAAAACCCATAAAATGTTTAATAAATGTTTCTTGACAAATCAAAATTTCTTATACCAGGAAATTTATTAGAAGTACCAAAGTATGTATATACCTATTATTATTATTATTATTTTTGGAGATGGAGTCTTGCTTTTACTCAGGCTCGAGTGCAGTGGCACAATCTTGGCTCACTGCAACCTCTGCCTCCTGGGTTGCAGCAGTTCTCTTGCTTCAGCCTGTTGAGTAGCTGGTTCTGCAGGTGCGCACCATCACGCTTGACTAATTTTTGTATTTTTTAGTAGAGATGGGGTTTCACCATATTGACCAGGCTGGTCTTGAACTCCTGACCTTATGATCTGCCTGCCTTGGCCTTTCAAAGTGCTGAGATTACAGGCATGAGACACTGCACCCAGATATACCTGTTATTTTTTTAATGCTTTATAGGAGCATATAAACACAAAGGTTTTTTTTTTTTTTTATTGTTGTTGTTGCTGTTGTCTTTCCAAATACTGTCTTTATTTAGCTTTTGCTATTACTGCATTTTGTCAGTTCTCTGCCATTTGATCTCCATCACAACCCAGTGAATTAAACAGGGCAGATAATTGAACTCCTTTGTTTAAAACTTAGAAACTAAAATTTAGATTAAATGATTTGCTTGGGGCTGCACAGCTAATCAAAGGAAAAACTGAGACTAAAATTGACTTTTTAATATTGTTCTTGTGAGAACCACACTGAGTAATAAAGGTAGCTCCTTGATTGTTTCTATATATCACACTTGAATTTAACTTCCATGTGAAAAAAACACGTGTATACATTTGACCCAGGTAACTATAAGTCAATATGAATTCCTGTTCATTCTTCTCATACTCAGTGTACCTAGATGAGAATTTGTAGAGTAATAAGTAAAACTGTGAAGTTGATGGTGTATTAGTCTCTTTTCCCGCTGCTAAAGAGACATATAATTCATGGGTAATTTAGAAAGAAAAGAAGTTTAATTGGCTAACAGTTCCACATTACTGGGGAGGCCTCAGGAAATTTACAAACATGGTGGAAGGGGAAGAGGCACGACTTCATGGAAACAGGTAAGAGACTGAGCAATAGCAGGGAAAACTGCCTTATTAAACAGATCTTGTGAGAACTCACTATCACGAGAACAACATGGGGCAAAAAAAACCCTTTATGATCCAATCACCTCCCACCTGGTCCTTCCTTTGACATGGGGATTATAGGGATTAAAATTCCAGATGAGATTTGGGTGAGGACACAGAGCCAAACTATATTAATGAGGAATGTTATAAAAGAAAGGAAAATTACAAGATGGTAGAATGTTTAGTTATCCAAATCAAAGCAGAGTCTGCTTGTAGGCACTTTATTTTTAGAAAATAGTCACTTCTTATTTATTATCAGCAGGCTTTCTACCATAATATTTCACAAATGGCAAACACTTCAGAAGTTTATAGTAAAAAAATGACTTTTTAGACTAGCTTAGTGAGTAGTCTGGCCTTTCTCTTGTAAATGTCAGACTTACGTAAATGAGTTTTGTTAGCTTCATAATATTGTTTATGTATGACATGTTGTTTATATATTCTTTTATTACAAAACATTAAATAGATTTGTCAACAGTTGTGGCAAAATAATTATGATTTAATCTCTGTGAATTTTCTTATGTGGAGGAGGAAAAATTGGATGTTTTCCTCCTTGTTGATTGACATATAGAAACTCCATGCCCTGCTCCAATGCCTGTCATCCTTACAAAAAAAAAAAAAAGGAAAAAGCACACAGCAACAAAGATAGGATTCTGTGTTTGATGAATGAAAAATAAGAATTTTTTCATTCTATGTACTTCACATTAGTTTTAAGATCATATGTATTTATTTAAATGTTAAGAAAGTATATTAGTGGTCTGAAATATTTTGAACTAAATCTAATTGCATTAGGTTATTTTTTGCAATAATTTTGTTAAGTAAAAGCAATTAAAAATTTTTTATTTGTAACATTGGTTTTTGTATAGTATTAACAATTCTGGAATTGACTTACATATTGTGTATTGCACCCTAAACATTTGTTTAAAACAAATCAGTACAAAGTAGCATAGAATCCCTTTCCAAATCATGGTAAGTGAGGGTATTTTTAAAACTCTTTGTTTATACCTGTAAGGGAGAGAGATAAAGAATGATTGATAATATGCATGCGTAAGTATGCTTTATAACCAAATGTAGAAGTGTATGTGAGCTGTGGAGTATTCTTCCCCCAAAATCTGTTTAAACATAAACTCAAATCTGGATTTAAACCTGAAAGTGGTTTTGAGAATTTATTATTATTATTATTATTATTATTATTATTTTAATACAATGGATTCTGCATTGGATGTTTCCAAAGGCATTAAATATTTTTGTAACTATTGTTAATGACCATTGATAAGCTGTTGGTGATTAAATTTTGGCTCTATTGGCTTCAACTTGTTTGTTATATACTATGTTTAATAAAGAAAAACTATCTGGGAAATTTGTACATTGTCTAATGTTTTCTTGGCACATAAAATTTTAGTGAGTTGAGTGTTGTGTATTTAGTGAATCATTTTACACCAGCTAGAAAGACAGATGGATAGTGTGCAGTTTAAATATCTGTGCAAATGGGAGGACAGATGGGTGGTTTAAATGGTTTAAATGTCTCAGTGAAAATGTGTGGAGATTGTCTTCTAAAGTTAGACTAAAAAATTTAGGGAATTAACTAGGAATAATAGTTAATATAACGAAGTTTTTAAATGGAGGCAAAATATCAAATTCAGTGAACTGATTATAGCTTTTGAACTGACAGTAAAAAGTAACATCTTAGAACGCAATACTCAAATTCACTTGCATGATAACTACATGTGTTATTTGTTTGTTTGTTTTTTATTGTATGTTAAGTTCTGGGTTACATGTGCAGAACATCCAGGTTTCTTACATAGGTATGTATACACATGCCATAGTGGTTGGCTGCATCCATCACTCTGTCATGTACATTAGGTACTTCTCCTAATGCTTTACCCCCTTTAGCTCCTCATCCCTGACAGGCCTCAGTGTGTGATGTTCCCTTCCCTGTGTCCATGTGTTCTCATTGTTCAACAGCCACTTTTGAGTGAGAACATATGGTGTTTTGTTTTCTGTTCTTGTGTTAGTTTGCTAAGAATGATGGTTTCCAGCTTCATCCATGTCCCTGCAAAGGACATGAACTCATCTTTCTTTATGGCTGCATAGTATTCCGTGGTGTATATATGCCACATTTTCTTTATCCAGTCTGTTATTGATGGGCATTTGGGTTGGTTCCAAGTCTTTGCTATTGTGAATGTGCTGCAATAAACATATGTGTGCATATGTCTTTATAATAGAATGATTTATAATTTTTTGGGTTTATACCCAGTATTGGGATTGCTGGGTTAAATGGTATTTCTGGTTCTAGATCCTTGAGGAATTGCCATACTGTCTTCCAAAATGTTTCATATGAAATTTAAGGTGGTTTTCCCCCAGTTCTGTGAAGAAAGTCAGTGGTAGCTTGATGGGGATAGCATTGAATCTATAAATTACTTTGGGCTGTATGACCATTTTCATGATACTGATTTTTTGTAAGCATGAGCATGGAATATTTTTCCATTTGTTTGTATCCTCTCTTATTTCCTTGAGTAGTGGTTTGTAGTTCTCCTTGAAGATGTCCTTCACATCCCTTGTTAGTTGTATTCCTAAGTATTTTATTCTCTTTGTAGCAATTGTGAATGGGAGTTCACTCATGATTTGGCTCTGTTTGTCTGTTATTGGTGTATAGGAATACTTGTGATTTTTACATATTGATTTTGTATCCTGAGATTTTGATGAAGTTGCTTATTAGCTTAGGGAGATTTTGGCTCAGAAGATGGAGTCTTCTAAATATACAATCATGTTGTATGCAAATAGAGAAAATTTGACTTCTTCTTTTCCTATTTGAATACCCCTTTATTTCTTTATCTTGCCTGATTGTCCTGGCCCGAACTTTTAATAGTATGTTGAATAGGAGTGGTAAGAGAGGGCATCCTTATCTTGTGCCAGTTTTCAAAGGGAATGCTTCCAGTTTTTGCCCATTCAGTATGATATTGGCCATGGGTTTGTCATAAATAGCTCTTATTATTTTGAGATACATTTTATCAATACCTAGTTTATTCAGAGTTTTTAGCACAAAGGGCTGTTGGATTTTGTTGAAGGCCTCTCTGCATTGAGATAATCATGTGTGTTTTGTCTTTCATTCTGTTTGTGTAATGGATTACGTTTATTGATTTGCGCATGTTGAACCAGCCTTGCATCCCAGGGATGAAGCTGACTTGATCGAGATGGATAGCTTCTTGATGTGCTGTTGGATTTGGTTTGCCAGTATTTTATTGAGGATTTTTGCATTGATATTCATTGGAGATATTGGCCTAAAATTTTCTTTTTTACTTGTGTCTCTGCCAGGCTCTGGTATCAGGATGATATTGGCCTCATAAAATGAGTTAGGGAGGACTCCCCCTTTTCCTGTCGTTTGGAATAGTTTCAGAAGGAATGGTACCAGCTTCTCGTTGTACCTCTGGTAGAATTCAGCTGTGAAACTGTGTGGTCCTGGACTTTTTTTTTTGGTTGGTAGGCTATTAATTTCTGCCTCAATTTCAGACCCTGTTATTGGTCTATTCAGGGATTTGACTCTTCCTGGTTTAGTCTTGAGAGAGTATAAGTGTCCAGGAATTTATCCATTTCTTCTAGATTTTCTGGTTTATTTGCATAGGGGTGTTTATAGTATTCTCAGATTATAGTTTGTATTTCTGTGGGATCAGTGGTGATGTCACCTTTATCATTTTCATTGCATCTATTTGATTTTTCTCTCTTTTCTTCTTTATTAGTCTGGCTAGTGGTCTATTTTGTTGATCTTTTCAAAAAACCAGCTCCTGGATTCCTTGGTTTTTTTTTTTTTTGAAGGGCTTTTCATGTCTCTGTTTCCTTCAGTTCTGCTCTGATCTTAGTTATTTCTTGTCTTCTGCTGGGTTTTGAATTTGTTTGTTCTTGCTTCTCTAGTTCTTTTAATTGTGATGTTAGGGTATTGATTTTAGATCATTCCTGCTTTGTCTGAGGGCATTTAATGCTATAAATTTCCCTCTAGACACTGCTTTAAATGTATCTCAGAGATTTTGGTGTGTTGTGTCTTTGTTTTCATTGGTCAAAGAATATCTTTATTTCTGCCTTCATTTAGTTATTTATCCAGTAGTCATTAGGAGCAAGGTGTTCAGTTCCCATGCAGATATGTGATTTTGAGTGAGTTTCTTAGTCCTGAGTTCTAATTTGATTGCACTGTGGTCTAAGAGACTGTTTGTTATGATTTCCTTTCCTTTTCATTTGCTGAGGAGTGTTTTACTTCCAATTATGTGGTCGATTTTAGAATAGGTGTGATGTGGTGCTGAGAAGAATGTATATTCTGTCAATATGGGTTGGAGAGTTCTGTAGATTTCTATTAGATTTGCTTGGTCCAGAGCTGAATTCAAGTCCTGGATATCCTTATTAATTTTCTGTCTTGTTGATCTGTCTAATGTTTACATTGGGGTGTTAAAGTCTCTCATTATTATTGTGTGGGAGTCTAAGTCTTTTTGTAGGTTTCTAAGAACTTGTTTTATGAATCTGAGTGCTTCCTTATTGGGTGCATATATATTTAGGATAGTTAGCTCTTGTTACATTGATCCCTTTACCATAATGTAATGCCCTTCTTTGATGGTTTAGTCTGTTTCATCAGAGACTAGGATTGTAAACCCTGCCTTTTTTTTTTTTTTTTTTTGCTTTCTGCTTTCCATTTGCTTGGTAAATATTCCTCCATCCCTTTATTTTGAGGTGTGTTTGTCTTTGCATGTGAGATGGGTCTCCTGAATACAGCACACTGATGGGTCTTGACTCTTCGTCCAATTTGCCAGTCTGTGTCTTTTACTTGGGGCATTAGCACACTAACATTTAAAGTTAATATTATTAGGTGTGAATTTGATCCTGCCATTATGATGCTAGCTGGATATTTTGCCCATTGGTTGATGTAGTTTCTTCCTGGCATCAGTGGTCTTTACAATTTGGTATTTTTTGCAGTGTCCGATACTGGGTGTTCCTTTCCATGTTTAGTGCTTCCTTCAGGACCTCTTCTAAGGCAGGTCTGGTGGTGACAAAATCTCTCAGCATTTTCTTGTCTGTAAAGGATTTTCTTTCTCTTTCACTTGTGAAGGTTTGGCTGGATATGAATTTCTGGATTTTCTTTTCTTTAAGAATGTTGAATATTGGCCATCACTCTCTTCTGGCTTATAGGGTTTCTGCCGAGAGATCTGCTGTGATTCTGATGTGCTTCCCTTTTTGGGTAACCTGACCTTTCTCTCTGGCTGCCCTTAGCATTTTTTTCCTTTATTTCAACATTGGTGAATCTGATTATTATGTGTGTTGGGGTTATTATTCTCAAGGAGCATCTTTGTGATGGTCTTTGTGTGTCCTGAATTTGAATGCTGGCCTGTCTTGCTAGGTTGGGGAAGTTCTCCTGGGTTATCCTAAAGAGTGTTTTCTAACTTGGTTTCATTCTCCCCTTTACTTTCAGGTCTCCTAATTAAACATAGGTTTGGTATTATCATGTAATTCCATATTTCTTGGAGGCCTTTTTCTTTTCATACTGTTTTTTTCTCTAATCTTGTCTTCTTGCTTTATTTCATTGAGTTGATCTTCAATCTCTGATATCTTTTCTTCCATTTGATCGATTCAGCTATTGAAATTTGTGTATGCTTCAAGAAGTTTTCGTGCTGTGTTTTTCAGCTCCACCATGTCGTTGATATTCTTCTCTAAACTTGTTATTCTTGTTAGCATTTTGTCTACCTTTTCTCAAGTTTCTTAGCTTTCTTGCCATGGGTTAGAACATGCTCCTTTAGCTCGGAGAAGTTTGTTATTACCCATCTTCTCAAGCCTGCTTCTCTCAGTTCGTCAAACCCATTCTCCATCCAGTTTTTTTCCTTGATGGTTAGGAGTTGTAATCCCTTGGAGGAGAAGAGGTGTTCTGGTTTTTGGAGTTTTCAGCCTTTCTATGCTGGTTTCTTCCCATCTGCATGGATTTGTCTACTGTTGGTCTTTGAGGTTGGTGACCTTTGGATAGGGTCTCTTAGTAGATGTCCTTTTTGTTGATGTTGAGACTGTTTCTTTCTGTTTGCTAGTTTTCCTTCTACCAGTCAGGCTCCTCTGCTGCAATTCTGCTGGATTTTGCTGGAGGTCCACTCCAGACCCTGCTTGCCTGGGAATCACCAGTGGAGGCTGCAGATCAGCAAAGATTGCTGCCTGTTTCTTCCTCTGGTAGCTCCATACCAGAGGTGTACCTGCCAGATGCCAGCCAGATTCTCCTGTACAAGGTATCTGTCAGCCCATACTGGGAGGTGTCTGCCAGTCAGGATAAACTGTTCAGGGATCCACTTGAGGAGGCAGTCAGTCCCTTATCAGAGCTTGAATGCTGTGTTGGGATATCCCCTACTCTCTTCAGAGCTGCCAGGCAGGGACATTTAGGTCTGTTGAAGCTGTACCCACAGGGCCTCTTTTCCCAGGTGCTCTGTCCCAGGAAGGTGGGGCTTTATTCATAAGTCTGTGATGGGCTGCTGCCTTTTTTCAGAGATGCCCTTCCCAGCCAGGACATCTAGTGAGACAGTCTGCCTGCAGCTACTGAGCTGTGTTGGGCTCCAAACAGTTCAAACTTACCAGCAGCCTTGCTTACACTGTGAGGTTGAAACTACCTGCCTATTCAAGCCTCAGCAATGGTGGAGCCTCAGCAATGGTGGATGCCTCTCCTTCCATCGAGTTCAAATGTCCCAGGTGGAGCTCAGACTACTGCACTGGCTATAAGAATTTCAAGCCAGTGGATCTTAGCTTGCTGTTTTCCATAGGGATGGGACCAGACTACTTGGCTTCCTGGCTTCATTCCCTTTTTTAGGGGAGTGAATGGTTCTGTCTTGCTGGCTTTCCATGCGCCACTGGGGCATAAACAGAAAAACTGCTGGGCCTAGCTCGGTTTCTGTCTAAACGGCCACCTAGTTGCATGCCAGAAACCAGGGCCCTGGTGGTTGTGTAGGTACTGGAGGGAATCTCATGGTCTGCGGGTTTTGAAGACTGTGGGAAAAGTGCAATATCTGGGCTGGAGTGCAGGGGTTTTGAGATTCTTAAATAAGAATTCCCTCACGGCTTCCCTAGGCTAGGAGAGGGGAGTTCCCTGGCCCTTTGCCCTTCCCTGGTGAGGTGATGCCCCATCCTGCTTCAGCTCACCCTCCTTGGGCTGTCCAACCAGTTCCAATGAGATGAACCAGGTACCTGAGTTGGAAATGTGGATATCACCTGCCTTCTGCATAGATCTCTCACTGGAGCTGTTCCTAGTTGGCCATCTTGCTTGGGGACACTTGATTTATTATTATGAACATGTGGACTGTAGAAAGTGTCTTTTTTACTTGGAATTCATTTATCACAATAATTGTACATGTCTCTCTCTCTCTCTCTCTCTCTCTCTCTCTCTCTCTCTCTCTCTCTCTCTCTCTCTCCTTTTTTTGAGGCGGAGTTTCGCTTGTTACCCAGGCTAGAGTGCAATGGCGCGATTTCGGCTCACCACAACCTCCGCCTCCTGGGTTCAGGCAATTCTCCTGCCTCAGCCTCCTGAGTAGCTGGGATTACAGGCATGCATCACCATGCCCAGCTAATTTTTTGTATTTTTAGTAGAGACGGGGTTTTACCATGTTGACCAGGATGGTCTCGATCTCTTGACCTCGTGATCCACCCGCCTCGGCCTTCCAAAGTGCTGGGATTACAAGCTTGAGCCACCGCACCTGGCTGCATTGACTTTTCTTTTTTGAGAGCCTCATTCTCTCCCACAGGCTAGAGTGCAATGGCTCGATCTTGGCTCACTGCAATCTCTGCCTCTTAAAGTGATTCTTCTGCTTCAGTGTCCCCAGTAGCTGGGACCACAGGCACGCTCCATTACACCTGGCTAAATTTTTTGTATTTTTAGTAGGGACAGGGTTTCACTGTCTTCGCCAGGCTGCTCTCGAACTCCTGACCTCAAGTAATCTGTCTGCCTCAGCCTCCCAAAGTGTTGGGATTACATGTGAGCCACCACACCCAACTAATTGCATTCACTTTCGGGGACTTTTAATGAAACATATTTCTGTAAGAAGAATGCTGAGTAGTAATATTCATGGATAAAAAAGCAATTATTTTATTAAAAAAATTATTATAGTAACCGATCATGTGGGAGGGTATGTTCCTAAGAACATTAAGAATCATTCATGGTTAGTATTACTGAAGTCATTTTATTAATTGCTAAGTTAATAAAATTGTTCCAAGTATCATGCAGAGTGAGATAAATCTCTAGGGATTATTTTAACTGGATTCTGAGAAACATTTAAAAAATTCATTTAAAATTCTAATAGATTAGACTTTCTGAAAAACCACAGGGCATACCTCATAGTAAGAATGATCATTTTATATTAAAGTTATATAAACACATATATGATTATTAACTGGTTCATAACATAAAATGTATTATTTTGTGGGTTATAGTTAAAAAGTTTGAAAAACTACTACTTTAGTGATTAAACGATTTTTTTTTTCCTTAGGTGAGAACTGAATTAATGTACTTGCTTCCCTCCTGCCACTCTAGATTTAGAACATGTTTCTAGTGAGAAGTGACAGGGGTTAGGAGAGATACTCAGGAGAAAAGATTATTTTCTTATTGTGAAGTTCTTTATGTTATAAAGTGAAATAGATTATCTGGGCAACACTATGTTAATAACTTGGACAGTTATTAATATCCTCATGTGCAAGAGCCAGTGAATGGACTATGGGTACAGAATTAAACTCTTTGAAATAATTAATGTGTTGCTCCCTAGAAGTCAGTGGTGATTCTAGTATTTCTGAACACTAGAATTTGTTGATAGTAGAGACATACAAATCTGCCAGAAGGTTTGTTTGTTTCTGTTTGTACCATGTCGATGTAGTTCCTGAGCCTCAGAATTGGAGGGATGATGAGAAACCAAGGGAATTCTATTCTTCATTCTGTTGTTCTTCCTTGGAATGGTCTGAGGGTCTGAAATGGTCCCTTTTTGCAAAAACCCTCACGTTTTCTCTGCTCTTTGCTCTTGGGTACTGAGATTCTTTAGAAAGGAGTACTCAGATTATTGCTGAGCCTAAGCAGAATGGCAACAGAAGGGAGCCTGCTGTCAGAAATTCTCAACTTAAGATCTCTTTCTGCGGAGAGGATTCATTTGGAGGACTTCTTTGGAAAGAGGGCAGAAATTAGTGAATATCTTGAACAGTTTGTTTTCTGAATCTAGATTGACAAAAAATATTTGTGTAATTTACATCAAAAGTTTAAGATCTGCTTTCATTTATTTATATAGTCATTCATATATATTGGCAATCTGTAAATATTTTCTGAATGACTAGTAAGGGAACCATAAAATATTTTAACTCATAATATTATCAGTATTTCTCAGACTTCTTCCTCATGAAGTCTAAATTTCTCTGCTTGATTTTCAAGTCATTCAGCATCTAAAACTGCCCTACCTAAACAGACCTATTTCTTGACCTTCCTCAAAAGTTACTGTCTTTAGACAAGCTTATCTAGTTGCTTGCCTATGTAACTTTGTTCTTTCCATATATTCACTCAATATTCCAGTTTCAAGGCTCTGTGTCAAGGACTATTTTGCCAAATACTGAATTCCCAATATTTAGCACAGTTCCTAGCAGTGTTCAGCTAACAATATTCATTGAATGAAAGGAAGGAGTGAAGGAAAAAAGGTGAGAGGAAGGAACTATTATCTGTTCTTACCTTTCTTATACTTTTTCAGACATGTCCCATATTTTAAGGTTTGTCTTCTCTACAAAGCCTCCTCTGACTACCCTTGTCTTTGTTGATATCTCAAACACAGACCTCAAAATTTAATATTATTTACAAACTTTCTTGGTTTCTTGGTTTTACAGTTTTATGTGCACTGTTGTTTTAATTTGGTATAAGCCTCTTAAAGAAGAAAAGGATGATATATCTGTATGTTTTGTGTTTTCCTTTGACCTTTATTTACCATATCCTACATACCTCCTTCATGGCAGCCTTTATAATAAGGATTGGCAAATCAACAGTACCTTGCATAAAGCTAAGCACTTAGTATATGTTCAATAAAATTTTGTTATTTATAAAATGTGTGAAATAACATAAAACAGTAGTAATTCAGTTTGTATATAGTGAAGATAATTTTTTTTCTTTTTTCTTCACTAACTTTCTTCATTTTTTTTTTTTCAGGGAAGGAAACTGAAAAGGCCAAGGAACGATATGACAAAGCCACAATGAAACTTCATATGTTGCACAATCAGTATGTATTGGCATTGAAAGGGGCACAGCTCCATCAGAATCAGTATTATGATATCACACTTCCCCTGCTTCTGGATTCTTTACAAAAGATGCAAGAAGAAATGATAAAAGCACTGTAAGATACATTTTCTTTTCATCATAAAATCCCTTCACAAAATGATTTCAACGTATTTTCTCTCTAGTTTAAGTGTTGCTTCGTAAATTTTATTTTTGACCCAGTCCAATGAGTATTTCAGAGCTTGATTATTCTTGATTGTCACTTTTGATGTCTCTTCAGTTTGTGCTTATCCCCTGAACCTTCTAGCTAGCTTCCAAAATGGTCCTTCTTTCATATGTTTTTGTTTTGTTCCATTAGCTGGAAATTTAAATGAAAAAAAAAATTATTAGTTGACAAGTGTTAGGAAGTGAATATCTGCTTCTAGAGAGTTGGGTATTTAAATAAATCTTGAACAACTGAAAAGGCTCAAGGAAGAGATTTTTTTGAAGGTTTATTTGCCAGCTCCTTGTTCTTTTCTGTATAAGATTAAAATCAACATATGTTTATTGAAGTTTTACGTAAGCAAAGCACACTACCTGATGCTTAGGAATATAGAGATGAGCAAGCCACACTTCTCACCTTTCCTGATCTAACAATATACTTTAATTAGTAAGTCAGATGTGCACGTATTTATCATTTACACTGATACAAAATGACAGAAAAAACAAGCCATCCTTTGGTAGACCTTATCTCCTTGCTTAGCTGTTTTAGTGCTTTCCAAATAACTAAATTCAATTTTCTTTCACTGAAAATTGTGTAGGGGAATTCTTCAGTGTTGGAGTTGCTGTGAACTATAAGTAGGGTTGAAGAATGGTGTAGTAATGAAAGAGAGTTAGAGAAGAAATAAGTGGTTATCTCTCAAGTGGAGATAAAGTTCACATATAAGTAGTGAACTATGAAAAAAGGAACTTGGGCCAGATTAATATATTGTAGTTAATTTATGTGTAATTACATAAATTAGCACATGAGCTCTTAGGTTTAGTGTATTTTGAAATTTAGTGGTAAATTAATATGAAAAATTATTATGTGCATTTTTCAGGTTATGGTATAAGAGGAAACCTGAATATTAAATAAGTTAACCCATTTATGCTAGAGGTTACAAATTTTTTTGTGTGTGAAAAATCAGACCTTGGCAATAACCTTGAGCAGTAGGATATAAATAACTCCCATAAGCTTAGATCCCAGTAATGGAACTTTAGGCATAAATGGGTTAATAGGTGCCAAAGTAACTGTTAAAGGTAAAATGATAGTTCCTAAAACAAAACATTTTATTTATACACCACATTGCAGTTTGCAAAGCACTTTCATGTGCATTTGCTCACTTATTCCTTATAGTATCCTGTAGAATTAGGAAGTGCAGGTTATATCCAGGGTATATCTGTGACAGACAAGTGAGAATGGACCCAGATCTGAAACTTGAAGCTTGAATCTTCTGACTAACCCTGCACTCTCTGTGAGAGGAATGTAATGATTTGAAGAATGTTCCCTCAAAATTCCTATGTATCCAGAATCTCAGAATGTGACCTTATTTGGAAATAGGGTCTTTGCAGATGTATTTAGTCAAGAATCTCAAGATGAAATCATTCTGGATTTACAGTAGGTCCTAAATCCAATGACTGGAATCCTTATAAGAAGACGAGAGGAAGGACACAGAGAGACAGAGAAGGCCTTGTGAAGACACAGGCAAAGACTGGCATTGTTTTCTTTGAAGGGCTCCCTAGTGCCATGATAGAGTTAGTATAACTAGCTATTATTGTGTTACATTATTCCATTTACATACAAATATTTCAGATTAGGGATAGTATTTCTTGGGCTACTGACTTCCACAGCCTCTGAAATTAGAAGAACAAATTTGTCTTTGCTGCCTTCCAGAGTCTGCTTGAGTGACTTTTACTTCTCCTTAGGTGAAGGTAAAGATAATTGGATAGTATATACTTGTGTGTAGGTAAGACTAAATTTTAGGTTATCCTCTGTATTCACATTAAGAAGATAAAGTGTTTTAAGTTAATTTTAATATGTATACGTTTTAGTGTTGATAAAAGTGAAATGTCTACTTAAATATTTGATTCATAAATTTACTTATCTCTAATGTATGTACTGTTGATTTAGCAATATTTCCTTTCCTACTTTCATTTATTAATAAACATATTTTTAACCTGTTCACATGAATTTTCAATAATAGTATCTTCATCATCACTGGAATATCGTTTTGAGACATATAATAGTTTCCCACAGTATGTTCTCTCTACTTTCTAACATTTTAGATTTAGAATTTTAAAAATTCAAGCATGATTATATCACCTCAGTTGAATCTCATGAAACAAATACCCATACGTATAAATATTAGGAGATTTTTTTCATTTTTCCTTGTTTGTATTAAAGGCAAATGTTAATGATCTCTATATTACAACTATTTACTGTATTGCTTTAAAAGAGTTATTTGGATAGGCTCATTTATATTAACAATATTCAATACTCTTACTTATGAGATTTTAATCCCAGAGATATTGACTAAATCTGTATTAAATTTTTCTGCCTCTTCTTTTCTTTAAATTGTGTCTTTCAGGAGATTTCTCTAATTATTTGAAACTAGCATTGCCTGAAGCAGTTTAAACCTCATTTTTTTCCCCAAATGATATTTTCCTATTTAAAGTAAAGTAATTGAGAGAATACTTTACAATAAAGGAGCTTTTGTAAGGATACCTTTTTATAAGTAATGATTGTGGGAAAGAAAAACAAACCACGCTTTATATTTATTTCAGCATATGCAGGATAAGCTTGTCTGTCTACATCTGCTGTTGAGGCCACTACTAACCAATGGCATGTTTTTACAATATAGCATTTTTAAGTAGGAATCTGGACTTTGCAACAAATAGTTTTTTCCTCTTTTGCATTTACTAGACCAGGCTAATAACTTTGATGGCATTTTTGCTACTGGCTGGAGGTCAAGAGAAAAAATTTAGATGTCATTCAAGGTACAGAACTGGTTGAACTAAGTATACAAAAAAAAAGCAGAGTCCCCGAGGAGCAGGAAGAACCAGACAGGTAGAGCACGAGAGGAAGTGGCTGACACTGGAGAGCAACATTAAAGAGTCAGGTGTTGATCAGAGTTCCATGTTGTACAACCCAAAATTTATATGAGAATTTTTAGACATAGAAAGTTATCAACTCTGGCCCTACATTTTGGACTTATCAAATACGTATTTGAAAAGGTAATGCCTTATTCTAGATCATTTGTAATTATTTTATTATATCAAATATAAATTGCTGATCTGTACATTTATATAATCTTTCCACTTTACTCTCCAGATATGAAATAAGGTGGTACAGGAAGCAACCATCTGTAAATTTTGATATTACATTTCTTATGCTTATTGTTCTCAATCCTTTTTGAGATGGTATTTCTCTTGATAAAACTTTAAAATGCTGTAAAATTTTATTTTTGTTTTCAGGAAAGGTATATTTGATGAATACAGCCAGATAACTAGTCTTGTCACAGAGGAAATAGTGAACGTCCATAAAGAAATTCAAATGTCGGTTGAACAGATAGATCCTAGTACAGAATATAATAATTTCATAGATGTTCACAGGTATGACATTTTTATTCCTCTTTAAAAAATATTAAAGATCATATCAAGACATAGAATATTTCAGATTATTTTGTCTATTTTTAATTTAAAAAGGTTTTTGGCAATGATAATGACTATCTAATGTATAGTTTCTGATGTGTAAAAATTTGTTAGTTGTTACTCCGTATTTAATCCATGCTTAAATACATAAATCCGTATTTAATCCATGAAATTATATTTTCTTCCTAATGCTTATATAATAATGTGATGACTTTATATGTATATTAAACTTTATGATGCAGAAGATACTCTTCCATGGCATTTTATTATATGCTTATTACAATTGTGACTGGAATAAAGCAGGTTAATACCTGAATTCTACTAATAAGGAAACTTAAGTCTCAAGTTACACAACCTTAAAACCCAGTATTTAGTTTGATTTATACTATTTGTGCTTACTTTTTTAACATAATTTGGATAAAGACAAATATTCTGCCTTCAGTGTATACTGAGATATATTATGATACTGTATTTATAATAATCAAAATTATTTGGCATGCTTTGATAGAACAACAGCTGCTAAAGAACAAGAACTAGAGTTTGATACTTCTTTATTGGAAGAAAATGAAAATCTTCAGGCAAATGAGATAATGTGGAATAATTTAACAGCAGAGAGTTTGCAAGGAATGTAAGTATAAAATATGAACAGTTTAAATACTAGTATTATTACTGCTTTATAGTTGTACTCTATCAGATTTAAAATTTCAATTATTTTTACAAGTAATGAAAAGTAAACGTTTGGAGTTAGAGTGATATGTTTTGAGAAATATGTTAATTTTACTCATTTTCATTACTACTTTTGGTAATTCTGAAGATGAAAGTTTTGTGTGATGTTACATTCATTTGCCCAATTGTTGTTAATATTTGACATTACAATAATGCTTCATGCTTTTCAAAATTTATATATATTTTTAAATCTCATTTCATCTTCAGAATTTATTGGAAGAACTATTTTGGAAATTAGGTTATCTGCTGTTAGAGGTAAGTGAGTTGTTGTCGGAGCATTTAATACAAAAAATTGACTTTTAATTGAATTATTTTCTCTTGATGCAGGGATGTCTTCTGTTACAGGCTATCAAATTAATTCTTTCTTCACTTTGTTTTTTTTTTTGCATAAAATATTTAAGGAATTTTGAGAAGTCTCAATGTGTTTTTAGCTTTTTTTTTTCAAGCATTAAAGGCAATTAGTAGTACATTTTTGAATTTCGAAAACATAAACATTCTAAAACATTTCAATTTAGAAAACATAACATGTACTTCTAAATATTTAACCTATCTCCTGATTTTGTTTAGGAGAAACACAAGGAAATATATTTATTAACAAACATTGCATGTGTTTATCTTTATGACAGAACCACAGCTATAAATGATTATGCACTCATTGCTCTTCAGTATTACACATGTTATGTTATATCACCTGTTAGAATTTTACCTTAAATGACTTAGCCAAATGTCCTAATATAATTGAACAATTTCCTTTCTATTGTTCAGTAACATCGTAGCGGTACAGGTAATTAGCTAAGGTAGGAAACTTGGACTGGCTCTTGGAAAGGGATTTGGAATCTTTTTTTTGTTTGTTTCATTTTATTTCATTTTGCTTTTGAGATGAGGTCTTTCTCTGTTGCCCAGGCTGGAATACGGTGGCGCTATCTCTACCCACTGTAACCTCTGCCTCCCAGTTCAAGTGATTCCTGGGCCTCAGCCTCCCAAGTAGCTGGGATTACAGGCATGTGCCACCATGCTTGGCTAATTTTTTTATTTTTTGTAGTGATAGGGTTTTGCCCTGTTGGCCAGGCTGATCTCAAATTCCTGACTTCAAGTGATCCACTCATCCCAGCCTCCCGAAGTGCTGGGATTACAGCTGTGAGCCACCATGCCCATCAGGTGTTTGGACTCTTTAAAGCTGGCTAGATAGAATTGGAGAAACTAACAAATGTTTGTCCACAAATCACATGTACAAGATGAAGGCTGAATAATTATGGTATACTGATTGTTAACTACTGATAAGAGCAATGGAGGCATGGGAGTACCCTGCATTAGAGAGTATTTTTCTAGCAGCCTTATTGGGATTTTTGAAGCTGTTCCTAAGTTTTTCATGTCCTACATAGGGGTCTCACTTTCACTAGGTTTCTGACCATTGATATTTACAATGTCAGCTGTCTCTAAACCAGTAGTCCTTGTCTGGGGTGATTTTATACTCCAGAGGACATTTGACGGTATCTGGAGACATTAGCTATAGATGCTGCTGAACATCCTGCAATGTGTAGGACAGCCTCCCCAAACAAAGAATTATCTGGTGAAAATATCAGTAGTGTTGAGGTTGAGAGACTCTGCTCTAAACAATAGAGTTGAATGTATGGTACAAAATGGATAGCAGAGTTTCTCAGTTCTTGTGCAGTGAGACATTTCATTTCTCAATTCGTGTGCTGGTGATGAAGGAATGTGGTATAGATTACTCCTGGATTTTTTTGTTATCATGATATTGCTCCCAAATAATTTACTAATTTATTCATCTAGTATATTTTCTGTATATCTAAGGTTGTAAGAGTTAATACCTTCAAGGAGTTTACACTGAAATTGATTAATGTGTTTTAATAAACACCAAAAAGAATGAGTATATAGATATTGGAATATAAAGTAGTAAAATTAAAAATCAGTAGTGTTGAGATTGTTATAAGCTAATGTAAAATCAGAGAATTTCTGACTAAAGAAGACTTTGTTTTATAGCTTTCTATGGTCTAAGAAACATTTGTTGTGGTCATAAATCATTGTGTCTTAATTATAGTGATGAAGCAATAAACAAAAATGCAATAAATTAAAGGTAATAAATCTTTGATAATGTGATAGAAAGTTTAACTGCTCACATTTTACTGAGATAAAAATTTAGTTACATTTCACTGAACGGTGTCTGTATTCAGGTTATGAGTTTAAGATCAGGGTTTCTTCAAGAATTTTATTCCCAGAGAGTTATTCAGTATCTCTGTTGGCACTTTCAAATAAACATAAGGTAATACTATTGAAACTGTATGTATTTTTTGAATGTAATTTAAGACTTAGGAAAATCTTTCTTTTTCAAACATATTAGTGCTTTAAAGTTAAACATACTTTCTTTCCTGAAGGCATTAATATTGTTAATTTAGTTGTAGATTGTGTTGTAATATTATTTTCATAGTGAAAGAAACAAATGAACAGTTAGTTCCTGGAAAAAGAAATGCAAATTACCAATAGTACTTGGAAAAGATATTCTTCATTGACAGTTAAATATAAATTAAAAAGAAATAGGCTATTTCACTTACCAGATTAGCAAAGATAAAATAATTGGATAATACCCAGTGTTGTATAAAGTACAGATAGATAACCCCTCTTATAAAGTGTTGCTAAATATGTAAGTTGTTATAACATTTTTGGAGTATAATTTGGCAAATTATGTTTGTGAAACTGGACAGATTACTTAACCCTTCTGTAATGGAAATCTAACAATATGACATGTACATGATAAAGTTACCACCTTTACCCATCTGAATATGTACCACAAAGCATTTTATTGTGATCTCATTATTTATCTACCAACCATATTTATCAAGGTCTAAATACATAAGAGAGTTAAACTGAGTTATGTGTAGGATTATCTCCTATTTATAGGAAAGTTTTTGGATGGTATCTTACCATCTGGTCTAAGGGTATTTCTTAGCTTCATATAACTTCTAGTATTGGACACTCAAGGCTGTGTACTTCGCATCACACATACTTTTAGGCTACACTATTTTCAGGCCTAAATCTGAAGTTGCTTTCTTTTTATCTGTTATCTATAATACAATCTCTCTCCTTCCCTACCAACCCTATTGCCTATCTCCCATATGTCTCTTTTTTTGCATCTAATTTGCCAAATGCTGAAAGGGCTTTTGTGCTTAATTTATTTTTAATCATCTATTGATTAAAAGTATATGTGCAAATATTTCTTCTCATCTAGTTACTATTTAATTGACTAATTTGGGACTCAGTAATTTTAGTTTATCAAATTACTTGAAAAACTAAAGTCTACACAATTTTGAACATTAGAAGAATATATTTATCTGCTGTGTGCTTTTTGTCATTGACCGATTTGGGATTCAGTAATTTTAGTTCATCAAATTACTTGAAAAAGTAAAGTCTACACAATTTTGAACATTAGAAGAATATATTTAAGTGTCATTGTGTGCTTTTTGTCATTATGGATAGATGAGTCATCTAATTGTGACCTATTGCAAACTTAAATGGAGTTTTGAATCAACACATCAGTAAGTATAACAAATTAGAGATAGCAGGCCTTATTCCAAAATAGTATAAGCATAAACTTGTCTGCAAATGAAGGAATTTTGATTAATGTTTATAAAATGGTAAAGAATTAAGATCCTATTTAGTTATTCTGTTGAATCTGTTTTCTGGTTTCAAATGTGGTCTCTTTATTATAAGTTATTACTACCTATCAGTAGGAGATATATTTGAATACCATGATTGTGTAAAATGTATAGTCTTGTATTCTAAACTATAATCTAGTCTCAGGCCTTATGTTTTCCAGTGCGTTTCTTAAACTTTAAAATCAGAACATGCTTAGCTTTTATAATAGAATATAGATAGGATCTCTCAGCTGAAGAATGGTAATTCTTTATGTGGAAAAGTGATTCTCTTGGATCTTGTAGGGCATGAGTCAGCAAACTATAGCCCAGGAGGCAAATCCAGCTAGCTGTCTATTTTTTGTGCAGCCCACAAGCTAAGAATGCTGTTTGTATTTTAAATGGTTGGAAAAAAATCAAAGAAAGAATTATATTTTGTGACACACAAAAATTACATGATATTTAAATATCAGAGTACATAAATAAAGTTTTATTGGGACACAGCCATGCTCATTCATTTACCTGCTGTCTGTAAGTGATTTCCTGCTACAGTGACAGAGCCAAGAAGTTGTGCCAAAGACCATATGTGTTACACTCATCACTTCACACTGCTGCTTGGCAATATACAAATCACAGTGGCACAGTTATAACTCAACAGCATTCCGAGTATCACATGTATCAGGGTACTACTGTGGCATATGATTTTTATTATCAGTTGATGCCTATAGTGTCAAAAGAAGAAGAAAAAATGGATTTCAAATGTGGCACTTTTAAGGCACAGCAGAGTGTGGATTATATTGTTATTGAATTAGGTCAAAAAACATTGTGTTTATTATGCAGTTGCACCATGCCTGCTAAGCACTGAATATTCTTAATTAAAATTTTATGCTCGTGGATTGATGTTGGTATTTGTCGGTACCAGTCTCTGTGAAAATGACATTTACAAATATGAAAGACATAAAATCTTATTAAATATCTGCATTAGCAGGTGAACATTTACAGTTGATTTTGATTATAAACACTAACTTTGAACTGCAGGGATGGGAAGTATTACGGCCATCAAAAGATTTTCATTCTTCTCATTAGGAGACTGGCATTATAATAACATATACCCAGTTATTACTATATTTTGAATTTGCCAGCAAAATATTTGTGAATATGTTTTTCTCTTTTGTAATATAAATACCTATATACTTTGCTTGCTTTTGCCTCTTGGTGGTAAAGTCTAAAATATTTACTCCCTGCGCTCTTATGAGAAAATGGTTACCGACTCCTGTTGTAGAGGATGATACCAGTTTAACTCATCCAACTATCTGAATCCACCTTGTATTTTATGGGGTGTCAGATACTTCACCTCTTACATAGAACCTTGGTTTTATCAAATCTGTTCTTATTTATAGAATTAGCTCGTTTGGTCTCTGGTTGAACATATAGAGTATTAGAATTTTCTCAGGGTGTGTTAGGGGAATACTTTTGGAGTGAGTTGGAAATATTTGGAAAAATATAAATTATTGAAGTTAGGCAACATGTTGGAAGGGCCATTTGAGTAAAGGAAAGAAAGTTGTGTGGAAGAAAGCAGATGGATTTGTTGGATTGGAGGTGGATTAAGTGGGTATTAGGAGGTGACTATATTTAACAGAAACTCATAACTTTTGCTTGTAGAAGCCATCTTCTGTTTACTCTTGAGCAAAGCTCATAAAGATTTGTGTCACAGTGTAGAATGTCATACATAAAATTCTGTGCTCTTGCAATTATATTTTAAGAAAGAGATGGCAAGAAACAGTTTGTTTTCAATATATATTGCAGCAATAGAGAAAAAGAGTTGTCAGAAAAGTTGCTTCAGGCAACTGTAAATTCCATCTGTTTTTTAAATTAACTTAAATATCACACTTAAAATTACAACACTGCAAATTTAATGTAAGAAGTAAAAGTTAAGATGATTTGTTTGTCAAGTCATAATTTTTTTGGAAATTTAAAGTTTGGTCCCTTTAAGAGTGTTTTAAGATTTAGATCATGACATCACATGATTATGATATAAAAAGTGTTGGATAAGTATTGGAAACTTTTTATTATCCACAATGAAGGTTTTAGGCCTTTGTGTCTTTTTTTTTTTTTTTTTTTCCTCTTTGAGATGGAATGTTACTCTGTTGCCCAGGCTGGCGTGCAGTAACACAATCTTGGCTCACTGCAACCTCGACCTCCCAGTTTCAAGTGACTTTCCTATCCCCAGGTTTATGAGTAGTTGGGAATGTAGGTGCGCATCACCATGCTTGGCTAATTTTTTGTATTTTTATTAGAGCTGGGGTTTCACCATGTTGGCCAGGCTAGTCTCGAACTTCTGACATTAAGTGATACACCCACTGCAGCCTCCCAGAGTGCTGGGATTACAGCGTGAGCCAACATGCCTCTGTATCTTTTAATACATTTAAATCTTTAAAAATTACCTAACTAATGCATACAGATGATAAAATCTGTAAAATCTTACAAAAGAGTATACAATAAAAATCCAAATTTTCCTTTCTTCTTTTTGTTGACCACCATTACTGTCTTCCAGACTTAACTCATGAAAAAAGTGTGTGTATTTTTCCAGCATGTATATACAAGCATATATATGTGTATCAGTTGTTTTATTCTGTATTAGCAAGTTATTTTATGCATATTCCTTTACATCATCCTCTTTTTTTAAACATGTATTAAATCTTCTTAATGTATACAGTGTTTTACTACTTGTATATAACATTATTTCTTTAATTTTGTTATTTATTGACAGGCATTTAGGTTATTTCTAGTTTTTTCCATTGCCAGAGTTAGAGCTAGGTTTTGTTGGACTCTAAGCTTATGAAATTGGAGTGAGGGGAACATCTTTAAGAAAACCTATACAAACTTACAAATGCAAAATTAAGTATAGAGGCTTGGAAGGGATGATGCAAGTGAGGCACCTGAGAATTAAGCATCATTAGCATCATGACACATTTACTTTGGTTTATTGTGATTATACAATAACCATTCTTGTATTTATATCTTTGTATACTTGTTGAAGCATATATATAGGATGAATTCTAGGATGTGTAATTATTAAGGCAGGATATTAGGTGTTAAGAGTGTGGATTCAGGTTTTAAGCTGCCTGGGCTCTATTATTAGCTTTTCCCACTTACCAGATCTGTGACCTTGGACAAGAGGCTTAACCTCTCTGCCTCAGTTTTTCCTATGTAAGTGGAGACAATAAGGGTGTTGTAAGAATTACATAAATTTGGCCGGGCGCGGTGGCTCAAGCCTGTAATCCCAGCACTTTGGGAGGCCAAGGCGGGTGGATCATGAGGTCAAGAGATCGAGACCATCCTAGTCAACATGGTGAAACCCCGTCTCTACTAAAAATACAAAAAATTAGCTGGGCATGGTGGCGCATGCCTGTAATCCCAGCTACTCAGGAGGCTGAGGCAGGAGAATTGCCTGAACCCAGGAGGCAGAAGTTGCGGTGAGCCGAGATCGCGTCATTGCACTCCAGCCTGGGTAACAAGAGCAAAACTCCGTCTCCAAAAAAAAAAAAAAAAAAGAATTACATAAATTTAAGTGCTTATTTATAAAGTGCTTAAAGCTATGCTTGGTACTCAATAAATGTTAAGTATTATGTCATTTTATGAACTTTTTCCAGGCAGGGTCATTTTAATGACTTTGCTTTTTTATTATACTTTAGTTCTTGGTACATGTGCAGAATGTGCTGGTTTGTTACATAGGTATACATGTGCCATGTGGTTGGCTGCATCTATCACCCCGTCATCTACATTAGGTATTTCTCCTAATGCTATCTCTCCCCTAGCCCCCCAACCCCCAACAGGCCTTGATGTTTGATATTACCCTCCCTGTGTCCATGTGTTTTCATTGTTGAACTCTCACTTACAAGTGAGAAGATGCTGTGTTTGGTTTTCTGTTCTTGTGTTAGTTTGCTGAGAATGATGGTTTCCAGCTTCATTCATGTCCCAGAAAAGGACATTAACTCATCCTTTTTTATGGCCACATAGTATTCCATTGTATATATGTGCTGCATCTTCTTTATCTTGTCTATTATTGATGGGCATCTGTGTTGGTTCCAAATCTTTGCTATTGTGAACAGTGCTGCAGTAAACATATGTGTGCATGTGTCTTTATAATGGAATGATTTATAATTCTTTGGTTATATACCCAGTAGTGGGATTGCTGGGTCAAATGGAATTTCCATTTCTAGATCCTTGAGGAATTGCCACACTGTCTTCCACAATGGTTGAAGTAATTTACACTCCCACCAATAGTGTAAAAGTGTTCCTATTTCTCCACATCCTCTCCAGCCTCTGTTGTCTCTTGATTTTTTAATGATGGCCATTCTAGCTGGCATGAGGTGGTATATCAATGTGGTTTTGATTTGCATTTCTCTAATGACCAGTGATGATGAGAGCTTTTTTCATGTGTTTGTTGGCTGCATAAATGTTTCTTTTTGAGAAGTGTCTGTTCATAACCTTTGCCTACTTTTTGATTTTTTTTTTTTTGTAAATTTGTTTAAGTTCTTTGTAGATTCTGTTATCCCTTTGTCAGATGGGTAGATTGCAAAATTTTTTTCCCATTCTGTTGGTTGTTGGTTCACTCTAATGATTGTCTCTTTTGCTGTACAGAGGCTCTTAAGTTTAATTAGATCCCATTTTTCAATTTTGGCTTTTGTTGCCGTTGCTTTTGGTGTTTCAGTCACGAAGTCCTTGCCTATGCCTATGTCCTGAATGGTTTTGCCTCAGTTTTCTTTTAGGGTTTTTATGTTTTTGGGTCTTACATTTAAATCTTTAATCCATCTTGAGTTAATTTATGTATAAGGTGTAAGGAAGGGATCCAGTTTCAGCTTTCTGCATATGGCTAACCAGTTTTCCCAACACCATTTATTAAATAGGGAATCCTTTTCCCATTGCTTGTTTTTGTCAGGTTTGTCAAAGATCAGATGGTTCTAGATGTGTGGCGTTGTCTCTGTTCTGTTCCATTGATCTATATCTCTGTTTTGGTACCAGTACCATGCTATGACTTTTAACTTCTTTGTATTATAATATTACAATAATTAATTAAAAAATGTAAATAATAACCTATTTGAACTGCTACTATATTTTATTTTAGTTTAGCTCCGGATACATGTGCAGTACGTGCAAGTTTGTTATATAAGTAAATGTGTGCCATGGTGGTTTGCTGCACTTATCGACCCATCACCCAGATGTTAAGTCTTCCATGCATTACTTATGTATCCTGATGCTCTTCCTCACCCCATTGCCCTCCCCCTCAAGACCCCAGTGTGTTGTTTTCCTCCCTGTATCTATGTGTTCTCATTTAAACTGTTACTATTACTTTTGTATAGGAAACATGTAATAACATGATAGTAAACATTGTACTCTGAAATTTTTGAACTATTCTTACATGTATTATGTTATCTGTACATGAACTATAATTACTCTGATGTTTTTCTCTTTACTTAATTCACACAGTACAGGTTTTTCATTTTGGTTTTTTAAAGGGGATAATGGTAAGAAAGGGGAAATACTTTCCCCATATATATAATTTTTTTTTTCTCTCTCTCTCTCTCTTTTTGAGACAAATGTGTATATATGAGACAAAGTCTTGCTCTGTTGCCCAGGCTAGAGTGCCGTGGAACAATCGCAGCTCACCGCAACTTGCACTTCTCGGGTTAAAGCGATTCTCCTGCCTCAGCCTCTTCAGTAGCTGGGATTACAGTTGCCTGCCACCATGCTTGACTAATGTTTGTATTTTTAGTAGGGATGAAGTTTCACCATGTTGGCCAAGCTGGTCTTGAGCCCCTGACCTCAAGTGATCCACCCGACTCAACCTCCCAAAGCATTGGGGTTGCAAGTTTGAGCCACTGCTCTCGGTTTCCCCGTATACTTTTATTTTTCTAAATCATTTGTCTTTTCTTCTTTGATATCTGTCTAGTAAAATGTAAGCTCCCTGAGGGCAAACTTGCTTATTATTATATCCCTACTGTCTAACAGAGTGTCTGACAGAAGGAATGTGCTAAATAAACACTTAAGTGAATGACTGAAGTGTGAGAAGAGAGATGAATGGAAAACTAACCAGGAAGAGAAGAAGAGAATGAGGGAAATGTGTAGGATAAAACACATTTTAGAAGGATAAAAAACATTTTTAAAGGATAAAAGGATAAAATTTGTAGGATAAAACACATTTTAAAAGGATAAAACAGAAGAAAGTGATAAGGAGAAGAAAGACTTTTTATTAAATTCAGCTTTGATGTAGCATGCTCAAGGCAGTGATAAGAAGCTGGTTGTTTTTTCTGTTCCCACCAGACTTGGGTTTCAAAAGTGGTTGGGACACATTCTGAGGCAGAGCTCTGTGTTCTAAACTTTCATTTGGATTAAATGAGATTATATGTAAGGCAGAGTTTAATAAACAGGAAACCATTATGTGTTATTTACTTTCTTATTTTTAATTAATTAATAAGGAAGTTGAAGCCAGTGGTTGAAATGTAGCTTTATTGAGAATGATCTTGAATCTTAATACAGTAATGTTTTCTTTATCTGATAGTCAGAGTATGAACTATTCCATGTAAGTGAATTCTGTCAATAACTGAAACCTCTATCTCCATGGCATTCAAAAACATAATTTTACTAGGTTTGATACAAATATTTTATGAATATATATACATATGATTAAAGAAAAATATTAAATCCGACCTTTCCCTGATGACTCTCGATCATTATTATAAGTATTATTGCTTTTATTTTGCTTTAATATTGAATGCCCTCAGAGGCTTACTGAAATTTATTATGTTGTTTCAGTCTAAACAGAATGGGAAAAAATTTTCACAGTCTACCCATCTGACAAAGGGATAATATCCAGAATCTACAAAGAACTAAAGTTGATTTACAAGGAAAAAAACAAACCCAATAAAAAGTGGGCGAATGATATGAACAGACACTTTTCAAAAGAAGACACATATGAGGCCAACAAAAATATGAAAAAAATGCTCATCACCACTGGTCATTAGAGAAATGAAAATCAAAACCCCATTGAGATACCATCTCAAGCCAGTTAGAATGGTGATCATTAAAAAATCTGGAGACAAAAACAGATGCTGGAGAGGATGTGGAGAAATAGGAACACTTTAGATTGTTGGTGGGAGTATAAATTAGTTCAACCATTGTGAAAAATGAACTAATCTTGATTGCTGTATTTAGAGTTTTCTGATTATGTGTGATAGTTTTTCTGCCTCTCTTATCTCTATTTCCTATTATTTAATGATTCAAAAAAATCTATTCTTGTTATAAGAGATTCAAACAATATTGATCTATAGAGAGTAAACTATGAAAACTTCTTTGGCCTTAAATCACCCCCTGCTCCAATTCCACACCTCTCAGAGTATTGATAAAGCTTTGGTTTGTAGTCATCTGTTTCTTATCCTGTGCACTCATGTATAAATACATACCACATGAACATATACATGTTATTCTGCTTGGATTGTAGATTAATCCATTTTCATGCTGCTAATAAAGACTTCTGAACCTGGAAGAAAAAGAAATTTAATGGACTTACAGTTCCACATAGCTGGGGAGGCCTCACAATCATGGTGGAAGGCAAGGAGGAGCAAGTCATGTTTACATGGATGGCAGCAGGCAAAGAGAGAGAGTTGTACAGGAGAACTTTCATTTTAAAACCATCAGATCTCTTAAGACTTACTCACTGTTGTGAGAAGAGCAGGAAAAAGACCTGCCCCATGATTCAATTACCTCCCACTGGGTCCCTCTCACAACACATGGGAATTGTGGGAGTTACAATTCAAGATGAAATTCGGGTGGGGACACAGCCAAACCATATCAGACTGTCATACAAATTACCATAGGCTGGATGGCTGAAATAACAGAAATTTATTTCTCATAGATATGGATGCTGGGAAGTCCAGGATCAAGATGCCACCTGAGTTGGTTACTGGCGAGGGCTGTTTTTCTGACTTGTAGATAGGTAGTTCTTGCTGTATGCTCAGATGACGTCTTCTTTGTGTACATGAGGAATAAGAGAGAGAAGAGATAGTGAGTTCGGTGCTGTTTCTTCTTATAAGGGCCCTAATCCCATGCTGAGGACCCCACCCTCATGACTTCATCAAATCCTATTTACCTAACAGAGGTTCAGTCTCCAAATACCATTATATTGGGGATTAGGGCCCCAGCAGATGAATTCTGGGGTCCTCATTCAGTTCATAGAACATATGCATGTATCTGTGCTTTAATATAATTAGAACAGTGCTATATGCATTTTGCTATATCTTGCCTTTTAATTTAAAAGTATGTCTTAGAAAAACCTTATATATGTGTGCCTAATTCTTTCTTAGTGGCTGTATGCTATACTAGGGTATTTAAATCTTTTGTATTTTTTTGTTTTATAATAAATATTGCAGCAAATATTTTTGTATGAACAGACTTGGTTCATATTGTACAAGTGTTTTGAAAGACACATTTTTAGATGGTCAAAAAATTTTCTGATTTGAAATTTGAGAGACAGTTCCAAGATGATCCCTAAAAAATTTGTGTTCATTTTTTCACATCAGTGGTGTATAATTGTTTCCATTTTAAAAAAATAATATTGCTAATACTGGATATTACAAGTATTTTTCATGCCTGTCAATTTTAGTAGGTGAAAAATAACTTATTATATATCCAGTCAAGTTGTAATAATGTCATATGCTTATTATTTAATTTTGTCTTGGTGAACTTCCTTTGTTTTGTTGTTCATTTTCCTGTTAGTTTGTCTTTTTTCTAAGAGTTTTTCTGCATGAAAGGGGATTTTCCTGGCAATTTGCACTGCATATATTTTTTTGGTATGAATTTTATTTTTGACTTTATGATCTCTAAGTTCAAATAAATTTACATTTTTATAGAGTTAGATTATTTAATATTTTCTTTTTATCTTTTGGGTTTTATGTCTTGCTTTGAAAGGCTGAAGATAACAATTTTAAAGTGATATGATAGCCATGTATGTTTTTGTGGTAGAAATATTTCCATTACAGACTCAATGCATTTTATCCAAACATAAATTATCTGGTTTATTTTTATTTAAACAAATTATCTGGTATGTATTAATTTATGTAATAAATTGTCTTCAAATCTATATAGAAAATACTGCTAAAGCATTATTACAATATGTGAAAATAGAAAGAGCTTACTATGAATTTAAAATTTCAAATAACTGAGTCTCACTTTCATTTCTTTAAATAGTATGTATCTTATAAGATTGTTGTGAAGAGTAAATGAGATAACATCTGCAAATAATACTGCTTACCATTTACTCAGTGTCTACCAAAGTTCTCTTTTCTTTACCTACTTCTCGTTTTCTTTTTGGTGAAAGAAGACTGTAGACCAGTATTGCTTGAGTACTTACTGTGATTATTGAAATATTCTTTTTCTACCACCAATAAGGTAGCCAATAGCTGCATTTCTGTTTAGCACTTGAAATGTGGCTAATGCAACCAAGGAACTGAAATTTTACTTTAGTTTAAATCAAATTTTATGTGGCTACAGTTTTAGACATTGCAACATAAGATGTATTAATACTTTTTTGATATGTATGAAGTTAATGTAATTAATGTGTTGATTGATATTGAGGATACTGTTTATTCTAGGTTGAAAACAATAGCAGAAGAACTTATGCAGACACAGCAGATGCTTTTAAACAAGGAGGAGGCTGTTTTGGAGTTAGAGAAAAGAATTGAAGAATCTTCTGAGACTTGTGAGAAGAAGTCTGAGTAAGTAAAAGAGACACAATTTGAAGGAAGAATGTTTAATTGTAATTTTACAAAAATATTTTAGCCACATGGCAGTGTGGGCTTAACATTTCTAGAAACAGAAACTTTCATTTTAAATATAAAGCTTTGTATAATTAATTTCTAGGATTCTAGAAAAATAATTCTGTGGTTTTAAAAAATGTAGAGTCCTTGGGAAAAATAATTATGTGTTTTTGTAAATATAGCATCCTGGTCGTATGTCTCAACGTTTTAACAGTTTGAACTATCTTTCATTGTTAAAAGCTGTCTTTACTTCTCCACATCCATTTTCACCAGACCCATTGTGAATTTCCCTGTTAAGAAAGTGGCAGACCAATATTACCTATAAATTGGCTCTACAGTGTTAGAAGGGAGCAAACAGACTGATTAGAAAACAGATAAAAACCACTCAGGGATTAGCTGTGCTCTTTTGTCTTGCTTATTTCTGGATTTGTAAATATCTTCCTAGGTCCACAGACTTGTGTTGGTATACTCTTCTTTTACTGAGTTCATTATGCTTTCTACTGCTTAAAAATTTAAATTTTAATCTAAAATTCAGGTTTCTAATCTGCCTTTATTAATTGCATCTACAACAGTGGTTGCTGGTGTGGTTTTTCTAATCCTGACTAGACTTTATAGATTTCTTGCTATTATACTCCCACGTATTCTTTATAAAGAGTCTCAAGGAATTTGTGATACATAGGTTTTCTCTGGTTTATACCTGCGCTTACTTTCTGCACAACTTTTCATATATTATCCACTTATTTCATATCTCTGATTACATATCTCCCTCATCATAGTCAGCAGATGGACATCCACATCCCAGAAAAAAAATTAGAAACATTGGGTGATATTTTTCTTCTTTTCTGAGATTAGAGTTCCAGACCCACCCAAATTTGTACTTGTTCTCCTTCCTTACTTCAATAGAGGAACTGTTCTTTGTCCTAAGTCTATTTCTTATGGTGTTTATTTTTAATTTTATCATCTGTACTTTCTCAGATTTTATATAATTTATATATTACGTTCACCATTCCTTCTCAACTGGGTCCTTGTGTTCACTTTTTACATATACTTTAGTCTTGACTCATAAAAACAATCTCCACCTCCCTACCCGCCCCAGATAATTCTTTTAAAATCTCCGTATTTTTTTCCAAGTATTATCTTTCTTTCTGTTCAGACTTGTTCCAAGAGTGATTATGCTCACTCATTTCCTCAATTCCCACTTAGTTTTTAAAGTCTGGCTTTTTGCCCTATCGCTATAGAAATGGATATCTCTAAGATCATAATGATGTCTGCATCACTAGCTAAATTTAGAAAATATCTTACTTGACCTCTTAATAGTATCTGAATTTACTGACTTCATGTGTGTGTGTGGTTTTTTCCCCCCTTGGCCTTTGAACTCACTCCTTTGCAAACTCATTCTCTTCCACTCAGTCAATCCATTTTAGATTCATGGAAGGCATGGCCCTAGGCTGTCTCACTCTTCTCCCTGAACTCTTTCCCTAAGTGATTTCCTGAAGATGATCTATTTATTACTCTCTCTCAGATTTATTTTCTGAACTCTGTGGCCATGTAACCAATTGCCTACTTGCCATGCCTCTTTGAATGTCTTAGAAGTATCCTAAATTCCCCATGTCTAAGGCTGAATTAAAAAATCTCCGTACAACCCAACCAAATACAACCTAACCTAGTTCACTCTTAGTATTCTTTATTTCAGTGAATGGCGATATCATCTATTCTATTATACCACATCAAATTTTAAGAGTGCTACTTTTCTCATTTATACTATAGTTGTTATTACAATTGGTGTTAAATTTTTGTCTTGGTCAGTTTGGTCTGCTATAACAATGTACCATAGACTAGGTGACTTAACAAAGAGCAGAATTTATTTCTCACAGTTCTGGAGGCTGTAAATCTGAAATCAGGGTGCCAGCATGATTGGGTTCTTGTGAGGATGGTCTTCCAAAGTGCATACTGCTATCTTCTCATTGTAACCTCACATGGCAGAAGAGGGTAAGAGCTCACTGGGATCTCTTTTATAAAGGCACTGATCCCATTGATAAGGGCTCTACCTTCATGACTTAATTACCTTCCAACCTCCTAATACCATTGTATTAGGGGTTTTCAATATCTGAATTTTGGCAGCAAGAAACATTCAGTCCATTGCAAAATCAAATGGGAATCGATGAGCCTTTTAAAGGTGAGAGAACAGGAGAACTTGAGTTACTCTAATCATTCCTTTACTAAATCTGCAAATTTTTAGTGTTTCATTAACAGAAGATTTTATTTGAATGATAAAATAAAACATCACCCATTACACATGTAAAATTAAACAAAAGAATTATCTTTTGCTTTTCTGTTTTGTGTATGAATCTCTTCATGTTTGTAGGTGACCAAGAGGCTCTACTTTTTATAATTTTGCAAAAGCACACATTATAAATGACTCCTGTTTTAAAATGTAGTGGATATAAAGAAAGAAAATAAAAATGCTAACCCTCTCACCAGAATGTCTGACTATAAGTTGTTGGAGATGATCTTTAAGGACTCCCTAATATGGAAGTTGTGAGATTCTTTGAATTTTTGGCATGTTGTCTTGATTCAAATCTTTGTCTCTGTGTTTATCTACATAATGGGTGTGTAATCTATGTTCCTCTACCTGTTTATGTTTATCAGGACATGAGAATGGATGTAAGAGAGGAGCCTTGAAGGGTAGTGGATACATGGAAAATAATATTTCTTGAGTTTTTACTTTGTGCCACATATTATGCTGGATATTTTATATCCAGCATATATACATTCAATGAGTTAACATATATATGTTATATATGTATTTATATATATGTTATATACATATGAGTTTACACATATATATATGTAACTCATAGAATATTATCTTTCTGTGCCTTTGTATAGTAGCCTGTGTTTGACGTTTCAGGTCTTTCAGAGTTTAGATAACTTACTTACAATCACATACTTAGTAAATGGTAGAAAACATATGAGTTGCTGATTCCTTAGCATCTGTCTTTTTCGATTATATTGTTTGCTTGATCTTACGATTTTAACAGCATTCTTTAGAGAATAAGTTAGCAGGGGTAAGTATGCCAAGCTTTTCAGGGGATGAGAACTGTTTAATCCAAATCTTATTAACCTTATTTACCACTGAGTTTTTATTGTTAGAATCAAGGCATAATCTTAAAAATGTTAAGTATATTTATATAAGTAAAGAGTTACTGGTAAATTTTATTAATGCGGACATTGGTAGGGTTGAAGTTTGCCTTTGAATTATATGTTAACATATTTTTCTGAATAGGTGAAAGGGATTCTAGGGCAAATGTTTGCATTTTAATTTAATATTTCTTAAGCATTTCCTTTTATTGTGTACGTGTGTGTGTATATATATCTGCATGTATATGTTTAAATATGCATATATAATTAAAAGCAATTTTTATCTAGTTTTAATAATAAACTTACATTATCTTTACTTCTCAACACTTTGTTAGTTTCATATACTGTGTTATTTGAAAGTAAGAAAAGTAAAACAGCATTTCTTCCCACATACCAAAAATAGTCCATGTTAGATATTTGGATTCTTAAATAATTTAAAAATTAATGGAATTATATTGAATGTTTACTTAATAGAAATACCAGTATTTGTCATATCAAAATATGAGAATAAAATCAAATTTTTATTATTTGAATTAGATGTCTCTAAAACATATAAAGACAGTGAAAAAATAAATTACATAATAAATCGTTTGATAGCTTTGGTTCTTATAATTGAAAAATATGAAATGAAAAATACACTTCAAGAATGGCTTTTATGTGATTTTAAATTCGCACATTAACAAGAACAGAGTTCAAACTTATATGAGTAATACAGGTCTTAGTTGAAATGCAGCTATTGCAGAATTTTATTTAAAAAATATAGAATGAAAGGAATAAAACCAACCACTTGAAATTTTTACAGAAAATGTTAAAGTATTAAATACATGGAATATGCTAAATTAAATACATTTAGTGTACTTTGGTGTATTCAGTGTATTTAATACACTCGAATTTTGTATTGTATAATATACACTAAATATACTTTAATACAACACAAACCATTAGTCTATTATATACCTTCACTCATTACTTCTAAAGTCTGTTTATTCAAATGGATATAATACCAATCGTTTCCTGATTTGTAGTCCTTGACTTCCGTATTTAAAAAAAAGTTATAGGAAAAAAAACCAAGCGTATGTCATTTATGACTTGGCAGCATAAAAACCTAGTTATGTTACTGTTGGTTTCAATGCTTGGTTTGATTTACAAAAAGTAAATGATTATTTAATTTTGTATTGTCTTAACCTGTTGTATACCACTATCACTTAGTATTTAAAAATACCTTATATATTATAAAATTGTAACTCTTAGAGCTATGCAGAATCTTAAGAGATTGTTTGATTTAGCTTCACTGCCTTTCAAATAATGTGACATCTGAAGTCTGGAAATTTTAAGAGACTTGCAAAATGTCACATTTAGCTTCTGGTAAAGGTAAGACTTAAATAATCAAGAGTAGTTCTAGTTTTGAAATCCAGGAACCTTTCTTTTTTTCCTTTGGCTCAGAGTATTTGAAATACGTGATTTAAAAAAAAAATGCTATGTAAATAAGGAGTTCATTCAACAATATTGATTGTGCATCTACCAGTTGCTGTGAGTGCAGAGAGGTATGTGAATGCAGAGAGCCATATGGTCACATGGCTCATGAAGCTTATACTTTCATGGAGGAGACCAATACATAATTACCAATTATGATAATTAGTATCAATTATACCCTTATATCAGGGTTCAGATAGAAGAATAACAGAGGAACAGCTACTTAAGAAAGATGGTCAGAGGTCTCCTAGGAGATGGGCTGAAGATACCCTGCATGTCAAGAGTACATGGAAAGAGTATTCAGAGATAGGAAGTAGCATATACAAGGGTCCTGGAAGCTTCTATATTTTAAATTTATTTGCCTCCTGTGCATCTTTGTACTAAATAATCATAAATTTAAAGTAATCAATAGGTAAAATCATAATTTCTACTTATTGAAATATGTATTGCTTATTTGCTCATTGGTATTATAACATAATTGTATAGTATGTTACATAGTGAGACCAGCAATACTTTTTTTTCAGTAATTATTGAACAAAAGGTACGTGTTCAATAATTACTGCCAGGGTCGGTCTGTCCCACAGACCCCAGCTGCATGATAGATGAATGAATGTACTCAGACACAAATTTCCAGTGAACGAGTGGGCTGGGGGTCGTGTGCCACTCACACAGAGAGGTTGCAGCTACACCGCTCTGATTAGTCAGCCCTCTCCAAATTTATTCAGTGCAGATTTAATAACAGAGGCTCTAAGTCAACACACTTGTGGAAAAAGATTAAAGGCCAGATTCCAGGGCCTAACGCAAACACCTTTAGAGGGTAATCTCCTTGATCTACCTCCTTCCAGAGGGCCATCTGGCTCAACAGTTAGTTTTAGGACCACATGAGTAAACAAGTTATATAGATAAACTCCCCCACATATCCTAGCTATTTGCTTTTCTTATTAACTAAATGTAAAGGGGATTTAGGCTGCCTTTAGCCAAAACTTCTATGCAAAAATCTCTCAGCCTTCCAAGGTTTGTGGTTGTTCCTTAAAGCTATCGCTAATATTTTTGCCACCACCCTGAGTGAATTACCACAATGTTAATGTATGAGCAATTACGTATGTCATTATAGATAAGTAGTAAAATGGGATTAATTGAAAGAAGTGAATTTTTCTAATTGATTTCATGATTAGACATGTTGATTTTAAAATGTTAGGACTAGAGGCATTCACCCCCTGCAACTCTCATTGTCTTTAAAAACCACTAAAAATCAAAACTAGGAAATTTACATTTTAATTTTATTCTTGGTATTATGATAGTGTCTCTGAGTGTCTGATTACCAGTATGGTACAATACAGTAGAAACTTACAACTTCTGAAGGAAAATAAAAAAGACTTTCCTCCAAAACAGTTTATTTAGGAGCCCAAGGCATATGAGAGGATAAAAAAATCTCACCTCAGTTAGTATAATCACTATAGGACAGTTTGGAGGTACCTGAAAAAACTAAAACTAGAGCTACCATGCCATCCAGCAGCCATCTCACTGCTAGGTATATACTCAAAGAGTGGAAATCATTATATCAAAGAGATACTTACACTCCCATGTTTATTGTAGCACTGTTAACAATAGGCAAGAGTTGGAAGCAACCTAAGTATCCATCAACAGACAAAGGAAATGTGGTACATACACATAATGGACTATTCAGCCATTTAAAGAAGAATGAGATCCTGTCATTTTCTGCCATTTCCTGTCATTTTCAACAACATGAATGGCTCTGGAGGTCATTATGTTAAGTGAAATAAGCCAGGCACAGAAAGACAAACTTTGTGTATTTTCGCTTGTTTGTGGGAGCAAGAAGAATTAAAACATTGGAACTCCTGGAGGTAGAGAGTAGAAGGATGGTTACTGGAGGCTGGGAAGAGTAGTGGGAAGTGTAGGGCAAGGGTACAAAAAATAGAAAGAATGAATGAGACCTAGTATTTTATAGCACAGCAGGGTAACTGTAGTCAATAATAATTTAATTATACATTTAAAAATAACTAAAAGAGTATAGTAGGATATATTGTAACACAAAGGATAAATGCTTCAGGTGATGGTTACCCCCTTTACCCTGATGTGATTATAACACATTGTATGCCTTTATCAAAATATCTCATGTACTTCATAAATATATATATATACCATTATGTACCTACAAAAATAAAAAATTCCTGACCTCACCAAAGGAAGTATGATATAGCAGCAGTGATATATATTTTTTAATTGAATTTTATATTTTGAGATAATTATGAATTGACATTTAGTTGTTAAAAATAATACAGAGAGATCCCATGTACCCTATACTCAGTTTTCCTCAGTGGTAGCAGCTTGCAAAACAATAAATAATATCACAACCCAGATACTGACATTGACACAGTTAAGATACAGAACATTTCCATCACTGCAAGGATCTCTCATGTTGGACTTTTATAGCCACACTTCCTCAGTCCTTCTACCTCCTTAGTAACCCCTAGAAACCATTAGTCTGTTCCCCATTTCTATAGTTTGTTTTTTAAAGAATGTTATATAAATGGAGTTATGTTGTATGTAACCTTTTGGCATTGGCTTTTTATACTCAGCATTGGAGATTAATCCAGCTACTTTCATTCCTTTTTACTGTTGAGTAGTACACTGTTCCACAGTATGTGTATCCATTTCTTAGGGTTGCTGTAATAAAATACTGCACCGCGGGTAGCTTAAAGCAACATAAATTTATTCTCTCTCAGTTTTGAAGGGTAAAAGTTGTAATGAGCTGTTGACAGTGTTGGTTCCTTCTGAGCACTCTAAAGGATAATTGGTTTCATGCCTGTCTCCTGGCTTCTGGTGATGGCTGACGATCCTTGACATTTCCTCATTTGTACAACCTTTATTCTAGTATCTGCCTCTGTCTCCATATGGCCCTCTGCCTGTATGTCTCTTCTCTGTATCCAAATTTTCCTCTTCCTTCAGGGGCAACAGTCTTATCAATTAATGGCCTATCCTACTCCTGTATGACTTCATCTTAATTATATCTGCAACAGCCCTGTTTCCAAATAGGGTCACATTCTGAGGTTTCAGGCATTAGGACTTGAGCACATCTTTCTGGGAGATACAATTCAAATCCTAACAGTATGGATATACCACACCTTGTCTAATCATCAGCCCTTGAAGAACATCTGGTTTGTTTTTAGTTTGGGGCTAGTACAAATAAAGGTGCTACAAACATTTATGTATAGGTTTTTATGTGAACATAAATTATAATTTCTCTGTGGTAACTGTCTAGGAGCAGTTACCTGCAATTGTATGGTAATTGCATGTTTAGTTTAGTTTTGTACGATTGTACATTTCCACCAGCAATGTATAAGTGATCCAGTTTTTTTTTATCATTCTTGCCAACATTTGGTGTTGTCACCTTTTCACTATATTTTATTTTAGCGACTCTAATAGTTATGTAGCGATATCTCATTTTTTAAAAATATGTATTTCCCTAATGAATGATGTTCTGGAACATCTTTTCAATGTGTTGGCTTGTCATTTGTATATCCTGTTTTAGTAAAATACCTGTTCACCTCTTTTGCTCATTTTCTAATTGGATGTTTGGTTGTTTTGTTTTGTTTTTGTTTTTTTACTCTTACACCCTTTCTATTTTCTAGACCTTTATATATTCTAGTTCTTTGACAGATATGTCATTTGTAAATAGTTTTCTCCCAGTCTGTAACTTGTCGTTTCATCTTCTCAAGAGACAGTGTCTTTTTCATAGAACAGAATTTTTTAATTTTAAAGAAGTCCATTTTAGGCAGGTCCGAAGGTAGTGGATAACTCAATTGATTGTTCACAGTCAGTTATAGATAGAACTCCTTGTTTTATTCCTTCTCCCCTTCTCACTTCTGCACTTGACTAGTCTTACAAAAAAAAGTCCATTTTATTTATTTTAACATTTGTGGTTGGTACTTTGGTGTTAAGTCTAAGAAGTCTAGAAGTCTTTGCCTAGTCCTAGATCTCAAAGTTTTTTTTCTGTTTTTTTTTTTTTTTTCCTAAAAGTTAAATAGTTTGAGATTTTACATTTAAATCTATGTTAACTCTTTTCTGCAGAGTCAGTACATTCTATCTTCCTAGAAGTAGGGGATCTTGTGATGTAGTTTTATAATCTGCCCAAAATGTCTCACAAAAGCAGACATAGTAATGAGGATACCACATGAAAACAACAACAATAAGAACAAAAGAATCCCACAGGCAGCATGTTCAACATTCTAGGTGGCAGTGTCCCCATAACTCTCCCCTCATATTTGTGTGAGTGGCTGAATGATTAATAGCAACAAGACTAAAGGCAACTGTGTGGAGCAAGCAAAAGGAAAGGGAAAAAAGGCCTTAAGGTTCTAAGAGCTTGATCTTGGATGGTTCTAAGAGCACAAAAACCAATGAATAGTCATTTTTTAAAGAAAATGTTCCTACTTGAATTGGAGGATTCCATGAGCAGATATTTAAATAATAATAATTAGAACTGGTAGGGGCTGTATTAGTCTTTTCTCACACTGCTAATAAAGACATACCCAAGACTGGTAATTTATAAAGGACAGAGGTTTTTTTTTTTTTCTTTCTTTTCTTTTTGCATCATAAATTTTATTCTCCATGCAGGACAGATTTCTTTCATCCCCAAATGAATCACATGCTGCCCTGGAAAGACCTAGGAAATTCTCCCACCATTTCCAGGGAAGTAGTAAAAAAGGCAGGTGCTGGGGCCTAGAAGGCTTTGAAATTTTCCAGCCTACTTTTCCTTACCTTCTCAACAGAGAATAGCTGTTTTCTATTATTTCTCTCATCTACTCATCCCTTTAAAAACCCTACAAAACCATGATTAGTAAAAGAAAACAAACAAAAAAACCAAAACCCCTTCAAGTATTGGGGATTAGGAGTTCAGGCTGGGACTTGGGGTTATGGGTCACCAATGAAAGAGGAAGGAGAAGAGGAGGAGGAGCCATCACTGTTTCTGCTGCAGGGCTTCCTTCCTTGCTGTATCCTGTAGCAACTGTGTGGACCTTGTTTGCTGGCAACTGCACGTATCGGACCATTGAGCCCAGAATGAAGCAGTTCTTCACTGATAAAATGTGAGGATATTTCTCAGGGTCTGTGACAATGATGTCAGTTAGTCTGATGCTGAGATAACTGATCCACAGAATGGAGAGTTCCACAGATGCTCAGGTCATTCTTGAGTTCCACAACCACATCCTTGCCCACAAGGGACTTGAGAAAACAATAGAAAAAGCATGGTGCTGGTGCCATGGGCTAGAGCGGGAAGAGGGCAGGGAGAAGGAAAGAGGTTTAATTGACTCACAGTTCTACATGGCTGGGGAGACCTCACAATCATGATGGAAGGTGCAGGAGAAGCAAGACACATCTTACATGGCTGCAGCCAAGCAAGAGAGCATGTGCAGGGGATCTCCCCTTTGTAAAACCATCAGATCTCATGAGACTTATGTACTATCATGAGAACAGCACAAAAAAGACCTGCCACCATGATTCTGTTACCTCCCAAGAGGACTCTCTCACGACACGTGGGAATTATGGGAGCTACAATTTGAGATTTGGGTCGGGGCACAGCCAAATCACATCAGGGGCTGTTCAGGTTCCCAGTGAGGATCAGAGAAAATGGATTGTTCTAGTTAGAGAATCAGTTATTAGTGATTAAAAAAATTATACAAATGTTTTGAATCATTTGAAGATCCCATTTATTATCCAGGGTAACATAAAGGTGAAATAACAGTAAGGCATAGAGTTTGCAATCATCATGAGAAATCATTTGTTAAAGTAAAGCTATTTCTCTAAACTTTAGTGTATATATATGACTTGAAATCTTTTTTCAACAATTTAACTTTTAATGATAGTTTAATCTTTTCCTTTTAAATGAACATAAAATGAATATGGTATCTATCAGGGTTTGTATTACTTTCATCTTACTGCTGTAGCAAATTGCCACAAATATAGTAGCTTTAAATAACACAGATTTATTCTCTTATAGTTCTGGAGGTCACAAGTCAGAAATGAGTTTCACTGGCCTAATGATATGCTTTTTATAGGGCTGGGTTCTTCTGGACACTCTAGGAGAGAATTTGCTTCCTTTGCCTTTTCCAGTTTCTTGACAGTGTCCTCATTACTTTGCTCTTGGTCCCAGGTTGCACTGCCTTTTCTTTCACTGTTTCCATGGTCACATCACCTTTTGTGACGTTGTTCATCTTGTCTCCTTCTCTTAAGTGTTCTTATGATTACTCTAGACTCATCTGGATAATCTCAGATAATCTGACATCTCTACATCCTTAACTTAATCATATCAGAAAAGTTTATTTGCCATGTAAGCTAACAAACACTACAGGTTCTGGGCATAAGGATGTGGTTATCTTTTGGGAGTCATTATTCAGCTGACCATAGGTTTAAGATAGAGTAAAATGTATATGGTTTATTTCCATAAATAAATGTTTTTGAATTATATTCAGATGTTCAGTTACTATTTACTTGCTTTGTTCCTTGTCATTTCTGATTTCATTCCATGTCATTTCATTCATATTTGAATAAAATTCAAAGTTTATTTTTATTCTTGTAAATCTTTTTAAAAATTTTTCCTGGTAGTCTTTATGAAATTTGTTTGTGTAAAATTACTGTAACAATACTACTTTAGAGGATTGTTATTTTGAAGAATACCTCCCTGTTGATTTTGCCCACATTTTTGAAATCATTCACCTTTTTGTGACAGATAATCCAGATCTACATGAAAAAATATTTTTCCACTTTACCTTGTGTGCTTTAAATTCTTTCTTGTATTGATGTCATTATTGAAGTCTTTTTTTTTTTCTTGGTAGATAGGAGATGCAAAGGGGAAACCCTCTGGAAGATTTAAGTACACAGTGGGAGCAGTCTTTTTCAGGACCTGGTTCTTATAAATTTATGTTCACAAAAATGATTGTTCTAAAAAATCAACTTTCTCTCAAAATTACTGAGAAATCAGAGATGCCGTTTATTATTTAAAAGGAGTGACTAACTAATAAACCAGCATGAATTTATCAAGAAATCTATGTGAATTTAGAACACAGCTTACAGATTTTTCAATGATAATGATATAAATGCTGATTACCATTTATTGAATTCCCTGGAGAGGTCTGTCTTCTGAACATTACTATGTCTCTTACAAATATTCTTACTCATTAGTTTTACTTTTCTTAGCCTTTGTTCTCTACTGTTTGTTAGGACACTCACCTGAAACTTGCTATAATAAAGAGATTACCACTTTCTTTATAGCAGTCACTGAGGTTGAACCCTGCTCAATTAAATTTAAATTTAGTTATCAAAATATTGATCAGCATCATATTTATAAATAAATCTCTGTTAGTGTGGGTTACTTCTGCCTGTGAATATTTATTCAGTTTATGTTGAACCTTACAGTTTCAAGGTAAGAATATTTTCTGACCTTATTTTCCAATTTTGACATTTTCTCTAATTTATAATCTGTTGTCTCTTACATATTAATAACTTACTTTCAGCAGTACATGGCACAGTCCTTTTTGGAAATTATTGTAATATTTACTGTGGGCTATTTCCAGAAGTGGCTACTACCTCTTTACCTGTGGCTTTAATGTGGGTAAATTAGCTTGAAATTCCCATTGAAGGCAGCTTCCAAGCGTTAAAAAGTCACAATAAGACAACCTGTGGCCTTGTACTGTACAGGAGGGATGGGGAAGTCTACCGTCTTTATATTGGTGATGTTGGAAAGATTTGGGGACCTTCGTTTTGCTCATTCTCCCAGTTATATCTTAGCCCTTAGTCCTTGTCATAGTAGTTCCCCTGCCTCCAGACATACATCCCTCACAACATATACACAAGCTTGGTGTCCAGGCTGTCACCTTGATTTGATTTATTTTACCGTAGGCACAGATCTGACCCTAGTTATATTGTCTTTGATACTTAAAGTAAATTTAAGATTCTACTTCTGCCATTTTAATTTATTCTAGGCCCTACACTTCTCAATATAAGTGTCTACTCTGTGACGTATATGGTTTAGCTAAAATAAAGTGAATGTCATAGATCATAATATATTTGAAAGCGTCTTGAATTTGGATTTGACTCCAAACATTCTTCTATTTTGTTAATGCTAGTGTTTAATAAATACTGTGATGACTTAAAGTCTGGTTAGTTTTATATTTTTTAATGATTTTAACGGGCTCTTATAAAAATGATATAAAAGAAAAGAAAACCATAATTTACATATATGAGGTTTCCTTAATGTCTTCTTAATGAAGTCAAAATCATTTATATTTAATTTATTCTCTTTTAGTATTGTGCTTTTGCTAAGCCAAAAACAGACACTTGAAGAACTGAAACAGTCAGTCCAGCAGCTGAGATGCACTGAAGCAAAGTTTTCAGCACAGAAGGAATTACTAGAGCAAAAAGTGCAAGAAAATGATGGGAAAGAACCGCCTCCAGTAGTCAATTATGAAGAAGATGCACGATCAGTTACATCTATGGTAAGCTAAAGAATAATCAATAAGAAACTTGGAAGAGTAGTGTCTAGGTAATAAGTGAACAGAAAAATTATTCCAGTTTGCTATAACAAATTATTACTCTTGTTAATATGCAGGTCCTATTAAACTTGTTTGTAAATGCAAAATAGACTTGTCGGTTACTTCCGGTCACCTGGCGATCACTTTCAGGAACTACCTGTAGAGTCAGAGGAAAACGATCTTCTCTTGCCTTCAAAACTGAAAGGAAAGACTGCAGTTATTTTTATTCCTGGGAGACAGCAGGAAGGTAGAGTCTTATTCTTTTTGGGTTTTTTTTGTTAGACAGAGTCTCACTCTGTCACCCAGGCTGGAGTCACTGGTACATCTTGGCTCACTGCAACCTCCGCCTCCCAGGTTCAAGCAATTCTCCTGCCTCAGCCTCCCGAGTAGCTGAGACTACAGTCCCCAGACACCATGCCCGGCTAATTTTTGTATTTTTAGTAGTGATGGGGTTTCACCGTATTGGCCAGGCGGGTCTCAAACTCCTGACCTTGTGATCTGTTCGTCTCGGCCTCCCAAAGTGCTGGGATTATAGGCGTGAGCCACTGCACCCTTCTGGTAGGGTCTTATTCTTAACAGAGAAGTAAACAATAAGAAGAAAGCTGTTTATTAATTTTTTTCTTCTTAAGAAAAATAGAATCCTGTATATCTGAGATTGCTGGTATATTTGTTGTTTTTAAAATACAAAATACTTATTTAGTTTGAAAAGTTTTTTTCTGCTCATAAATGTGATCCTTAAACTACAATAAATACATTTAGATTCCCCAACTTGAAATTCACCTTAATTTGATAGTTCAAGACCATACTCTATGATCTTAGTTAATGGCAATGTTACCCAAAATAACAGCTCTTCAGTGGTAAATGCTTCTGTGGAAGAGTGCTTTAAGGAACTGTACCATTGAAATGTGCCATGCCTTGAGTATTCCAATAAAGATTTCAAATGATCAAATGTATAATCAGGGTTGGGGTTGTATAGTCAAGTTCTTAGATGTATTGATGTTTATTTTGGCTCTATAATTCAGTGAGAGTTAAAGTTCATTGCTATGGTTTGAATGTTTGTTCTCTCAAAACTCATGTGGAAATTTAATTGCCATTGTTAGAATGTTAAGAGGTGGTACCTTTGAGAGGTAATTACATCAGGAGGGCTTCACCCTAAGGGTGTGATTAATGTCTTTATAGAAGAGTGAGGAGTGAGTTCGGTCCCCCTTTACCTCTTTGTTCTCCCCTTCCCCTGTCATGTGAAGCCAAAGGATTTTTTCCCTTTGGAGGATGCAGTGTTCAATGGTCCATCTTGGAATTTGGGATTGGGCTCTTTTCAGATACCACGTCTGCTAGCACCTTGATCTTGGACTTCCCAGCCTGTGGAACTGTGAAAAATTGATTTCTTTCTTTTTTTTCCCTCATAACTGTACTAATGAGGAAATAAATTTCTGTTTTTTATAAATTACCCAGTCTTAGGTATTCTGTTATAAAAGGACAAAAATGGCCTAAGACACCTATCTATTAATTTACAAATATCTAAAAAATTTGTAGACAGAGATAAATCATCTTCATCAGGACTGAACATCCCTCTAATGTTGTCTTTCTTCACATTAATCTGCCCAAGATACAAAGGAGAAAATGATTAATTTTAAGTATTGCACAGCAGTTCACTATTGTCTGTGGGTAAGTCTATTTCATTTATTTACTCAGACAGTCTTTATTGAGTACCTACTGTGTACCAAGCACATTTCTAGGTGCATGGAATACATTAGTGAATAAAACTAATAAACATTCTTATCTTTTGGAGGTTAATAGTCTGCGATGAATGGCAGTTAATAAGTAAATTATATAGAATGTTGGAAAATAAGTGGCAAGGAGTAAAAACAGAGAAGGGTGGGAGTTTGGGACCCAATTTTAAATGCAAGTCAGGATAAGCATCATTGAAAGGGTGACATTTGAAGAAAGACTTGAAACAGGGAGCTAATAAACTACTTCAATTTTGGGGGGAAAGAACATTCCAGCCAGAGGGTGTATCTGTTACAGAGAGTGTAAAACAAGTGCATGTCTGGACTGTTCAAGGTTTAGCAAGAAAGTCTAAGTAGAAGGAAATGTGGAAGTATGGGGAATGAGGTTAGAAAAGTAATGGAGAACAGATCTTGGGGCCTTGGATTATTAATTTTCTCAGAATGAAATAGGGAGCCATTGGGTAGGAGGGTTATAACAGAGGAATGATACGCTCTGACTTTCGATTTAAATTGAATAGCTATGGCAACCGTGTTGAGAATAACCTTAAGTGCGGAGTGATGATGGAAAAATGAGACAATTGCAGTATCTTATGTGATAGAAATGACAGCTTGAGCAGGGGTGGCAAGGTAGCACTGTTAGTCAGAAGTGTTTAGTTCCTGCATATATTTATTGTGAAGCTTGAGGCCATGAGATTTTCTGTGGATGTGGAGTGTGAGAGAGAGGAGTCTACAATGACTTTAAGGTTTTTAACCAGAGCACTGAAGGAATTAAATTGGTTTCAAGTGTGATGGAAAGACTACACATAGAGCAGCTTTGATGAGGAAGATTAAGACTTCGGTTTGTCTTTCAAAAACGACAAAATTTTTTGTAATTTTGGTAATCGGGCCTGGAGTTCAGGAGTATGATTTGAACTCGAGATATAAATTTGAGAGTTGTAGACATTAGATGGTACTTAAAACCATTTGACTATAAGAGGTCATCAAGTGAGAAAGAATAGAGAAGAAAAGAGAAACAAAAATTGAAGTCAAGTTAAGAGGTCTAGGAGAAGAGGAATCCATAGAAGAGACTGAAAAGGAGAAACCAGTGAAAGAGAAAATGAAGATAATCTGGTGTCCTGAAAGTCAAGTGAGGAAAGTATTTCAAAGCAGAGAGGGTGATCCATTGTATTTAATGTTGTTGTTGGGTGCAGTAAGGTGGGAACTGATTGTTGAGCATTGGAGTTAGCAATACAGAGGTCATTGGTTAGCAGTTTTAATGGAATGGTGGGGATAAATCACTGATTAGGGTGAGCCTAAGAGAAAGAAAAGAGAATGATTGTCTATGGTGAGCATAGACATATTTTTCATGGACTTATACAGCAAAAGCATAAAAAAAATAAGACAGTAAATTTGGGAACATTAGGGTATTTAAGAGGAGGAAAAATTATTATATCTGAATGTTAAAGGTACAGTCCATTAGAAAGGGAAAAACTAATCATTTTGAGAAGAAATGATGCACTTAGGAAAAAAAGCTAGAGAGAAGGTATTGCTGTTTCCCAGGTTGGAGTACAGCAGCACAGGCATGGCTCACTGCATCCTCAAACTCCTGGACTTCAAGTGATCCTTCTGTCTCAGCCTCATGAATAGCTAGGACTTAAGGTGCAAGCCACCATGCCTAATTTTTATTTTTCAATTTTTGTGGAGATGGTGTCTTGCTATGTTACCCAGGCTGGTCTTGAACTTCTGGCTTCAAGTGATGCTGCTGCCTCAGCCACCCAAAGTTCTGGGATTATGGGCGTGATTCACCATTCCTGGCCCAGAATAAATGTCTTAATAAGTGAGAGAAGATGGGATCTAGTATCCACATGGATTGGCTTTAATATTGACACAATAATTGGCAAACAGGATGGTAATTCCTAATATGTGGTTGGGGATTTTGTGAATGTCCTCTTCTGATTGCTTTGTGTTCTCAGTGAAGTAGAATCAAGGTCAAGGTCACTGGATGAGAGTGAAGATGAGGGAAGAGGGTACTGAATGTTTGAAGAAGGTGGGAAATCATCTAGGGGACTGGAGAATGAATGGACTAGGACAATGCAGTGTGATTGCTGAGTGTTAGTAATGGTTCACCTAAGATTGTGGTTCTGCACAGTACAACCAAGAATATATGGTGGGTATGTAGTACTTGGATCATAAGTTTAAGGTGGGACTTGTCAGTATGATTGTACTTTTTTCTATCAAGTGCATTCATCCATCCTGGTATGATGCAGAGTGGGCAGAGAGTTGGATTTCTTTAAAGTTATGGTTATAAGTATGATGAATTAAGTAAGAGAGGGGAAGAGGAGGGAAGATGCATGTAAGAAAGTGATTATAATGATTAAAGAATTAAAGCTGTATAATAGGTTCACTCTACTTCTCTGAACTTAAGAGAACTTTCTAACACTTATGATAACTTTGGAAAGATTAGTCTTTTCTGTTATGCCATCAAGCTTATAGACTACTGGAGGGGAATACATTCATTTGAACTTTGACAATACTCTATTAAACAGGAAAAAAATGACCTATAGGAATACACATCTTTTTCCTGTAGATAGTTTTTGTGGTAAAGTTAAAAAAAAAAGAATACACATCTTTAGAGCATTTAGAGAAAATATCTTTGAGGCCATTATAATTGCAAAAGGAAAAGTGCAGTGATAATTCATGGAAAGTTTTCCTAGCAGTGTCAGTCGTATTTATTCTGCTAGGCTGGCAATAGTACTAGTCTGAGTTTTGTTGTATTGATTTGATTCATTAGATTAGATAACTTCTTTATTTTCTCTGTGTATTTCCCATTAGTTTGTGGGATGTTAAGAAGTGTTCCATGGAGAAGTGAGTTGCAGAATTTGAGTCAGGTTGAGTGAAGCCAAAAGAAGCAGTAATATTGACTGCAGGAACTTTCTAATCCTTGACTGTTAAATGTTCAAGAAGGGAAATAGTATATGGAATGCACTGTTTCTGAAAATATTGCCCCAATTCCCTTTCAAGGAGGCTTCTGAGGGGTCTGTAGTATAATGCGGCATACTTTGGGAAATGCTGAGCTGCAAGAGAAATTCATTCTTGTTGAATTGGGATAATGACAGATTAAATGTCTAATAATTCTGAAGACATTTTGAATTGCTTATGTGTTCTGTGAACTTAAGGATTATTTTATATACTATTTGAATTCTGACTCTTTGGGGTAGAAGAATCTGCCTTCTGGGGAAAATTAGGAGGGTAAACTCTGTTGACTGCTTTTGGATAGTGATGAGAATATCAGAATTTTCTAATAACCAAGTAAACATCTGCTGCTGACTTTATTATATTTATTTATTAAGAGACATATTCTGCATTCTTTTTTTAAGCTATCTAGTTGTAAGAACATAAGTTTTCAATCAGTATATGCTGAATTGGAGAATTGGACTTTGTTTTCATTATAGAATAATCTGGTTATTTTACTTTATACAACATATGCTTTGGACCAAACATAATTTTTGTTGAAAGAATCTTCCTTATGTGTCAAATATGTCTAGAATTGATGGCACCATAAAATGAATTTCTACTTTATAAATATAATTAGCTATTCTATGTGATAATTGCCTTTGTTGTTTCTGAAATTGCACATTTCGCTCAAACTTGCTAGACCAACATGCAACATAGATTTTTCTTCTCTACACATCTTACTTAGTTTTGCTTAATTGAGCAGCATATCAGTAAAATATGTTTTGTTACATTTTCAACCAATAGCACATCTAATTTGTAGGCTAAAAATTATCAGGCCAGGCACAGTGGTTTGTATCTGTAATCCCAGCATTTTTGGAGGCTGAGGCCAGCCGATCACTTGAGGTCAGCAGTTTGAGACCAGCCTGGCCAACATGGTGAAGCCCTTTCTCTACTAAAAATACAAAGATTAACCAGATGTGGTGATAAGCACCTATAATCTCAGCTACTCAGGAGTTCGAGGCAGGAGAATCGCTTGAACCTGAGAGGTGGAGGTTGCAGTGAGCCAAGGTCATACCACTGCAGAAAAAAAAAATAGTCTGTCATTTTGACTTAATAGTAATCTATTTTATAGTATTGTTATTTTCTGACATTTCAGTTTTATGCTTAGAACACTAAAACTGGATTGAAATAAATTGGGACATCATTGGCAACATCACTGAAATTTTATCTGCTTTTATCATCAGGTACATTTTTTTTGTCTAAATATCTAAGAATAATGTTAATTCCCAGCCTTACCAAATGATAATAAACTGGAGAAAGTACCAGACTAAGATAAGGAAACCTGAGTTGAGCTTTGTCTCTGCTGTGTGATTAGGTTTCCTTAACCTTTCTGAATTTTCTTTTCCTTAGAGGGAGGAAATGAATATATACCCTTTTTGCCTTACAGGATTTTCGGTGACACTGAATGAGATAATGTATATAAGCATATTTTGTGTCTTTTAATATTCTGTGGAAAACATATCAGATTCTATTTCAGTTTTTCTAAAAATGTACCTTAGTTTACAGGTAAATTAATTGATATTCACTGAGTTCTTCAGTATGAATTTTAGATTTTCTGTAGGATTATTTTATATATTTCTTATTTGTAAAGGAAAAACCTTACTTTTTTTAGATGGGTAGTACATGCATATGTACGTGGGTTTACGCGTCCTTTCTTAACGTCCCAGTTCTCTTCCTTAGAGGTAATCTTCCAGAAGTGTTGTATGCAAATGAAAACACAAGTGTAAACGTAATGCCTCCTGTTCTTTTTACACAGTGTTAGAGCATACAACAGTATTGTTCTGTATCTTGCTTTTTTACTTAATGCATGTTAGGTATCAATTTATAATAGTGGATGTACAGTTACTTCAGTTTCATTTATTCATTCAACATGCAAATATTTATTTAATGTCAGGTATCAGGTATCATTTTAGGTTTTGGGATACAGTAGTGAACAAAATAGAATTTTTTTTTTTTTTACCGTTATGGGCCTTTTACTCTAATTGGAGGAGACAGTCAATAAACAAACAAGTAAATACTAAGTATGTCAGGTGGTGGTAAATTCTTTTGAAAAAAAGACAGCAAGACTGGGCGCAATAAGGCAATGAGCGCTGGGAGGTATTTTTATACATAGAGTAGTTAAGGAAGGATTCCTTGGTAAAGTAGCATTTGTGCAGATATCTGGAAGAATTCGGAGAGCAAACGAGACTTCTTGTGGTGAGAATATTTCAGGCACTGGGAAGAGCAGATGGAAGGAGGAACCAAAAGGAAGCCAGTGTGGCTGAAGAGAGAAGAAGTAATAGGAGATTGGGTCTGAGAAGTAATGGGCATTTAGATCACAAAGTCATGCAGACTTGAGTGAGACTTCAGGGCTAACTCATAGAGAGATTAGAAATCATTGAGCATTCTGAGTGAAGGAATGACATTTTTACATGGTTTTCAATATTTTATTGTAAGGACATCTTCAGTGAAAATCCTTATAATACTATTATGTATATATATGGAGTTCATGTGTAAGATACATTTTAGGTTTTGTTCAGGTTATATAGGTTTAGATTTTGCTGTCAAATCATTGAAAAGTTTCTGAACCTGAGAACAATGTCAGTTATATATATTAATTATGACATTAATACTTCAGTTTTGTGGATTAGTAAATGTTTGTTTGCTTCCAGCTTTTCTGTAGCATGCCTTTTACTATGTTGAACTTCAGTGTCTTAATAAACCATTACTATTATTAAATTCGTCTATGAATTTGATACCTAAAGCATATTTACAGGTGTATGTTATATGTATATAAGTTTGATATATAAATTTTGAACTTATAAAACAGATAAGCAGGAAGCGATTATGATTATTTTCATTTTCTAAATGATTCAGGTCAAGATTCCATTTAATAGCCATTTTTCTTTGGCTCATATAAATGAAGTCATTTCTCATCACATTAGCCAATGGATGATGCCAGAAACACACTTTTTCATTAGGCCACAGTATCTTCAGTGACAGGAGAGAAAAGCAATGCATATACTTTCAAAGCGTGTTTTAGCTTATATTTTAACTGTTATCTGTGTTCATATTCAAATGAAGTGGATATATAGGCCAAAATGAAGTAAATAAAAATTAGCTTTTCCATTTGGTTTTGGAAAGTGTGTGTGTGTGTGTGTTGTGTGCGTGTGTGTTTGGAGAGAGAGAGAGAAAGAGAGAGAGAAAGTTCAAATTTGTCTTCTTAATTATGGATTTCTTAATTTCTTAGCATAAACTAACTGGCCAGGGGTGAACTAGAAGGATATAATAAAAGGAGAGAGAAGATAAAGTTAGGTAAGAATTAAATATCTATTATGATTAATGCAAATAGAAAATAATTCCTCAGATTAATTTATTCAGTCACTTGGGATTCAACAGTGCTTAGTGATTACTTACTACAGGAATATTATGTAATGGGGTTTTGTGGGAAAGGTGGGTCAAAGAGATTTAGAAGCTGTTACAGGATTTGATCAGAGAGACGTAGCACAAGTAATTGATTTAGCAATTAATTGAAAGTTGGCTGAATTTTGACTTGTATGTATTTATGCATTAAAAAATATTTTAAGTATGTAGGTGTTTAGCTATACCTATGTGTGTGTGTGTGTGTGTGTGTGTGTGTGTGTGTGTACACACTTTCCAGTAAATGTTTATAGATGAATAGGTATAGAATTTCAAAAGCAGGTTAAAATTGATAACAATTTTTGAAATGGTTTAAATGTTAAAATTGTTTTTATCAAATATTTCCCACTTTATTAATAAGTAAATGTGGCAATGGTATTCTCACAGGGTGACAAAATCTGGAGTAGTTACAGAGATAATGACAAATGAGTGGTTGTGATAGAATTGTTGCTCTAGGGAGAGGCCCAGCTGTAGAGCCAGTCTTCTTGGGTTTGAATCCTTGCCCCACCACTTAAATGCAGGGTGTAAGACAAGTTATGCGACTTTTCTGTCCTCATTTCCCAATGTGTACAATGAAATTACAGTGTTACCTGCTCTTGGGTTTGTTGCGGGAATAATTAAGTTTATACATTTAAAGCATGTAGAATGGTGCTTGTCACTTAGTAAATTAGTAATGTCTAATATCTGATTGATTAAACATTACAGAAGCAATAATAAGTTAATGCGTGTGCTTTTTTGCTGGTCTTTTCCCCCTATTCTTGATATTGTTTTTTCATTAAGCATAAATCCTTTCTTTTAAAAATGCAAACTCTTAATATTTAGATGATCGGTAAGCATGTTTAGGATCTACTGTTCTCTGTACTTGAAATATTGTTGTCCTTTAGCCACAATAGATTGGAAAACATTTTTTAAAAAACTGTCATGTAATTAACTTATGACTTAGGCATTGCCTTTATAATAGCCCTTTTATGATGTTATTAGAGTTGATCAGTTAATTTTTCAAATAACATTTTTAGTGTTATTAGTTTAACTGTTAGATGTCTGCTCTTTTCCTTTATCATACATTATTAATATTTGTGTTTAAATTTTTACATGATGTAATTTTTATAAAAATAGCACATAATCCCATAATGGATCATGGCCTCCAGCTCTGTCTTGTTGCTGCAAAGGACATTATTTCATTATTTTTTATGGCTGAATAGTATTCCATAGTGTATATATACCACATTTCCTTTATCCAGTCAACTACTGGTGGATATTTAGGTTAACTCCATGACTATTGTGAACACTACTACAATAAACATATGAGTACAGGTATCTTTTTGATAAGATGATTTTTTTTTTCTTTTGGTTAGTTACCCAGTAGTGGGATTACTGGGTAAAATAGTGGTAGTTCTATTTTTAGTTCTTTGAAAAATCTCCCTATTGTTTTTCATGGAAGATTAATTTACATTCCCACCAACAGTGTATAACATTTTCTTTTCACGACATCCACACTAACATCTGTTGTTTTTGACATTTTCAAAATAGCCATTCTGACTAGTGTAAAATGATATCTCATTGTGGTTTTCATATGCATTTCTCTGATGATTAATGATGTTGAGCTTTTCTTCATACGTTTCCTAGCCATGTGTATGTCTTCTTTTGAGAAATATGTGTTCATGTCCTTTGCCTACTTTTTAATGGGGTTGTTCGTTTTTTTTTTTTTTTTTTCTTGTTGTGTTGTTTCATTTCCCTATAGATTCTGGATATTAGTACTCTCTCAGAGTCACAACTTGCAAATATTTTCTCCCATTCTGTAGATTGCATGTTTGCTCTGTTGATTATTTATTTTGATGGGTAAAACCTTTTTAGTTTAACTGAGTCCCATTTATCTATGTTGGTTTTTGTTGCATTGGCTTTCGGGGTTGTTGTAAATTCTTGGTTTAGGCCAATGTCTGGAAGAGTGTTTCTTAGGTTTTCTTCTGGAATTTTTATAGTCTCAGGTTTACGTTTAAGTCTTTTATCCATATTAAGTTGACTTTTGTATGTGGTGAGTGATAGTGGTCTAGTTTTATTCTTTTGCATATGGCCAGCAAATTTTCCCAGCACCATTTATTGAATAGGAGAGCCTTTCCTTATTGTGTTTATTTTTGTCAGTTTTGTCAAAGGTCAGTTGGTTGTAGGTATATGGATTTATTTTTGGGATCTCTATTCTGCTGCATTGATCTGTGTCTGTATTTGTACAAGTAGCATGCAGTTTTAGTTATGATATGATTTGACTGTGTCCCCACCCAAATCTCATCTTGAATTGTAGCTCATTTCCATATGTTGTGTCAGGTACCCAGTTGGAGATAATTGAAAAACTTGGGCAGTTTCCTCCATACTGTTCTTGTGGTAGTGAGTAAGTCTCACAGGATCTGATGGGTTTTATAAGGGATTTCCTCTTTTCCTTGGCTCTCATTCTCTCATCTGCTGTCATGTAAAAAGTTTCTTTCACCTTCTGACTTCTGTCATGATTGTGAGGCCTCCTCAGCCATGTGGAACTGTGAGTAGAGCCTCTTTTTCTTTAAATTACCCATTCTTGGGTATTTCTTTATCAGCAATGTGAAAATGAACTAATACAAGCTATTGTAGTCTTGTAATCTAAAGTCAGGTAATGTGATGCCTCCAGATTTGTTCTTTTTACTTAGGATTAAACCACAAATTTCTTTAAATGACCTACTTAAAGGGTTTACTTTATCTTGTCCCTACCATTGACTTTTTTTTTTCTTTTTACTTGAGACAAATTTTTCACTCTGTCACCCAGGCTGGAGTGCAGTGACATGATCTTGGCTCACTGCAACCTCTGTCTCCCAGGTTCAAGAGATTCTCATGCCTCAGTCTCCGGAGTAGCTGGGATTACAGGCGCCTACCACCACATCTGGCTAATTTTTTTATTTTTAGTAGAGATGGAGTTTCACCATGTTTGCCAGGCTGGTTTCCAACTACTGAACTCAGGTGATCCACCTGCCTTGACCTCCCAAAGTGCTAAATTGATTACAGGCGTGAGCCACTGCACCTTGCCTTATGGACTCCAACTGATCTGAATGGTTATAACTACAGACATGACACTCTGAAAGAAGAGCAAAACAAGAAAGGAAGATACAGGGATTGAAGTCCTGGGAGAAAAATTTTTGGGAGTTTTACCTGGGCTGGTTGTATCAGCTCAGTTATGAACAAGTATAGTTGGAGTAAGTAGCTATCAAGTGTGGTCTGAAATCTTACAAGTGAAGAAATTCTGACTGGTAAGTTCCAAGTTACAAATGGTAGATTGAGTTGTTGAAGTTGAGCATAGATCAGTATTTTTGGAGATGAAGCCATCCAAGGAGCTTTGCGGCCTTGGATCTAAGAATCATTTACAATAATTTTGGGGGTTGAGCTGGAAACAAAATAATCTTAGGCTACTTGCCAAATACCTGAGTAAATGAAAGAGAGTGTCTGAGAGGTAGATGAGAGTATTGAGAATGTAAATGTCCACAAATGATTTCATTTATGCTATTATTATAACTGCTACATCTCTTATAATTATTTACTATATGAACTTTTACTGCTTAACACAGTACCTGGTGAAGAGTAGGTGTTCAATAAATTTTTCTTGAATGTGCTTGATGTTGCAAAATGAAACCATCAGCATCTAGGTTGTAGTTTTTAGTTAAATATGTAATACTCTCTCTACATATTCCTTGTGTATAAATAGCAAACAAAACAAAACACTCAGCTAATGTATTGGGTTAAATTATCTAGAATCTGTGTTACAAAGTAATAAACTCATAATTATGACAGAAAGGAAAGGATACAGAGTGATAGTCTCGACTAACATGGCCATCATTTATACATAGGCAAAGTAGAAATTTGGCATGCCTTTTTATTTAAGCAGGGCCAGAATGAACTATGTCCTCTAAAATATCTTAGCCACAGCCATTATTTTAGAAAGCCTATTGGGATGAGAGGAAAAAGAAGATGGCACAGGAGGAGCAACTCAGGATTGCAGCTCTCAGTGAAGATGCAGAGGGTGAGTGAAAGCTGCATTTCCAGATGGATCTTTGTTGTCCACAGAATGGGGAAATTTCCAGATGTAGGAGAGACTCGGGATGACAGCGCAGCTGCTTCGGCTGGCGCGGCCATTTCGGCCAGCGCTGCAGTGCAGTGGCACTCCACACAAAATGCACTGGTCTGGGTGCCCTGTTAAACTGGCAATCTGAGATTTGGGAGGGCATATTAGCATATCCATCTGATTAAACGGGATTTGGACAGTGAGCCAGACCAGGAGATTCCCAGGAAGCGATGTTTGAGCCGGTGCAGTGGGTCGCTGCATGGGAAATCACACAGATCCCAATGCCCTATCAGCAGGCGACTGAAACACCTGGGAGAGAGTCAACCGTTCAACTTAAAAAAAAAAAAAAAAAAGGGCTCTGAGGCAGGGAGCCAGGTGATCAGGCTTGGCAGGACTCACCCCCACAGGGACAAACAAAACGGTGATTCGAAATGCTCACAGTTGAGAGTTTCACTGCGGGTACAGCTGAACCCAGGATGGAGAAGCTCAGTGGGGGAGGGGCATCCGCCATTACCGAGGCATTCTACCCCTACTGAGGTACACTCCCATTGCTGAAGCAGCCTGCCGTTGCCGAGGCAACCCGCAACAACAGAGAGACTCCGCCAACAGGGTGGAGCCCACGGCAGCAGGGAGGAGCCCACGGCAACAAGGCGGAGCCCACAGCAACAGGGCAGAGCCCACGGCAGCAGGACGGACCCCACGGCAGCAGGGCAGAGCCTTGGCAGTCAAATAGTGACTAGACTGCCTCCTAGCTGGACAGGACAGTGCAAGAGATACTCATAAAGAAAGCCCTAACTCCCTGAGACAGAGCATCTGAGGAAAAAAAGGGGTTTTATGAGTTCTGCTGCAGCAGACTTAAACATACCTGCCTAACAGCCCTGAATGATCAATGGAGCTCACAGCTCAGCACTTGAGCTCCTATAAAGTACTGACCGCCTCCTCAAACAGCTCCCTGACCCCTGTATATCCAAAGAGTCACCTCAAAAAGGATGGATCAGACTGACATTTGGCAGGCATCATTCTGGGACAAATATAGCAGAAGAAGAAACTGGTAGCATCCCTCACTGTTCCGCAGCTGCTACAGGTGTACCCCAGAGAAGCAGGGCCTGAAGTGGACCTCAGCAGTCATACAGCAGAGGGGCAAGACTATTAGAAGGAAAACTAAGTAACAGAAATACTTCATCATCAACAATCTGGGCATGCACTCAGAGACCCAATCAAAAAGTCAGCAACTACTCAGACGACAGGTGGACAAACCAACAAAGATGGAAAGAAACCAGCACAAAAAGGAGGAAAACACCCGAAACCAAAACACCTTGCCTCCTACAAAGGACCAAAACTCCTCAGCAGCACGGGAACAAAGCTGGAGGGAAAATGAGTGTGACAAAATGACGGAATCAGGCTTCAGAAGGTGGGTAATGAGAAACTTCTGTGAGCTAAAAGACCATGTTCCAAATCAATGCAAAGAAATAAGAACGTTGGAAAAAGATTCGAGGAAATGATAACAAGAATGGACAACTTAGAGAGGAATATGAATGAATTGAAGGAGCTGAAAAACACAACACGAGAACTTCGCGAAGCATGCACAAGTTTCAACAGCCAAATTGACCAAGCAGAAGAAAGAATAGCAGAAGTCAAAGATCAACTCAGTGAAATAAAATGAGAAACCAAGATTAGAGAAAAAAACGCAAAAAGGAATGAACAAAGTCTCCAAGAAATGTGGGACTATGTGAAGAGACCTAACCTACGTTTGATAGGTATACCAGAATGTGACAAAGAGAACGAATCCAAGCTGGAAAATACTCTTGAGGATATTATCCAGGAAAATTTCTCCCACCTAGCAAGGCAGGCCAACACTCAAATGCAGGAAATACAGAGAACACCACAAAGATATTCCGCAAGAAGAGCAACCCCAAGGAACATAATCATCAGATTCACCAGGGTTGAAATGAAGGAGAAAATACTAAGGGCAGCCAGAGAGAAAGGTCGGGTTACTCACAAACGGAAGCCCATCAGACTCACAGCAGATCTCTTGGCAGAAACTACAAGCCAGAAGAGAGTGGGGGCCAATATTCAACATACTTAAAGAAAAGAACTTTCAACCCAGAATTTCATATCTGGCCAAACTGAGCTTCATAAGTGAAGAAAAAATAAAATCCTTGACAAACAAGCAAGGACTCAGAGATTTTGTCACCACCAGGCCTGCTTTACAAGAGCTCCTGAAAGAGGCACTACACATAGAAAGGAACAACCAGTACCAGCCATTCCAAAAACATACCAAATGCTAAAGAGCGTCAACAAAATGAAGACTCTGCATCAACTAACAGGCAAAACAGCCAGCTAGCATCAAAATGGCAGTAGCAAATCCACACATAACAATATTAACCCTAAACGTAAAAGGGCTAAATGCACCAATCAAAAGATACAGACTGGCAAATTGGATAAAAAACCAAAACCCATCGGTGTGCTGTATCCAAAAAATGCATTTCACATGCAAGGACACACAAAGGCTCAAAATAAAGGGATGGAGAAAGATTTACCAAGCAAATGGAGAGCAAAAAAAAGCAGGAGTTGCAATTCTCATCTCTGATAAAATAGACTTTAAAGAAACAAAGATCAAAAGAGACAAAGAAGGTCATTACATAATGGTAAAAGGATCGATACAACAAGAAGAGCTAACAATCCTAAATATATATGGACCCAAAACAGGATCACCCAGAAATATAAGGCAAGTTCTTAACGACTTACAAAGAGACTTAGACACCCACACAATAATAGTGGGAGACTTTAACACTCCACTGTCAATATTAGACAGATCAACCAGACAGAAAATCAACAAGGATATCCAGGGCTTGAACTCAGACCTGGAGCAAGCAAACCTGATAGACATTTACAGAACTCTCCACCCCAAATCCATAGAATATACATTCTTCTTAGCACCACATCACACCTACTCTAAAATTGACCACATAATTGGAAGTAAATCACTCCTCAGCAAATGCAAAAGAATGGAAATCATAACAAACAGTCTCTCAGACCACAGTGCAATCAAGTTAGAACTCAGAATTCAGAAACTAACTCAGACCCACACAGCTTCATGGAAACTGAACAAGTGGCTCTTGAATGTTGACTGGGTAAACAATGAAATGAAGGCAGAAATAAAGAAGTTCTTCGAAACCAATGAGAACGAAGATACAACATACCAGAATCACTGGGACACATTTAAAGCAGTCTCTAGAGGAAAGTATATAGCAATAAGTGCCCATATGAGAAGACTAGAGAGATCCAAAATTGACACCCTATCATCAAAATTGACACCCTATCATCAAAATTGAAAGAGCTAGAGAAGCAAGATCAAAAAATCTCAAAACATAGCAGAAGAAAAGAAATAACTAAGATCAGAGAACTGAAGGAGATAGAGACACGAAAAAAACCTTCAAAAAGATCAATAAATCCAAGAGCTGTTTTTTTGAAAAGATCAACAAAATAGACAGACCACTAGCCAGACTGATAAAAAAGAAAAGAGAGAACAACCAAATAGATGCAATAAAAAACGCTAAAGGGGAAATCACCACAGATTCCACAGAAATTCAAACCATCATCAGAGAATATTACAAACAACTCTATGCACATAAACTAGTAAACCTGGAAGAAATGGATAAATTCCTGGATATCTGTGTCCTCCCAAGCCTAAACGAGGGGGAAGCCGAAAGGATGAATAGACCAATAACAAGGTCTGAAATCGAGGCAGCAATTAAGAGCCTACCACACACAAAAAACCCAGGTCCAGTTGGGTTCACAGCGAATTCTACCAGACACACAAAGAGGAGCTGGTACCGTTCCTTCTGAAACTATTGCAAATAATCCAGAAAGAGGGAATCCTTTCCAAAGCATTTTATGAGACCAACATCATCCTGATACCAAAACCCGGCAGAGACTCAACAAGAAAAGAAAACTTCAGGCCAATATCCATGATGAACATAGATCCAAAAATTTTCAATAAAGTACTGGCAAGCCTGTTGTAACAGCACATCAAAAAGCTTTTTCATCATGATCAAGTAGGATTCATCCCAGGGATGCAGGCTGGTTCAACATGCACAAGTCTATCAACGTAATTCACCACATAAACAGAACCAAAAACAAAAACCACATGATATCTCAATTGACGCAGAGAAGGCATTCGACAAAATTCAACAGCCCTTTATGCTAAAAACCCTCAATAAACTCGGTATCGATGGAACGTGTCTCAAAGTAATAAAAGGTTTTTACGACAAACAAACAGCCAATATCATACTGAATGGGCAAAAACTGGAAGCATTCCCTTTGAAATCCGGCACTAGACAAGGATGCCCTCTTTCACCACTTTTATTCAATATAGTACTGGAAGTTCTAGCCAGAGAAATCAGGCAAGAAAAAGAAATAAAGGGTATTCAAACAGGAAAGGTGGAAGCCAAATTGTCTCTATTTGCAGATGACATGATAGTATACCTAGAAGACCCCATCGCCTCAGCCCAAAAACTCCTGAAACTGATAAGCAACTTCAGCAAAGTCTCAGGATATAAAAGCAATATGCAAAAATCACAAGCATTCCTATACACCAATAATAGACTTAAAGACAGCCAAATCAAGAACGAACTGCCATTCACAACTGCTACAAAAACAATAAAATACCTAGGAATACAACTCACATGGAACGTAAGGGACCTCTTCAAGGAAAACTACAAACCAATGCTCAACAAAATAAGAGAGGACACAAACAGATGGAGAAACATTCCATGTTCATGGTTAGGAAGAATCAATATCATGAAAATGGCTATACTGCCCAAAGTAATTTATAGAATCAACCCTATCCCCATCAAGCTGCCATTGACTTTCTTCACAGAACTGGAAAAAAGCACCATGAACTTCATATGGAACCAAAAGAGAGCCCGCATAGCCAGGTCAATTCTAAGCAAAAAGAACACAGCAGAAGGTATCACACTATCGGACTTCAAACTATACTGCAAGGCTACAGTAATCAAAACAGCATGGTACTGGTACCAAAACAGAGATATAGACCAATGGAACAAAACAGAGGCATCGGAGACAACACAACATATCTACAACCATACAATCTTTTATAAACCTGACAAAAACAAGCAATGGGGAAAGGATTCCCTTTTTAATAAATGGTGTTGGGAAAACTGGCTAGCCATGTGCAGAAAGCAGAAACTGGACCCCCTCCTGACACCTTGTACTAAAATTAACTCCAGATGGATTAAAGACTTAAACATAAGACCTGGCACCATAAAAACCCTAGAAGAAAATCTAGGCAAAACCATCCAGGACATAGGAGTAGGCAAGGACTTCATGACCAAAACACCAAAAGCATTGGCAACAAAAGCCAAAATAGACAAATGGGACCTAATCAAACTCCACAGCTTCTACACAGCAAAAGAAACAGTCACTAGAGTGAATCGGCAACCAACAGAATGGGAAAAAATTTTTGCAGTTTACCCATCTGACAAAGGGCTGATATCCAGAATTTACAAAGAACTCAAACAGATTTACAAGAAAAAAACAAACAAACGCATGCAAAAATGGGCAAAGGATATGAACAGACGCTTTACAAAAGAAGACATACATGAGGCCAACAAACGTATGAAAAAATGCTCATCATCACTGGTCATTAGAGAGATGCAAATCAAAACCACATTGAGATACCATCTCACGCCAGTTAGAATGGCGATCATTAAAAAATCTGGAGAGAATAGATGCTGGAGAGGATGTGGAGAAATAGGAATACTTTTACACTGTTGGTGGGAGTGTAAATTAGTTCAACCATTGTGGAAGACAGTGTGGTGAGTCGTCAAGGACCTAGAAATAGAAATTTCATTTGACCCAGCAATCCTATTACTGGGTATATATCCAAAGGACTATAAATCGTTCTACTATAAGGACACATGCACACGAATGTTCATCGCAGCACTGTTTGCAATAGCCAAGACCTGGAACCAACCCAAATGCCCATCGATGATAGACTGGACTGGGAAAATGTGGCACATATACACCATGGAATATTATGCAGCAATCAAAATTGATGAGTTCATGTTCTTTGTAGGGACATGGATGAATCTGGAGAACATCATTCTCAGCAAACTGACACAAGAATAGAAAATGAAACATTGCGTATTCTCACTCATACTCGGGTGATGAAAAATGAGAACACATGAACACAGGGAAGGGGGTACTGCACACTGGGGTCTATTGGGAGAATAGGGGAAGGACAGTGGTGGGGGAGCTTGGGAGGGTAGCCGGGGGAGAAATGCCAACTGTGGGTGAAGGGGAGGAAGGCAGCAAAACACACTGCCATGTGTGTACCTATGCAACTATCTTGCATGTTCTGCACATGTACCCCAAAACCTAAAATGCAATTAAAAAAAAAAAGAAAGCCCATTGGGTGATATCTACTAAAGAAGGACATGTGCACACCCTGTGATTCACTATAGCCACTTCTGGGTGTATACCCAACAGAAATACATACATATATTCTCAAAAAGACATGTATAAGAATATTCACAGGAGCACCGTTTATAATGACCTCAACTAGAAACTCCAAATGTCAACCAACAGTAGAATACATAAATTCTGGGATCCTTACACAGTGAAATACTTTGCAGTAATGAAAATGAACAGATTATAGCTATATACAGCAGTATGGCTGAATCCTACACAAGTAATGTTAAGTAAGAAGACACCAGACTACATATTCTGTGATTTCATTTATATGGAATTCAGAAGAGGTAAAAGCAATCAATGACATTTAAAGTTAGAATAGTGGTTCTTCTTGGTGGGGTGGGTATAGTGACTGAAAGAGTACACACAGGAACGTTGTAAATAGTGACTTGTTTCTTGATCTGTGTTCTGGTTACAGGGACTTCTTCAATCTACAGAAATTTATAACCGCTCACTTTTGATTTGTAAACTTCGCTATATTCATCTTGCATTTCAATGAAAAATTTTAGAAAAAAATTGTTCTAACTTAGCATAGGACCAAAATGAAAGGTTGCTTAACTTCTCTCTCTGTCTCTCTCTCTCTGTGTGTGTGTGTGTGTGTGTGTGTTTGTGTATGTGCGTGTATTTGTGTATGTGTGTTAGTTTGTATACGTGTGTTGAGCTTTCTGTTGCTATCTTTTCAGAATTACCTGGGAGAGGGAAGGAGCTTTTTAAACTGTATTTAAGTATTATGCCATACTTAACTTTTTTCTGTTACCATTATTATATTTCTCACTAACCATTATTATTATATTTTTTCTATGGACCATGTACCTCCTCTTCTTTCTGTTTTACTGAGAAACTATAGTTCGCTATTATTTTTTATTACCAAGTGTTGTATTTTTCAGATCTCTTGTGGTTGAAAAATGAGGACTATTGGGCAAAGGATTTTTGTCTTAAAGATCCTTATTAAATTCTGAATGCCTCTTGGAGAAATAGCATGTTAAGCGTCATCAGACATTAATAATGTAACTCAAATCAGGGGCTTGGGGATTTCAGAAGAGGTGGAAGCAGCCTGGAACTAGATTGCACAAGCATGTGAAATTATACTTTGAATAATAGTCTTGATTCTGATAGGCAGGCTAGTGAGGGGCATAGTGTTGGAAGGGAAGGTGAAAAGTTGCTGAAGATGGATTTAGCCCATTTCATAAATTTGTGTAAGCCTAGCTCTTTCCTTTTCAAAAGTAATTTAGGTTAAGATAGATATATAGCAAAAAGTAATTTAGAATACAGGAGAAGGCTAAGGAAAAGGTCTTGAAATTTAGAATACAGGAGAAGGCTAAGGAAAAGGTCTTGAAATTTTGGAAAGAAGAACTCATTTCTTTTCTGTAGTATAGCCACGAATGGTGTGGCTGTAGGTAGAAGTAGAGGGGTTAGCAAGGAAAAGGAGGATATGGGTTAGGCATGTAACTTGGAAGGAGTTGAAGTAAGATATGGATTATGAAAGACTCCTGGTTTCAGAAGTCAGTGAACAAAGGACTAAGAAGGTCAGGTAGAGATGGAATCCAGTTGGTAAGAAAAAGCTTTAGTTGTCTTTTGAGAGATTTAGTTAACCAAAGAGTTTCCCTAATCTTTACAGAATCATTACACAATCATTAGAAATGGCTACTTTTGGCCAGGCATGGTGGCTCATGCCTGTAATCCCAGCACTTTGGCAGGCCAAGATGGTTGGATCACCTGAGGGTAAGGAGTTTGAGACCAGCCTGGCCAACATGGCGAAACCCCATTTCCACTAACAGTATAAAAATTAGTATGGTGGTGAGCACCTATAATCCCAGGTACTCAGGAGGCTGAGGCAGGTGAATTGCTTGAACCTGGGAGGCAGAGGTTGCAGTGAGCCAAGATCTCCCCATTGTACTATGCAGCCTGGGTGACAAGAGTGATACTCCATCTCAAAACAAAAACAATGACAACAAAATAGCTACTTTTTGAAACTCTGGTAGTTAAATGGCTCTTATTTTTCTGTTTGTTTATAATAAGGCACAGTTTTTATGGAGCCTGAACATTGTTCTTATTTTACAAAAGACTTTTGGTTTTTTTGGCTTGGGAATAAATTAGTCAGTCTTAATGAAAATTTAATTTTGGTAGGAACTCTTTTCTTTCCCCCTGTTTTTTGTTGCTAAGGCCATTAAGGAACAATGTAGAAAGAGGGAAAAGGAGATATATGTCAGAAGAAAGGTAGCAAGAGCACCAGGTGAGGGAAGGAAGAAGATCACTAAAGAAAGGTGAGGAAGATGAAAGGTAAAGAACAAGAAAGAAAGAGAATACAGAAATGAGAGGCAGGTAAAAGGACCAACAAAAAGGGAGTAGGAAAAAGGAGATGGAGAAGAGGGTCTGAGAAAAGAAAAGCTTTTCATTCCCTGTTCTCTCACTTTTCCTCCACTCCCCTGCTTGACTCAGGGTACTATGATATGACCAACTTCCCTCTTCTCTCCTGCTTTACTCTCTAGGTTTCCATTTTTATTGACTACTGACTTGAGAACTTTTTCTCTGTTTCTTTTTTAAACTGGAAGTGTACAAGGTAAGAATTTATAGACAAAAGGCTTTGATTATATTTGCATTCTCAAAGGTATTTGGAATTTAAAATAAAAATATTTGTTTAACTAATCTTACTTAAAGGTATCAAAAACTCTTCCTTTATAGTTTAATAAACTCTAATATGTGGATACAATTTGTGGTTCAGATACTTAGGAAAATTCATTATCATACTTGTTTCAAGTTTTTTTTTTTTTTTTGAGATGGAGTCTTGCTCTGTCACCCAGGCTGGAGTGTAGTGGTGTGATCTTGGCTCACTGCAACCTCCACCTCCTCGGTTCAAGCGATTTTCCTGTCTCAGCCTCCTGAGTAGCTAGGATTACAGCTGCACGCCACCACGCCTGGCTAATTTTTGTATTTTTAGTAGAGATAGGGTTTCACCATGTTGGCCAGGCTGGTCTTGAATGTCTGACCTTGTGATCTGCCCGCCTTGGCCTCCCCAAGTGCTTGGATTACAGGCATGGCCACCTTGCCTTGCCCTGATTCAAGTTTTAAGTCAAGAACCTAGTACAAAATTTTAAGAAAATTGGTTTATATGTACTTCTTTGATTCGTTCCAAATTGTTGATTCCCAAAAGCTTTTATTGGGAGGTGTTTAGTAAGATAAAATGAAATGGGAAATTTAGATGTTTACCTTAAAGATTTAGGCACCCTCCAACCCCCGCCAAATGGAAATCTGAAATGTAGTTAAGTGTAGCATTGGATGGGTTGGGGCCTGGATGAGTATAGACTTGCATTACATATACAGTTACTTCAATTTGCTTTTAATTATGTTGTGGGTATTTAGATATCGCTTATATTAGCAGTATTATATAATTATTACAGATAGCTGTACTTTTTGATATAGTGAACCTTTTCCAATTTTATTACTTATAAAATATTCATAGTTTTTGCTGTTTATTACACCCCAGTGTAGGTGTGTTATTAGAAAAGAACATGGCCAGATAACTCTATCATATTCACTCATGATTGGATGGCAGAAGATGAAATTCAAATCATGAAAACACTTACTGAGATTCATTTTTGTCCTCCCTTTGTGTATAATAGAATTATATAGACTTTTTGGGTAACTGCCATCAATTTCATATTATATTTGATCATGTTTTCAAGGATTTAATTCCTATATTAAATCAAATACAAATTAGTTGAACATAGGATTCTGTATTTAGATCTGTTAGCATTTTCTAGTATGATATGGCATTCTGTATCATATTCCATTTGTATAATTGTCTTTGTGTATTAAACATGTATTTAGTCACAAAGTTTTGTTGCCAGTCTTTATAAAATAACAATGAAAATCCATGAGGCTTCCTTTTATTCCAAAGAAATATGATACAAAGATGATTTGTAGACATGTTGATTTTGACTTTTTGCTGGCTATTTAACCAACAGAAATTAATACTTATGTGTTTTATAACATTTAATAATAGCATACAATTTAGAGGCCTCATTTTAACTTAGTGGTTGCTCATTATAATTTGTAACTTGTGCTGAGGAATTGAATCATAATTGTTTCTATTTTTAAAGATAAGTCATGCTTTTAAGATAATGGAGTAATTAGTGCAAATACTCAAAATAATTTGGTATATGGGGAGTAAAATAAGCATCAACTAGTCACAGTAGACCAATGAAATGCTGGTACTTTGTTCTCCATAGGAATATGAAAGCCTAATTCAATTTTTTTTCAGATAAGTCATTTTAAGTAGACCTAATTTAATTTTTGTCTGCTATTTCTTATTGTGTTCCTGTGTGATATTTGGGGATGTTGCCTCTTTCTCATTTCCCAAGTCAGAGACAGCTTTGACTTCTTGCTGAGTAGGTGTATGATGTGATTTGGGATTAGGATACTAAAAACTAAAGAGCACAAAGGAAACTTCTGTGTCCTTCTAATTTTTCTTTGAGTCAAACAAATGATTAACAGAAAAGTATGAAAAATCTGATGCTTTAAGCTTCAGCTTTATTACTTCTAAAAGAGGCAGCTCAGTAGAATGACCATGTCTAGGGGTCCGATGATGCCAAAGAGTGTGATATCACCATCTCTTGGTAATCAGGGTTTTGTTTTAAATTGTTCAGCAGTAAGACTGTTAAAGCTCCTGGAATAAGTAAACCTCACATTGCAGGGCTTTTTGTAAAATATTTACATGCTTGTGTTCATTTATTCTTTTATTCATTTCCTGTCGTGTTCCCCAGAGTATTTGAGGCAGCTAATGGCAGCAACATTCAGGAATATATAAATATAAAATAAAATGAGAACCAGGAATAATATAAGTTGTAACAGGATATCAAGACTATAGTTCATAGGATGTATGTAGAGTTACTAACCTAGAGCTATTATTTTTGTCTCTAAGCTTTCCAAAGGCCAAAATGAAAAGGGAGATGAAGTCATATAACACTCTTAAATAAAAGAAAACATGTCACATTGCAGGGGAAGCAAAGCTTTTCATTGTATTTAGCCCTAATAGAATTTCTTATTGGAGGTTTTGACTATGACTTTTGTAGTGGCAGTGCCCTTGACAGGATCACTAAAGCTAATGCAAGGAGATTCATAAGGACATCTCTTGCAGAATCTAGAATCCATCAGTGAACGTGGAGGCCATGACATCAAAATCAGTTCTATGTGGGCCTAAGAATGCAGGTGTCTCTAAATTGATTTTATCCAAGAATATAATGTAGATTTAGAATAATGGGGGTAGATTGGGTGTGTTTTTAACAATTCTTTCATAGTGTCACTTTTCTTAGCTAAATTTTATATATGCAATGGATAATGTATTCTATGGGGAGTCCTCAGTTGTATTCTGAGGGGAGTTAGTTCTCTACTGCCTGTATTCTATACTTGTTTGAGGATGGATCTGTAAAATTAGTAGGATTAATTAGTTAATTCATTAGCTCAGTTTAAAAATTTTTGAAGCTGTATTTTTAAACAATTATTAGATAATTTCTATGTTAAAAATGTTTATATTTATGAAATTATAACTCCCACAAATTATTCAAATTGTTTCCCTTGTTAGGATTTAAAAATATTACTGATGATTGAAGGGCAATTTTCATTGTTAAACTTCAACTTTTGCTTGTAATTTTCATGTTACATTTTACTCATTGATAACTTTCTATGTCTACTCCTGTTTTTTTTTTTTTTTTAAATCAGAATTGGATCTAATAATTCTACTTGGTTATTCTTGATTTCACTTTGTAGATTTTTTTTTGATGGCTTTATCGATGATCAACACTTCTATAGCTTTTAGAGCTGAGTAAAGAGTGTGGAAAATTTAGCTATTGTATGAAACATGTTCTGCTTTGGAGGGAGAGTTTTTCTAAATAAACTTATTTAGTATTAAAATGGAAAATTTTTAAATTTCCAAAAGATCCTTTGAGAAATAGTTAATTTGATTCATTGACATTTGTCAATAAAGCCTCACATCTTAAGTTAAAATTATGTCATTTAACAAAAATTACGAAAAGAAAAGAACTAATCCTTAATTACTGTTTACTTTGTGGTAAACAGTATGCTAGATATATAACATACTTCGTTTACTACTGGCAAACAGTCCTGCAAAGGAGTTATTCCAACCTTTCAGACAGGAACAGTGAAGCCTGAAGAGATTAAGGAACTTTATCAGAATCAGTGTGGCAGATTCAAACACAAAAAAACCTTCCTGACAATGAAGTTTCTATTTTATACAATGAGTGTTGCATGGTTACTAAGGCAACAGATGTGTAGTCGAAGGGACTTTAGTTCAGATCCCTTGTGCTATTAATGTATGACCATAGGCAAAAATCACATAACCTCTCTTAGTTGTTAGAAGTGGCAAATCATAGAAACCTCATAAAATTGTCTTGAAAGTTAAATGAAGTGATATTTGGAAAAATATTTATTTTAATACAGTGCCTGGTATATAGCTAAGTTCAATAAATGGTAGCTGTAAAGAAAGAAAATGTTTTCTTCATGTCTCCTAAAGATAGTTTTTCAGTATTTTTATTTTGGAGACTGCATTCCCCTTAAGTATTATAATTATTTTAAGTTATGTAATACCTAAAGGTAAGAAATTACCAGCAGGTGGAGCTCAGTGTCAGAAAAAACAAATTCTGAAATTGAGGTATTTTATCATCTTAGTTTTAAAAATAAAATTAAGTAAATGCATATAGTTTTAAAATTTTTATTTGAAGCCCTTCTTTTTAAATCCTACCTACTAATACTTATCACCTTGCAACATAGTTTTTGAATATGTAGAAAAAATGCTTTTGTTATAATTATTTTACATTATTTTCTGTATCTGGTGCCATACATAAGTTGTGATGGTTCATTTGCATGAATAAGACATTTTTAATGTGAACTTAATTTATAAAGATTGTCTTCCAATTTGATCACTTTATACAATGAAATAATTAGACTGATAAACTTAAATTTAACATGTCAAAATCCTCAAATCTGCCATTCACACAATCTTCTACTTCTTAGTAAAGGGTGTCTTCAGTCAATTGCTTAAGTCGGAATCTTGGGTATCGCCCTTTTTTTCACTTTTTTCTACATCCTATTAGCAAGTTGTCTTGGTATTATTTCCAAAATACATCCCAAATCTGACCTCTTGATAACATACCCATTGTGATCATCCTAGTTAATACTCCATAAATTAAGGTCTGAACTACTTCAGCCAGTTTACCTGTTCGTTCTCTTGCCCTTTGTACGTTTTATTTTCTGTATAATAATTAGAGTTATCTTAATGTGTAAATGTGATTTTACATTTCTCCTGCTTATGACCCTCTGTTGGTATTCCTATCTAACTAGAATAAAATTCTAATCCTCACCATGGACTAAATTACATGATCTCATTTCTGCCTGCTTCCCCTCGTTACTTCCTACCACTCCTTATCCATCACACTCCAGCCATTGTGGTCTTACTGTCCTTTGAGTACACCAAGTTTCTTTTTATCTCTGGGACTTTCTGTTTTATCTCTTTTTAATATTTATTCCCTAGATCTTCATATGACCAACTGCTTTCTTTTGATAATTTCAGGTCAAATTACACTTCCTTGAGAGATCTCTGACTACTTCAGCTGTAATAGGCCCTATCTGACCCCTCACCCCTTGCCATCGTTATATATCTTACTCCCTTTTCCCTTTTCTTGCAAAGCACTTACTTCAGTAGCTTTACCATTTCTACTATTACTACAATTACTATTTTGTTGGTTAGAATTTACTCTGTGGTAAGTTAGTTCTAAATATTTCCATGCATTGAATATTAATATATGTACTTTGATATATATGAACTCATTAGATTATGCTGTGTATGTATGTATGTTTTTATTATCTATCTTCTACTGTAATCCCTGCCTGCTCCTCAAACTGTTGCTCTAAGAAGGTAGGCACTTTCATTATGTTTACTGCTATTTCCTCTGCCTGGTATAGTGCTTGCTATGTAAAGGAGGCTAAATAAATATTTTCTGACTATTGGACAAGCTCTTAGAACTCATAACAACAAATAGAGTTATCAAATATTTATGTAAAATAATCTTCTAGGGTATAGGGAACATTTCAATGAAAGCAGTCATATCTGACCGATCGTTCTTAGAGTCTTTTTTATATGAAGATATTGGAGTATATAAAATAAGATACTTAGGTTTTAGAAAAGACATTGACAATTTTTTTTTTTAACCAAAGGTTACTAAATGTTAAATCACTGCTGGAATGGGAAATATGCTTTTATCATGGCCCAAGAACAGGTTTAAAATTAGAAATCAAAAGGTAGGAATAGATGTTTATTTGACTAGAAAAGTATAAAGATCAAGATGCCCCAGCAATTGATTATCACATCTTTTGTGGTTTGAATTATGTGCCCCCAAAAGATATCTTTAAGTTGTAATACTTAATACCTGTGAATATGACCTAATTTGGAAATAGGGTGTATAGTTGTAAACTAGTTAATATAAAGTTGTTAGAGTGGGCTCTCATCCAGTGTGACTGGTGCCATTATAAGAGAAGAGAGACTGATACACAGGGGAAGACAGCTCTGTGAAGACAGAGGCAGATATTGGAATTATGCTATCACAAGCAAAGGAATGCCTGGGGCTACCAGAAGCTATAGGAGGTAAGGAAGGGTTATACCCTAGAAGTTTTGGAGGGAGCTTGGCTTTACTAACACCTTGATTATCAGACTTCTGGCCTCCAGAACTGTAGGAGAATAAGTTTCTGTTGTTTTAAGTCACCGATTTCTGGTACTATGTTACAGCAGCCATAGGGAATTAATACAATATCTGTTGTGATTATTGTCTTTGTAAATGATCTGAAAGAGAAGGATCTTCCTAGTGAGGTATCTGGATGACATTAAATTTTTCTAGTTGTGAAGAGCAAAACCAGTGAGTATAGATGATGAACAGAGAAACACCAAAATTAGCTTCTCTCTGGGCTAAACCAAAGAACAAATCCAGCATCTTAAGATTTTATATTCTTGTAAGATTTGATTTTGTCTCATTTAATGTAGAAAATTTCTTCCAGATTTAATGTTTTATGATTTTATGAGCCTGAATCATCAATGAATATTTAAAAAATAAATAAGTGAAACCAATCAGGGAATAAAATATAGGAAAATATAATTTTATTTTAATGTAAATATAAAGCTATTCTAGCATAAAATTCAAATTATGTTTACAGTTAGCTAGGGAAAAATAAGTGCAGGGAAAAAATATTGAGAAACAATAAGCATTGATTACTAAATATATCAACACTTAAGTAGAAAAACAAAATTAATAAATTGTTAATGTATCTTTTGAGACTCTTTTTTGGCCAAATAATGCCTTTGGTGAAATGGAATAGGGACCTAACCTAAGAAATATAGTATAATAGTTAATTGCATAGATTCTGGAGCAAAGTTGCTTGGATTTGAATATGTGGCATCAGCCATTTTTCGGCTGTGTAACCTTGGGCAAGTTATTAACATTTCTGTACCTCAATTTTTTTTATCTATAAACCGGGGCTTGTAGTAGAAACTGTAGACCATCATTCTCAGCAAACTGACACAAGAACAGAGAATGAAATACCGCATGTTCTCACTCATAGGTAGGTGTTGAACAATGAGAACACATGGACACAGGGAGGGGAGCACTACACACTGGAGTTTGTTGGGGGGAATAGGGGAGGGACAGTTGGGGGTGGGGAGTTGGGGAGAGAGAGCATGGGAGAAATGCCAGATATAGGTGAAGGGGAGGAAGGCAACAAATCACACTGCCACGTGTGTACCTGTGCAACTATCTTGCATGTTCTTCAAATGTACCCCAAAACCTAAAATGCAATAAAAAAAAATTAAAATTAAAAAAAAAAAGAAACTACCTTATAGGGTTAATGTGGGGAATTAGATAATCCAGAGAACAATACCTGCTCATAAGAAATTCTTTACCCTATGTTGTCTGTCATTGTTTATTAAATGTAAAATTTTATAAAATTATTGTCAGTGTATAAAATGATTTATTTTGATAGATGTAATATAAAGAATGGTTGTTGTGGCCAACAAAATTGAAAAAGTGAATACACAAGGAAACCAGAGGAAGTTATGCAAAAAGGCAAGAAAATTAAAAAAATTTTTTGAGTGCATCTAATTATAAAGGGAGCCAAAGGTTTAAAGAAGGAGATGTGTATGTCAGAATTGTGACCCAGGAAAGTTTTACTGAGTAATACTTTTGACTCTGTTGGCCTTTTCTGTTTTTCTTATTTGCTTTCGTGAAGTTTCTTGAACTTTGGTCCATTAAAAAGAATGTTCTATAAAATACCTGAATATGATGCCTGCCATCTAGTAGTTGCATAGTACCTTCGTTTAAAAAAAATGAATGAATAAGGCAGGGATTTATAAAGTAATTAAAACTTATTATAGAACAGGTTATCAAAAGTGGAGTCTTACTTTCCAATTAAACATTTATGGTTTTGAGTATCCCACTCTACTTCCTCTCTAGCCCTGCCACTTCATTGTGTGTTAAGCGCACTACATTCTTGTGGCAAGAAAATTTAAAATTGTTATTTCTGTTGAAACCTTAGAGATCATTTGCACGTAATTTATATTATTTACCTTTGAACAGAAGAATTATAAAGTATTGGAGAATTACACCTAAATACAAAATTAAAAAAATTAAAACACATTGGATTAAGAAAAGCTTTGAAGTACAGCTAAGGTTTTGCTTCAGGATGTGCTTGAAAGTTTGGTTTATTCTCAGAGACCTCGAAATCCAAAACCTAAAATAAGAAGACTTCTATATGTTGCTTAGGAATAAAATCAGGTGTTTTATTTATCTAATTAAAAAGGCCACATGCGGTGGCTCATGCCTGTAATCCCAGCACTTTGGAAAGCCAAGGTGGGCAGATCACCTGAGATCAGGAGTTTGAGACTAGCCTGGCCAACGTAATGAAACCCCGTCTCTACTAAAAATACAAAAAAGAATTAGCCGGTTGTGGTAGTAGGTGCCTGAAATCCCAGCTACTCAGGACGTTGAGGCAGGAGAATCACTTGAACCCAGGAGGTGAAGGTTGCAGTGAGACGACATTGTGCCATTGCACTCCAGCCTGGATAACAAGAATGAAACTCTGTCTCAAAAAAAAAAAAGTAGAACAGAGATTTATTTCTTAGTTAGTGTCTCTTCAATTAAAGTACAAGGATTTTCTCTTTGTTGGTTAAAAACCCAACATTTGTTGGGCATGTCTGTTCCTTTAAGCCAGAGCTGACTAGTATACCTCCGTGCCAGCAGGGGGAGATAGTATGAAATAGGAGATCTAGATTTGCACCTGTCTTCTATCTTGCTTTTGCCTCAGACAGGAAGGTTTGTTGGCAAATTGACTTTATTGGGCCCACCTCACAATCTCTTAGCTGAGATGTTCTCATTGTAAGGGTCAGCTGGAGCCTGATTTCGGTTCCCAGTACTGTGAAACATGTTCTTTAATGTTCAGCTCTGAGCCTTCCACATCAGAAGTCCACAGAGATCAGGTAAGGGCAAGTTCTGTCTCAGGCCTACTTTAGCCAGGGCCTAGACATTATCTAAGAGGTCAGTAGGTTTTATTTTCTGTGGTTGCGTCAATGGGAAGGATAATTTCTCTTGACTTCTGAATCTGGTGGTAAACAAAATTCTTTTGAACAATGCTATATCATTCAGACGCTGAGTCAAAGTCATTTAAAAAATGAAAGTGACTTCTTTTCCATTTGTATTTTATTTCATTTGTTTCCTTTATTCACCTCTCAGATTTGAGAAATATATGCCTTTTCTAGTATTTCAGTACATGGAAGGTAAAAGAGAGTGTAGTTTTATTGAGTATTTGAGGAGAAACATGGCTCAGTTTAAAATCTGAGCCATGTTTCTCCTGAAATATTCAACAAAAATGGTATTAAGATTTCTATTTTTCAAATTTCAGTTTCTGTTCTGGCTTGTGAGCTCCATTTAGGCTTCTTATTTTCAATATCTGTCAGAAAAGGAAAATAATATTTTTCTTGAACATATGTATTTAATAGTTGGTGACAATGGTAAAGATTTTCATTATGATATGTTCAATGCTAATTTTATAATCAGTGTTTGTGGTTTAATTTAGTAACCTGGAATACACTAATTCCTTAATCTTTTAATGTATAATATATAATTTCTCTTTCTAATAGGAATATAGCTTTATTTTAAATGTGTTATGTTGGTAAAGAGTTATATTTACATGTCATTTTGCAATTGAAACTTAATTGCCTGCATTCTCTGAGTCCTTTATTTAATGCCTCTCTTTTTTAGGCTTTCTTTTTCCAGATTCACTATATTAGGAAAAGCTAATTCTGGCCTTCAAATAAGAATTGTAAATGCCATTATATATTTTCTTTATTTTGAAGAGAGTTGAAATACATAAACAATTCTTGGTTTAATGTTACCACATTCAGTATTTGGGTTATGGTATTCTAAATATGCATCCTATATTATTGGATAAATACTGTTTGTAAGTATAAGGACCATTACTTGTGTGCATAAGTTTTGTGTTATCTGGCTTATAGATTTATAAAAATATTAGAAGATATTGAATCCACTGGGATCATCTTGTCTAATTTATGATTTTATACATAATAATGTCTCTGAAGCCTGAGATAATTAATGACTCACAGAGCTAGCTAGTGACTTGTACAACTTAATTTTTTTTAACTTTAAAAGAAGTCTCACTTAAAAAAAATTTATTTGTTATACTTTAAGTTCTAGGGTACGTATGCAGATTGTGCAGGTTTGTTACATAGGTATGCATAGGTCATGGTGCTGGTTTGCTGCATCCATCACCCTGTCATTGACATTAGGTATTTCTGCTAATGCTATCCCCCCCCCAATTTCCCCAACCCCTGCTATTCCTCCCCTAGACCCCCAACCCCCAGGCCCAGTGTGTGATGTTTTCCTCCCTGTGTCTGGGGGTTCTCAATGTTCAACACCCACTTATGAGTGAGAACATGTGATGTTTGGTTTTCTGTTCTTGTGTCAGTTTGCTGAGAATGATGGTTTCCAGTTTCATCCATGTCCCTGCAAAGGACACGAACTCATCCTTTTTAATGGTTGCATAGTATTCCATGGTGTATATGTGGCACATTTTCTTTATCCAGTCTATCATTGATGGGCATTTGGGTTGGTTCCAATCTTACTTTCTTTTTGCTCTTCAATCTCTGATATATATATATATATATATATATATATATATATATATATATATATATATACACACACACACACACACACACACACATATATATATACACATATATATATTTATTTATGATCCTTTAATATTTTTCTGTGTATATTTTTATTCTTTTATATATACCATCATTGTCTTTTCAAATCAATTGAGTACTTTTTATTTATTTTTGAAATTGTTCTTAATCCTCTTAAATTTTATTAACTTTTTCTTTTATATTAGTTCTATGACATATGTTCAAAGTAGAAAAGGTTACAATTTTATTACTTTTATTATTTATGTAAATTTTATTTACAGTAAATGGAATAAGAGTTTTTGTTTGATGGCTATCAGCCACCATGCATTACATACAGGGATGCATATTGTCTCTTGAAATTTTAAAACAATTCAAGTATATACTGCACACTGACTCTTGAAATTTTTTTAAATTAACAAGTATATACTTAATTGAACTCTCATAATTATGAGCTTCTACCCATAGCCTTGATGCTTTATCTTTGGTTATTAGCTAATGCTGACCTAAGTATAATGAAACTTCCTGATAAACCAAAAAATAGGCTTTTAAATCCTTCTCATTGTCAGTCTACTTAGCCAGATGTTACTACACTCATTTGGAGACATACATATTCAGTCACACATACTAGCTTATGTGGTGATTCCACACCTGAATTGATCATAGAAACCATTTGTATTCTCATGGAGTTACTATTTAGCCTCTGTGTTTTATAGAGATGTTCTGACATCTTTTGTTTTTATTTTCTGGTATTCTTTTATCATTTTTTCAGTGAATTCTTACCACCATAAGGTACATACTGACTCACAAGAGTGTATTTTAGGCAGAAGTTGTCCTTTTGACAGAAACTGACATTCCTCTGGAGATGGGACTAGTCTAGACCTAGTTTTCTGGTAAGCCATCACCCCTCATGTTGCCTTTCTGGACCATCTGTTCCTTCCAAGTAGTGTGTCATATCGATACTGCATTATAAATGGTAGATCCATTCTTTCTTGGGCTTTCACTTCCCTCACCTTTTATAATGCAATTTTCCATCTTCTAAGAATTTTAAAATTTGGCCTTTGAAAGCTCATTCTGGTAAGCAAACTTCTTTTCAACAGAAGATTGCTCATTCTCCCATATATCATGCAATTCAACATTGAAAAGTGGCTCTTAATGTGGGTTTTATTATTCCTTTACCCTCATGTGAAAGTCTTTGTGTTTTTAAGGCTGTGGAGCTTGGTTGTACTACATTCTATCCCTTCTCATTGTCAAAATCTTTGGAACTTCTGTTCATTCCTCTTTATTCATCAAATGCATGTGCTCTCTGATTTAGTCCTTTTCTACCTTTGGGCAATTTGGGATGACTTTAGCAGTCATGTGGAAGACCCATCCAAAACTTTAGTTTCTACATTTATTGATCTAAAATAGTGTTGATCGAGGGATGGTTGTTGATAAGAAAATTTAGGTCAAGATATTTTTTCTAAGACAGACAGAAGAAGGCTCTTGTGTTCTTGTTTCTGTTGAGTAACTGGTACCAACTCTGCTTCCTTTACAAATTTCATTTCATGAAAGACATAAAATCTTATTTATGTAGGTTAATTTTAGACATATTTCTGCCACAGTAGCTGAAAGCAACGCTAACTGAAAGACTAAGTAAAATTTTGGTGAAAATAGATAATGTGACTTAGCATAGCACTGCTAGTTTCATCATTGTAGTTTGTTTGTTCCTGCTTTAGAAGTTGCTTGCTCCCAAACACAGGGGCTTCTTGTGGCAGTAAGTTTATGAAGGTAGAAAAATTCTAGTTTATCAATTAGATGTTGTGGTGGATTTTAAAATCTGGCTATCACACCATACTTTTATAAATATCTGTATTTTGAAGGTCTGCCAGCTCCCTACTTTCTGATTGAATTCCTAGGAAGTTTTTACTGCTGCTGATTGGCAATCATGTCACAAAATATTTTAAGGTTATGTATATATTTCAGTGTTTAGTGATGTGATAACAGTATATATGCAAATAAATTCTTGAGTTCTTGAAATATATTATAGGACTCAGCTTTTTATAGGAATAAAACAAATATTGTAAGGAATTGATTTTAATGGCTGTTAAATATATGCAGAGAAAATAAGGTAATTGTATTTCACATTGCCCTTTCTGATTGTTTAATTTTAGGTATTGCTTTGGATGCTCATTTTCTAATTAACTTCTAGCAAAAGATTTATTCTAGCTATGAATGGTATAATTTTTATATAGCATCTCCCTTGAAAGCATATACATGCATATATATGTATATAAACTGTTTAATATGTGTACATATACATATATATCTAAATCTTATATACATATAAACAGTTTTTGATCTTTTTTTTAATTGTACTTTAGATTCTGGGGTACATGTGCAGATCATGCAGGATTGTTGTGTAGGTACATACATGGCAAGGTGGGTTACCACCCTCATCCCCCATCACCTATATCTGGTATTTTCCCCCCACTCCCTGCTGTCCCACCCTTAACCCCACCCCTTCCAGCTGACAGGAGTGTGTGATGCCGTCTGTCTTTGATGGACATTAGGGTTGGTTCCAAGTTTTTGCTATTGTAAACAGTGCCGCAGTGAACATACGTGTGCATGTGTCTTTATAACAGAACAATTTATAATTCTTTGGGTATATACCCAGTAATGGGATTGCTGGGTCAAAAGGTATTTCTATTTCTAGGTCCTGAGTTCAAGTGATTCTCCTGTCTTAGCTTTTTCTGCATAGGGCTAGCCAGTTTTCCCAGCACCATTTATTAAATAGGGAATCATTTCCCCATTGCTTGTTTTTGTCAGGTTTGTCAAAGATCAGGTGGTTGTTGATATGTAGCATTATTTCTGAGGCCTCTGTTCTGTTCCATTCGTCTATATCTCTGTTTTGGTACCAGTACCATGTTGTTTTGGTTACTGTAGCCTTTTGGTATAGTTTGGAGTCAGATAGCATGATACTTCCATATTTGTTCCTTTTGATCAGGATTGTCTTGGCTCTATGGGCTCATTTTTGGTTTCATATGAAATTTAAAGTAGTTTTTTCTAATCCTGTGAAGAAGGTCAATGGTAGCTTGCTGGGAATAGCATTGAATCTTTAAATTACTTTGTGTAGTATGGCCATTTTTATGATATTGATTCTTCCTATCCATGAACATGGATTGTTTTTCCATTTGTTTCTGTCCTCTCTTATTTCCTTGAGCAGTGGTTTGTATATCTTCCTGAAGAGGTCCTTCACATCCCTTGTAAGTTGTATTCCATTCTCTTTGTAGTAATTGTGAATGGGAGTTCACTCATGATTTGACTCTCTGTTTGTCTGTTACTGGTGTATAAGAATGCTTGTGATTTTTGCTTATTGATTTTGTATCCTGAGACTTTGCTGAAGTTGTGTATCAGCAAGGAGATTTTGGGCTTATATGATGGGGTTTTCTCAAAATGCAATCATGTTATCTGCAAACAGAGAGAATTGACTGCTTCTTTTCCTATTTGAATACCCTGTATTTCTTTCTCTTGGTTGATTGCCCTGGCCAGAATTTTCAATACTATGTTGAATTGGAGTGGTGAGAGAGGGCATCCTTGTGTTGGTTTTGAATGAATGACTGATACCCAGCATTTGATTGCCTTTCAGCATATAATCTAGGCAACCTAGTATAGTACAAAGACAGTAAGCAAAGAGTTACTTTGTCATCTTCTGTATATATTGGGGTAAGTCATTTCACCTCCTCTGACCTTCATTTTCTCATTTATTATGAAGTGAAAAAGCTGCAGTAGAACATCTTTAACACAGAAGGGTCCTTCTACCCATGACTCTATTTAAGGCCATTTTATTATGTGATAGCTTTGTTAAAAATGTGATAGAATAAAAATCATGGCCCAGTAATTTTCACACTTATTTTTAATGTTGTTCATTTTAGTAATGCCCAGTTTACATAAACGTATATTGACCAACAACTTGTTTTTGTCTTGGGAAATGGTTGCTTTTTAAAGTCCTTTCTTTGCTTATATCTTATTATCAGAAACTATATTGGACTCCAAAATATGAGAAGAAACTTCAAACCACATGTGCTAATTACTGTGAAAATAAATGGTAGGAAAGCAAATTGAAAGTTAGCTAGTTTTCCAGCTACTGCACTGTAGGTGGGTGAATAGCCAGAGGGAGATCATCCAGTGACCTTGCTACTGCTGAGCTGTAAATGTTGCTGTACAGTTTCCTGGAATTATCAGGGCTCCTGCTGAGAAAAAATATCTTTGGGACTACAGCTATATTTCTGACAGTGGATTTTGGGGCAAGGTGTTGCTTTAGTTAGAGATAATGTTCTAAAAACTGGACGAGAAATGAAAGATTGAAAAATGCATGTATCTATAGAAGAAACAATTGGAAAAAAGCATATATGCACATTTTTATTGTATGGAATTTACACAAATCATGCAATTCTTAATCAATTTTCTGATTAATATATTGCATGTAAGGGTGATTTTTCTTTTCTTGGACATTTATAAGGTAAATATGCAGTGATTCTTTGCCAGCTATGTATTAGTTGCCTAGGACCTCCATAAAAAATCACCACCAATTTGGTGGCTGAAAACAACAGAAATTTCTTCTTTCACCTTTCTGGAGGCCACAAGTCCAAAATAAAGGTTTTGCCACAGTTGAGTTTTTCAGGAGGCTTTGAATGAGGATTGTTCGATGCCTCTATCCTAGCTTCTGGTGGCTGCTGAAGATCCTTGTCTTTCCTTGATTTGTAAACCCATCACTCTAATCTGTCTCCTTCATGTCACCTTCCATCACTCTCTCTCTATCTTCACATCACCTTCTCTTCTGTATTTCTTCCTCTTCTGTGTCTTCTTATGAGGAAACTGGTCATTTGATTTCGGGCCCACTGAATAATCCTGGATGATCTCATGTTGAGACCCTTGACTTAATTAAATCTGCAAAACTCCTTTCTCCAATTAAGGTTACATTCATAGGTTCTTAGTGAAAATATCTTATGAACAGGATGGGGGTCACCATCCAACCCACCTAGAGTTCCTACCTGTCTTCTGTTTAATTATCAAGAAAATTCTCAGAAAGTAAAACTTTGGTTGTGGGTGAGAGCCTTACCTTTGAGAGAAGCTGATTCTTTCTCCTTTTTTATTCAAGTAAGTTTTTGAGTACTACTCTGCGAGTCATAATATTTTGGGACTGGAAGATACTATAAAATATTTTCATTTTGGCCGGGCACAGTGGCTCATGCCTGTAATCCCAGCTCTTTGGGAGGCCGAGGCGGGCAGATCACAAGGTCAAGAGATCAAGACCATCCTGGCCAGCATGGTGAAACCCCATCTCTACTAAAAAATACAAAAATTAGCTGGGCGTGGTGGCACGCAGCCTGTAGTCCCAGCTACTTGGGAAGCTGAGGCAGGAGAATTGCTTGAACCTGGGAGGCAGAGGTTGCAGTGAGCTGAGGTCATGCCACTGCCCTCCAGCCTGGCACCTGGCGACAAAACAAGACTCTGTCTCAAAAAAAAAAAAAAAAAAATTTTCGCCGGGCGCAGTGGCTTATGCCTGTAATCCCCGCACTTTGGGAGGCTGAGGTGGGTAGATCACCTGAGGTCAGGAGTTTAAGACCAGCCTGACCAATAAGGTGAAACCCCAACTTTAAAAAAAAGAATTAAAAGAAAAAAAAATCATTTTGCCAGGAGCACAGATAGGTTGTTTATGGTTCAACTCTGAGTTATAGTCAAAGCCAGGCCTAGAACATACATTCTGAATCAAGTGATTGCATCTGTATTATGAAACCAGAAAGTCCTCTGTTTATTACATTAATGGAGCAACTAAATATATATTTATTGAGCAGGCTTTAAACAGCATCACTTTTTGAGTGGTTTGGGAAAGAGTCCTTGGGAAATATGAGGTCTGGGTCTGGCAAGAAATATTCAAGGTAGGCAAAATAACGTAATGATTAATAGCCATAATTTTGTATTAAAGCTTAACTTAAATTTCGACTGTTTGACCACTTGACCTTCAGCAAATCGCTTAGTATTTCTGGGGCTGACAATCCTGGCTCATGCTATTTTGAAAATCCCTGGGGATTCATTGGGAGCAAAGGGATTAAAGGGATTTTCAAATTCTCAATCTTTAAACTTTTTGTTGAAGGAAAATGATTCTGCTTAATCTAAAAAGTACAATTTCAAATAACAATGGCTATTATTCTACTTTTAATAATTTTGCTAAACCTTTGATATAGTTTTTTGGTGAATACCCATTCTTAATTTTTAGATGAATAATTGTAGTTTGGATGATGCCTCTTAATTAGAGGTCTTCATGGTTATAAGTCTGATATTTGGAGTTACACAATGGCTGCAATGGCCATTAAACCATTAAAAATGGTTTAATATGTTGTTTATTTCTTATTGATTCTTCTATGCTTATTATCTGTTTATGTAATAGTTAGTGAATTTCTGAAAATTCCCAGTGTACAACAGTTCTCATGGGTGCTTTATTAACTCAAGCAGACTAGAGCCTATTACAAAGAAATAAAGACCTGGTCCTAAAATTTCTAACTTACATTCATATTGATAAAAATTAAGCCCTGGAGGTGGTATATAAGATTTGGTAATTGGTAATGTCTAGATTAAATAAAACATTTTTATTTCTAGGTACATACTAGGGCTTTCTTGATGTTGTTTTTATTAAGAAGTTAAATATTCTCTGTATTAACACTCTGAGCTATTGATAACTACAACAAACTAGTTTTCAAAATAAAATAATTGGAAAAATTGATCTTTTTGAAAAACACAAAGGAAAATATCTTTTAACTCCCAAGATAGTATTCTTCTGTTGTTTTTGAGAATTTCCTGGTATTTAAATAAGGATAACTACGGATTCTTAAAATCAGTCTGAGTTTAAAATATTATGTGTAATTGGAATGACTTGGGTTAAATTTAAGTACATTAATTTCATTTTTTTCTTATGTGTCATTTGAGGTTTCTTAGCACAAAGCAATAGTTCAAGTAAATATATTCCCTTTTATTTACTATTTAAATGAGGTCTAATAGCTCCTTTCTTGCTTTACTTCATCATTAATATATAGCATTTATTTTAATAGTTTAATAATTTGAGTTAAAAAACCAATAAATCTCCCTGCCCTCTTGTAGCTTAGATTATAGTGTGAGTGCATGCTTTGGCCTCCAGATATTTGGCTTGTATAACAGAGGTATTAGTACCATTCATTGAAATGGGAAACTGATAAAAGGCCAAGTTTGGGAATTATGAATTCAGCATTATATTGACTTTTATCTGTCTTTTGTGATATCTAACTAGAAGTCACATGGATGTTTCAACATACAAGTTTGGAGCTCAATGGAAAAAGTTTAAGTTGCAGATTTAAATTTGTGAGTAGACTTGGTTCAGGTGTTAATTGAATTTGGGACACGTAAGAGATTACTTAGTGAGGAAGTAGAGAGTGAGAAAAGAAATCTGGAACCAGTAGAGCCTAGAATCACATTACCATTTAATGACCTGATAGAGGAGGGTGAGCCAGCTGAGGAAACTGAGAATGTATAGTCTGAGAGGTTGGAGGAGAGTGTGCTAGGGGAATAAATGTTTCACGTAGGCATAAATGATCAAGAGTGGAATTCTGTTGAGAGGTCAAGTCAGAGAAGTGAGAAATAATGTCTGTTGGATTGATGAAATGGAGTCTGTTGGTTTTATAACAACATCTGCTTTGGTGTAGTTATGGGGAGATAGCCAAATAAGAGCAGGGTGAGGAATGAGTGGGAGTAGAGAAAATGGAGACAGCGAGCAGATATAACTCTTTAAGGAATTTTGTTTATAAAGAATAAGCAGTAGCTTGAACAGACTATGTGGTGAAGGGAGAGGTTCATCCTTCCCTTTCTTCTGCTCTTTCCTTCTTTATCTCCTACTCACTTCTCTCCTTTTTTTTCCCTAAGAGCTCTCTCTCTCTCTCTCTAAAAGCTGGTGGGGCTCTCTCTCTCTCTCTCTCCCTCTCTCTCTCTCTCTCTCTCTCTCTCACACTCTTGCTCTCGCTCTCAAAACCAATGGGGCTGATGGGAAAGAACCATTTGAGAAGGGATGGTTGAAAATACCTCAGAGATCTGTTAGGTTCTTGTAAGGTGTAAGGTTCTTGGGAGGTGAGGAAGCAATGAGATCCAAAGGTAACTGGAGTGGTAATCCTTAGATAGGAGATATCTGCTCCATGTTTCAAAAAAGGGAAGGAGAAAATAATAGATAGATAAGTAGTGGGTTTGTAGCTTTGAAAAGGCAAGATAAAGAGGTTCCTAACTTTGTAGATTCTTTCTAAAGAAGCTAGAAGGTATGGAAAAAGGTTGTTTTAGACATAAGAAAAGTAAGAAAAGTTTGAAATGGTTGACAATGACAGTGGAGAATAAGAAATGAGTTGGCCAGATATTTAGGGCCCATTTGAAGTTACTGATCATGTGATACTCCATAACAGTGTTTAATTGCTTGAGTACAAGCTCAAAGAGAGCAAACAGTTGGATCCATCCAGGGTTGGATTTTGCCACATGGGTGCACCTAAGAGACAGGATAGCAAGGGAATTTAGAGTATTGGCAAGAGTATCACTGAAAATGATATAGCATGGTATCTAAGTTAGATAAAGAGAGAAGAAAAGAGATGATGATTGATTGGGAGAAAGGAGGAGACTCCAAGACTTAAGAGTTCCAGTGAGATTGAAAAATGGTTACAGCAGAACTGGTTGAAAGCAAACTGATGGGATAGGAGATATGGCCAAAAAGAGGGGAGCTTTAATTTAGAGCTATTCCATGTGATGATAGTGTCTAAGAAAAGGCCATGACTGATACAGAGTGGACAAACGTGTTTCCTCCCCCACCCCTACAGATCGAAAGCTTTGTGACAGCATCTTTGGAGGTGTATTTTGCAGAATATTTTCTCTCCCAAAAGATGCAAGTAGCAATTCATTATTAAGGCTCTGAGACATATTGCATTAATGAATCTGTTTAAATTTGTTTAACTGTGCACTTCTAAAATCTATGGGACTACTGAACCTTTTGTACTATGATCTATTAATAACTGTCTAAACTAGGGTTTTCCCATACTTGAGCAGTTGTTTTCTTGTATGCTGAAACTGTTAAATTAATGGGAATAAGTGAGAATAATTATCACAACATATGTGTTTAGTTTATGAAGAATGTCTAATCTACATTAATGTATTTCAATATCAAAAGATTAAAATGAAATGTTTCTGAAACCTAAAAATGTAGGTTAGTATATTGTTTTGTTAGTGACCATTGTGACATTTGAAGTTGCTTGTTGAAAATCTTTATACCAGAACCTAAAGTTCAATGATATATATGTATATCTATATATATAAAGTAAAACAATTATAAATTCCTAAGAAGAAAAGAAAAAGAAAGAAAAGAAAATCTTTAATTAGTAATAGATACTCCAGGAAAGCCTGCTATATGAGTTGTATATAATAGTTACCCATGTTGGATTAGTTAAAATGAAAAAGAGTTTATCCACTCATGTTGGATATTCACAGAAGTTCAAACCATGTCGTCAATGATTTGTTTTCATATTTCTCAACTCTATCTTCTATTGTATTGACTTCATTCTTAGACAGGACATACCAATGTCCCATAATGTGACAGTTTCTCTCAGAGAGGCTGAGGATGGGACAGGCACTCAGAATCTGACTGACTTCTTTCTAAAATGCATCCCCTGGTTGGATTTTATTAGCTGATAATAGAGGTACAATATTATAACCACTACATTTCTTTATTTTAAATTTTAAATTTTTCTATATTTTTATTAAATCTTAGGATTTTCTTTTAAGTCTTTACATTTCTTATTCCATTCTAATAAACAAAATCTTGACTGAGGCCTTGAAACTCTAAATGTTCCCAATTACTAGTTCCAGTAACAAAAGGACCCCTGAGCAGATAAGAGGATTATTGATGCATGTGCAGTACAAGAATACTAAACATTAAAACCATTCAGGAACTTTTTAGATAAAGTTGGAAACTTAAAACATTTACAAAAATGAGATATGTACTTAGTAGTCTTTATTGTTTCCTTTTGGGGTCCTCTGCAACAAATACAAAACCTGTAAAACTAATCTTTCTTATCCCCCGAAAGCCATGAATAAAGGAAAACAAACCCCCACAAAATAACACATAATACTTTTGAGACATTTGGCCTTTAACTTGTTAAATTATTTTCTGAAGAATGTAGCCTTTAACTGTGTAGTAATTGACTCTTGTAGGAAATGGTAGTCAAAATTAAATCTGTAGCTTTGGAAAAATTAGTGGTCTTTTTTGATGGACTTTTTAGTGAATAACCATAAACTGTGTTTTTGTGTTTTTCTGGTTTATAAATAAAGGAAAGTAGAATGACGACTAGTATTAAATAAATAACTGGCCTTAATGAAAAGCATATGACATTTATATCCAGTTTGGATCTGGAAAGTAATAAGAGACGTCTCCATCATTTCTACCTAACAACCAAAATAGGATACAAAATAATGGTTTTTAAAAACCTCATCAGAGAGCTAAGGACAGAAATAAACCTAAATAAACCAACATCCAGAAAGTGACAGGCCTTTTATAGGAAAAAATAGACCCATGATTACTTCCATCCTTGGTGGAACTGTATGAGCAGATGAATTCTCAAAAGTTTTTTTTTTTTTTTTTTGAGACGGAGTTTCGCTCTTGTTGCCCAGGCTGGAGTGCAATGGCACGATCTCAGCTCACCGCAACCTTGCCTCCTGGGTTCAGGCAATTCTCCTGCCTCAGCTTCCTGGGTAGCTGGGACTATAGGCACGCACCACCATGCCCAGCTAATTTTTTTATTTTTATTTATTTATTTTTTTAGTAGAGACGGAGTTTCACCATGTTGACCAGGATGGTCTCAATCTCTTGACCTCGTGATCCACCCGCCTCAGGCTCCCAAAGGGCTGGGATTATAGGCGTAAGCCACTGTGCCCGGCCTCTCAAAAATTTTTAACAGATTTGTAGCATCAAGTGTAGGCTGATGTGACAGATTAGAATCCAGAGGAGCCTAACCCACAGAGCAAAGCACTATCTACCCACCAGCTTTTACTCAAGTGTTTTCACTGAGTGAAGCAGGAGATCATAGAAGGAAACTTGAGAGAGATACTTCAAATGAAATCTGCAACACATCAGAAAGGTGGTGTGTGAGGTGTGTGTGTTGAGGGGATGAGGTAGAAGAACTGAGCACTCTATTACAAAATAATCTAAGAGCCCCTTTCCAAACTGATTCTCTGTAAGGTTTTGAAGATGCTAATTTGCTGGGTCTTCACAGTCTAGGGCAATGGCCCACCAAGGCTAGGCTGGGGAATGGGTATTAGAGCTGAAAGTTGTCTTCTTAGGTACATAAAATAGTGGGTGAGAGCAAAGAGACTTCCCTCCCTGCCCCCAAGAGGCCGTAAAGCTGGGAGAGATCTCCTGTATCTCCTGAAGCTGGTGGATCAGCTTTGAAGCAGAGGGAGGATGCTAGGATCTCATCTTGGCTCAGCTCTATTAGTAGATGAAGGAAAACTGCTATCTCTCAAAGTATTTGATTGAAGCCTGTGGCAGTTGATTTAAACTAAAACTGCCGCAAAGGCTAGACCCAACTTATCAACTACAGCTACAGCTCTCCAGCAGCCTGACAAAGAAAGGAGTGGGTATGCCTCTTTCTTGAGGAAAATATTCTTGAATTTAGACTCTACTGTTCTTTCATACAAACTGTTTGACCTGCAATCAAAGATTATACGACATACCAAAAAGTGAGAGAGAAATGTGACCCACAGCCAAGAAAATAAATGGGCTCAGAGATGGCCCAGATCTTGGAATTATGAGGCATTCATTAATAAGAATCTAGTGGAGAAGATGGAAAATATGTCTGAAAAGCTGGGAATTTCAGGGTGACTTAAACTGGTAAAATACCTCCATTGCTAGACCTTGAGGTATTTAATTAAATAATACTTTCACTCTTATTATAAGGTATTCCTTGTCTCATAATTTATTAATTTAAGGCAAATAGATAAATTTATGCTGTATTATTATGTCCTTTAATTGTACTAAAAGCAGAATCTTAAGGTACATTAATAATTTAATTTGTAATAGTTATAATTTTTCATAAAAACAAATTACATGGTTGTTTACTGAGCAAAGTCTGTCTTCTCTTGAGTTGTTAAATCAATGAGATGCTCATCAAGAAGCTGTTTGGTGTACATCTTGTAGTACTGGATAGTTTACAAAAAAACATATTTTGATAGAGGGATGAATGAATAGGCAGAACACAGAGGATTTTTAAGACAGTGTTGGCTACATGTCATTAAACATTTGTCCAAACCCACAGAATGTACAACAAACAATAAAAGCAAACCCTAATGAAAACTATGGACTCTGAGTGATAATGATGCAAAGGTTCTCAGTTGTAACACAGGTTCCACACTGGAGGGGGATGTTTATAATGGATGCTGTGCATGTGTTGGGGCAGAGGACATATGAGAAAATCTGTTCCTTCTTCCTGCTTGTGATATGAACCTAAAACTGTTCTAGAAAGAAGTCTTAAAAAATATGTTTATCCATTTTGGTCACATATTTGGGAAAAGCACCATGGAACATTAACTGGCTATTGAATGGGACGAGAGCTAATTATATCCTTCTTCTTGGGTCTTACTTCCCTAGAGACATCTTATTTAAGAAAACAAGAAGAATAATTTAAGACATTTTACACTAAACTCTATTCTGAATCTCACCAAACTCTATTCTGTTACATTATAGGTTTCCTTAGCATTGTTATTTTAAACAAGATCTTAATAATCATTCAGTTGTTTCTTTTGTGCATTTGGTGTCTAATTTCGTTATTTCAGAAAATGAATAAGCTTGACTTAGCAAGGGGGTTGTCTTTCTTTTAAAAAATATTCTTAAATATGCAAGCATCAAAGGGAACAGACAGCATGACAAACTGAGATACTAGGGAGTGAATACTTCTAAAATGATTTGCTTTTAGTCAGAAACCCTATTGCTAAAATACATCATTTAGAAACTGTTTTAATACTTAAATTCTGTATTCTGACCTGATGGGAATAGAAACTATGTATCTTTCACTGTGCCCAGCAAATAAGCATATTCAAAACCTTAAGTTACTTGTTAACTTATAAATGTACTTTTAAAAATGAAGGACATACTGATATTTACAGTATTTCATTTACATTATGGAGTGATCTATAACGTAGAATTTTTTCAGAAAGCAGTCTTCTCTGGAGTTATAATTTCCCTGTAGTTATTTCTCACAAAATCCCTCTAAATTTTATGGCTGTTTTGCATAAGATGCCCCTAAGATATTTGGCACTGAGCCTGGAGTTTGAGCATTAATATTATCTTTTTCTTGATTCTTATTGCCTCCTGATTTTAATAAGTAGCTGACTGTTCCTGCAGGGCCAAATAATCACTTTCATTGTTCTGTCCAAGAATGTTATTAGATTGGGTTTATTTATATAAGTCTGTGAGAAATAATATTTGATTTTTGTTTTAAAGACTCATTATTAACAACAACAAAAAAAGTGTTCCTTTTACGATCAGCCTTCTCATTGGTTCATATTCTAAGGGTACCTCAGGCAAACTGTGACTAAGCACTCTAAGGAAAGTACTGATTGCCAACTTGGTACCATGAAACTCTTTTCTGGGGTTTCCATTAATGATCAATACATGTACTTATAGCTGTACTTATAGCACTTTTTCTGAGCATCTCATCAGAATATTATTTCATAATGTCAGGTATTATTTAAAAACATTACCTCTCCCTTCACCCCTTCATCAGTCCCCTGCTACTTCCATTGTGAGGGGGCCATCCTTTTGTTAGAACTAATTCCTACACCTACTTTATCTGGAAAAATTTCTTTGTAGCTTGCCATTACTTGAGATGAGTGAAATGAGTATATCATCACCAGCCCAGCAGGCCTACAAACAAATTTAGGCACTGTATTCATGGCAATTGAAAGGAAATTTTTTAATTTTAATTTTTATTGATTGATTGATTGAGATGGAGTCTTGCTCTGTCACCCCGGCTGGAGTACAGTGGTACGATCTTGGCTCATTGCAGCCTCTGCTTCCTGGGTTCCAGTGATTCTCCTTCCTCAGCTCCTGAATAGCTGGGATTACAGGCATGTGCTATCATGCCCAGATGATTTTTGTATTTTTAGTAGAGATGGGGTTTCACCATGGTGGCCAGGCTGGTCTTGAACTCTCTATCTTGTGATCCATCCGCCTTGGCCTCCCAAAGTGCTGGGATTATAGGTATGAGCCACCGTGCCCAGCCTTAATTTTAATTTTTAAAAGTAGCCAGTTGATCCTTTGATGTAAAAATCTACCTGTCAGTGAACTCAGCACAGAGCAATGTGTTCTTAGGTAGACTGTAATTTGAAGCAGATATTAGATGTTATGTAGACAGGAACTACATGGCAAATGAGTTTCATGTTTTATTTGTAGAAATCTGGGCAGCAAATGAGCTGGCATTGGTTGGAGTGTTTTATTAACCCTATTTGCATTTTGACTATTGCTATATAAAACTTAAGGTCTCATTATTATTTTTGATAATATATTTTTAGGCCTACCTATCTAAAAAGAAACTTCATATGGAAAGGTGTTTTCACTAATTGTATCCCATCTAACACACAATATATTATGTTTTGTAACTTAATATAAAGGAGCAATTTTTAAAGTCTTCTTTATCCCATAACTGGACCTATTCATTACATAATTCTAATCCATTGGGTAATTTTAGTATTACCCACTAGAAAACGTTTTGTTTTGATATTACTGAAGAGTTTTGGGAGAAAGCATGTGGCCAAGAATGTCTACATTTAGTATTATAGAGATATACCCTAGGTATTGGAGACGAAAGAAACAGATGTTATTTGTGGCCTGCTTTAGTTGTTTTCCATAAGTAAAATTGGGCATCACTACTGCTGGAAGACAAACAGATATAGTGTGCTTGACAAAAGGATCACTTTTTCTTCTGTCTGCTGCTGATTAGCAGTTGAAATGTAGTCATCATTGGAATATTTACAAACCACACATGCTTTGCTGTTGGTGTTTTTCTTATGTCCTAGTTTTGATTTTTTTTCTTTTTTCCCTTGTTTTTTCCATCCTCTTACCTACCCCATTCACTTATACTTGTAAAATGGATCTAAAGATAAGAAATTTTAGGACAAGTTTTCTTCATTATGATATGTGATATTTAGAAATATGTATTTTTAGCAAATAGCAATCTGGATTTGGGAGGATTGGTGGTAGATAGGTCTGTCATTACCATCTTATTTTATTTCATCCTCCTCCCACCTGCCTTTCTCCCCATCAGCAGGATCATTATGATGGTCATCATCATCATGTGAATCTTAGAGAAACTTCCTAGGTACTGAAGTGAAATTCACTTTTAAAAAATGTGCTCCATATACTTTTCTTCCTGTTTTTTTTTTTGTGATTATTTTTTCTTATTTGAAATCCCCTCACAACTATAGTGCTATCTGAAATATTCTATGTTAGGTAGTTTCCTTATACCTTGTGTTCTTTTTTGTGTGTGTTATTTAGTACTTGGTTTTCTGTGAATTTCCTTTGCATTTCTTGTTTTTATCTGCATGAATTCTTTATGAATCTCTGTATGAATTTCTGTTTTTTCTTATTCTTTCCCCTAAATCAAGACATTTGTTGAGGGGTCAGTAAAGTAAAATGTCATAGAGTTTATGTGTATTTGGTTATCTTTAATGTCAGGACGTTCATATTTTATTTAGTTGGAAGACATGATGGATAAGCTGTGGATAAGTACCTAAATACGTAAATGTATATACATATTGGATAGTTTACTGTTGCTGAAACCGTGTTTCTTAATTCCTCCAGGAAAGAAAGGAGAGGCTATCCAAATTTGAATCTATTCGTCATTCAATTGCTGGAATAATTAGGTCTCCAAAATCAGCACTGGGCTCTTCGGCAGTAAGTAGGATTAACTCTCTTTGCTACTGAAAATGGTCATTGTCTATCTTCTTTCTGATATACTGATGTGTGTGTGTGTGTGTGTGTGTGTGTGTGTATGTATGTAGGTATAAATAAATTTGTACTTACAAATGGAAAGGTAAGTGCATAATCTTTTTGTGTGCATATCAGTCTGTCTATATATGTATATAGTAAAACCCTATGTAACGTTAACATAGGAAAGACAGAAATAAACTTGAATTATAGGATTTATGTACTATATACAAATAATTATGAGGAACATTTTATGTACTTTGGGGTATTATTGGGAGAATAGTATAAATAATTCTTTTCTAGTGACGCATAACATTTTTACCATAAGGATTACTCTTTATATTTTAAAAATATATTTGTTTGGCTGGGCGTATTGGCTCATGCCTGTAATCCCAGCACTTTGGGAGGCTCAGGCAGGTGAATCATGAGGTCAGGAGTTCAAGACCAGCCTGACCAACATGGTGAAACCCAGTCTCTACTAAAAATACAAAAATTAGCCGAGAGTGGTGGTGCATACCTGTAGTTCAAGCCACTCAGGAGGCTGAGGCAGGAGAATAGCTTGAACCGAGGAGGTGGAGATTGCAGTGAGCTGAGATCATGCCACTACACTCCAGCCTGGTGACAGAGCAAGACTCCGTTTAAATATATATATGTATATATATATATACATATATATAATATATTTGTTTATATGTATATTCATAGTTTAAAAAACATTTTGGTTATGAAATTGAAATCTGTATGATAGATTAATCATTGAAATGTGGGTTGGACATATCACAGTAGTGCTAGAGTATTAGTAATCTTTAGTAGCAGCAGCCAGCTTGGCCATCTAAGATACACATGAACAAACACACAGAAGCATTTCTCTAAAGCATTAGGTCTTCTATTTATTTAGAGAAGGAGATTTTTTTTCCCTTAAATACAGAGGTACTCCTGTCTATACACTCTATACACTCCCTACAACTACTAGTCTAATTTTGATCCTGATGGATTTACCTATACTGGATATTTCACATAAATAAAATTATACAATATGTGACCTTTTGTATGTAGTTTGTTTCATTTATAATTCTTCCAAGGTTCATTCATGTTATACAGTGTGATAGTACTTCATTCCTTTTTATGACAGAGTAATATTACATTGTATAGATTTATCACATATTGTTTATTCATCATTGGATGGACATTTGGTTGTTTCAGCTTTTTGGCTATTAATGCTGCTATGAACATTCATTTTCATGAGTTTATGTGAATATATGTTTTCAGTTCTCTTGATTGTGAACCCAGGAGTAGAATTTCTGGGTATATGGTAATTCTCTATTTCAGCTTTTGAGGAACTGCCAAAGTGTTTTTCATAGTAATGATACCATTTTACATTCCTATCAGCAATAAATGAATATTTGATTTCTCCGCATTTTTGCCAACACTTGGTATTTCAATTTTTTCGTAATATAGGCATTCTAGTGGATATGCAGTAGTATGTTACTGTAGTTTTAATTTCCATTTTCCTACTGACTAATGATGTTGAGCATTTTTTCATGTTCTTATGGGCACTTATATGTGTTCTTTGGAAATGTGTTTATTACTATTCTTTGCATGTTTTAAAATTGTTCATTTATTGTTGAGTTGTAAGAGTATATATTCTAAAAATAAGCTCCTTATACATGTAATCTACAAATATTTTTCTCACTGTTTGGATTTTTTTTTCCTTTCTTGATAATGTCCTTTAGCATTCTTAAGTTTTTGATTTTGATGAAGAACAATTTATTTTTTCCTTGACTGTGTGTGCTTTTGGTGTCCAAAAAAAAAAAAGTTGTCCAATCCAAGGTTATGCTGATAATTCATTTTTGTTTTCTTCTTAGAGTTTTATGGTTTTTAAATTTTTGTATATGGAGTGAGGTACAGGTTCAAATTTATTTTAATTAATTAATTAATTTATATTTATTTATTTTGATATGATGTTTCACCATATTGCCCAGGCTGGTATTGAATTCCTGAGCTCAAGTTATCCTCCTTCTTTGGTCTCCCTAAGAGTTCAAATTCATTCTTTTGCATATGGAAGCATATTTAACTTAAAATCTTTAAAATGCAACAAATATGAATCACTGTTTATACAAATAAATATACAGAAATTAGAATGTTAAAGCATAATTTTAAATAAAATAAAGCAAATGCATTATAGGTAGTAAAATGAAATAAGAATTAATCATAATGTTTTTTATTGGCATATTGATTTGCCTGTTTTTAACAGTATCATTAAAATGTAGAGCTCCCTTTAAAGACAGTCTAATGGAACACTTAGATCAACAATCTTGATAGAAGAAAGAACTTAAGGCTTTAGCTAATAGTTGAATTTATTTTTATCTGAATATTGTATTTGATGTCATCAGTTGTTTAATATTTATTGTTATGATCAGAATCGTATTTTAATATATCAGCTACAAGTATGTGCTTTCCTTTCCAGTGTACTAAAGGGTTTAAAAACACTATTAGTAGTATCTCAGACAACTGAGACTACATTCACATTAGCTTCTTCCCATCTTAAGGAGATTATAATTTTGCATTGAGAACTATTCTTCAGAGATTGCCTCTGAAGCTAAGGCCAGAGGTGTTAAAGCTTACTGCAATCATGAGGGTCCATTTCAATTGAAAGCCTTTTAAATCATATTATATTTAATGAGATCTATTCCAGGCATGTCAAGAATATTGTCCTTTCTCTAGGGCCATCTATCTACTGCAGAATTTGTATAATTAGTGGCTGAGCAAATCACTTGTTGCATCTTACAGCCAGTCATGAATACTAGTTGTATCACTGATATATCGAGTGAATAATGTAGCACTCTGATAGTAGCACTCTTTGAAAAAAATCCTTTAAAACAAAAATAAAGCACATTTTGGTCCAAATGATTTGTTCTTTATGTAGCTATCAGAAGAATTATTAAAGTATTCAACAGCAGTCTCTTTAAAATTCATATACACTGTGTTGGCATAGATGTTATTTTAATTTTAGAATTACTTCTACTGGAATTTAGAAAATCAAAATATTGGAAAATAAAAATGTGCTTCCTTTTATATAGAGTAATATTGTAAGTAAGATTTGCTTGCTTGCTTGCTTTTTAGAAATGTCATTCTGTTCTGTTAAGTTGTACATCAGTTGTAATATAGTGTTATGATGCTTGGCTTCCACTAGTGGCATAGGGGAATGTAACTATCTTTGTGTATAACATAAACTGCTTGTATTTTTTAGTGTTCTTCTTTGAGTCTAGAAAAGTGGCCTTGTACTTCTTTTAATAAAGGCATGTTGTTAAGTTCAGGTTAAATAGTATACATTTTAAATCTGAGTTGTTTTTTGTTATTCTTAAGGTCTTAATTTACCTTCCTCCCTATTCATTAAGATGTAAAGAGTGATTAACAAGGAAAAATAAAGTTGTTTTGCATTATATTACTCCTACACACTGAATTCTGTCATGTTGAGGAAAATTAAGTATTATTCTATTAATTGCAAGTTTTGAATCATTTGCAGTATCACGTAATTTTCTAAAAGGACTTATTGAGATTGATATTCTATAATTTGTACTGTAGAAGAGCAAATTTATCATTTATGTGTTTGCTCAGATGCTTAACACAGGTGACAGAGATCATGTCAGACTGATAGTATAGTTTACATAGGCAATCCCAACTTGTTAAATTTACTGAAATGTGATTGCATATTGACACAGTGTAATGATATAGTAGTATTAGTTTAAATGTGTGATAAGATATTGGCACTGAATATAGTTAACTGATGAAAATGTGTTCTTATATTGTGACACATTTTATGTGTAAAATATATGAGCTTAAGGAAAGAATATTTGATACTGAAAAAATAAAACTATAGCAAAAATGTGGTAAAGTGATGAAAGAGGATTAGTGAGAGTCACAGGCACAATAGGAAAAGTAACTGGGTAAAAATAACAAAGAGAGAAAAGCATGTCATTACCAATAAAAGATGAGTAAGGGAACTAAAGAAGTCGGCAAAAAAGAAGTTGGAGGAAACCAGAAGGTACTGAAGGAAGCAGAACTGTTAGAAAGAAAGGAAGGTAAAAGAAAATTTTGGTAAAGATAGTGTCTCTTATCAAAGACCCAGGAAGGGGTACAAAAAGACAGTCCAGGAAATGGGAAGCTGTGGAAGTAACCTGATAATTGAGTTTGCTGAGTTGTTTATTTTTGTTTGTTTAATGTAAGTTTTAGAAAGAATTGTATATTAACACTCATCTCTGATTAGCATGTAATTCTATATAGCTTTGATGCTAAAGAACAGTTTTATTGTTGCCTAAAAACCAAACAAATTTAAATTCTCAAATACTGTAGTAGAAAAAATTGTTAAGAAATTTATGAATAAGAGTTTTGTGGCTAGTTTTATTATAGAATGCAAATATTAGGTAAAGTATGTTTTTGGTTAATGATATCAGTACATGAAAAAACTGCCAATTCAGCTTTATTGCTAAAAAATAAGAATTTGTAGAATTATAGCTAGTCATTTAGTGTCAAAGAACCACTATTTTAACTTATTTGCAGAATACTTCAGACAAACAGGCTAATTCCTGTTTGTCTAGCCTGAACACAAATGATCCTGGGGTACAAATATCCAAAATACCTTATTTTTCATTATTTTAAAATTGATTCAGTAGATTCAAACTATAACTATTTAGAAATTTTTTAAAACTGGAAGAAAGAACATTATATTTAATTTTCATTTTATATTAAACATTTAGTATATCTGTATAAATTAAAACATTATGTTTACTTATCAAACTAGAAATGGCATAAAATACATTTTCCTACCTATGATTACACTTCCCTTTCACTGAAAATAAGTTTTGCTAATGTCAGGCACATTCAGTAGATCAGTGTTTCCCATCTTTTGTAAACATTTGATTTTTCATCCCCTCCCAAAATTCCTAAGTAATATATAACTTTAAAATGAAAGGGGTCTTATGGAATTAAAAAAGAATAAATTTGTAGGGCCGGGTGCAGTGGCTCATCCCTGTAATCTAAGCACTTGGGGAGGCTGAGGCGGGCAGATCATGAGGTCAGGAGTTCAAGACCAGCTTGGCTAACATGGTGACATTCTATCTCTACTACAAGTACAAAAAAAATTAACTGGGTGTGGTGGCATGCGCCTGTAATCGCAGCTACTTGGAAGATCGAGTCAGGAGAATCACTTGAACCTAGGAGATGGAGGTTTCGGTGAGCAGAGATTGTGCCATTGCATTCTAGCCTGGGTGACAGGGCAAGACTCCATCTCAAAAATAAATAAATAAAAATTTATAGAGATAGGGTCTTACTATATTGCCCAGACGGGTCTTGAACTCCTGACTTAAGCAGTCTTCCCACCTTGACCTCCCAAAATGCTGTTACAGGCTAGAGCCACTGTGCCCAGTCAAGTCTTAATCCAGTGCTTTAGACCGCTTGGCTACTCTACTGACTGAGTCTTATGGAATTTTTGAGAAATATTTAAAATCTTGTGAATTACTCATAGTCACTCCAATATATTACTAAACTAGATTTGGAATAATTGGTTAGAGTATTAAATTAATGTTAATAACTAAATTTACATAAAAATAGAAAAGACAATTAAATGTCATTTTTATGGTTGTTAAAAATTCAGAATTTAAAAAAGTTAGTGTTGAAGTTTTATTTAGATTGTTCAAGCTCAGTAAGAGGTTTACTTGTATATTTCCAATGCTGTTTTATTCTCATTTTGCTTTTTTCAACATGGTTTATTGGGTAATTAATTTTAATAGAATCCAGACCAGATTTAAAAAAAAAACACTTTTTGTTTTGCTTTCCAAAAAGAAGTGTACCTTGTTACTCAGATGATTGAGTAAAGGTATACAAATCTTCATTACATACTTGAGAATTAGCCTGGACTAGGTAAGGAGAAAAAGTAATCTGTTTTTCTTTCCCCAAGAAAAAAATATTTTCTAGTGTTGCCTCCTTATTGCCTTTTTATTTAAAATAATCTCTTTTCACTAATTCCAGTATGTTTTTGCTGAACTATTCTGTAGGAACAAGATCTAGGGAAAATAACTGGCTAAACAGCTAGCCCAATCAATCAGAACTTATTAAATACAGCTTATTAAATGTACTGGATTCATTTAAGTTTTAAAAAGGAGGCTTCCCTTCTACCCCCATATCTTTGGCAAAAAATCTCAGATAATTTACTAAAGAAGAAAAACCTGTCTCCTGAAGCTGAGAAAGATGGGAATATTTGAGGTAAAAAGCTTCCTTTCATCTGTGATGTCATTATGATGGGCTCCTGGGATATTGCGTTTTGTTGCTGATACATCCTACATATATTATTATCAAGCTTGTAAAATTGTATTGGAATTTTATTGAAATCATATTGATAAAAATATTCCTTCCAGTGCTTCCAGACAAGTCTTTGAAAGACTTGATATACCCAGGCAAGGGATATGTGTGACTTTTCCCTGTGTATGTGTGTATACACGTGTATATACACACATACACTCACAGTAAGTTCAGCTTACATTTCATAACACTGTTGTATAGGGGATGAGGAATAACAGATTTTTGAGCTTCCCTTCCTATTTCAAAGAAACTAAGAAGCCTATAGAACTGAAGTGTGATCTTTATGAGATAGCAATATAAGTTCCTTACTATTCAGTTTTTTAAAAACATAGCAAAACTCAGATACTTTCTCCCAAACATGTATGACTTTTCCCCCAAACATATTCTTCATCATATGCTTAAATGAATTTCGTGGAGTAATGGCTGAGCTTTTGTACTTCATATACCTAAACCGTAATTAGTTCATCAAACTCTGCATTCTCTCAGTTGGAAATAAATGCAAATTTGGAAGGATGGGTTGGCTAGGACAAGAAATCAACATGTAGCATCCTTGTTTGGGATACTTGCTTGGGTTACATACCTTGTTTGGGATGTAGACCTTTTTGAGAGACAATGACAAAAATAAGTCCTTTGCAAAGATGCTGCATCAAATTTCTTATATTCAGTAATAACTTTTGAATAAATAAGCACTTTTGCTATTGGTGAGACAGAAATATTTATATTATAGTAAAAATTTCAGGATTTACTATAATTAGATGCACAGTGATAAAATTTTAAAATAAAATTTTTGATTCTAAAAACAAAACATTTGATTTTTGATAACTTCTTTAATAATTGTAAATTATTAGTATTAGTATACATAGAAATGTTAATTTCATGTAGATTTAGTGTTTGTTTTTAAAAGCAATGCTCTTTTACTTCATATAGTTCTGGGTAGTTCTTTAGATAGTTTGTTCTTTAAAACAATATTTAGGAATACATTAAAACTTTTTTTGAAATAAACTATCATCTTATAAATATGATGTAATAATATTTATCATAGTTTGCACAGAAATCCAAATACTTAGTTTACCAAAATTTTCATGTATAGTCACAACCTAAATATATTTTAAAAATTGAAAAATCTTATTTAGTGCAAGTGGAAGGAGTAAGAATCAGAATGTAGACTCTTCTTTGAGGTCTGTTTGGGACTTTTCAAGTTTTTTTTGTTTTGTTTTGTTCTTTTAACTAACAGAATGGGTTTTGGATAATATGAAATAGAACTTTGAGCAGTAAGTTTTGAGCCTCTTCAGTGGTATGAAACAATGAAGGCTATATTCAAAACTATTTTTTACTTAATACAAAATTACTATACTTTGGCCCTACATAGAATTTATGTCAGCCTGTAAAACTTCATATATGAATATTTGCTTTTCATTTATTATTAATTCTGATTTTTCCAATTTATAAATTACTTTCTCATGAGGCAATGTCCGTATTGTATTTTGAGAACCTTAAAAGTTAGTGCAAATTATTGCACCGTATCCACAGAGTACTCTCTATCTGGTACAGTTTAGTTCCTGTGTGCCATAAAAAGAACAACAACAACATTTTTAATTGTAATCAGAAAATGTGTGATTTATTCTACTATCAGCACATTTCAAGGAAATACAGTCACCTCTTAATTATCTCTGCCTTGGTGTTAGCATTTGGCCTCTTAAAATAACAGATAATTTGCTTTTTCTGCCATGCTCATGGTTTATAACCCTTCCTTGTTTTTGCCATGTGTTTGTAATTGTATGTTGGTGGTTTTCAGTGATGCTGTCTCTCCCAGGGCTTTATCTATCTTTGCTGTGTAGAAGCAGGACCAGCTATGTGGCACAGGTAAGTCAGATGTGTGAAGATAAGGACAGGAAGGCACAGCAGCAAGGCAGCATCAAATAAAACGTGAGATAGTGTTCCTGGAACATGTGACATTGCTCACAACCTCTGTGATCAAGAGTTAATTATATGAAAAAGAAATAACTTAGCTTTTCATTTACATAAAACTTAAGTTGTTTTGTGATACACTTCTCTGTTATTTCCCCGTTTCGTCATAATTTCTCTGGTTGATAAAATTTAATATATAGATTTATTTTAGGACATGGTGAATAAAATTGTCCATGCTAACTCTAAATGCTAATATTGTAGCTACCGTTGCATGATAGATAAGACAAAGTATTGAAGCATATGTGTTTGTGGTAAACTTGAGCACCAGTACTTGAAAAGATATTTTCTTTAGCAATTATGAACATTTTAGGTTCATCATATAACTTTTAATTGGTCAATTAAAGGGAGGAACATTTGTAAGAAGCTTTTATATTTGCTATGAATATTATTAGAAAATAGTGTTTTCTCTAATTGAGTTTTTTTTTTAATATTTGTTTAAGTTTTCTGATATGATCTGCAACAGTGAGAAGCCTCTGGCAGAACAGGACTGGTACCATGGTGCAATTCCCAGAATAGAAGCTCAAGAACTGTTAAAACAACAAGGAGACTTCTTGGTGCGAGAGAGTCATGGGAAACCTGGTGAATATGTCCTTTCTGTATATTCTGATGGACAGAGGAGACATTTTATCATACAATATGTTGATGTACGTTTTCAGTTTAGTTCATATGTATATTTTGATGTAGTTCATTTAATCATTATATTAAAATAATGAATGGTTTCTGATTAATGCCTGCAAAACGTGAAATTTAACACTTATTTTTTTTCTGAATTTCTTAAATACAGTACTTCAAAATTTACTAACATTTAAATACTTTTAAAGAAACATGTATTTAGCAATATTTTAATTTAAAATAGTGTTTATAAAACCAAAATATATAGCTATTTAAAATATGTTGTTAAATTTGAACATTAAAGATATTTCGAATTGAAACCTAAAACAATGTGATTATCATAAATTTTTTTTTCAGGAAAAACTTAAGTTTATGAAACTTGTACTTTTGAAATTGGAGCTTCAAATTGCTTTTAGAATGGTGCCATGAAATAATTTTAAGAAATTTTTTACCCAGTAGTGATAATGAAATTTCTTAATGAATGGGATGATTATTGAATTGGTTTTTGAGTCATTAAAGATTAAGTTTTTTTTTTCTCTTTTCTTTTTATTCTTAATTACCATTTTATTCCCTTTCTTATAATTAGTGTGGTCCAGGTTACCAACCCTCCCTTTTGGTTTATGCTTTTTGTATGCTATTACGTAAAGACATCCTTTTAAATTTTCCTTTAGAAGTCGTATTCATTTCATATTTAATTGGAATTTGACTGTATCTTTATGTGAGATAGGAAGTAAATATTATTTTCAAAATATAGAGATCTGATTTTTATTGAATTTACAAAAATTGAATTTATTAAAATTGTCAATTTCTACAACAACTCATACTTTTGTTTCTGCATTGTAGAGTCATTTTGAAATGAGTATATATAGTTTTTCTTCTTTTATATATAAGCTGTTTATTGGCATTCAAAATAAATAGAAATTAATGAAGAATTAAAAATAGTCTATTAACATTGATTATTCTAAAGCTAATTTATTTTTTTGAAATTTGTTTAAGTATTGCTAAACTACTTTCTATATTTGTTACATTTCTTTATTGAGCCTTAAACAGATGAAGTGTAATTTCAGAATTTAACTTTACCCACTAAGGTATTTCAATGTTTTTGGCACATGAAGGAATTGATGCCTCTATTTGTTTTCCATTCCCATTATTTCAAATGGCATGCATTTTCAAGATTGGTATCTGAAGGATTTCACTTTATGTCTAGAGACTTGTGTGATACTATTTGCTTTATAAAAAATTGAACCATGATGATTAGATGAAGCTGAGGGCTTCGATAATTTAGTAACAGGTATATGTACACACACACAAACACACATGTGCGCACACACGCACATGCACCTCTTACTAAGATATGTGTATATATATATATATATATATAATATATCTCTATATTTCTTTTTGGGATGACATTCACATACCATACAATTAATCATTTTAAAGTGTAGGATTCAGTGGCATTTAGTACATTTACATCTAGTAATTATAGCTAAATGAAAGTAGATACCATCTAATGGGTTAAAAGGAATATATCCATTAAAGTATTTCCACTATCATAATGTTCACATTATTTGTAAATTTTGCATAGTATTCAGACCTCAACTTGATAATCATTTTTTTCCCACTTGCATACATCTAACCTACTGTTTTGAAAACTATGCAGTTTCTAATAGTGTCATTTTTTATTTCCTTGGCAAATTCTTTTTTGTAATTTGTATATATATGTCTTTAGGTTATGAATGTAGGTAACCTACTCTACTACAATTTGTGACCATGTTGGCAATATTTATTACATGGTATGAGAATTGTGGAAGGAAAGATTGTAGATAAAATATAAACTTGTTAATCACAACTTATATGAATATTTCATTTTATTTTGCAGGCTCTAAATGTAACTATTTTTGAAATATACATTATGTTAGACTGAAATATTTATCTTTTTTATCACTTCCAGTTTAAAATTTAACTATAAGAATTTAAATTAGCATTCATAGAAACAAAAAGGAAAGGGTCAACTTGCAAATTATTGCTTGTTTTTAATATTCGCATTTTGTTTTAAGTGGCTAAAAGAACAGTATATGCTAAAAATACGATGTTATAAGTTCTCATTTGATAGTTTTATCTGGTTTCCTTCTGTCACTGAAATTTTTCGAATATCACTGTTAAAGATGAGAACATTTATTTTTCAGAAAATGCCTCAGATTTTCTGCTGCCTAATTTTATTCTAGTGAGTTTTTGCTATATAATGTTGAACTCCTCAAGCAGTTGCAAACAGTTTAAGATGATATTGACAGCTTTAATTCTTTTTTATTCTGTAGGTGAATTCTCCATGAGCTAAAATTATTTATTTCCTCATATACCTGTTGCCTAGAAGGGGTCAATAAATGGGGAAATTCATTAACATATATAATGAGTACCTATTGTAGTGTAATGAAGGAGTTTATATTATAGAATCTGTAAATTAATGAGGTAACAAGTGTTCTAAGAGAGGAGGATATAAAGTAATACAAGATTTTAGAAGAGGGAAAATATTAAATGGTAGATCAATAAAAAAAAAGCACTGAATTTGGAGACAGAACACTTGGCTTTCAGTCCCAGCTCTGTCCTTATTTGTTGTTCACACCCAGCTCTGTCTGTGGTCTAGGAAATAAAGGGGGTTGATTTCTTAAAGATTTTTTGTGAGAATCAAATCAGTGAATACATACTTTGCAGGATGTAAAATTAAATAAACCAGTAAGGCAGTGTAGAAATGTGCACTCAAGACGTTGAATACAACATTTAATACAAAATACTAATAGACATTTCTAAAAAAAGCTGTGCAAATGAGCAATAGGTATTATGAAGGATGCTCAATGTCACTAATCATCAGAAAATTACAAATTAAAACCACAATAAGTTATCATTTTATCCTAGTTAGAATGGCTACTATTAAAAAGACAAAATTAGTAAGTGCAGGCAAGGATGTAGAGAAAGGGGAACTCTTATTATACACTGTGGGTGGGAATGTAAATTAGTAAAATCTTATGGAAATCGGTATGGAGATTTCTCAAAAAGCTAAAATAGAACTGCCATGTGATCCAGCAATCCCCCTACTGGGTATTTATCCAAAGGAAAGTAAATCAGTATACCAAAGGGATACCTGTACTCCTATGCTTATTGTAGTACTATTTACAGTAGCGAAGATAAGGAATCAATCTAAATATCCATTAACATTTATTATTTGGCTGGTGATTTGATAATTGAGTGTGTGCCAGTACACGTACCATATACTGGGTAAAGTGGTTTGCATGTTAATACTTATTCAACCCATACTGTTACTCTGTGAGGAAATACAAGTATTATCTCGGTTTAACTAATGAACAGCCTGAGATACTGAGAGATCTTGCTCAGTGTTTTACGTACTTAGAACGTATATTATTAGAAATAGAAATATATTAGTACCTTCAGCATGAAATGTTCTTAAGCAGCAGTGCTAATATATCATAGGATGTCTGCCTACTATGTACAAAAGTTCTTTAAGCAATGTATTAACAACTGCTTTGAACTGACTGAAACACTAGCTTCCTTGAGTTGACTTATACTCCATAGTTAAAGAATACTAATGAGAGTTTGTTCATCACTCAATGAAACAGATGTATTCATTTAAAAAGTTTTATATAAATTAAACTTTGATACATTGAATCTTTTTTTATTTTATAGTATGGAAAAAGAGCTTTGAGTTTTTAAACTTCAAAATGGGAAAGTAATCTTCCAGTAATGCAAATAATGTCGGAATTTAGACGGTTTTAAACATTCTTATTTCTTCACAGTGTTTTCTTAAAATGGGGGTACTCCCATATCTGTATCTGTATATATCTCCTGGTTATGAGAACTATCAGTTGGAAGCTCTTGTTACATTGCATGGCAATGCTTCTTGCATTAAAAAATGTGGCCAATAGGATATTTTTGATCTGCCAGGTTTATTGCTATCAATTTATCCATATGACAACCTACCAATCTGAAATATGAAAACAAGAGAAAAGGGGTCTTGGAGGAGTTTGGGAAAATGGCAGCTTACCTGGTGATATGCAATTAAAAAGTATTAAGATTTGAGCATGTTGATTTGAGCAGTTTTGTCACTGGTGCATCTTATTTCTTCACCAAAGATGTATGAATGAGTGCTTTTGGTAATGAATAATAAATGAGTACTCCACTAAAGAAAGCAAACTAATGCTGTATCAACAAATAGAAAATAAATGATCAGATGTATTAAAATATTTACCATCAGATTGGATATCCTTCCTTATACTTTTGACATTATTTTTGATATTGAAAGTTTTATCAAATGGAACACATTTGTAGACATGTGTAAACATGTATCTTGTCTGTTAACTGAGGTGTATCCCATGCTTTCTTTTCTGTCATTAGCATTTTAACAAAATGAGTTTCAGGTCTGTTTGTTAGATTTTTTTATTTTTCAACAATTTGATTTAGATTTAAACATTGTGGAAATTATTTAATCTGGCACAAGGTAGAATTTTAAAACATGTCAGTTTTATTTATTTATATTTTTGTCATCTTAACCATTTTTAAATGTATAGTTCAATAGTGTTAAGTATATTCCTGTTGTGGTGTAATTATAGTTTTTCAAGAATGGAATTTATCAATGAAAATAGCCTTTCTAAAGCAGTGTCTTCATATTTATTTTACCTTATTATTTTCTCTCCAGAACATGTATCGATTTGAGGGCACTGGGTTTTCAAACATTCCTCAACTTATAGATCATCACTATACAACGAAACAGGTCATCACTAAGAAATCGGGTGTAGTTCTGTTGAATCCTATTCCTAAGGTAAGTGCACATATACTTTTTTCTATGTTTGTTTTAAAAGAATTCCTGGTGAGTTAACATTTCCAACAGTAAATAAAGTTTTTAGATTATTTGCTGGTATCAGAAAAAAAAGTTTTGTTTTTGTTTTTCTGGCTTTTGTTACTAATACAACTAAAACATGAAATTTCTTTGATTTTATTAAAATGGGCTGTTTTCTTATTCAGTACTTGCAAGTATACAAATAGTTTGTTTCTTTCTTTCCTAGTTTTTCTTCAAAGACTTGAGGCTTTTCTTCACTTTATGAGGTTCATACTTTGAAAGGTTCAGGTTATAAAAATTCTAAGTTGTAGAAGTCAAAGAAAATGTCCAGCAATTAGGAATAAATTAGAGTTTCAGTTTGGGATGCTACATTTACAATGTATTATAAGATATTGGAACTATTAAAAACTTGACTACTCTTCACAGAAGCAGTAAACTTGTCTATGTGGAGCCAGGTAGTTGAATAAGAGATTGTCTTAGGTCATTTTTACCTCTAAGATCTATCACAGAAAACACTACTTTCATGTGCTGTACATTTGTCCAATAGGAAATGGGTATGTGGAAGGTTTGTGTTTTAAAGGTAAAATCCTTGGGACTTAAACCAAAATGGAACAATGGAGCTGACTTAATTTCTGAGCACTTTTGATGTTTTAGGTGTTGGGTTGGTATTGGCAAGAGCTCTTTACTTTCGGGACTGTCTAACATGAAGAACGGTGTAGAAATAGGAAAACCATACAAGTTGCTAGATTAATATTTGTTGATATGACTTTTATACATTTAGGTATTGCTTTCAATTTGAAGTAAGTGCCAGTTCCAAGAATGCTGGTACATAGTCCAGATTTAGCGATTTGGAAATTTAAAAAACAATCATTTTATTTTCCATTTTTAGTCTGGGAAATAATGTCTATATATATATATACTTTTATTATATGACTGAATTTTCACTGAGAGGATGACCTTTAATACTTCTCTCACAGAAGATTTTGACAGTTGTTTGTTAAACATTCTAATTCTCTGGCTAAGGAACTGGCTCTTCAATAATTTTCTAGAATTATGAAATTGGTTTATTCTTTGTTAATGTTTTTCTATTCATTTTCTACCCTTAATTACCAAAAACCATAAAAAATTCTTTTTCATTCTGAAATAGATTGTCACATTTTTTCTAAAGCAAATATACATATATTAAAAAGTGTTAAGATTTGAGCATGTTGATATCTGAAGTTTTGTCACTGGTGCATCTTAATTTTTCACCAAAGATGTGTGAATCAGTGTTTTTGGTAATGAATAACAAATGACTACTCCATTAAAGAAAGCAAACTAATGCTGTACGAATAAGGTAGAATAAATGTGAAGGCATTGCTTTAGAAAGGCTACATTCATTGATAAATTTAAATTCCATTCTTAAAAAAAAACAACTGTGATTATATAACAACATGAATATACTTAACACTACTGAACTATACATTTAAAAATGGTTAAGATGATAAAAATATAAATAGATAAATGAAACTCTGACATGTTTGAAAATTCTACCTTGTGCTCGATAAATTAATTTTCACAGTGTTTAAATCTAAATTGTTGAAAAATAAAAAAATTAACAGATTTATATATATATATGTCTTCTAATATTTCCTCTTTCATCTGTAAATGAATGCGATTGTTATATTCCAGTATATATTCCAGTATATATCAGTATGAATAAGGCATTTATTCTTTAGTCAATGTGATCTAGTCTTATGGCTTTATTTACTATTTATACATCAACAATTTGCGAATTTATATTTCTAACTCAGATTTCTCGTTTCCAGAACTCAAATTGTTCTACTTTCCATGTCAAACTGAGCTTATCACTTTTAACTGCAAAATGTGTTATTTCTTTTTAAATAAATGATACCACCAAATACCCAACTTCTCAAGTAATAAATTAAGGGGTCATCTTTGACATCTCTTTCTTCTTCATCACTGCTCTCCCTCTAGCACTCTAGGTTACAATTAAGTATATATCTCTTAAAAATACAAAAATTAGCTGAGGGTAGTGGCACATGCCTGTAGTCCCAGCTACTTGGGGGGCTGGATTGCTTGAGCAATCCAGCTTGAGGTGGGAGGATTGCTTGAGGTGGGAGGATTGCTTGAACCTGAGGGGTTGAGGCTGTAGTGAGCTATGATTGTGCCACTGCATTCCAACCTAGGCAGAGTGAGACCCTGTCTCTAAATAAAGAGTTTTGTATGCTTAATTATTCATGCGGAAGTATGAAATTCACTTCCAGTATATATCAGTATGAATAAACTTCAGTGCAGGAAGATATTTTTTATCTAGATTAGTTTAACAAAATATACAAATAGGAATTCAAAGACACTGATATCCCATTTCAAAAGCTAACCAAATATCTGCATTTGCTGCAGTCTTATTAGCCAAGTCTAAATTGGGAGACCAAATCCATTAAAGAAAGAAATAACAATGCAGATATGAGTTTGAATGGGAATACAAAATTTCATTTAAAGCTATACTCCTTACAATATAAAATTTTCTATAAAACCTTAATAATAGATTCTTTGGACTATTACATGGTTAATTAATGTTTTTCCAACTCCCAACACTTTGGAGTTGATTATCTCATTATCTGATAGAACTAGCTATGAAAATAAATATCTACTGGATGCTGTAGAAGTTTAAAAGGTTATATATGATTGTTTTATGAGGTAGAAGTTTAATGTATATCTGGCTATTAACCTAATTGAAAGTACTGATATTTGAAATATGCAAATCATGATCTCAGTTTGTTGTAAATGTTATACACTAGATTTAAAGGATCATGTTACTTTTTAAATAGAATATCACAAGGCAGAAGCTGTGAGTTCGATAATTTTCAGCTATGAGTACATAACAAATTGATATGGATTTTGTTATGGTGGTAGTGTCTGTTATATATCTTCCTTTGAGTTATTTGTACTCTTATAATTGAATCTATTTCTTGATTTAATTTCTGTAAGAAGTTAATATCTTTTATTATATAAGTATAATGTATTATAAAATATTTAATTTCTATCTTGCTAGACTCATTTTTAGCCTGCATAAAGAATTCCACTTTGGTTTCATTGTAATTTCTATTTCCCATTTATTTTTCTTCCCATTTATCTCTGCTCTTACCCATAAAAATATGTTTATCATCACGATGCCTAGCTTGAGGACAGAATGGCCAAAGTAATCTCTAACTTATCTTTGTATTTTATGCGTATTCACTCAGAGGTACAGAAAACGAGACAGAATTAAATTGTTTAACTTTCTCACTGTATTAAAACTAGTGGGTGCCTGAGCCACCCATCCCTCTCCCTGATTTTTTCTACACTATCTCCAAAGCTTTTGTAAAGATATGGAAGATGGAACAAATCGTTGTAAAGAGGGGTTATTAATCACCCATTATCATCATTCTTGTATTAGCAAACACCTTGGACATGTATATGACCTGTTCTTTACTTAAGTCAGTTTCAACTCAAATGTCACTTCATCAGAGAGGCTGACTCTGACTACTATGTATAAAATAACACATCCATCCAACCCTTTTGCTCCCCCTGCCTCTGCCTTTATTTCTATTCATCATGCTTACGTTTAAGTGACATTATATTATATTTATTTTTTAACATTTTTTCTCCCCCAATGGAAATAACTTCCACAGGGCCACAATTGTATTTAACAATTAGTGTAGCTGACCCAGAGTGATATTCAATAAATATTTGTTGAAGGATTGAATTCACTGAGCAATTGCTACGAGCCCAGGTAATTGCTGAGCTTTTGATATGCGTCATCTCACTTAACCTCACATATTCCTATAAAATATTAATAAAAATTGTTAACCTCATATACTTTTATTGTTGCTGTTATTACTATAAAATATTATGAATGAAGAGCTAACGATTAAAATGGTAAGTGAATTCCTCAAGAAAACAGAACTAATAAGAGGTAGACCTTGGGTTTGAACCCACATCCTTTTTTTTTTTTTGAAGATGGAGTCTTGCTTTGTTGCCAGGCTGGAGTGCAGTGGCACAATCTTGGATCACTGCAACCTTCACCTCGCAGGTTCAAGAGATTCCCTGCCCCAGTCTCCCAAGTAGCTGGGACTAGAGGTGTGCACCACCACGCCCGGCTAATTTTTTTGATTTTAGTAGAGATGAGGTTTCACCATGTTGACCAGGATGGTCTCAATCTCCTGAACTCATGATCCGCCATCTTGACCTCCCAGAGTACTGGGATTACAAGCGTGAGCCACTGTACCTAGCCTGAGCCTACATTCTTAACCACTATCTATTTGTCCAGATTGTAGAGTCTAGACTTCAGAGGCTAAAATAAACTGTTTATTTTAATTAATATGAATGTGAGTTTAAGGAAGTCTCTTTCATTCTATAAAATTTTAACTTGAACAAGATTTTAACATATCAAAAACTATTAGTTACTATAAAAAGAAAAATTATTGAACAGTAATGTTGGATAGGCAAAGCTGTCATTTGAGCTAAAGTATAGGGATTGGTTAAATACTTAAGAAAGACATCTAGTTTAACATTTAAATGGCACTTGTAGAAGTTACTTGCTTTGTTAAGTTTAGTATTTCTTAATATTTAGATGTTTTAAAGAAAGAAACCTCTTTCTGAATGGAAAGTAAAACAAAAAGTTATGATTAAATGTAGATTAGGCTGGGTGTAGTGGCTTGTGCCTGTAATCCCAGCACTTTGGGAGTCTGAGATGGGTGGATCGCTTGAGGTAAGGAGTTTGAGATCAATCTGGCCAACCTAGTGAAACCCTGTCTCTACCAGAAATATAAAAATTAGCCAGGCATGGTGGCACACACCGGTAATCCCAGCTACTTGGGAGGCTAAGGGAGAAGAATCACTTGAACCTGGAAGGCAGAGGTTGCGGTGAGCCAAGATCGTGTCACTGCACTCCAACTTGGGTGACAAAGTGAAATTCTATGTAAAAAAAAAAAAAATGTACATTAGATAGGCAGAGTGCAACTAATTTGAACCTTAGGCAACCAGCTTAAATTCAATAATTGTAATTGTAGCTTTTTACCAAAAATGTCATATAGATTGTCAGTATATTACAGTCAGATTTGTGAGAGGAGAGTAAGTCTCTATGGCTGAAACTACTAACTTGTTCTAGGAAGACAGGTTCATGGCAACAACATTCATGATCATCAAGAAACTATAATTTAAATTAAGTGCACTGTTCATATTGTTAGTTTTAGATGATTTAAAGACTATTTTATCTTTTTTTATTGCACTTTAGGTTCTGGGGTACATGTGCAGAACATGCAGGATTGTTTCATAGATAAACACATGGCAAGGTGGTTTGATGCCTCCATCCCCCCGTCACCTATATCTGGTATTTCTCCTGATGTCATCCTTCCCCAACCTCCACACCCGTCGCTGTTCCTCCCCTAGCGCCCCCAACAGACCCCAGTATGTGATGTTTCCCTCACTGTGTCCACGTGTTCTCATTGTTCAACACCTGCCTATGAGTGAGAAAATGCAGTGTTTGATTTTCTGTTCTTGTGTCAGATTGCTGAGAATGATGGTTTCCAGATTTATCCATGTCTCTGCAAAGGACACAAACTCATTGTTTTTTATGGCTGCATAGTATTCCATGGTGTATATGTGCCACATTTTTCTAGTCCAGTGTATCATCAGTGGGCATTTGGGTTGGTTCCAGGTCTTTGCTATTGTAAATAGTGCTCCAGTTAACATGCATGTGCATATGTCTTTATAATAGAACAATTTATAATCCTTTCGGCATATACCCAGTAATGGAATTGCTGGGTCAAATGGAATTTCTATTTCTACGTCCTTGAGGAATGGCCACATGGTCTTCCACAATGGCTGAACTAATTTACACTACCACCAACAGTGTAAAAGTGTTCCTATTTCTCCACATCCTCTCCAGCACCTGTTGTCTCCAGATTTTTTAATGATCGCCATTCTACTGGCGTGAGATGGTATTTCAGTGTGGTCTTGATTTGCATTTCTCTAATGACCAGTGATGATGAGCATTTTTTCATGTTTGTGGCCTCATACATGTCTCCTTTTGAAAAGTGTCTGTTCATGTCCTTTGCCCACTTTTGAATTTTTTTTTTTTTTGTAAATCTGTTTTAGTTCATTGTAGATTCTGGATAATAGTGCTTTGTCAGATGGGTAGATTGCAAAAGTTTTTTCCCATTCTGTTTGTTGCTGGTTCACTCTAATGGTTGTTTCTTTTGCTGTGCAGAAGCTCTAGAGTTTCATTGGATCCCATTTGTCTATTTTGGCTTTTGTTGCCCATGCTTTTAGTGTTTTAGTCATGAAGTCCTTGCCTATGCCTATGTCCTGAATGGTTTTGCCTAGGTTTTCTTCTAGGGTTTTTATAGTGTTAGGTCTTATGTTTAAGTCTTTAATCCATCTGGAGTTAATTTTAGTGTAAAGTGTCAGGAAGGGGTCCAGTTTCTGTTTTCTGCACATGGCCAGCCAGTTATCCCAACACCATTTATTAAACAGGGAATCCTTTTCCCATTGCTTGTTTTTGTCATAGATCAGATGGTTGTAGATGTGTGGTGTTGCCTCTGAGGCATCTGTTCTGTTCCATTGGTCTATATCTCTGTTTTGGTACCAGTACCATGCTGTTTTGATTACTGTAGCCTTGTAGTATAGTTTGAAGTCAGGTAGCATACCTCCAGCTTAGTTCTTTTTTCTAAGGATTGTCTTGGCCTTGTGGGCTCTCTTTTGGTTTCATATGAAGTTTAAGGTGGTTTTTTTCCAGTTCTGTGAAGAAGGTCATTGGTAGCTTGATTGGGATAGCATTGAATCTATAAATTACTTTGGGCAGTATGACCATTTTCACAGTATTGATTCTTTCTAACCATGAGCATGGAATGTTTCGTCATTTGTTTGTGTCCTCTCTTACTTTCTTGTGCAGTGGTTTGTAATTTTCCTTGAAGAGGTCCTTTGCATTCTTTGTTATTTGTACTCCCTCTAGTTGTAGCAATTGCGAATGGGAGTTTGCTCTTGACTTGGCTCTGTTAGTCTGTTATTGGTGTATAGGAATGGTGGTGATTTCTGCACATTGATTTTGTATCCTGTGACTTGCTGAAGTCGCTTATCAGCTTAAGGTGGTTTTTGGCTGAGATGATGGGGTCTTCTAAATATATAGTCATGTTTTCTGCAAATAGAGACAATTTGCCTTCCTCCTTTCCTAATTGAATCCTCTTTATTTCTTTTTCTTGCCTGATTTCTCTGGCTAGAACCTTCAATACTATATTGAATAGGAGTGGTGAGAGAGGGTATCCTTGCCTAGTGCCAGATTTCAGAGGGAATGCTTCCAGGTTTTGCCCATTCAGTATAATATTGGCTGTGGGTTTGTCGTAAATAGCTTTTATTATTTTGAGATAAGTTCCATTGGTACCTAGTTTATTGAGAGGTTTTAGCATAACGAGCTGTTGAAGTTTATCAAAGGCCTTCTCTGTATCTATTGAGATAATCATTGTTTTTTGGTCTTTGGTTCTGTTTATGTGGTAGATTACATTATAGCCTTGTGTATGTTGAAACAGCTTTGCATCTCCGGGATGAAGCCTACTTGATCGTGATGGATAAGCCTTTTAATGTGCTGTTGCAATCTATTTGCCAATATTTTACTGAAGATTTTTGCATCTTTGTTCATCATGGATATTGGCCTGAAGCTTTCTTTTCTTGTTGACTCTCTGCCAGGTTTTGGTGTCAGGATGATGTTGGTCTCATAAAATGATTTGGAAGGATTCCCTCTTTTTGTATTGTTCGGAATAGTTTCAGAAGGAGTGGTATCAGCTCCTGTTTGTAGAATTCAGCTGTGAATTCTACAAAGAATTTGGTAGAATTCAGCTGTGAACCCTTCTGGACCTGGAATCTTTTTGGTTGGTAGGCTATTAATTTCTGCCTGAATGTCAACCCTTGTTGTTGGTCTATTTAGGGTTTCAACTTCTTCCTGGATTAGGCTTGGAAGGGTGAAAGAAGTTTATACGTTTCTTCCAGGATTACCGGTTTGTGTTCATAGAGTTGTTTGTAGTTATCTCTGATGGTAATTTGTATTTCTGTGGAACCAGTGGTGATATCCCCTTTATCGTTTTTTATGGCATCTATTTGATTCTTCTCTCTCTCTTTCTTTTTTTATTAATATGGCTAGTGGTTTATTTTGTTGATCTTTTCAAAAAACCAGCTCCTGAATTTATTGATTTTTTTTGAAAGGATTCTTTGTGTCTCTGTCTCTTCAATTCTGCTGTGATCTTAGTTATTTCTTGTCTTCTGCTAGCTTTTGAGGTTTTTTTTTTTTTTTATCTTGCTCCTCTATCTCTTTCAATTTTGACGACAGGGTGTCGATTTTAGATCTTTCCTCACTTCTCATGTGGGCATTTTTGCTGTAAATTTCCCTCTAGAGACTGCTTTAAATGTGTCCCAGAGATTCTGGTATGTTGTGTCCTCGTTCTCATTGGTTTCAAAAACATCTTTATTTCTGCCATCATTTCATTTATCCAGTTGACATTCAGGAGCCAGTTGTTCAATTTCCATGAGGTTGTGTAGTTCTGAGTTTTTTAATCCTGAGTTCTACTTTGATTGCACTGTGGTCTGAGAGAATGTTTGTTATGATTTCCGTTTTTTGCATTTGCTGAGGAGTGACTTACTTCCAATTATGTGGTCAGTTTTAAAATAGGTGCGACATGGTGCTGAGAAGAGTGTATAATCTGTGGATTTGGGGTGGAGAGTTCTGTAAATGTCTATTAGGTCTGCTTCGTTCAAAGCTGAGTTCAAGTCCTGGATATCCTTGTTAATTTTCTGTCTCATTGATATGTCTGATATTGACAGTGGAGTGTTAAAAGTCTCTCACTATTGTTTTGTGGGAGTCTAAGTCTTTTTGTTGGTCATTAAGAGCTTCCTTTATGTATCTGGGTGCTCTTGTATTAGGTGCATATATATTTAGGATCATTAGTTCTTCTTGTTGCATTGATTCTATTACCATTATGTAATGCAGTTCTTTGTCTCTTTTGATCTTTGTTGGTTTAAAGTCCACTTTATCAGAGACTAGGATTGCAACTCCTGCTTTTTTTTTGCTCTCCATTTGCTTGGTAAATCTTCCTTCATCCCATAATTTTGAGCCTATGCATGTCCTTGTATGTGAGATGGGTTTCCTGAATACAGCACACTGATGGGTTTAGACTTTTATCCAGTTTGCCAGTCTGTCTTTTAATTGGGGCATTTAGCCCATTTACATTTAAGGGTAATATTGTTATCTGTGAATTTGATCCTGCCATTTTGATGCTAGCTCATTGTTTCACCTCTTAGTTGACACGGTTTCTTCATTGTGTCGATGCTCTTTACCATTTGGTACATTTTTGGAGTGGGTTGTACTGGTTGTTCCTTTCCATGTTTAGTGCTTCTTTCAGGAGCTCTTATAAGGCAGGCTTGGTGGTGACGAAATCTCTCAGCAATTGCTTGTCCATAAAGGATTTTACTTCTCCTTTGCTTATGAAGCTTAGTTTGGCTGGATATGAAATTCTAGGTTGAAAGTTCTTTTCCTTAAGGAGGTTGAATATTAGCCCCCACTCTCTTCTGGCCTGTAGGGTTTCTGTGGAGAGATCTGCTGTGAGTCTGATGGGATTCCCTTTGTGGGTAACCCTACCGTCTCTCTCTGGCTGCCCTTAGCATTTTTTCCTTCATTTCAACCCACCTTCTGAAGCCTGCTTCTGTGAATTCATCAGACTCATTCTCCATCCAGCATTGTTCCTTTGCTGGTGAGGAGTTGTGATCCCTTAGAGGAGGAGAGGTGTTCTGGTTTTGGGTGTTTTCATCCTTTTTGTGCTGGTTTCTTCCCATCTTTGTGAATTTATCTACCTGTGGTCTTTGTAGTTGGTGACTTTCAGATGGGGTCTCTGAGTTGATGTTCTTTTTGTTGATGTTGAAGCTATTTCTGTTTTTCAGTTTTCCTTCTGACACTCAGGCCCCTCTGCTGCAGGACTGCTGGAGTTCCACTCCAGACCCTGCTTGCCTGGGAATCACCCACGGGGGCTGCAGAACAGTAAGGGTTGCTGCCAGTTTCTTATTCTGTTGTCTTTATCCCAGAGTACCCACCAGATGTCAGCTAGAGCTCTTGTTTATAAGGTGCCTCTTTTGATCTATGGTGATTGGGGAGCCCCTTGAGGGAACAGTCTGTCCTATGTCAGAGCTCAAGTGTTGTGTTGGGAACTCTGTTCTGTTTCGAGCTGCTGGGCAGATACGTTTAAGTCTGCTACAGCAGAACTCATAACCATCTCTTTACCCACGTGCTCTGTCTTGGGAAGGTGGGGCTTTATAAGTTTCAGATGTGCTGCTGCCTTTTTTCAGAGATGACCTGCCCAGCAAGGAGGTAGTCCAATCACAGTCTGCCAGCAGAGGTATTGCTGAGCTGACACAGGCTCTGACCAGCTGCTGTGTAAACTTCCTTGCTGTTTTGTGTATAGAGGTACAGTTAGAACTGCCTTGGTAATGGCAGAGTGCCTTGGTGTTTGTGGACTGCCTTGGTAATGGTAGACTGCTTCGGTAATGCCGCATGCCCTTCCCCACACAGAGATGGACCATCCTGAGTCCAGCTGCACTTGCTGAGAAAATGAATTCAGAGCATTTCAGATTGCTGGTCTTTGTCAGGGTGGGATCCACCAAGCCAGATCACCTGGCTCCCTGCTTTCAGCTTCTCTTTTTCAGTTGAATGGGCAGCTCTGTCTTCCAGGCGTTCCAGGTGCCAGTTGATACGGCCGTCCAGATTTGTGTGAGTTTTTTTTTTTTTTTTTTTTTTTTTTTGAGACGGAGTTTCGCTCTTGTTACCCAGGCTGGAGTGCAATGGCGCAATCTCGGCTCACCGCAACCTCCGCCCCCTGGGTTCAGGCAATTCTCCTGCCTCAGCCTCCTGAGTAGCTGGGATTACAGGCACGCACCACCGTGCCCAGCTAATTTTTTGTAATTTTTAGTAGAGACGGGGTTTCACCATGTTGACCAGGATGGTCTCGATCTGTTGACCTCGTGATCCACCCGCCTCGGCCTCCCAAAGTGCTGGGATTACAGGCTTGAGCCACCGCGCCCGGCCCCTTGTGTGAGTTTTTATGCAGAAACCCAAGGCGCTGGATGAGATAGCCGTGCTGGAAACTCCTGGTGCTTTTCAGCCTTGTAATTTCCTGGTTTCTGGGTGGCAAAACCTGCAGCAGAAGCAGCAGTATCTTAACTAGAGTGCTGGAGTGGATAGAAAAGCCACCGATGGCCTTCTTTGGGTAGGGAGGGGGGTCCTCTAGGGATTGCATGTCCCAGGCGAGGCAGGGCCCTACCCTGCTTTGACTCGCCCTTCTTGGGCTATACCCCCTGTGCAGATAGTCCCATTGAGATGCACCTGGTACCTCATTTGTAAATGCAGTGATAAGTTACCCTTTACATTGCTCTTGCTGGAGACTGCACTCCAGAGTTGTTCTTATTTGGCCATCTTGGATCTCCCCCCAAGACTATTTTATCTTATACCTAATACAGCTTGCTTCTTCCGATATTACTTTTGAATGATTTTCATTTCATAGAGGCTTATGATATACTTATTGATATGTTGAAGTTTTTTCAATTTGTCACTTTATGAAATTAAAGTCTTCTTTTTCCTTAAGTCTATATCCACATTCTTTAATTCACTAAGAGCTGTAGGGTAATTTAAAAAATAATTAAATTTTTTTAAGAACGAAAGGAATAAAAATAGATGTGATTCAGTATTCATTTAGTAAATATTTACTAAGTACTCACTGTGTGCTGAGTGTGTTCTTTATTATGTTTGAGTGAATAAATGTTAAGAAATGGAGTAGGATAAGGAGATAATGAGGTACTAGACTGTGTTGACGACAACGTTTAGATTGTGTGTGTATGAAGATGGCCAATTTTAAAAATATCATTAGCAAAGAAAGACTTCTAATGAAATTTGGACAAAGATGTAAATCAAAACAAGCAGTTATCTGTGTGGTTGTATCCTGGGGTAACAGTGAAAGTGTTTAGCAGTTAGTACAGCATGAGTATCAACCTATCAGAACAGATGCTAGCAGTAAGCAACTGGAAGAGCCATAGAGGTGTTTACTGACTGTATATTCTCCTTGCATATTTGGGGAAGAGTGTTTCCTGGTGTGACTGAAGAACTACAGATGTTAGTATGGGAGAAGCAGCATCATCAAAATTGAGAGTGCTGGGAGATGAATACAGATTTCAATTCATTTAATAACTAATACATATCATCATAAAAGGCATTTTTCTTTGTATAATTTAAGAAATTCATTTCATTTGAGTAGAAACTCAGCATAAAAGTTTACAAGTTTTCATAGTGGGTCTCTTAAAACAAAAGATTTATGTTTAATAGTGATAGTGAATTTCAAGGGAATATATTTGGTAGAATAGACCATCCAAATAAATTACAGTAAATCCCATGTTTTTAATTTCTAAGAACTTTTTTCCCATAATATTATTTTTGGAAGCATCTAGCTAGCTGTGCTTTTGCAGTTAATCATTTTTTGCTGCCGCTTGTATGGGCTTTTCAAAAAGTGCTGTGTGTTTAAGGTTCGAAAAGAGATAAGAGTGATCTTTATTTTTAGCTCTTTAAAATGAGATAATTAAATATCTTATCAAATTGGAATTTCAGTCATGGAAACTCACAGTTTGAAAAAAAAACCATTCTGAACTAGAATACTAAATGTCAAGATTTCTATTTAATTGGCTCTTTTACTTAAATTAATTAGGTCTATTAAGCATGGAAGAGCACAAAAAAATTACAAAATGTTCTTTTCTAGAAAATTTATCAGGAATATATAAAGCTCCATGTGGGCCTTATATTTGGGCGCAGACAGTCCATTTTTAAATCCCAATTTTTATTATAATCAGCCACATCTTAGGCAAGCCAGCCTTCTAATGTATCTGTAGCCTACAATAAGCTCTCTTGTTATAAAGATCATGTGGGAAAATCTCTGGAGTTATATGTTGGAAACTGTAAAATAGCATATACTTTTTTGTTTGAAAGTATTTTTTACAAGATAGATAAGTAGCAGAAAGCAAATTTGGAGCATTTTAAATTGTGAAAGAAGGAAAAAAACACTTATTGAATACTGTTGAGAATACTCTAGCTCAATTATTTTATTAAATCTTTTCAACACCTGTGAATTTGAGTATTAATATTATTCCCAATATTAGAAAAGGAAACATAGACATTATAATTTACCCTAAATTAAATTTACTGTAAGTTTCAGAGTCGTTATCAGAAAGGGATTCTGTTCTGTTTATCATCTTTTAATTACAACTCCAGCTAGCATAAATTATAATCTCTACTATCTGATTAATGTCAATAGCTTATCAAAATTTTTTTTCTATACTCCGATATTTTAGCACTAGGATATGAGTGAACTTAACAGTTATTTTTCCAACTCACATGAAAGTCTAGTAGAGACTATGAGCATGTTGTGCTAAAGGAAATACAAGGTGATATTTGAATAGTTAGCCACTACTTAGTATAGTATAGATTATAAATCTGAATTTGCTTTTGTGTGATTAAAAAAACTTCAAAAATAATACAAGAATCTAATAACAGAGATTACATGTTTGGAGAGGGTGTTGAAATTGAAAGCAGAGGTTTAAAGGAAACTTTTTACTTGTTAACATTTTAATTTTTTTTAACACTGTGAATGTATTATCTATTGAAAGGTTAAGGTTAAAAAATATTGAAAAATGGTACCTGTCCTCAAGCAATTATAAATTTTTAGGATGATGCTTTATTGAGAAATTATTTATAAGAAAATATTCATGCTATATATTATTAAAGCAGGAAAGCAGTTTATTAAATAGGATTATGGTATTTATCTGATTTTTATAAAATAAGGTATAGATATCCAAATACATAGAAAAAGTCTAAAGGCTATACTCCAGGATATTAATTATGATTATCTTGGATTGGAGTAGTTATGGGTGATTTGGGGATAGTTTAAAAATATTTTTCATTGAACATGTTGTTATGTTTGTAATATGAAAATTTTCTAAAATAATATTACATGCTAATGTTTTGTAGAACACTGTAATGCAATGTTTTAAAAACTATTTTTTCCATAACTTATAGGAAGAAATTCCATTTTATTTGAAGACCCAGGAAACACAAACTTGGGAGTATTGATCTATATGTGTGTGTGTAACTAAAACAAGTTTTACAAAACACTGTTTTAGCTTCCTAAATGAGCTGTGTTATATTTTATTTTTAAAAGCGTTTATAGCCAATAAGTTTGTTTTATGAGCCTCAATTTGAAAAGTATTTATATAAAGCGTTGTTAAAAAAAACCAACAAAAACTATTTCTAAAGTCACAGTATGTGTTACGGGAATCAGAAGAGAGGAACAATTCAGCTGGGAATGGTTCAAAGATAAACTCCGAGTAGGTCTTGAGAATAGGCAGAAGGAGGGCAATTGTTTAATAAGAGGAGAAGCTAAACATGGAAAACTTCTAGACCTGTTTTAAGGAAGGCAAGATCAGTTTGACAGAAGCAGACAATTTGGAAAGGTGAATAATCTGAAAAGTTTAGGTTAAAATCAGATTTTTGAGAGACTTGAATATCAGAACTGTGATGGAAAATGCCACTGCTGAAGGTTTATAAGCAAATGATGAATGTGATATAAGCACATCCTAAATATAGTGGTGATACCACATACCTCATACCTCATATGAAAACATTGAAAGCTATTTTGATTTTTCATTGTAGGAAAAAGTTAAGGAATTTATTGGTACACTTAACAGAAAAACGTCAATTTTCATTTTACCGTATTTTAAATAGTACTTGTGTAGCTAAAACAAAATCATATTATAGTAATGTTAAAATAGAAATAGAAACATAATGTCCAGGCTTAGTGAGATTACACCTGTAATCTCAGCACTTTGGGAGGCCGAGGTGGGAGGATTACTTGAGCCTGTCAAAAAAACAAAAAACAAACAAACAAAAACAAAAAAATGAAAGAAACAAATTGTCAATACTGGGGAAAAATAAGTAATGGTAGAAATTCAGAAATAGTAAACAAAATATAAAATACAGGCTCCTAAAGGCCTATGTATACATTCTGTGTTGAGCTTAAACTTTAGCTGTAAGCTTCTAGGAAGCTGTTACAGAAAAAGAGTTAGTAAAGGAAAATTTTACTGCCAGTAAGTTCTAAGGGAAATTTCTGTCTTGGGATTTTAGATAACAGTGTCCTCAACAGTATTTCTGTAAAACTTTGGAAACAGATTTCATAGGTTGTTGATTTTAGCATCCTTTAAATGTAGCCAAGGGCATACTATTAAAGCTTAATAAAGAACATTCTATATCAGCATTTTCCCCCTATTTTCAATTTTTCCTCAATACGTAAAATTCTAGGACTCTAGACTTAATCATCATAATATTAATAAACATTAGCATTAAATACATTAAAAAGTTTAAACAGCCATTAGAATACCAAGGGTTGTAACTGTGACATTTACAAATATCTCATGATATTTATATACCTGAACAGTTTAATATTTAGCCAAGTTGGTAGAGAATTCACATGCTGAGTGAAAACAAACATTAAGATGGAATGAATTGTTGAAGTTTTTTTTTCCCTTTAGGCATTGCACTTTTCAAAAAATGTTTCCAATATTTTATTTTATTTTATAAATTATTAGTTCCAAGTTACTTAATTTAATGGTGGGTCACCATCTTTTTTTAATGTTTTGCTCTTTAGTTTTTTTTTTTTTAATTATACTTTAAGTTGTGGGGTACATGTGCAGTTCATGCAGGATTGTTGCATAGGTATACACATGGCATGGTGGTTTACTCTTCCATTACCCCGTCATCTACATTACTTATTTCTCCTAATGTTATCCCTCCACAATCCCCCCACCCAATATTATCCCTCCCCTAGCTCTCCCATCCCCCTATAGGCTCCAGTGTGTGATGTTCCCTTCCCTGGGTCCATGGGTTCTCATTGTTCAACAACTACTTATGAGTGAGAACATGCAGTGTTTGTTTTCTGTTCTTCTGTCAGTTTACTGAGAATGATGGTTTCCAGTTTCATCCATGTCCCTGCAAAGGACATGAACTCATCCTTTTTTATGGCTGCATGGTATTCCATGGTGTATATGTGTCATATTTTCTTTATCCAGTCTATCATTGATGTGCATTTGGGTTGGTTTCAAGTCTTTGCTGTTGTAAACAGTGCCACAGTGAACATATGTTTGCATGTGTCTTTATAATAGAACGATTTACAGTCCTTTGAGTATATACCCAGTAATGGGATTGCTGGGTCAAATGGTATTTCTATTTCTGGATCCTTGAGGAATCGCCACACTGTCTTCCACAATGGCTGAACTGATTTACACTTCCACCAACAGTGTAAAAGTGTTCCTGTTTCTCCACATCATCTCCAGCATCTGTTTTTGTCTCCAGATTTTTTAATGATCACCATTCTAACTGGCATGAGATGGTATCTCAAGGGGGTTTTGATTTGCATTTGTCTAATGACCAGTGTTGATGAACCTCATATGTTTGTTGTCCTCATAAATGTCTTCTTTTGGAAAGTGTCTGTTCATATCCTTCACCCACTTCTTAATGGGGTTGTTGGGTTTTTTGTTGTAAATTTGTTTTAGTTCTTTGTAGATTCTCAATATTAGCCCTTTGTCAGATGGGTAGATTGCAAAAATGTTTTCCCATTCTGTTGGTTGCTGGTTCACTCTAATGATAGTACCTTCTGCTATGCAGAAGCTCTTAAATTTAATTAGATCCCATTTGTCTATTTTGGCTTTTGTTGCCCATGCTTTTGGTGTTTTAGTCACGAAGTCCTTGCCTATGCCTATGTCCTGAATGGTATTACCTGGGTTTTCTTCTAGGGTTTTTATGATGTTAGGTCTTATGTTTAAGTCTTTAGTCCATCTAGAGTTAATTTTTGTATAAGGTATAAGGAAGGGGTCCAGTTTCAGCTGTCTGCACATGCCTAGCCAGTTATCCCACCACCATTTATTAAACAGGAAATCCTTTCCCCATTGCTTGTTTTTGTCAGGTTTGTCAAAGATCAGATGGTTGTGGATGTGTGGTGTTACTTCTGAGGCCTCTGTTCTATTCCACTGGTGAATCTCTGTTTTGGTACCAGTACCATGTTTTTTTTTTTTGATTAGGATTTCTTTAGCTATATGGGCTCTTTTTTGGTTCCATATAAAGTTTAAGATTGTTTTTCCAGTTCTGTGAAGAGGGTCAGTGGTAGTTTGATGGGGATTAGACATTGAGGATGCATTTACTATTCTGTAAATCCCCAAAGAACAGAGGAATTCTGGTGCAAGTATTATTAGTGTTTGTCCTTCTATACTTGAAGCAGAAGAAAAGTGGTTGATAGAAAGTAGGGACAGATGAGAAGTGATAAGGAGTGTGGGTGGGGTGAGTCAATGAGAAGTAAGAGTATGAAAGGGAGAAGAGAGTGCCTTCTCAGCCTCTGATGTGGATTGGTCTCTTTGACCCACATAACGCTTTTTCCTTAGTAGTCTCTTCCATCTGTCCCTATCTGCAGCTCACATATACTCCTGAGGTGGAACACCTCGCGTGATATTTTCATTATGCTGTTTTCATTATTAGTCTACTTTACTTGACGTACATATTTATATAGCATGTCATAAAAATGTCTTCTTCCTCAGCTTACATTGAGCTTTGAAGTAGTTATGGCACTTACTTTATTCAGTCTAATATTGTTAGTTTTGCATATCTGCCATGCCCATTAGATAATAAGCTGTTTGCGAACCATAAGGATATTTTTATTCACCACTTTGTATCTCTCAGAGTCTTACATATAATATGCATTCATTAAATACTTGATATTATTTTTGAAAAAAATCTAGACATCTAATAAGTGCTCAATATAATATTTCAAAAATATAAACAGAAGACTTTCATATTCTATTTTCAGAATAATGTAGAAATGTTGGCTTTTAATGATTCCATCGTTGGGCTTGGTTTAGATTTATGGATGACATCTCTTTGGAAATAAGATATATTCAGTTTCAATTCTATTTGTACAATAATTTATTTTCTATATTTTTTTATTATTTTATATTTGAAGTGAGTTTTCCATGTAGTTACCATGCTCTTAGAAAACTTCATAAATGTTTTTGAGTACAGATAGAAAATATTTCTGGTTGTGCTCTATTCAGCTTCTCTGTATTTTATATTACTACAAACTATGTTTAATTGTTTCCATTAAATTTATTTGACACCTTGATGAGATTTCTCTCTGATATTAAAATGGTGACACAGTCTTATGTAATATTTAATATTTCTTATTTACAAATTAAAGCCCCATATTAACCCATTTGAAAAGTGAAAATGATATACAAGAACAGGCATACTTGTTTTAACTTTACAAAACATCATTTATCTTTATCACATTAACTAAATTAGTGTTCATCTGCTACCTTGTCCTTGAATGGAACGATTTAATGGTGCCACAAAAGGCTTGTCCCACAGTCTGTTTTATGCAGACTACGTTTGCATGGTAAGAATTTTAATGACATCAAAATACTAGGATTCAAATTAGAAAAACCAAAGATATTAAAAAGATATCTACAAGTGATTTTTAAAAATGAGATACCTCATTCTTATGTATTTATAAGCTTTGTAGAAAACCGAAACTTCATGTTCATTTTTTTGTTATTTATGTAACAAATTGTATATGTTACAACTATACCAAAAAATGAGATTTTTGTAACAGGAATACCCATAGAGAGAAATTATAATCTTGTGGACATCCTTGAACCCTGACTGATAGTTATTTAAATTAATGAGAAATAGAATCAACCCCAGTAAAAACCAGTTATAATTTCTTGTGTGTCTCTTAGTAATCAAAGACCCTCATCTTCACACCATAGCGCTCATTGTTTCATGGGCTTACTGTGAGTGATATTTCCTAATGGTTGCCTCTAAGAGGTATGATTTTCCCACTACTTTCTAGTAATGCTATATTCGTTTTTAAATAATAAATCTATATCCTTTTTTGACTCTAGAATCACTTCAGTTGGAGACCTTAAGAATTATTTCTTCATGTCCATAATACTGGATCATATGGTAGTCAATAAAGTTTTCTGAGTCTTCTCTAGAAATAAGTTTGAAAAGACTTCTTCACGTCTATTGCAGTTTTGAATGTGGGTTTTCAGGAAGGTCATCAATGTTCATCTGAAATAAATCGGTGAAATTTGTCGAGGAATCCCACAACTTTAGGTATCTTTTTGACTGTCTCTTGAGTTAGGATTCAGCAAATATGTATTTAGTTGCCTAGTATATCATAAAAATTATATTAGGTTCTGAGGAAACAGTGGTGACTGTGACAGTCTTTGCCTCAAAAGAAATTAAGAGTCTGGTTGGGAAGACAGATTAGTAAGAATTCACTTATGAGTGAAGTAATGAACCCCACTTTAGAGGAATGTTATAGTAGTTTAGGGGACATGGTATGTTAGACAGTTGAGGAAAGGATAAATGGTAGGCTGACTTGTGAAGGATAACGATGACTGTACTGTTGAAGGGCCTGACACAGTTTAGTTTTTCAGGCAGAGGAACTGCGTCTGATCTTGGGATGAAAAATTTTGTGGCGTGTTTGAAGGACTATTTGAAGGATTCCATTTTACACACCTGGAGTGGAGACTACATTACTCATTAGGGAAAGAGGGGAAAAGAGGCATGGTAGGCAGAATAATTTCTCCCCAAATGTGTCTTCATCCTAATCGCTGGCATCTGTGAATAGGTTCTATTACAAAGTAAAAGGAATTTTTCAGATGTGTTTATGTTAACAATTTTGTGATGGGGGGATAATTCTGGATTATCCACGTGGACCTCTTCTACTCACAAGTATTCTTGCATGGAAGAGGGAGGTAGAAGTCATAGTCAGACAAGGAGATATGGCTATAGTATGACTACAAAAGTAGTTACATGGCCAAGATCCAAGGAATGATGGCAGCCTCTAGAAACTGGAAAAGACAAGAAATAGATTCCTTCCTTATAGCCTGCAAAAAGAACATAGCTCTGTGAACATGGTGATTTTACCCCAAGAGACTCATTCTGGAGTTTTAACCTCCAGAATTGTATTATAATAAATTTGTGTTTACTGTAATGACACATGCACATGTGTATTTATTGCGGCACTGTTTACAATAGCAAAGACTTGGAACCAACCCAAATGTACACCAATGATAGACTGGATAAAGAAAATACGGCACATATACACCATGGAATACTATGCAGCCATAAAAAAGAGTAAGTTTATGTCATTTGCAGGGATATGGATGAAGCTGGAAACCATTCTCAGCAAACCAACACAGGAATAGAAAACCAAGCACCACATGATCTCACTCATAAGTGGTTGTTGAGCAATGAGAACCCATGGACACAGTGAGGGGAACATTACACACTGGGGGTCGGGGGGTGGGGGACAAAGGAGAGGAGAATATTAGGACAAATAGCTAATGCATGCAGGGCTTAAAACCTAGATGACGGCTTGATAGGTGCAGCAAACCACCATGATACATATGTACCTATGTAACAAACCTGCACATTCTGCACACGTATCCCAGAACTTAAGGCAAAATAAAATAAAAAATTTGTGTTGCTTTAAGCTACTAAACATGTGACAATTTGTTGGCAATGGAAAACTAATACAGGAAATGAGGTTGGAAAAGGTAAAAGGTGCCAAATAATAACATTTCATCCTAAAGGGTTTGATCTTTGGGGGCAATAGGAAATTTTGAATGGTATTATATGAGAAAAAGTCATGATCAAATTTGTGTTTTTTAAGGATAATTACAGCTTCATCTTGGAAACCACTTAGTGAGTTATTGACAGGTGAGAGATGGAAGTGACAATGAGATGTAAAAATGTAAATTTGGGATTTAGAGAATGATTCAGTATTTGTGGGAGTATTGATTGTTAAGTAAAATTGTGAATTACTAGCTTAGTTATCTGTCAGAATCAGCAAAACTTGGCAAAGAAGGTGATGGGTGAAAGAGAGATTTTAAGGATTACTTTCAGGTTTATAATTCAGCAGCTAGTTGATGATGTCATAGACCGAGATTCTATAGGAAGCCAGGTTAGGGAGAAAATTTAGGGCATGCTGTTTTACATATATGTGACATTTGCAGATAGCTGTGTCCTGTAGGCTGATGGATATACATATCTGGAATTTAGGAGCAACCTCAGGGCCACAGATACAGATATGGGAGTCACCAATATGTAGAAAAAATACCTGAAGGTTTGGCTTAAATAAGAAAATATTTAGCATGTGAAGAGGGGCTATGACAGTTAATCCAGGGATGGAAGAAGAGGAGGCCCCATTGTTCTTTCTCACTTATTTCTTCCTTTCACTCATGTGGCTGCCTTATTTATAAAGGCTTTCATCACTTTAAACCTAGACTGCTGATAACTCATCTACTTCTCTTTCCTTTAAGATCTTTTCCTCCCTCTTCTCACTAGAATTATCCTTCTAAAATAATATTTTATTCTATCAGGTTGCTATTTTTAAAACCTATGATACGTCTTTTGCTTTTTGAAGCAGTGCAGGCCTCTTAGTCTTCTCAAGATTTTCTAAGATGGGATCCTAGTTCACCTGCCCAATTTAGCCCCTTTTTCCTTTGTTCCCTTTTTTTTTTTGCCATCTTGTTAGAATGCATATACAGTGGACCCTTGAACAACCTGGGGATGAAGGGTGCTGACCCCCTGCATAGTAAAAAGTCTACATATGAGTTTTGACTTTCCAGAAATAACTACTAATAGCCTACTATTGACCAGAAGCCTTGCCGATAATATAGTTAACACATATTTTGTATGCTATATGTCCATACTATATTCTTACAATAAAGTAAGGTAGAGAAAAGAAAATATTTCTTTAACAATCACAAGGAAGGGATAATACATTTACAATGTTGTACCATATTTATCGATAGCATAAATTTGCATCATCTGTTTACAAGATGAATTATCTCGCTGACATGGTGGGTATCTATAGCTGTAGACCTCAATCTATTGTGCATATCAAGCAATTCAACATTCTCTTGTTATATGATGACTTTTCTCTGCTGGGAGCATTTCCAGCATCACTACTGGTACTTTGTATGGGTCCCATGGTGTTATTCAATATTTATAGTGTTGCATTAAACATGATGAAAAATTAGCAAGAAGCAGAAGAGAGCACTTTTTACTGTGATACACAGTTTAATAGAGAGACAGACTGCTCACACAGAGATGATTAGTATCACACAGCGTTTTAAGCAGATATTTGCAACACTTGAGCTCAACACAACAGCAATGAGAGGTGACTACAAAATTATTACAGTAGTAATGTATATATTACAGTTAATTTTATGCAGTTGTGATTTTGTACTGCATTTTTATGTTCATATTTTTCTCAACTGCAAATGACACCATGTATGGTCTCTGTGTGTGTATAAGTTCTGATGATTTTAACTTTTTTTTTTTTTTTTTTTTTTTGAGACAGAGTTTCGCTCTTGTTACCCAGGCTGGAGTGCAATGGCGCGATCTCGGCTCACCGCAACCTCCACCTCCTGGGTTCAGGCAATTCTCCTCCCTCAGCCTCCTGAGTAGCTGGGATTACAGGCATGCGCCACCATGCTTAGCTAATTTTTTGTATTTTTAGTAGAGACGGGGTTTCACCATGTTGACCAGGATGGTCTTGATCTCTTGACCTAGTGATCCACCCACCTCAGCCTCCCAAAGTGCTGGGAATTTTAACTTTTTATAATAGGTTTGTATATATCTTATGGTAGTAAATGATAAGATAAGCTAATATTTACATATATTTTATGAACTCATGACATTCTTTTTTCTCAATATTTCTAGGCTAGGCAATTCATCTGCTTTTTCAAGTTGTTTCAGATTTCCAAAAGTATTTTCCAATGTATTTAATCTAAAAAAAAAACCATGTATAAATGAATCCACACAGTTCAAACCTATGTATTTCAAGGGTCAACTGTATATGAATATAGAACCTGAAACTCAGCATTTATAGGCATGAACTCATTATGTTGATTGACTTCTCTGCTCCCTACTGCCCCTGCTTTTCAGTTTGGGTCTTTGTTAACATTATACATTCTGGCATAAAAATATATTTGGAATATTCATATACTCCCTTTTCCTCACCCTTCACATTTAATGAGTCATGAATTCATATAACTCAAACCTCATACATGGCTTTGAGATTTGTTACTTGCTTTATGCCCTTGCTGCGGCTGTCTGACCTGACGCCTTCCCCACTGTGGGTCAAAGACTCCTGTTTCTCTCCTCAATCTGTCTGTCTGTGTCTCTCTCTCTCTCTCTCTCTCTCTCTCTCTCTCTTTTGTGTTTAGACGGAGTCTCACTCTGTAACCCAGCTGGAGTGCAGTGGCGTGATCTCAGCTCACTGCAACCTCTGCCTCCTGGGCCCAAGTGATCCTCCTGCCTCAGCCTCCTAAGTAGCTGGAACCATTGATGCATGCCACCACACATGGCTAATTTTTGTACTTTTAGTAGAGATGGAGTTTCATCATGTTGCGCAGGCTGATCTTGAACTCCTGAGCTCAAGCAATCTGCCTGCCTTGGCCTCCTAAAGTGCTGGGATTACAGGCATGAGCCTTGGCGCCCAGCTGACTCCTGTGTCTTCTGCTTATCTTTGTCATGTTTAGATGTTTTGAATATCTAAAGTAATGACTGATTATGTTATTTAAATGTTTAAAATACTCTTGTGAATCTACATTACCTATTGGTCAGGTTGACACATTCTAACATACAAAAATCCTGTATAGCTTTTTTCAGTTTTTCCAATTGTTCTTCCTGACAATGCTTCGCATGTCTGAAGCTACAATTTACCTAAATCCCTTTAACTTCTGAGAATGTGGTCTGTTATTTTATACCTTTCTATCTTTATAATGTTTCTGCCTTTCCTGGGAATATATTTTGGGCATCAATTCTGTTTAATATCTTTCTTAAATCCACCAGTTCAAATTAGGCGCTCCTTTCCCTGTGCTTGCATAGAATTCACAACCATGATTACATTACTTATTTTGTAGTATTGAAATTACTTTAAAAAATAGTTCTGTTGTGAATTTGTGAAGTCAGGGAGTATATTAATTCATCTTTGTCTTCCTTGAGCCTGGTTTAATGGTGGCACATAAAAGGTACTCAGTAAATATGGGTTTAGTATTATGAGACTGTTTCAAAGAACGTAGGACTATATATAGTTATAGAGGCAAAATGTGTACATGAAGTCCAAAATAATCTAGGCATTAATGGGAATATTATAATGAATCAATCAGAGGCAGTAGTCTGGTTTTTACTCAATGGTAAGAGTAGCACTTACATCCCTTAGATTATAATTCTAGCAGTCACCTTCAAGAAAGGGCCAATGAAACTAAAAAAGATCCAGATTGGAGAAATTATTAGGATTACTAATTTGAAAGTGTTATGCAACTACCTATAGGTAAGGAAATGATTACTGTTTAATGATTCAGTGATTACTTATGTGTGTCATTCCTGTAGAGCTATTTGTATTATTCTCAATATCATAGATCTTGTGAATCAAACTATTTTCTTAGATATTTGGAGAGGCCTGAGTTATCTTTTTGATTGTTGGCAAATTGCATTTTCTTTACCCTTAGAAATCCTAGGTTGTGATTATAGACAATTAAAACAATATACTTTTCTGTAAAGTTCTTCCTATTTTCTGAAAGAAAGCTGGCAGGAAAGCCTGTTTAGAGGTTGATTCAGCTTGACACCTTCTGTACCAACTGTATCCATGCTAGATTATTTGTTTTTCCCGTGAGACATTGGACAATATGCTTAATCTCTTTCCCTAAATTTTATTTTCTGTACCTACTTCACAGTGTTGTTGGAAGGGCAAGGCTGTGAAAACATTAACTCCAAAATAAAGAAATTAGAAAGTCAGTGTGTGTAAGTTACAAGTTGAATGATAGATGTGTTAAGCATTTATATAGTAAGTCAAATTAGAGTTCAAGAAATGTTGCATGGCATTATTTTAAGTAAAGAGAAAGGCTTAATTTTAAAAGATTAAAAATAATTCTTATTAAAATATCTATTTGCTAAGTATATCATTAAATGTAACGTAAGATAATTCTAATCTTGTTCATACCTGATACAATACAATAGTAGTTTCTCTCTATTACTAGTGAAAAATAATGCGTCTTACAAGGCTATTTTCCATGTTGACTAAGGACCATGAAAGGCGTTAATCTCCTATTATGTTCTTTTTTTTTCTTATAAAAAGTTTATTTTAGAAGAAATCCTTTTAGTATGACATTGCCTTTTTACATGAATACAAGTTGAATAATTACCCTCAGATAGTAGCGTTTAGTGTTTAGATATGGGAAGATCATTTGCATGTTTGTGAGATGTGGAGGTTCTAGGACCATTTCAATGGAGATTAGGATTCAGTGAATATGGGATGGGGCACCAAGATCTAATTTTCAAAAAGATACCAAGTAATTGTCATTAAAATGATCTGTAGTTTGAGAAGCACTGTTCTAAATTATAAAACTTTTTTAAAAATTTTGTTCAGCCCATACTTATCAGTTGCTTCAATGAAGATGAGGAATGGAAACAAACCCTTAAAACAAAACAAACAACATCAAAAACAAAAACAAATATTTTTTTCTGTGAGTGAGATCAAAAGGCTGAAATTACAAATGCCTGATTCAGGGAAAATCTAATTGGGAATGACATTTTATTTCACACATGTTCCATGCTCCTATGTGTAAATTGATACTGGAAGGCCAGGAGAGAGTAAAAAAGCAAAAAGCATTGGAATCTTTGAGGTCTGAAATCTTAGGAAAAGAGGAAGGCCATAGAGAAGAGTAAAGACTAAAGATATTTACAAAGACTTAAAATGTTTGCATGAATTAGATATTCAGTATTATTCTATACAGGAGAGTATCTCCTGTTTTGATAAACTCTTGTAATTGTTTTGATTCCTCTATCTAACAGAAATATTCCAAGCCAAAATAACACTTATTATCATTTCTTCAATGCTCTTTCACCCCAAGTATATAGAAATGTGAAATTTCATCCTCAATTCCCATGTCACAGGCAAATCTATTTGAAATTGTTTTGAAATTGGTTGGTTTTTCAGGCCTTTTGCAAGATCACAGGAAGCATTTAGAAGTCATAGTGAAGAGACAATGTTTATAGGTTTAGACCAGTAACAGAATGAATTTCCAAATTCCCTTCAGAAAACTGAGCATTTTCATTATTGTCACCTGATTGCCATAGTCCATGAGTTATTGTTGAATATCCTCTATGGGTCGGACCCATAATTACCGAATTATTACGTGAAGAAGCAAAAGAAACAAGTGTTTTGTTGGACAGATATGACATGCAACCTGTAATTGAGATTTCTTGTCATGTGATAAAATTTTAGAAAAAACTAAAAAAAAGTTTTTGTTTAAAGGGGAAAAGAATAACTTTGGTAGGGGTAGGGTTTTTAGAGAAAAAGTGCTGTTGGAAAATGACATCAATAGACTTGATTGACCCACGGATGCCACAAACCTTCAATTTGTAAGAAATGTAATATCTAAAAATCATAATAAAGTGAAGCCAAATAAAATAAGGTAAGCCTGTATTATAGCCCATTATTGTGTAAAAGATAATATGCAATAGCTGAAGTTGTTTTTTTTAGTTCATAACTAAAGCTTAATGTGTTTTAGTTTACTTCCATTGTTTAATAATTGTAGTATTTAAATACAGGGAAAATCAGTATATTTATGGGGTGATTGATTTGTATATCTTCCTTTATTCCAATAAAGGACAGGGAGAAATTTGCAAAGCTATGTTAAATAAAACAGGCTAAAAATGAGGGGATGTTGAAACTGGAAAGAAGAGAAAAAGTAAATACATATATATATGGTATATATATATATTTTAAGGAGGGTATAATATAAGGAGGGTATAAGTATATATGCCCTCCTTATATAAGGTAAAAATAAGGCCGGGCGCGGTGGCTCATGCCTGTAATCCCAGCACTTTGGGAGGCCGAGGCGGGCGGATCATGAGGTCAAGAGATTGAGACCATCCTGGTCAACATGGTGAAACCCCGTCTCTACTAAAAATATAAAAAATTAGCTGGGCATGGTGGCGCGTGCCTGTAGTCCCAGCTACTTGAGGGGCTGAGGCAGGAGAATTGCCTGAACCCAGGAGGCGGAGGTTGCGGTGAGCCGAGATCGCGCCATTGCACTCCAGCCTGGGCAACAAGAACGAAACTCCGTCTCAAAAATAAATAAATAAATAAAGGTTCCTCTAAAGTTGATATAGGCTAGACATTCAGTTCTTAATGAATAAACAACAAAGTGAAAAATGAAGGTGCTGAAGAGATCAGCTGTGCATAGTCCTGATCACAGCTTTTGTAAGGCGTTAATCAGAAGACTAGCATTTATTTAATAAACATTTATATGTAATATAATTCAGACATTGTTCTAAGTGCTTTACTCATTACATTTTTGTAAACATCTTATGTGGTGGATATTATTTTCCTAATTTTATGGATGAGGAAATTGAGGCAGAGAAAAGTTACATAATTTGCTCAAGACCGCATAACTCTTTAGTGGCAGAGCTTAGATTCCAACCAGACAATTTAACTTGAGGGTATATGGTCTTCAACATTGTGCTGTGCTACCTCTCCAAGTGGCACGTAAGAGGATAGTGCCTGTAATTTCATGTTCATAGTAAGAGTTTATTGAGTTTTATGTGACTGTTTCTTATAACCATCAATGTGCTAACTAAGGACCCCTGACACTGGGAAATATGAGTACTTTCCCACTTTTACTCACAGATGTACCCGTGGTTCACCTCCTAGATCAGTGGTTTTGAAAGTGCAGGCTGTGGACCAGTAAAGTCAGCATCATATGGGAACTTGTTAGAAATGCAAATTTTCCGACTCCACCTCACACCTTCAGAGTCAGCTTTCTGTGTTTTAATGACCCTTCAAGGTGATTTGGATGCTTCCTAAAGTATGAGAACTCTAGCATAAACTAATCTAAATGGAAAGAAAAAAAGATACCCAGAGCCTGTAAGTTACCGTTATTACCTTATCTTTGTACTTTAGATGGAGAATATAATAAGAATTTGGAGTAAAAGCACGTGCATTCTACTTTTGGTAGTAAGAGAAAAAAATGCATTTATCAGGGACTAGTCTGGTAATTATTTGAGGTATAAGCAATAACCTCTTTAAACTTTAATTATCTCCAAGCATCCTAATGAACAAGAATCAGTGGTGCAGAAATGCCTATTTTATGGCTTTTTGGTGAAGTTGATATTCCAAAATGGATGTTTCCAGTCTTACAGAACTCAAAAGAAAGGTATCTAAAATAATATTCTGCATGAAACCTATATTCCTCTTACAAACTATTCACTGTGATTGTTCTGAAGTGATTTGAAAACAGTAAATAGTAAAGTTCATCTATGTAAGAATTATAATTCTTAAGCCTATGTTTGGTCTGTCATATTTTAGGTTGAGTTGAGAAAGCTACTGTGAAGATTATTTCTTCAGAAATATGTCCCTAACTCCTAGGCAATTATCAGATATGCCCCTGTACACATTAGTTTTGCTTTTCAACATTTTTCTTTTTCTTTTTCTTTTTTTTTGGTAATTATGCATTTACTAGTGTATATCTGGTTAAACCTCATTTTCTCATCTATAAAGTAGTGATAATTTTACCTCATTTATTCTGTTGTTTTAAATGGTATGCATACTGTATATGTTAACTGTTGCTTTTATTTGTTTATTACTACTAGTAGTAGAATAATACCACTACACTGTAAGCCCTCTGATGCCACTGATGGTACATATTTTGTGCTATTGTGTTCCCTAGCACTTAATATGTATTCAATAAATATTTGTTGAATGAGTGAATGGATAAATTGAATCATTCTAATCTTGATGAAATGCTATGACAATATGGAAATATATATGGGGTCAGGAACAATTTTGAACATAATTGAGCATCATATTGAACACTTCTGTTCAATGTCACTTCTGGAAAAGGAGTTAGCACAAAATTACAAAATCCACAGCATCTCTGACTAAGATTTATACTTAGACTGTGATTTAACACTTTTTCTCAGTCTGAGCTCTTTACTGCTTCCTCAAAACCCCTATTCTTTTACTCTATGAATGCTTCCTTAAAATGACTTTCTGCTTTTTATCTAAACCATGTTGAAATCTAATATATTTTAGAATTGGGTTGATTTTGGGCAGAAATATGAGCAGCTGATTCATAGGTATTCATATATTCATATATTTCTTGGTGTGAAATATATATAAAGTAGTAAATTGTCCTCTTATGACAGCGAAGTTTCTGACATGACAATCATCCTTAGCAGTTCCATCAACACACTAAGCAGATGAGTGGTATTTCTAAGCCATATGGAATTCCTAAGTTGAGAGCAGAAGGAACATTGGAGTTACTCATCTGGAGTCTGAGTAAAATTTTACTTTAGGCAGTTTACAATTTTAATGGCAGAATCAAGGTCACAGAGGAGCAAGAGAAAAATGGTGATTTAAACAGCTCCTGATTTCAAGTCCTTCTAGGTCAGCTAAAATGCGTTACCCAGATTCTTCTTCCAAAAATGGGTAGAATTGTGAGACACCTTAAAAAGCTACTCAGAGCAAGCTAACACACCTGTATACTTGCGCTTATGCATTTGTACCCTGTTTGCTCTATCATCCTCTCTCTCTTTCACTCTGCTCTCTTGGTTTCTTTCATGCAGTCAGCAACTATTCATAGAGCACCTATTTTGCCTGTGGTGCTGTCAATACAGTAAAAAACAAAACAGATGTGATGCCTCCTCTTCTTGAAATGTACACTCTGGGTATTCATTTAATTTTTCAAAAATATTGTTTTAAGTCAACAAGTTCTGCTAGCAGTTTTCTGTCCTTTCCTTTGCTTGCCTTACCTTTTACTTTTCAAAAATAAAAGATCCCTAAAAGATTTCCCAGAATTCTGTCTTACCTTTCTTATCTCTTAAAATTCTCTTTGTGGGGAGTTAAAGTTACTGGAGGCAAAGATCTAGAGGATTATAGAAGAAGAAACTGAGAATATGTTCACCAGTTTTGCAGAAACAATTCAATTAGTCAAGTTAATAACTCAGAAGATTTAAATATAAAAATTCTATAAAATGTTCCATGAAATCCAAGTTATTATATATACATGTTTAAATATCCTGGGAATAAAGCTGAAGAGTATAAAATTTGTTTGAAGGATTGTCAAAGCATATTTTAAAATACTATGTAAGAAAACTAACTGGGGAGCCGGGCGCAGTGGCTCACGCCTGTAGTCCCAGCACTTTGGGAGGCCAAGGCAGGTGGATCACGAGGTCAAGAGATCGAGACCATCCTGGTCAACATGGTGAAACCCCGTCTCTACTAAAAATGCAAAAATTAGCTGGGCACGGTGGCGCGTGCCTGTGATCCCAGCTACTCAGGAGGCTGAGGCAGGAGAATTGCCTGAACCCAGGAGGCAGAGGTTGCGGTGAGCCGAGATTGCGCCATTGCACTCCAACCTGGGTAATAAGAGCGAAACTCCGTCTCAAAAAAAAAAAAAAAAAAGAAAACTAACTGGGAGCTGAAATTATTCTTATCCCAAATATGATGCTGGAAAATAAGTAAATGCCACAACAGTTATTTCTTCTTACATTCTGTATTATTCATTGAGTTGTATTTCATTGAGAATAATTCAGCACTTTTTATTCATTGAGTATTATGCTCATGTCTTTTTATTGCACTCAAAAACACACAAATATGACATTGTCATTTATCCGAAAGTACATGGGGAAGCTGTGACAAAGGATATGTAAAAAATCAACTGGAAAGGGAATCGTCTCTCAATTTGTGGTGGTGAGATAAACTGGTAGCAGTTTGGTAAAGCAACAGTTTAGATATTGTATTATACTTTTAAACTGAATTAGAATTACATGTAAAATCAAGTTTTGATAAAGAATAAAATATAATTTAATATTTAGAAACTTTTAGACATGGAGATAAGACATTTAAAGGTTAGAAAACCCACAAAAAATAATAAAGGTTAATGTTAGCATTTTTGTGTAATGATATACTAATCTAAAATATTAAGAGAAAAATTCCAAGATAATAAGATCAATCACAGATTAAGATGAGTGCTTTTCATGCAAATAACTCATAAAAATAGGCAGAAGCATACTAAAAATCCAATGTTTAAATGGAGAGTGGACATGGGCTGACAGGTCACAAGACAGTGACTAAAATTGCTTTAAAAAATAAATGTAAAGTATAACAATTCAGTGTAACTATATGTGCAAGTAAACAGAATAATCTCGTTTTTTGAAACATTTTTAGCAAAACTAAAAAGCTGGATCATAATGGGATGAAATCTTTACAGTAAATAGTAACGTGAATTGTTCTACTCTTTGACCTTTTAGTCTTTTTTTTTTGATCCAGTTAATCTGACAGTCACGATTTACTTCTTTCCACTTTTTAAAAGTTTCTTTTCTTTATTTTTTTTCAATAGGTTTCTGAGGAAGAGGTGGTGGTTGCTTACATGAGTAAGGTCTTAAGTGGTGATTTCTGAGATTTTGGTACACCCATAACCCAAGCAGTATACCTGTACCTAGTATGTAGTCTTTTATCCCTCATTCCCTCCCACCCATTTCCACAAGTCCCCAAAGCTTATTGTGTCATTCTTATGCCTTTGTATCCTCATAGCTTAGCTCGAACTTACAAATGAGAACACACAATGTTTGTTTTTTTGTTTCTCATAGATATATATATGTTTAGGTTCTGGGGTACATGTGCAGAAAATGCAGGATTGTTTCATAGATACACACATGGCAATATGGTTGGCTGCCTCCATCTGCCCATCACCTATATCTGGCATTTCTTCCCATGTTATCCCTCCCCAACTCCCTACCCACTGCCATCCCTCCCCTAGTCCCCACAAGCAGACACCAGTGTGTGATGCTACCCTCCCTGTGTCCATGTGTTCTCATTGTACAACACCTGCCTGTGAGTGAAGAAAATGCAATGTTTGATTTTCTGTTCTTGTGTCAGTTTGCTGAGGTTTCCAGACTCATCCATATCCCTACAAAGGCCACAAACTCATCCTTTTTTGTGGCTGCATAGTATTTCATGGTGTATGTGTGCCACATTTTCCTTGTTCAGTCTATCAACAGTGGGCATTTGGGTTGGTTCCAGGTTTGCTATTGTAGACAGTGCCACAGTGAACATTTGTGTACATGTGTCTTTATAACAAAATGATTTATATCCTTTGGATATATACCCAGCAATGGGATTGCTGGTTCAAATGAAATTTCTATTTCTAGGTTCTTGAGGAATTGCCACACTGTCTTCTACAATGGCTGAACTAATTTACACTCCCACCAACAGTGTAAAAGTGTTCCTATTTCTCCACATCCTCCCCAGCATCTGTTGTCTCCAGAGTTTTTAATGTTTGCCATTCTAACTGATGTGAAATGGTATCTCAATGTGGTTTTGATTTTTATTTCTCTAATAAGCAGTGATGATTAGCATTTTTTCATGTTGTGGCCTCATACATGTCTTCTTTTGAAAAGTGTCTGTTCATGTCCTTTGCCCACTTTTGAATGGTTTTTTTTTTTTTTGAAAGAAAGGAAAAAAAAGGAGTGAAGGACAGGAAGAAAGAGGAAGAAAAAGAGGGAGAGAGAATGGGAATGTAGCTTTATTCTAAAAATGGGTATTAATAATGGCTTATTCATATTTTGTGTATTTAAGGTGGAGAATGTATATTTTGTGTATTTAAAGTGGAGAGCTCTATAAATATTTATTGAGTTTACTTGTTCTGGATCTGAGTTCAAGTCCTGGATATCCTTATTAATTTTCTGTCTCGTTGAGTCTAAATCTCTTTATGAGTCTTATGCATCTGGGTGTTAGGATCATTAGCTCTTATTGTTGCATTGATCCTTTTACCACTATATCTTTGTTGCTTTGAAATCTATTTTATCAGATGCGAGAATTGCAACTCCTGCTTTTTATTTAGTTATTTATTTTTGCTCTTCATTTGGTTGGTAAATCTTTCTCCATCCCTTTGTTTTAACTCTCTGTGTATCTTTGGACATAAAATGGGTCTGGATGTAGCATATTGTTAGGTTTTGGCTGTATCTTTTGATTGGGGGGTTTAGTCAACTTAAATTTAGGGTTACTGCCATTTGATGTTAACTGGCTATTTTATACATTCGTTCATGTAAATTCTTCTTTATGTTGATGCTCTTTACTTTTTGGTATATTTTTAGAAAGGCTAATACTGGTTTTTCCTTTCTATGTATAATATTTCTTTCAGAAGCTTTTGTAAAGCTGGCCTGGTGGTAATAAAATCTCTGAGTACTTGCTTGTTCATAAAAGATTTTATTTTTCCTTCAATTGTGAAGCTTAGTTTGGCAGGATATGAAATTCTGGGCTGAAGGTTCTGTTCTTTAAGGATGTTGAATATCAGCCCCCACTCTCTTCTGGCTTGTAGGGTTTCCACTGAGAGATCTGCTGTAAGTCTAATAGGCTTCCCTTTGTGGGTAACCTGACCTTTCTCTCTGGCTGCCCTTAGTATTTTCTCCTTTTTTTCAACCCTGGTGAATCTAACGATTATGTGCCTTGGGGTTGCTCTTCTTGAGGAATATCTTTGTATTCCTTAAGTTTTTTTTTTTTTTTTTTTTTTTTTGTAAATCTGTTTTAGTTCATTGTAGATTCTGGATATTAGTCCTTTGTCAGATGGGTAGATTGTAAAAATTTTTTCTCATTCTGTTGGTTGCTGGTTCACTCTAATGATTCTTTCTTTTGCTGTGCAGAAGCTCTGGAGTTTCATTAGATCCCATTTGTCTATTTTGGCTTTTGCTGACCATGCTTTTGGTGTTTTAGACATGAAGTCCTTGCCTATGCCTTTGTGCTGAATGGTTTTGCCTAGGTTTTCTTCCAGAGTTTTTGTAGTGTTAGATCATACATTTAAGTCTTTAATTCATCTGGAGTTAATTTTAGTGTATGGTATCTGGAATGGATCCAGTTTCTGCTTTCTGCACATGGCTAGCTAGTTTCCCCAACACCATTTATTAAACAGGGAATCCTTTCCCCCATTGCTTGTTTTTGTCAGGTTTGTCAAAGATCAGATGGTTGTCAATATGTGGCATTGCCTCCAAGGCCTTCGTTCTGTTCCATTGGTCTGTATCTCTGTTTTGGTACCAGTACCATGCTGTTTTGAATACACTAGCCTTGTAGTGTAGTTTCAAGTCAGATAGCTTGTTGCCTCCAACTTCGTTCTTTCTACTTAGAATTCACTTGACTATGCAGGCTCTCTTTTGGTTCCATATGAAGTTTAAGGTGTTTTTTTTCCAGTTCTGTGACGAGGGTCATAGGTAGCTTGATGGGGATAGAGTTGAATCTGTAAATTACTTTGGGTAGTATGGCCATTTTGACAATATCCATTCTTCTTAACCATGAGCATGGAATGTTTTTCCATCTGTTTGTATCCTCTCTTATTTCGTTGAGCAGTGGTTTGTAGTTCTCCTTGAAAAGGTCCTTTGCATCCTTTGTTAGTTGTATTCCTAGGTATTTTATTCTCTTTGTAGCAATTGTGAATGGGAGTTTGCTTTTGATTTGGCTCTCTGTCTGTTGTTGGTGTATAGGAATGCTTGTGATTTCTGCACATTGATTTTGTATTCTGAGACTTTGCTGAAGTTGCTTATCAGCTTAAGGAGCTTTTGGGCTGAGACAATCTGGTCTTCTAAATATACAAACATGTCATCTGCAAATAGAGACAATTTGACTTCCTCCTTTCCTAATTGAATACTTTTTATTTCTTTTTCTTGCCTGATTGCTCCAGCTAGAACTTCCAATACTATATTGAATAAGAGTGGTAAGAGAGGGCATCCTTGTCTAGTGCCACATTTCAAAGGGAATGCTTCCAGTTTTTGCCCATTCACTATGATATTGGTGTGGGTTTGTTGTAAATAGCTTCCATTATTTTGAGATGCGTTCCATCGATACCTAGTTTATTGAGAGGTTTTAGTGTAAAGGGCTGTTCAGTTTTTCGAGCCCCTTCTCTGTATCTATTGAGATAATCATGTGGTTTTTGTCTTTGGTTCTGTTTATGTGGTGAATTACATTTATAAACTTGTGTATGTTGAACCAGCCTTGCATCCCCAGGGTGAAGGCTACTTGATGGATAAGCTTTGTGGTGTGCTGTTGCAATCAGTTTGCCAGTATTTTATTGAAGATTTTTACATCTGTGTTCATGATGGATATTGGCCTGAAGTTTTCTTTTCTTGTTGAGTCTCTGCCTGGTTTTGTTATCAGGATGATGTTGGTCTTACAAAATGATTTGGGAAGGATTTCCTCTTTTTGTATTGTTTGAGATAGTTTCAGAAGGAGTGGTACCAGCTCCTCTTTGTATGTCTGGTAGGATTCACCTGTGAACCCGTCTGGATCTGGACTTTGGTTGGTTGGTAGGTTATAAATTGCTGCCTCAACTTCAGCCCTTGTTACTAATCTATTCAGGGTTTCGACTTCTTCCTGGTTTAGGCTTGGGAGGTTGCAAGTGCACAGAAATTCATCCATTTATTCCTGTTTTACTAGGTAATGTGCACAGAGTTGCTTGTAGTAATCTCTGATGGTCATTTGTATTTCTGTGGAATCTGTGGTGATAGCCCTGTTATCATTTTTTATTGCATCTATTTGATTCTTCTCACTTATGAAGCTCAGTTTGGCTGGATATGATATTCTGGGTTGAAAGTTCTTTTCTTTAAGGATGTTGAATATTGGCCCCCACTCTCTTCTGGCTTGTAGGGTTTCTGCGGAGAGATCTGCTGTAAGTCTGACGGGCTTCCCTTGGAAAGCAGACCTTTCTCTCTGGCTGCCCTTAGCATTTTCTCCTTCATTTCAACCATGATGAATCTGACAATTATGGGCCTTGGGGTTGATCTTCTTGAGGAATATCTTTGTGGTTTTCTGTGTATTTCCTGGACTTTAATACTGGCCTGCCTTGCTAGGTTGGGGAAGTTGTTTATTCTTGTTAGCAATTAGTCAAATCTTTTCTCAAGGTTCTTAGTTTCTTTGCATTGGGTTAGAACATGTTCTTTAGCTCACAGAAGTTTCTCATTACCCACCTTCTGAAGCCTGATTCTGTCAATTCATCACACTCATTCTCCATCCAGCCTTGTTCCCTTGCTGGTGAGGAGTTGTAATCTCTTGTAGGAGGAGAGGCTTTCTGGTTTTGGGTGTTTTCATCCTTTTTGTGCTCGTTTCTTCCCATCTTTGTGGATTTATCCACCGGTCGTCTTCATAGTTGCTGACTTTCAGATTGGGTCTCTGAGTGGACGTCCAGTTTGTTGATGATGAAGTTATTTCTTTCTGTTTCTTAGTTTTCCTTCTAACAGTCTGGCCCCTCTGCTGTAGAACTGCTGAGGTCCACTCCAGGCCCTGCTTGCCTGGGGATCACCTGCAGCAGCTGCAGAACAGTAAGGGTTGCGGCCAGTTTCTTCTTCTGCTATCCTTGTCCCAGAAAGATACCCGCAGGATATCAGTCTGGGCTCTCCTTTATGAGGTGACTCTTTGGATATACGGGGGTCAGGGAGCTGCTTGAGAAGACAGTCTGACCTTTATAGGAGCTCACATGCTGAGCTGTGAGCTTCGTTGTTCATTCAGAGCAGTTGGGCAGGTACATTTAAGTCTGCTGAAGCAGAACTCATAGACCCCCCACTTTTTTTTCCCCAGGGGCTCTGTCCCAGGAGTTAGGGCTTTATTTATCAGTTTCTGTTGTGCTGCTGACTTTTTTCAGGGCTGCCCTGCCCAGTAAGGAGGCAGCCTAGTCACTGTCTGCTTGCAGAGGCTTTGCTGAGCTGCTGTGGGCTCTGCCCAGCTGCTGTGTGAACTTCCCTGCAGTCCTGTTTGTATGGGTGTGGTTAGAACTGCCTCAGCAATGGCAGTCCACCTGTATAATGGCGGATAATGGTGGGCTGCCTTGGCAATGGCGGGCTGCCTCAGCAATGGCAAACTACCTCCATAGTGGTGGACTGCCTCTGTAATGGCGAATGACCCTCGCCTTCAGAGCTGGACCTTCCCAGGTTCAGCTGTTCTTGCTGTGAAACTCTCAAACCAGAGTGTTTCAGATTGCTGTTTTTTTTTTTTTTTTTGTGGGAGGGTGGGGTGGGACCAGCCAAGCCTAATCACCTGGCTCCTTGCCTCAGAGCCTTTTTTTTTTTTTTGGTTGAATGGTCGACTGTCTCCCAGGTGTTCCAGCTGGCTGTTGAAAAGGAGCCAGGATCTGTGTGATTTCCTGTGCGGTGACCTGTGTGGTTTCAGCCACTGCGCTGGCTGAAACAGCAGCGGTGCTGAGATTTGTGGCGCTTTTTTGCCAGGGAATCTCCTGGCCTGGCTCCCTGTTTCAGTCCCCTTTTTAATCAGATGAATGGGCAACTCTGCCTTCCCGGAGCTCTAATAGCCAGCTAAAACAGCGCCCGGACCCATGTATTTTGTATGGAGAACCACTGCGCTGGGCTGCTGGCAAAACAGCCACGCTGGCCAATACAGCCGGGCTGGCGAAGAGAGCTGTGCTAGCCAAACCAGCCTTGCTGTCGACCCGTGGGGCTCCTCCGCCTGGGAATCTCCTGGTCTGAGGGCAATAAAAATCCATCTTTAAGTGCGGCATCCACTCACCCTCTGCGCTTTCACTGGGAGCTACAATCCTGAGCTGTTCCTAATCGGCCACCTTGGATCCCTTCCCCTCTCTTTTCTTTTCCATTACTTTGGCTGGGGTTCTATTTTGTTGATCCTTTCAAAAAAACCAGCTTCTGGATTTATTGATTTTTTGAAGGTTTTTTTGTATCTCTGTCTCCTTCAGTTCTGCTCTGATCTTAGTTATTTCTTGTCTTCTGCTAGGTGTTGAGTTTTTTTGATCTTGCTCCTGTAGCTCTTTCAATTTTGATGATAGAGTATCGATTTTATATCTTTCCTTGCTCCTCATGTGGGCATTTATGGCTATTAAATTTTCCGGTAGACACTACTTTAAATGTGTTCCAGAAATTCTGATATGTTATGTCTTCATTTTCCATATTTTCCAAAAACATCTTTATTTCTGCCTTCATTTCATTGTTTTCCCAGTCAACATTCAAGAGCCAGTTGTTCATTTTCCATGAAATTGTGTGGTTCTGAATGAGTTTCTCGATTCTGAGTTCTAATTAGATTGCACTGTGGTCTGAGAGACTGTTACGATTTCCATTCTTTTGCTTTTGCTGAGGAGTGATTTACTTCCAATTATGTTGTCAGTTTTAGAGTAGGTGTGATGTGGTGCTGAGAAGGATGTATATTCTATGGATTTGGGGTGGAGAGTTCTGTAAATGTCTATTAGGTTTGCTTGGTCTAGATCTGAGTTCAAGCCCTAAATATCTTTGTAAATTTTTTCTCCCGTTGATCTGTCTGGTATTGACAGTGGAGTGTTAAAATCTCCCACTATTATTGTGTGGGATTCTAAATCTCTTTGTAGATTGTTAAGAACTTGTTTTATGTGTCTGGGTGCTTCTGTATATTGGGTGCGTATATATTTAGGATCGTTAGGTCTTCTCATTGCATTGATCCTTTTCCATTATGTAATGCTCTTCTTTGTCTCTTTTGGTCTTTGTTGGTTTAAGGTCTATTTTATCAGAGACTAGGATTGCAACTCCTGCTTTTTTTGGGTCTCCATTTGCTTGGTGAATCTTCCTTCATCCCTTTATTTTGACCCTATGTGTGTCCTTGCACATAAGATGGGTTTCCTGGACACAGGACACTGATGGGTTTTGACTTTTATCTGGTTTTTCAGTGTGTCTTTTGATTGGGGCATTTAGCCCATTTACATTTAAGGTTAATATTGTTAATGTGTGAAGTTGATCCTACCATTTTGATGCTAGCTGGTTTTTTTACCCATTAGTAGGCACAGCTTCTTCATCGTGTTGATGCTCTTTACCATTTGGTAAGTTTTTGTAGTGGGTTGTACTGGTTGTTCCTCTCCATGTTTAGTTCTTTCAGGAGCTCTTGTAAGGCAGGCCTGGTGGCGATGAAATCTTTAAGCAATTTCTTGTTTGTAAAGAATTTTATTTCTTCTTTACTTATTATACTTAGTTTGGCTGGATATGAAATCCTACGTTGAAAGTTCTTTTCTTAAAGAATGCTGAATATTGGCCCCCACTCTCTTCTGGCTTGTTGGGTTTCTGCTGAGAGATCTGCTATGAGTCTGATGGGCTTCCCTTTGTGGGTAACCTGGCGTTTCTTTCTGGCTGCCGTTAGCATTTTTCCTTCCTTTCAACCCTGGTGAATCTGACGATTATGTGCCTTGGTGTTCCTCTTCGTGACGAATGTCTTTGTGGTGTTCTCTGCATTTCCTGGACTTGTATGTTGGCCTGCCTTGCTAGGTTGGGGTAGTTCTCCTGGAATATCTTGAAGAGTGTTTTCCTCTTTGGATTCGTTCTCCCTGTCTCATTCAGCTACACCTATCAAACATAGACTAGGTCTTTTCACATAATACCATATTTCTTGGAGGCTTTGTTCATTTCTTTTCACTCTTTTTTCTCTCATTTTGCCTTCTCATTTTATTTCATTGAGTTTATCCTCAGTCTCTGATATCCTTTCTTCTGCTTGGTCAATTCAGCTAGTGAAACTTGTGTATGCTTCACAGAGTTCTCATGTTGTGTTTTTCAGCTCCATCAATTCATTTATATTCTTCTCTAAGCTGTTCATTCTCTTTAGCATTTCATCAAACCTTTTATCAAGTTTCTTACTTTCTTTTCATTGGGTTGTGACATGTTGTTTAGCTCAGAGAAGTTTGTTATTACCCACTTTCTGAAGTATGTTTCTGTCAATTCATCAGACTCATTCTCCATCCAGCACTGTTCCCCTGCTGGTGAGGAATTGTGATCCCTTGGAAGAGGAGAGGCATTCTGGTTTTGGGTGTTTTCATTTTTTTTGTGCTGGTTTCTTCCCATCTTTGTGGATTTATCTACATGTGGTCTTTGTAGTTGGTGACTCTTGGACAGGGTCTCTGAGTGGATATACTTTTTTTTGATGATGAAGTTATTTCTTTCTGTTTTTTAGTTTTCCCTCTAACAGGCCCCTCTGCTGTAGGACTGCTGGAGGTCTACTCCGGAACCTACTTGCCTGGGTATCACCTGTTACAGCTGCAGAGCAGTAAGGTTTTCTGCCAGTTTTTTCTTCTGTTATCTTTGTCCCAGAAGGATTCCAGCCAGATGTCAGCCTGAGCTCTGCTTTTCAAGGTGTCTCTTTGGTTAAGCAGGGGTCTTGGAACTGCTTGAGGAGACAGTCTGTCCCTTATAGGAACTCAAGTGCTGAGCTGTGAGCTTCGCTCTTCCGTTGAGAGCTGCCAGGCAGGTACTTTTAAGTCTGTTGCAGTGGAACTCATACCGCCTTTTTTCCCCAGGTTCTCTGTCTTGGGAAGGTAGGGCTTTATTTATAAGTTTCTGTTGTATTGCTTCCTTTTTTCTGAGATGCCCTCCTCAGTAAGGAGGTAGCCTAGTCACAGTCTGCCAGCAGAGGCTTTCCTGAGCTGCCGTGGGCTCTGCCCAGCTGCTGTGACTTGCAGTTTTGTTTATAGAGGAATAGTTAGATCTACCTCAGTAATGGTGGTCTGCCTCAGTAATGGTGGACTTCCTCAGTAATGGTGGACTGCTTCAGTAGTGGTGGATTGCCTTGGTAATGGTGGATGCCCTTCACCCCACAGAGCTGGACCTTCCTGAGTCTAGCTGTGCTTGCTGTGAAACTCAATCCAGTGCATTTCAGATTGCTGATCTTTGTGTGGGTGGGACCCACCAAGCCAGAAGATCACCTGGCTCCCTCTTTCAGCCCCCGCTTTTTCATTTGAATGGGTGACTCTGTCTCCCAGGTATTCCATGCAGGTGTTGAAATGGCTGCCCAGATTTGCATGAGTTTTTGTACAGAGACCCACTGTACTGGGTGAAACAGAGATTCTGGAAACTCATTGTGCTTTTTTGCCAGGGCATCTCCTGGTCTGTGGGCAGTAAAAACTCATTTGGAAATGCGGTGATCACTTACGCTCTGCATTTTCACTAGGAACTACAGTTCGGAGCTGTTCCTATTTGGCCATCTTGGATCCTCCCCCTTTAAAGATTTCAGTAGATGATATAAGATCTTTATTTCTTTATTTCAGTTCATTCCAACTCAAGAAACAATTATTGAAGCCTCTCAGGTCCACGGAACTGGAAACAGCTTTTCCACGTGCTCCAGGCCCAAAGAAATATGCCAGTTCTGCTTTTCCTTATGTAAATCTCCCTCTGCCTTGGTAGGAAGAGCTAAGAAGTCCTGATGTTTGGTTTTCAATTCCTCAGTTACTTCACTTAGAATAGTGGTCTCCAGTTGCATCCAGGTGGCTGTGAATGCCATTATTTCATTCCATTTTAAGGCTAAGTAGTATTCCATGGTATATATACTAAAATTTCTGTAGCCACTCATTAATTGATGGGCATTTGGGTTGCTTCCATATTTTTGCAATTGCAAATTGTGCTGCTGTGAACATGCATATATAAATATCTTTTTCATACAATGACTTCTTTTCCTCTGAATAGATACACAATAGTGGGATTGCTAGATCAAATGGTAGTTCTACTTTTACTTCTTTTAGGAATCTGCACACTGTTTTCCATAGGTGTTGTACTAGTTTACATTCCCACCAGTAGTGTAGAAGTGTTCTCTTTTTACCACATCTATGCCAACATGTGTTATATTTTGATTTTTTTATTATGGCCATTCTTGTAGGAATAAGGTGGTATTGCACTGTGGTTTTGATTTTTGTTTCACAAATCACTAGTGATGCTGAGCATTTTTTCATATATTTGTTGGCTATTTGTATATCTTCTTTTCAGAATTGTCTATTCATTTACTTAGCCCACTTTTGATTTTTTTTATTTTTTTGCTGATTTGTTTGAGTTCATTATATATTCTGGATATTCGTCTTTTGTCAGATGTATAGTGAAGATTTTCTCCCATTCCGTGGGGTGTTTGTTTATTCTGCTGAATGTTTTTTTTTCTGTACAGAAGCTTTTCAGTTTAATTAAATCTTATATTTTTATCTTTGTTCTTCTAGCATTTGCTTTTGGGTTCTTGGTCCTGAAGTCAGTCTTTGCCTAAGCCAGTGTCTAGAAGGGCATTTCAGATGCTTTTTTTAGAATTTTTATAGTTGCACATATTAAAATTAATTCCTTAATCCATCATGAGTTGATTTTTATATAAGGTGAGAAACGAGGATCCAGTTTCATTCTCTTACATGTGACTAGCCAGTTATCCCAGCATCATTTGTTCAATAGGGTATTCTTTCCCCACTTTATGTTTTTGTTTGGTTTGTCAAAGATCAGTTGCTTGTCAGTAGTTGGGTTTATTTCTGGGTTCTCTATTCTCTTTCATTTGTCAATACCTACTTTTATACCAGTACCATGCTGTTTTGTTGACTATGGCCTTATAGTATAATTTGAAGTCATGTAATGTGATGCCTGCAGATTTGTTCTTTTTGTTTACTCTTGCTTTGGCTATGAGGGCTCTTTTCGGGTTTCATGTGAGTTTTAGGATTATTATTATTTTTTTAGTTCTGTCAACATTGATGGTGGTATTTTGATGGAAATTGCATTGAATTTGTAGATTAATTTTGGTGATATGGTTATTTTCACAATATTGATTCTACCTCATCCATGAGCTTGAGTTACGTTTTTATTTGTTTGTTTTATCTGTGATTTCTTTCAGCAATGTTTTTTAGTCTTGCAACCTTTTAGAGGCTGGACGTGGTGGCTCATGCCTGTTATCCCAGCACTCTGGGAAGCTGAGGTAGGTGGATCACCTGAGGTCAGAAGTTTGAGACCAGCCTGGCCAACCCCGTCTTTAGAGGGAAACACTGTCTCTACTAAAAATACAAAAATTAGCCAGGCGTGCTGGTGGACAACTGTAATCCCAGCTACTTGGGAGGTAGAGGCAAGAGAATCGCTTGAACCCGGAAGGCGGAGGTTGCAGTGAGCTGGGATTGCACCATTATACTCCAGCCTGGGTGACAAGAGCAAAACTCTGTCTCAAAAAAACTAAAAACCAAAAAAACAGAAAAATAACAACAACAACAAAATCGTCCTGTAGAGGTCTTTCACCTTAGTGATTTTGTATATTCCTTTGTAAAGGGGTTTTAGTTCTTGATTTCCTTCTCAGCTTGGTCACTGTTGGTGTGTAGAAGAGCTACTGATTTGTGTACATTAACTTTGTTTCCTGAAACTTTGCTGTATTCATTTACCAGTTCTGAAAGATTTTGGAGGAGTCTTTAGGGTTTTCTAGGCATACGATCTTATCATCAGCAAACAACAGCAGTTTAACATCCTCTTTACCAATTTGGATGCCCTTTATTTTTTTCTCTTGTATGTTTGCTCTGGCTAGGAGTTACAGTTCTATGTTCAATAGAAGTGATGAGAGTGGGCATCCTTGTCTTGCTCTAGTTCTCAGAGGGAATGCATTCAGCTTTTTCCCATTTGGTACTAAGACGGCAGTGGGTTTGTCCTAGATGGCTTTTATTATGTTAAGGTGTATCCCTTCTCTGCCTATCTTGCTGAAGGTGGTAATCACAAAGGGATGCTGAATTTTGTCAAATGCTTTTTCTACATTTTTTGAGATGATGTGATTTCTGTTTTTAATTGTTCATGTGGTGTCATTTATTGACTTGTGTATGTAGAACCATCCCTGCATCCCTGGTATGAAACCAACTTGGTCATGGTGGATTTTTTTTTTTTAATTGCATTTCAGGTTTGGAGGTACATGTGCAGAACATGCGAGAGAGTTGCATAGGTACACACATGGCAGTGTGTTTTGCTTCCTTTCTCCCCTTCAGCCACATTTGGCATTTCTCCCCAGGATATCCCTCCGCACCTCCCCCTCCCGCTGGCCCTCCCCTTTCCCCCCAAATAGACCCCAATGTTTAGTACTCCCCTACCTGTGTCCATGTGTTCTCATTTTTCATCACCCGCCTATGAGTGAGAATATGCGGTGTTTCATTTTCTGTTCTTGTGTCAGTTTGCTGAGAATGACGTTCTCCAGATTCATCCTTGTCTCTACAAATGACACAAACTCATAATTTCTGATTGCTGCATAATATTACATAGTGTATATGTGCCACATTTCCCCAATCCAGTCTATCATCGATGGGCATTTTGGTTGATTCCAGGTCTTTGCTATTGTAAACAGTGCTGCAATGAACATTCGTGTGCGTGTGTCCTTATAGTAGAACGATTTATAGTCCTTTGGGTATATACCCAGTAATGGGATTGCTGGGTCAAATGGAATTTCTATTTCTAAGGCCTTGAGGAATTGCCACACTGTCTTCCACAATGGTTGAACTAATTTACACTCCCACCAACAGTGTAAAAGTGTTCCTTTTCCTCCACATCCTCTCCAGCATCTGTTGTCTCCAGATTTTTTAATGATCGCCATTCGAACTGGCGTGAGATGGTATCTCAATGCGGTTTTGATTTGCATCTCTCTGATGACCAGTGACGATGAGCATTTTTTCATATGATTGTTGGCCTCATATATGTCTTCTTTCGTAAAGTGTCTGTTCATATCCTTTGCCCACTTTTGAATGGGCTTGTTTGTTTTTTTCCTGTAAATTCGTTTGAGTTCTTTGTAAATTCTGGATATCAGCCCTTTGTCAGATGGGTAAACTGCAAAAATTTTTTCACATTCTGTTGGTTGCCGATCCACTCTAGTGACTGTTTCTTTTGCCGTGCAGAAGCTGTGGAGTTTGATTAGGTTCCATTTGTCTATTTTGGCCTTTGTTGCCAATGCTTTTGGTGTTTTGTTCATGAAGTCCTTGCCTACTCCTATGTCTTGGATGGTTTTGCCTAGATTTTCCTCTAGGGTTTTTATGGTGCCAGGTCTTATGCTTAAGTCTTTAATCCATCTAGAGTTAATTTTAGTGTAAGGTGTCAGGAAGGGGTCCAGTTTCTGCTTTCTACACATGGCTAGCCAGTTTTCCCAACACCATTTGTTAAACAGGGAATCCTTTCCCCATTGCTTGTTTTTGTCGGGTTTATCCAAGATTGTATGGTTGTAGATATGTTGTGTTGCCTCCGATGCCTCTGTTCTGTTCCATTGGTCTATATCTCTGTTTTGGTACCAGTACCATGCTGTTTTGATTACTGTAGCCTTGTAGTATAGTTTTAAATTCAGTAGTGTGATGCCCCCCGCTGTGTTCTTTTTGCTTAGAATTGACTTGGCTATGCGGGCTCTCTTTTGGTTCCATATGAAGTTCATGGTGGTTTTTTCCAGTTCTGTGAAGAAAGTCAATGGTAGCTTGATGGGTATAGCGTTGATTCTGTAAATTACTTTGGGCAGTATAGCCATTTTCACGATATTAATTCTTCCTAACCCTGAACATGGAATGTTTCTCCATCTGTTTGTGTCCTCTCTGATTTCGTTGAGCAGTGGTTTGTAGTCTTCCTTGAAGAGGTCCCTTACGTTCCTTGTGAGTTGTATTCCAAGGTATTTTATTCTTTTTGTAGCAATTGTGAATGGCAGTTCGTTCTTGATTTGGCTTTCTTTTAGTCTGTTATCGGTGTAGAGGAATGCTTGTGATTTTTGCACATTGATTTTATATCCTGAGACTTTGCTGAAGTTGCTTATCAGTTTCAGGAGTTTTTGGGCTGAGGCGATGGGGTCTTCTAGGTATACTATCATGTCGTCTGCAAATAGAGACAATTTGGTTTCCACCTTTCCTATTTGAATACCCTTTGTTTCTTTTTCTTGCCTGATTGCTCTGGCTAGAACTTCCAGTACTATATTGAATAGGAGTGGTGAAAGAGGGCATCCTTGTCTAGTGCCGGATTTCAAAGGGAATGCTTCCAGTTTTTGCCCATTCAGTATGATATTGGCTGTTGGTTTGTCATAAATAGCTTTTATTACTTTGAGATACGTTCCCTCGATACCAAGTTTATTGAGGGTTTTTAGCATAAACAGCTGTTGAATTTTGTCAAATGCCTTCTCTGCATCAATTGAGATAATCATGTGGTTTGTGTCCTTGCTTCTGTTTATGTGGTGAATTACGTTGATAGACTTGCGTATGTTGAACCAGCCTTGCATCCCCGGGATGAATCCTACTTGATCATGATGAATAAGTTTTTGATTTGCTGTTGCAATCAGCTTGCCAATATTTTATTGCAGATTTTTGCATCTATGTTCATCATGGATATTGGCCTGAAGTTTTCTTTTCTTGTTGGGTCTCTGCCGGGTTTTGGTATCAGGATGATATTGGTCTCATAGAATGATTTGGGAAGGATTCCTTCTTTTTGGATTATTTGGAATAGTTTCAGAAGGAATGGTACCAGCTCCTCTTTGTGTGTCTGGTAGAATTCGGCTGTGAACCCGTCTGGACCTGGGCTTTTTTTGTGTCGTAGGCCCTTAATTGCTGCCTCGACTTCTCCCGTTGTTATTGGTCTATTCATAGTTTCAGCTTCCTCCTGGTTTAGGCTTGGGAGGACACAGGAGTCCAGGAATTTATCCATTTCTTCCAGATTTACTAGTTTATGTGCATAAAGTTGTTTGTAATATTCTCTGATGATGGTTTGAATTTCTGTGGAATCTGTGGTGATTTCCCCTTTATCATTTTTTTATTGCATCTATTTGGTTGTTCTCTCTTATTTTTAATCAATCTGGCTAGTGGTCTGTCTATTTTGTTGATCTTTTCAAAAAACCAGCTCTTGGATTTATTGATTTTTTTGGAGGGTTTTTCGTGTCTCAATCTCCTTCAGTTCAGCTCTGATCTTAGTTATTTCTTGTCTTCTGCTGGGTTTTGAGTTTTTTTGATCTTGCTCCTCTAGCTCTTTCAATTTTGACGATAGGGTGTCAATTTTGGATCTCTCCATTCTCATATGGGCACTTATTGCTATATATTTTTCTCTAGAGACTGCTTTAAATGTGTCCCAGAGATTCTGGCATGTTGTGTCTTCGTTCTCATTGGTTTCGAAGAACTTCTTTATTTCTGCCTTTATTTCATTGTTTATCAAGTCAACATTCAAGAGCCAGTTGTTCAGTTTCCATGAAGCTGTGTGGTTCTGGGTTGGTTTATGAATTCTGAGTTCTAACTTGATTGCACTATGGTGTGAGAGGCTGTTTGTTATGGTTTCAGTTGTTTTGCATTTGCTGAGCAGTGCTTTACTTCCAATTATGTGGTCAGTTTTAGAGTAGGTGTGATGTGGTGCTGAGAAGAATGTATATTCTGTGGATTTTGGGTGGAGAATTCTGTAAATGTCTATCAGGTTTGCTTGCTCCAGGTCTGAGTTCAAGCCCTGGATATCCTTGTTGATTTTCTGTCTGGTTGATCTGTCTAATATTGACAGTGGAGTGTTAAAGCCTCCCACTATTATTGTGTGGGAGTCTAAGTCTCTTTGTAAGTCGTTAACAGCTTGCCTTATGTATCTGGGTGCTCCTGTATTGGGTCCATATATGTTTAGGATCATTAGCTCTTCTTGTTGTATCGATCCTTTTACCATTATGTCATGGCCTTCTTCGTCTCTTTTGATCTTTGTTGCTTTCAAGTCTATTTTATCAGAGATGAGAATTGCAACTACAGCTTTTTTTTGCTCTCCATTTGCTTGGTAAATCTTCCTCCATCCCTTTATTTTGAGCCTTTGTGTATCCTTGCATGTGAGATGGGTTTCCTGGATACAGCACACTGATGGGTTTTGGATTTTTATCCAATTTGCCAGTCTGTGTCTTTTGATTGGTGCATTTAGTCCATTTACATTTAGGGTTAATATTGTTATGTGTGAATTTGATACTGCCATTTTGATGCTAGCTGGCTGTTTTTCCCGTTAGTTCTTGTAGATTCTTCATTACATTGATGCTCTTTAGCATTTAGTGTGATTTTGGAATGGCTGGTACTGCTTGTTCCTTTCTATGTGTAGTGCCTCTTTCAGGAGCTCTTGTAAAGCAGACCTGGTGGTGACAAAATCTCTGAGTACTTGCTTGTTCGCAGAGGGTTTTATTTTTCCTTCACTTCTGAAGCTCAGTTTGGCTGGATATGAAATTCTGAGTTGAAAGTTTTTTTCTTAAAGGATGTTGAATATTGGCCCCCACTCTCTTCTGGCTTGTAGTGTTTCTGCTGAGAGATCTGCTGTGAGTCTGATGGGCTTCCCTTTGTGGGTGACCCGACCTTTCTCCCTGGCTGCCCTTAGTATTTTCTCCTTTTTTTCAACCTTGTTGAATCTGACGATTATGTGCCTTGGCGTTGCTCTTCTTGCAGTATATCTTTGTGGTGTTCTCTGTATTTCCTGCAATTGAGTGTTGGCCTGTCTTGCTAGGAGTGGGAAATTTTTCTGGATAATGTCCTGAAGAGTATTTTCCAGCTTGGATTCATTCTTTTTGTCACATTCTGGTACGCCTATCAAACGTAGGTTAGGTCTCTTCACATAATCCCACATATCTTGGAGACTTTGTTCATTCCTTTATGCGCCTTTTTCTCTGATCTTGGTTTCTCGTATTTCATTGAGTTGATCTTCGACTTCTGATATTCTTTCTTCTGCTTGGTCAATTCGGCTATTGAAACTTGTGCATGGTTCGCGACGTTCTCGTATTGTGTTTTTCAGCTCCTTTAATTCATTCATATTTCTCTCTAAGGTATCCATTCTTGTTATCATTTCCTCGAATCTTTTTTCGTATCTTTTTTCAAGGTTCTTAGTTTCTTTGCATTCATTTAAAACATGTTCTTTTAGCTCACAAAAGTTTCTCATTATCCACCTTCTGAAGTCTAATTCCGTCATTTTGTCACAGTCATTCTCCATCCAGCTTTGTTTTATTGCTGGTGAGGAGTTTTTGGTTTTTTCTAGGAGGCGAGGTGTTCTGGTTTCAGGTGTTTTCCTCCTTTGTGCGCTGGTTTCTTCCCATCTTTGTGGGTTTATCCTCCTGTCATCTGTGTAGTTGCTGACTTTTCGATTGGGTCTCTGAGTGGACACCCAGATTGTTGCTGATGAAGTATTTCTGTTACTTGGTTTTCCTTCTACCAGTCTAGCCCCTTCACTTTAGAACTGCTGAGGTCCCCTCCAGGCCCTGCTTGTCTGGGGTGCGCCTATAGCAGCTGCAGAACAGTAAGGGATGCTACCAGTTTCTTTTTCTGCTATCTTTGTCCCAAAATGATGCCTGCCAAATGTCAGTCTTTTGGATATAGAGGGGTCAGGGAGCTGCTTGAGGAGACAGTCTGTACTTTATAGGAGCTCAAGTGCTAAGCTGTGAGCTCTGTTGTTCATTCAGGGCTGTGAGGCTGCTATGTTTAATTCTGTTGCAACATAACTCATAAAAAAACCCTTTTTTTCTCAGATGCTCTGTCTGGGGGGGGTTGGGGCTTTCCTTGTGAGTGTCCGCCGCACTGTCCTGCCCAGTTAGGAGGCAGTCTAGTCACTATTTGCCTGCCGAGGCTCCGCCCTGCTGGTGTGAGGTTCGCCCTGTTGCTGCAGGCTCTGCCCTTCTGCTGCGGTTTTCGCCCTGCAGCCATGGGCTACGCCCTGCAGCGGAGTTTCTCTGTTGTAGCTGGTTGCCTCGGCAATGGCAGGCTGCGTCAGCAATGGGCGTGTACCTCAGTAGTGGCGGTTTGCCTGGTAATGGCAGACGCCCCTCCCCCATGGAGCTGCGGCCTCAGGGAATCCCTCCACGGGGAGCGTTTGTAATCGGCATTTTGTTTGTCCCACAGTGCTACCCCAAACGCTGTGACCCCGCAATCTCCTGGGCTGGCTCACTGTCCATGTCCCGTTCAGTCTCAAGTTCAGCCCTCCCAAGTCTCTGGTTGCCGGCCCAACAGGGCACCCAGACAAGCGCGCTTTGTGCGGTTGGCGCGCTGCCACTGCACGGGCCGCCTCCACACCCGCCGCCGGCTGCGCCAGCCAAAACCTCTGCCTGGCATCCCGCGTCTCCCTATACCTAGGAATTTTCCCGTTCTGTGGGCAACAAAGATCCATCTGGAAATGCGGCCCTGACTCACCCCCTTCGCACATTGACTGCGAGCTTCAATCCTTGGTTGTTCTCACAGCGCCATCTTGAGTCCTCCCCCTGGATTTTTTTTTTTTTTGATATTCTATTGGATTCGGTTAGGTAAAAAACAAAAAAGGCCAAAAAAAATTTCTTTAAAGGATTTTTGCATCGATGTTCATCAGAGATATGGGTCTGTAGTTTTTCTTTTTTTGCTATGTTCTTTTCTGGTTTTGGTATTAGGATGATACTGGATTTAGAATGAGTTAGGGAGGATTTTCTCTTTACTTTGTGGAATAATGTCACTAGGATTGGTTCAGTTCTTTTTTGAATGTCTGGTAGAATTTAGCTGTGAATCCATCTGGTCCTGGAATTTTTTGTTGTTGGCAATTTTTTATTACCATTTCAGTCTGATTCATTGTTACAGATTTGCTCAGAGTTTCTGTTTCTTATTCCCAGGAATTTATCCATTTTCTCTGGGTTTTCTAATTTGTGTACATAAAGGTGTTCGTAGTCGCCTTGAATGATCTTTCGTATTTCTGTGGTATTGATTTTAATATCTCCCATTTTGATTATAATTGAGCTTATTTGAATCTTTTCTCTTATTTTCTGGGTTAATGTTGCTAATGGTCTATTAATTTTATATATCTTTGCAAAGAACCAGCTTCTTGTTTCATTTATTTTTTGTTTTTTGTTTTTGTTGATGTTTGTGTCAGTTTCATTTAGTTTGGATCTGATCTTTGTTATTTCTTTTCTTGTTCTAGGTTTGGATTTGGTTCATTCTTGTTTCTCTAGTTCCTTGAGGTGTGACCTTAAATTGTCTATTTGTGCTCTTTCAGACTTTTTGATGTAGGCCCTTAAGGCTGGGAATTTTCCTCTTAATACTACTTAGGCTGTATCCCAAAGGTTTTGGTACCTTGTCATTATTATTGTTCAGTTCAAATAATTTTTAAATTTCCACCTTGATTTCATTGTTGAATCAACAATCATTCATGAGCAGGTTATTTAATTTCTATGTATTTGCGTGGTTTTGAGGGTTCCTTTTGGAGTTGATTTCCAATTGTATTTTACTGTTAACCTTTTAATCTTACTACCAAGAGTCAGTCCTACTGAAACAATCTTCAAATGTGTAAAAGCTGGGTGCTTTTACTCATATTTTTTTTAATATAATAGAAAAAATTCAGAACTAGTCTTTATGAAAAAAGATTATGGGAGTGCATGAGGATGGATAATGCTGATCGTTGATCTTTCGGTATTTCTTAAGACTAATATCCTTTGCCAAACTGCATTCTTTAATATTCTTCAGTTTGCTTTATATTAGAAAAAATCAAATGAAAATTATTAAGAAATATTAACAATTATTAAGAAATAGTAAGTTATTAAAACTTTTTATTATGAATCCAATGAAATATGGGCATATTTATGAGCTTCCTGGATGCTTTGAAAAATCCTAGGTTATTTAGCATATTCCTTTTTTTCTGGCTGTGAAATACTATCCATCTTTCCATTTTTGTTTTAATAGATGAATTTAAGTAATACTACATTTGTATTTTTTCTTTATTTGATTACATTAGGATTTTCTAAACATTTTGCTATCATGTATTTATAACAATTTCTCTCCCATTGCATCTTGATGATTAGTATAAGCTTTGAAAAATGCCCAAGAAAGCTATTATACTTATTATTGTAGTAGTATTTCCTTCATAAAACTTCTATATGGTGTAAGTATGAGAATACATTAATAGGAAGTACAATAATATGATATAGCTAGGCATTTAATACATTTATTTCAATTTGAAGAAAATAGTTTGTAGTATATTCACTAATGTTTGTTTTAGCTGTTGTAAGCAGTCACATTTTCCCTTTAGTCAGTCTCAGGTCAGGAATATGTCATAATACTTCTTGTGTCCCTAGAGTGCCTTGTACTTACTAGATACTCAGTAAATTTCGAAAGAATTGATTAGGTTTTTTGGGCCATGCCACAGATACATTCATTTAATTTTTTCTTTCACAATCATATAAAAGTAAGCAGCTTTTTAACATTAGTGTATGTTAGTACAAGCAAACATGAATTTTAAATTAGCTTAGTCATTGAATTAAAATGTTGATGAAACTGAAAGGAAGCTAGTATTTACACAGTATTAAAAGGAAACATGATTTTGCTAACTTGTTTTATTAACTTGGTGATTTTCATTTGAGTTCTTCTTGTATAGATAGATATTAAATCATACTTTAAAAAATATGATGGATAAGTTTCAAAATACTAGACTCAGAGTTTTCTAAAAAACTGTATATTACATCTTGATTTATGTATATCAATATTTCAGCTTACAAAATTATGATAAAACATACCTCTATTGGTGTATGCATGAGTGTATGTGTGTATAATCTCATCCTAACTGCCCACTTAATACATTTCAAAGAAATCAAATGTAAAGGTAAGGATAATTACAAAAAAAATTACAGTTGAAAAGAAAATGAAGGAAATAGATGAGAGGATAACAGAAAGCATTGTAATAATGTATAAATATTTTAGAAGTATTAATAAGAATGCTATTTTGAGAGTTGAAACAGATGAAATAGTCTTAAGAGAGAGACACAGGAAATACATCTTTATAAATCCAGAAATGAGAGAGAAAACGAGTAATTATTCAGTGAAATAGAGAGATGAGTTATCTTCATTAACATCTTTAAAATAAAGGAAGCTTAAATGAAATCAAGCAATACAGAGATTCTCTACCCAAGAATAGTGCAGAAATGAAATATTTTCCTAAATTTTACATTCATGATTTTTCACTGATACCGCTAAAATACCCAGTACTCTACTTTTAATATTAAAATATGTACATAACTTAAGCAAGAAGTAAGGCTTTAAGAATTAGAATGAAGATGTATTTGCATATTGTGCTTCTGAGTTTGACATAAATATTTAATATTTAGATATATATGTATATGTATGTATATACATATATATCTTAAACAATGGTACTCTTATTTGTAATGAGACAGTGAGAAAGTAAGGAAACTATTAAGTATAAAAAAGAAAGTGTCAATATTAAAATTAAGTACCAAGATGAATATAGCATGCCTATCTCATTTTGCTTATGTACATGCATGTACATATGGGTATGCATGTATTTCAGCTGGCTTCTGGATTCTGGATAATGCAGTTGTTTGGATTATAGATAGTTTAATTACTCTAATTATTGTTAAGGCAAAGAAAAAAATATAGGTGTATTTTATAATCTTAAGTGATTATAGTCAATGAGGTGTCCCTCCAAAACAGACAAATTTTTAACACTCAGATTACTGAAAATTACTGATTTGTTCATCTGTATGAAAGGCTTTATAATTTAATGAAAAGATATAGCATTAAAAGAAATAAGCAGCTTTTCAGATAGTAGACCAACTTTGATCTCTTATTTTTGTATGGGTTAAACATTTATTTCAGGATGGTCATTTATATCATATTTGTGTAAAATTTATAATCCCAAGCAGATAAACATTTTTTCTGTATTTCAAGATATCATTCCTCATTCATTTGTTTATTCAGTAAGTTTTTAAGTGCTGATTTTTTTTTAGCACTTGTTATTTTACTCAGTAAAAGTTTTTTCTAAGTAATTTAAAGCTCTCAAGATATAACTTAGCCACAGAAATATATTACATTATTTCAAAGCTTTCTCTTTCTTTGGCTGAATAATTCTAGTTTCTTTTCTTCTTCATATGTTCAAATACAAGATGAGGATGTTCTGATGTTATCACTTGAGTGATTTTCCCCAACAGTGTAAAAGCATTTCTATTTCTCCATAGCCTTGCCAGCATCTGTTCTGTCTTAACTTTTAATAATTGCCATTCTGACTGGTGTGAGATGGTATCTTTTTGGTTTTGATTTGCATTTCTCTGATGATCAGTGATGAGCTGTTTTTCATGTTTGTTAGCCACTTAAATGTCTTCTTTTCAGAAGTGCCTGTTCATGCTCTTTGTTCTTTTTTAATGATGGTGTTTTTTTCTTGTAAATCTCTTTAAGTTCCTTGTAGTTTCTAGATATTAGACCTTTGTCAGATGGATAGATTGCAAAAATTTTCTCCCATTCTGTAGATTGTCTGTTCACTCTGATGATAGTTCCCTTTACTGTGCAGAAGCTCTTTAGTTTAATTATATCCCATTTGTCAGTTTTTGCTCTTGTTGCAACTGCTTTTGATATTTTCATCATGAAATATTTGCCCTTGCCTATGCCCTGAATGGTGTTGCCTAGATTATCTTCCAGAGTTTTTATAGTTTTGGGTTTTACATTTAAGTCTTTAATCTACCTTGAGTTAATTTTTATATAACATGTAAGGGAGCGGTGCAGTTTCAGTTTTCTGCAGAGGGCTAGCCAGTTCTCCAAGCACCATTTATTAAGCAGGGAATCCTTTCCCCATTGCTTGTTTTTGGCAGGTTTGTTGGAGATCAGATGATTTTAGATATGCAGTCTTATTTCTGAGAGCTTGATTCTGTTTCATTTGTCTGTGCATCTGTTTTTGTGCTAGTACCATGCTGTTTTGGTTAGTGTAGTCTTTTAGTATAGTTTGAAGTTGGGTTGGTAGCATGATTCCTTCAGCTTTGTTCTTTTTGCTTATGATTATCTTGGCTATTTGGGGTCTTTTTTGGTTACATATGAATTTTAAAGTAGTTTTCTAATTCTGTGAAGAATATCATTTGTAGTTTCATTGGAATATCATTGAATCTATAAATTGCTTTGGACAGTATGGTCATTTTCATGATATTGATTGTTTCCATCCATGAGCATAGAATGTTTTTCCATTTGTTTGTGTCCTCTCTTATTTCCTTGAGCAGTGGTTTTTAGTTCTCCTTGAAGAGATCCTTCACTTCCCTTGTTAGCTGTATTCATAGATATTTTATTCTCTTTGTAGCAATTGTCAGTGGGAATTTATTCATGATTTGGCACTCTGCTTGTCTATGGTTTGTATATAGGAATGCTTGTGATTTTTGCATATCGATTTTGTATCCTCAGGCTTTGCTGAGGTCACTTATCAGCTTAAGAAGCTTTTGGGCTGAGACAGTCAGGTTTTCTAGATATAGGATCCTGTCATCTGCAAACAAAGACAGTTTGACTTCCTCTCTTCCTATTCATATTCCTTCTATTTCTTTCTCTTGACTGATTGCCTTGGCTGGAACTTCCAGTACTATGTTGAAATAAAGAACTTCCAATACTATGTTGAAATAAAGACATCTTTAATTTTGTTAGATGTTACTAAATTGCTTCCCAATGTGTTTGTACCAATTTATATTCCTATCAGTATGGCGAAATAGTTTGCATTATGTACACCTTTGCCATACTTACTATTTTTTGTTATTCTGGTAGGTATGGTTTCAATTACATTATTAGATTATATTTCTTGATTACTAGAATGATTTAACATCTTTACCAATTATGTATTAGCTCTTCTGTTTTCCACCTGTGTGAATTACTGTATAAATTTGCTTCAAGCTGGGATTATGGATTTGTTTTTAGTCTCTCATATTAAATAGGAGGAAAAAGCACTTTACTGTAACTGTCTAATTTCACCCACACAGCACACAGAAATACAGCTGGTTTGGAGCATTAACTCCACATTTCTCTTCTTTGAAAATATGTATTTTGTTTCTGAGTCTAGCAGAGTATTTGTTTCTTTCTCTTTATATTTAATCTACATTCCTATGTGTTGGAGGCTGGGATAGTCTTTTAATGTACATATTTACTGGTTAATCTTGACCTTTTATTTTCATAAAAATGATCTGTAATATATATAAGTTGATTCAAGACTAAATTGACTTGGAATAAAGACACAAATGTAAGATGTGAAACTTGTGTTTATTAAAAAGCATCAGAAACAGAATTTTAAAATTATCTGCCACTGATATATAACCAGACATTAATTTATTTCATGCATAGAGTATATTTGTTCTAAGAAAAACAGACTCATTCTTTAGTAAAAAAGTGGGCAAAGAAAGAAAACAATTCATGAAAGAAAAACAAATGGGTAGAAAACAGATTTAAAAAATAGTTATCCTAAGCATTCAAAAATTTAAATTTGAAAAATTTAAAAATTACAGCCAGGCATAGTTTCTCACACAAGTAATCCCAGCACTTTGGGAGAAGTGGGAGAATTGCTTGGACCCAGGAATTCAAGATCAGCCTAAGCATCATGGAGAGACACCCATCTCTACAAAAAATTTAAAGTTCGCTGGGCATGGTGCACACACCTGGAGTCCAAGCTACTTGGGATGCCAAGGCAGGAGGATCACTTGAGCCCAGGAGGTTGAGGTTGCAGTGAGCTGTGATCATGCCACTGCACTTCAGCCTGGGCAACAGGGTAAGACCCTGTCTCAAGAAACAAAACAAAACAAACAACAACAAACCAATTATACCAATTTTTTTTTGTCAAATTGACAAATATTAGAAAATAATAACTGTCATTGCTAATAATGGTATGAGGAAGTGAACACTCTTATACTCTGCTGATGCAAATGTAAATCACTACAACTTTTCTGAATGACAGTCGGACAGTAAGAATCTTAAGCAATGCTGTGCTCTAAATGGCCACCAGCTAGATTGGCTACTTAAACATTTATGTCCTCAGTTTCAGTAACCACAGTTTAATTGCTCAACAGCCCCATGTGGCCTGTGGCTGCATATTGCATACAGCAGAAATAACATTTCCCTAATCACAGAATATTTTACTGGATATCACTTAGTAGTTTCAAAATATTCATATCCTTTTTCAAATACCCTCATTTCTAGAAATGTATTATAAATAAATATTAGCAGTTTAAGGATCCTAACCAAAACATTGAAAACAACAGTAAAAAATTGGAAAAAATCCAAATGCCCACGTCAAGGAGCAGTAAATGATTATAAATTTATATGAAAGGATATTATGCAGCCTATTAAAAATAAGTGTTTGGATAAATGTCATGGTGATATGTTCACAATATGCTGTTAATTGAGCAGACAGGCCATATAACAGCATGACCACAAATTTACCATATGATTACAAATTTAAAATATTTTAAAATTTGCATTACAGAGTGTGGTAGTGTTGGTGATTTTTGTTTTTTACAATGTTTTCTATCATAATATGCTACTTTCATAGTAAAAAAAAAAAGTAAAGTATGTTGGTTTGGAACCTGATTTCGAACCTCATGAAACATTAGTAATTGTGTTCATTTTAGGTAGTTTCATTTGAAATTTAGTGGTGGTTGACATACTTACATATTTATTGTTAAGTATCATATTACATATGTATGAGTGATATGTCTTTGTGTGTATGTGTGAAGCCTGGTAGAAAACAGAATTTAATCCAGATGGTTCAAATGAAAAGCTCTTTTTTTTTAATTGTTGTTATTTTTGTTTTGCTTTGAATAAAAGAACTACTCATAAAAGCATTCTGGGATTAAGGAACAAACTGACTGGGGATAGCTAATTTCTCAGAAACCAGACACAGTGGGAACTTATTACTATCTATTCCTAGGGATAAAGGGACAAGAGGCAGAAATGGTTACCAGAATCCAGTGTATGCTGGAACTTTGCAAGTGGGGCTGCCTAGCAGAAGCATTAATCATGAAGAGATGATGCAGCTGCCCTAAACACAGAAGAGGAAAGGAGTGGGAAATAAATCAGATCTCTTTTCTTCCATCCTTGGAACTCATGTTGGACTCTAACTGGCGGTTCATCAATAAGACAGTCCTCAAGTGAAGTCTGAGGAGTCAGCCTCCTGGGACATGGAATAGAGCCAAGCAGGGAAGAGCACAGAAGGGCTTAGAAAGGGAGGCAGGTTGGCAAATGGAAAAAATCTAGCCCGTGTGTGTATGTGTGTGTGTGCACATGCAAGTGTGTATTTCTCTGTGTGTGTTTATTCAAACATACTTAAGTAACACATGCATATGCTGTTAATGGTTGGTATTATATTTACATGAGGTGTGATTCATATATGTATAAGCATGTGTCGTCTATTTATGGAAGATTACAACATTTGTGCATACTCCTAGACACATGCAAACATGAAAATATACAAGATATTTACATTCTAGTAAATATAGAAAACAACTGAACTAGTTGGAAAAGAATTCTGGTTTAGACAGAGGAGTTCCAAAATATAGCTAGGGAACATTTAGGTAATGCTTGTTTTAGATACACATGCTCTTGCACACAAGTGAAAGCATACTAAACACAGAGTTTAAATTACCCTTCAGTTGAAGTTCCTTAACAGCAAGGACTGTGTTCTATCTTCCCGTGCTTTGTAAACTCTTGTACAATGCTTCACACCCAGGAAGTGTCTCATTGTTATAAGAATGCATGAATTAAACATTCCATTTAAATATTATTTTTACTCAACAGAGTATAACTTGAGACAAATTTGTATTCATTTGGAGACCACTTTTAGAACAATTAATTGAATGGAAAGCAACTGTACATTTTAAAAATATTTATTGCTTTTAACTAGTAATAATTAACTCAGATATACTGCAGGAACATATGATTTAGGGTACTTCACAAAGCTACTTACATGCTCTTTGTAACAGCTTCATGATGTAGAGAGAAGCATCATTAGGAGAATTTCACAAATGATGACATTGAATCTTGGGGAGGTTAAACAATTTTCCTTTTTCTTTCTACCCTTCTGTAATGAGACAGTGAAATGAAGAAAGCTGTGAAGATTTTTCAACGAGCATGTATATGATTTGGCTGTGCCCCCACCCAAATCTCATCTTGAATCATAGTTCCTATAATTCCCACCTGTTGTGGGAGGATCCTGGTAGGAGGTAATGAATCATAGGGATGAGTCTTTCCTGTCTTGTTCTCCTGATAGTGAATAAGTCTCATGAGAGCTGATAGTTTTTTTTTTGTTTTGTTTTGAGACGGAGTTTCGCTCTTGTTACCTAGGCTGGAGTGCAATGGCGCCATCTCGGCTCACCACAACCTCCGCCTCCTGGGTTCAGGCAATTCTCCTGCCTCAGCCCCGCCGAGTAGCTGGGATTACAGGCACACGCCACCATGCCCAGCTAATATTTTGTATTTTTAGTAGAGACGGGGTTTCACCATGTTGACCAGGATGGTCTCAATCTCTTGACCTGGTGATCCAACCACCTCGGCCTCCCAAATGCTGGGATTACAGGCGTGAGCCACCGGAGAGCTGATAGTTTTATAAAGGGGAGTTCACCTCCACATACTCTCTTGCCTGCCACCATGTAAAATGAACCTTAGATTCTCCTTTGCTTTCCACCATGATTGCGAGGCCTCCCCAGCCATGTGGGACTGTGAGTGCATTAAACCTCTTTCCTTTATAAATTACCCAGTCTCGGGTATGTCTTTATTAGCAGTGTGAGATTAGACTAATTCAAACAGTAAGCAAGGTTTTGCTTTTTGTGTTTTACATGTACCTGTGATGAAAGCAGCTCTGTTAGCTTTTTTGCTTTTTGTTTTTGCTTTTAGAACTATAACAGAAATGGAAGGAGAATTGTTATTTATATGTGATTCCTAAAGATGAGTAAAAAATTGTAATCTAAGTTTTTTTTTTTAACAAACCTAATTTTATTTTACCACAATTGTCCTCAGAAATTAGCCTAAAGTGAATGTGATGCCTGTATAGTGGGGAAAAAAATCTTACCTGCCTCACCTCCACTTAATTAAGATTTTTAAAGCAATATATTGATACTAAGCACAATTCTAGAGGTTGTAAAACTTCGGTAGAGGTTGTCTTCAGTTCTTTGCTTCAGAAGGTTACTTAACTTTTGTACTGAATGAAATTAACATGCTATGGAACCTGTACTTTGTATATTCTGATGTTGCTCAGAGGTTTATATTAGATGGGTTATTCAGAAAATTGAGAAATTGTTATTTATGATTTAAGAAGTTTTAATTATGTCATCTATTGATATTGGTCAAATGCAGTTTTGAAGTAATAGCTCACATTCTAAGATATATGAGGCATTAACATTATATTGGTATTGTGATCCTGTTGTATTTTAACCCAAAGTAGGAGACAAGCTTTACAGTGTCCTTTCATTTTGAAAAGGCACTTGACATTGTTTTAGTCAGCTTATTGAGGGGTAAACTTTACATAGAGAAGTTAAATTCATTCTTTTTAGCATATAGTTCTACTGAGTTTGGACAAAGGCAGATAGTTGTTTACCACCACAATCAAATTATAGGACAATTTCATCAGCTCCCAACAATTCTTCTATGCCCCCTTCTAGTCCACCCAGCTACCCAACTTTTGCAAACTGAGAATGTCATATACATGTAGTATGCAGTCTTAGAGTATGCGCTCTTTTCAATTTGACTTCTTTTATTTAGCAAAGTACAGTTGGGATTCGTCTGTATTGTTGGACAAATCAGCAATTTCCTCCTTTTATTCTGAATAACATTTCCTTATGATGTACCACCATTTGTTTATTCATTCCTCAGTTGAGTTTTTGAATTTTTAATAATTATGAATAAAACTCCTATAAACATTCATTTAAAGTGTTTTGTGTGAACATTAATTTTTCATTTCTCAAGTATATACTTAGGAATGAGATTGGTGGTTTGTCCAGTAAGTGTTCAATACAATAAGAAACTGCCAAATTGTATTCTAAAGTGGCTGTACTTTTGCATTCTCATCAACAATGTGCAAGAATTCTAGTGACTCCACATTTTTACCAGCTGTTAGTTTTCTCGGTTTAAAATAAATAAATGAGATAATTACTTTTAGCTGCTCTAATAGATATGAATAGTGGTATCTCATTGTAGTTTTAATTTGCATTTCCTTAATGACTAAAGATGTTGAGCATCATTTCATGTAGTTATTTGTGATCTATATGTCTTCTTTGTGGGCACTTGTGACAACCCCAGAAATACAGAAACTAGTGGATTACAATTATAATCTTGTACTCACGGAGGAAATAAAGTGTATCTCTTTACCCTTACATTATTGAGTTTATTAGTACATAAAATGGATACAATCATTTTATTGTTTATTTAAATGACATAATAGCAATTATGCTCCCTGACTACAACTCCTATCATTAAAGATGTTTGCTATGTTCCTTGAAATAATAGTTCTCATGTCTAATTGATTCCTCTCCCCATTTCCCACAGCTATTATCAACATTTACCATTTTTCCTCAAGTTCTTAAACTCTCTGGTTTCTTTAATATTCACCAGGGACCTTGCTTCCTTCTTTTACTAAGAACCTGAAGAAGAAACACTTGCACACTCCACCAGCAGTTATTATCGCCTGTCTTAATTTTCTCTCTGTGTTATTGCAGCTCCTCTCACCTCACCCAAGTCTTAGATTTTTTCATTTTTCTCTGGTTAACTCATCTATCTTGTCCCTTCTCTTCTCAACCTTCCCTGTGCCTTTGATTTATCATTTTTCTCTGCTCTAGAAAAATATTTTGCATATTTCCTTAGTCTTTTTCCTCAGCCACTCTGTCCTTATCTTAGACAATAATAGCCAAAGCTTTAATTTCACTAGTCTTCCTCTTCAGTCTTTGTAATAGCTCATGACTTTCCTTTTTTATGAAGTAACTTATAAGCATTATATATCTTACTTTGTTGATTTTTCTCATCTGACCACCTTACTGAAATTTAAATAGCACATGTTGGAGACAGCTAGCATTAATGACCTATTCGCAGCCCTCAGCCTGTTTGAAATGTCTGCTACTTTTGAAAGAGTCTCACTACTCTTATAGAGTCTACCTTCGTTCTTTGCATTTTGCTTCTTTCAAGACACAATTCTGTTTGTTCTTGTTTCAGTTACTTATTCCTGTATAAGTCACCACCCAAAACTTTAGTGTCTTAAAAAAATAATGTTCTATGTTTCTGATGATTCTGTGGGTTGACTAGGTGGAGGTTCTGCTGATTTACCCTGGGCTTACTCGTGTATTTGCATTCAGCTGACAGGTTGATTAAGGGACAGGCTTAGTTGAGACAGTTGAAATGGCTCGTCTTTTAAGCCCAGGCTTAATAGCATCATGATCTCAGGGTAGTGTTTTAAGACAGTGAAGATGAAAACTTCAAGGCCTCTTTAGGTCTAAATTTTGTAATTTTCACAGTATCACTTCTGCCACAATCTGTTGGTCAAAGTAAGTAACAAGACTAACTCAGAGTCAAAGTGAGAAAGAGACACTATCTCTGGATGGGAGAAACAGCAAGATCACATTTCAAAGAGTTGTCTGTACTTGGATGGGAAAAGTGTGGATATTAAACAGTCTACTATATTTCTTATTTTGTTACTCTTAAGTTTCTCTTTCTATCCTTCTTAAAATGTTTTGTATTCCTATTCTCCTGCCAGTTTCATAAGGTTCTCACCAATATTTGTAATTGTCTCCGAGGATCAACAGCTGGGTTTCCTGTGGGTGATCCAAATTAAGATAGTCCAAAGGAAAATTCATAATCCCTATTCCTCACTCCACACCTTCTCTTCTCTTCCTGAAGTTATGTCTTGATTCTTGGTCCATGGCGTTATCTGCAATTATGCAAACCAGATTATTTTTGTATCTTTTCTTACCTTTCATATTCAGTTGCTTATAAAGTGCTGCTGACTACAAATTTTGGACATCTGCTCTCTCTTATTTTCTGCCTTAGAGTCATTATTCAGGTTTCCATTATTCTCTGTATTTGAGTATTAGCTTTACATTGTTTTTGAGTTTTGAATATTTATTTTTTGGCAAAAGTGAAATGAAATGAGTTTATTTTGTGAAATAAAAAATGAGTTGATTTTGAAAAAATGAGGAACAAAGATATGGAAAGACATAAAAGGAATTAAAAATTACCCATGAGCCTCACTCAGATGTACACAGTATTACGCTTTGTGTGTATACACTTAGATTTTTAAATATGCATATCTAAGGTACAAATACATTACATTTAAAACATTTTCTGCTTGTTTTTTAAATGTGTAATGCTATAGGTATTGTTTTTATCTGTTTTTTTCAAACTATATAATTAGCTTCTTTTGATGCATATTATTAGAAATTATTATAAGACTTTATAAAGTGGGACAGAAAACAAAATTCAGTGAGATATTGAGAAGATGTAAATATCATCAGGCTAAAGATTAGAGGTAGATACAGCAAAATGCATGCACAAAGAAAGCAGGACCTCTAATGTTAATATCAGAGGAGAAAATTAATTTTAGACAGAAAATTAGTGAGATAAGTTACTTTCTGATAGTGTCTTTGTTTTCAATGCATTAACTGGAATTTATTTCTTATCTCTCCCAGTTACTTTTCTTCCTCACTTCTTTCTTTTGTTATCCCTTTGTTATTGGCACACCATTTGTGATTTTTCCTTTAACTTCCTGGACTTACTGAGCTAGCCTGTTTGAGTTTTCTCCTAAACTCTCTTGGTTATCCTTCTTTCACAAGGCATTCTTTTCTACTTTTTTGCATGTTTATGTTCTTAGCAGGGCTTTATCTTGCTTTTACTTCTTTTGAATATAATTTTGCCTGCATGCATTCAGGGCAATTTGATCATTTTTTCTTCATTTCAAATTAAACCCAATAAGTCTACAGACATGCACAGATTCAGGCAGCTTCCTGTTTTTTTCCCCCGCCTTCTTTGGGACAAAAGACCTCCAAAACGGTAGGGAGCTGATACAATTTTCTTTGATTGTGGAAATCTAGTGTATCTAATTTACCTAATTCTGATTATTCCCTTCTTCAGCCTCTCTTCCTAATAGTCACTATGAACACTCATGCTTCAGTTATTTTGCTCATGCTGTTTTCTTTTCCTGGACTGTTGCCCTCTTGCTCTTCCCTTTTCTCCCCAGCAGAGCCTACTTCTCTGCTGTGCAGCCATCCTTAGCCCTCTGTCCTCGATCAAAGTAACTGTCTCTTTTCTGCATTCTCCACACTCTCTTTGGTGCTCCGCACTTAGTTCTTTTCTTGTATTTACTTATTGTGAAGAGGTGTGTGATTGTAACTTTCTTGCAGGTAGAGACTGTATTCACATAACCTGGCCATGTTATAGGTTTGCTTAAAATGCTTAGCAAATTTAGTAAAGATCGTGATTACCTTAGAGGTAGTGTTCACAATAGAGCTATACAACTCAGCCCGTTTAGTGACTAAATGTTGAGCAACTGTTGTGGAGAATTGGTGAGTTGCTTATTTAGTAAGCTTCTCATGGGAAGGGTGGCAACATTGCCTTCAGTTAATGGCATGTTTCACGTGTTGCAATTAAAGTTTTATGTATGTATTTTGAGACTAAACATGAAATTCCAATACGGATTTAATTATTTTAAAGATATATTTATTCTTGCCTCTCATCCACTCTTTATTGATTTGTTTCAAAGTAAAAGCTTTTATTTTTAAATCGGTAACTTTTATTCATGTGATATGATTCCATAAAGCCTTTCCAAAAGTTTGAGACCTGTGTGGTGTCATTGTGATGGCACTACATCAGTGGTATATGTAGAACTTGCTATCAGAGGTTTGTTCAAAGAAATATTTTGTCTTGATAGGACATTAAGTGAATGTAGAGGTGTGGTGCATAATAACTGCTAATTACAATATCTTTTAAATTATGAAATACCTTTTTTTCCCTTTTGCCAAAATGGAAAAGAAAAATCAATAAGTATAAATACTGGAAAAGTCTATGACAGTATGATGAATAATGAAATACAAGTTAAAAACTACCAAAGTCATACTTGAGAGACTTAAAATGACAAAAGCAAGGCACATTGGAAGTAAAGATTCTCACTGAATATTTAACTCACTTATTTCTCACTTGGCCAAACATGTGGAGCAGAATTACCTGTTACTAGAATAGTTATTAAGTGTTAAATGCATTTTGGCTTTAGTGTTATCTTTGCTTTTAAAGTTATCTTCTTGATATGGAATTTTTTAAAAGACCGTTTTGTTCTAAATGTCTCTGTAGGTGTTAATTTGAAAGTATGGAATTTGTGTCTTCAGGAATAATTTCAGACTCAGTCTAGTTATAGAAAAAAGTTGTGTTTATGTTTGATAGTTACATACATTTTGATTTTTTGGTATATATACGATTTGATAAGCTCCTTATTTCTAACATATAGTAATATGGCTTTTTTATTAAAGCAACATCTGCTAGCCCCTTTGCAGTCACCACAGTGGTATCATTCCATTTTGGTTTTGCTGTTCAGCACTTTTAAAAACTCTGCTATACCAGTTTCTTTTATGGTAAAACTTGAAATACCAGTTATTAGCATCAAATGATACTTTCTTTTAAAACTGACTTTTAGATAAGTTAAAAATGGTTAAGATTGAGTAGAGGGGCAAATGCTTAACTTCTTCTTTTTTTTTTTTTAAATAGTAGTTGGAGGGAGTATATATTCATTTTTTCCTTCATGCCACATTAATTGAATGCCCATTATGTGACAGCTTCTTGATAGACTCTGCAGCTATACTGGTAACTGAGACATAGTCTTTTCCCTCAAGGAGCTTCCAGTCTGCCAGTAGAGCCTGACAGGTAAACAGATGATTATAATCCAAGCTGACAGGTGACATAAGCATGAACAGAACTGTGGAAGCACTAGAGCAGGATCAGTACGTCATGCCTGGGGGAAGCAGGAGACAGAATTAAATATGGTAATTCAAAATGAAATGGGATCATGAGCAACCCTATATATTAAAGCAGAAATATGATTTTCTTACTATAAGCCTTCTTTTCACTGAAATTTTAGTTTTGAATGAGTTGCTGTCATTTAGAAATGGGCTTTTTTTCTATATTGTCAGCATGTGTGCCTTTTTTCACTTCCCCACTCCCCTCTTCTTCATACTCCCAAGAATGTCTTTAATGTTTGAACCACTATGTATGTCATATTGCATCTGAGATTTACTTTCTGTGGCTTTGGATGCTCCTGAATGGAGGTGACTATTTGTATTTCCTTTGCTCCTCTTGGAAGACTGGGCCACATTTCGTTTTAGTAAAGAGGAAAACCAAGGCACTAGGAGCTGAGAATGCCCTTTTCTAGGTGAATTTTCCCCTCTGTATCTGAACTAAGTTGTGTATTTCTTCACTGTCCAGAGACTATAATTACATACTAATGTTATAGCCCTGTCAGTATCTATTTCTATGAGATCTTTATGTGTTCCAGGGTAACTTGTGTAGGGGAGCATACAATATATTGTTAATTTTGGACAACTTTATCCAATCCATTCTATAGGCTGATGATAAGCTTGAAGATGACAAGGCCAGGTGATAGAATGCTGGAGGATTAGTTTCTGAGTATTTCAAGGTTGTCTTTGATGATTAAAAATTCACTGTGCATCAGCCACTCTGATTTGTATTTTTGTTGAGTATGAATAAAGACAAGAGGATTGAGCAAATCCTAAAAGCAAAGTGAAGTTGCAAGCAATGTATGTAAAAAACCGGTTTCACTTTAACCAAGGACAGCTTTAATCCATACACACTTGTGTACTTTCTTTTTGGTGTCTCTGATATCAGACCAGCTTTCTCTTATTACTGATAAAACCATGACCACAAATGTAAATCTAATGACTTAATTATAGATCACTTTTCAGTCAAAAAGCTTTTGTTGCAAAGCTGTAGCAAAACTTTGAAATCTGTTTGTGTATACTTAGTCAACATTTAGAATCTATTCTTTATTTGGAATATATATATATATTCCACAATATTATTCTAGATTTTTATTATGTGGTATGCACATAATTATGTTCCTCCCAGATTCATATGTTGAACCTGTCTTTATTTGCAGGTAGGGCTTTATGGAGGTAATTAAGGTTAAATAAGATTATCAGAATGGGCTCCTAATTCAGTAGGTTCTGTGGTCTTATAAGAGGGAGACCTATCTCTACCTGTGAATATGCCTAGGAACAGCCATGTGAGGACACAGTGGGAAGAAGGCAGGTTGCAATCCAGTGAGAAAGCTCTCAGCAGATTCTGTTGTTTAAGCCATCCAATCTATTATATTTTGTTATGGGAGCCTAAGCTGCCCAATACAGCATGTAATAAATGTCCTGTTTTCTTATTTCTATTGCATAGTTATTTTAGGAATTTGAATATTGCAGGCTTCTTACTAAAATGAGACAGTTATTTTATGTGGCCTTTTGAAATGTGAGCCTGAGAGGATTGCAGAACCAATGAGGGGCATGGAAAGAAAAATATTCCTAGGTTTATTCAAATTTTTCAAAAACATATGTTGTACATTTTGCACATCAAAAATCATTAGAGAAGACAGAATTTAAAGTATCTTATTTCATACATTACAAATACAGAGCATATTGTTTTAAGAATTGCTTTGGATTGTTTTGTTTTGATGCAAAATGTTGGATACGATGTCCTCTATTCATGATTGCTGCAGAAATACCCAAATGACATAGTGAAGGTCTTCATGCCTTATAAATAAGTCTTGTATATTCAACTACAGACTTTTTGTTATTCATTTTTGAACTCTTTGTCTTGAAAAAAATGTAATCGAAAAGAAAAGAGAGGCTGGGCATGGTGGCCCATACCTGTAATCCCAGCACTTTGGGAGGCCAAGGCACATAGATCATGAGATCAGGACTTCAAGACCAGCCTAGCTAACATGGTGAAACCCCATCTCTACTAAAAATACAAAAATTAGCCGGGAGTTGTGGTGGGTGCATGTAATTCCAACTACTCGGGAGGCTGAGGCAGAGAATTGCTTGAACCTGGGAGATGGAGGTTACAGTGAGCCGAGATCTCGCCACTGCACTCCAGGCTGGGTGACACAGGGAGACTCTGTCTCAAAAAAAGAGGGAGAACTTACTTGCATATCATAAATTTTAATTCTTTTAGCTTGGGTTCAAATCAAAATAAAATTCATTTTGCTTTTATTTTGTTGACAAGTTTTGGAGGATATATATCATCATTGGCCTTAAACGTTGTTATAGTTATTTAATTTATTTATTTTATTTAGGATAAGATGTAAATCTTAACAGAGACCAAATCCTTAGAAATGTGAGTACTTTAATGATCATTATCCAAGAAATTCACAAAACCTGCTTGTTTTCCCTCAACTATGAGAACTAATGCATTGTAGAGAGTCACTACCATTTTCTTTCCCTGACAACCTCCGTCTGTGATCACATGCATGATTGTTGGGATCTTATAATAACAAACCCTTTGGATACTCTTTTTTAAAACCCTATTTTCTAACATCTTACTTTGTAATAGTAGGGAAAGCATCATATATATGGGCAACCTTTTGTCTCCTTTCTGTTTTAGTTAGAATGCCTAGTCAAATGACTTAATATTTTGGATTTTTTACTTATGACATTTTCACTGAGTTGGAGACATATGGAGAAAAAAAAGTCACACTGAGACAAACTATAACAGGCTGAAATAATTTTAAAGGTCCACAAATTTTCCATGAAAATTACTTAACACTGACTGGAAATTAGTAATATCAGTGATAGTCATTGAATGGTTTTGCTTTATCCTGTTCACTTAGAAAGAGATTGTCTTCTAATCATTATATACATATTTAGGACTGATAACCAATCAAAAATTCAATATGGCTTTAATATGAAGTTAAAATAATTGATATCCTACCATTGGGACTACACATGTAGAGAAGCTTGGAGAAGCAAGGTTTTTACACCTTTATTTTCATTTTAATTTGCCTTTTCACAATTTTATGTATGGTTTGGTGGTGAAGAATACAGATTTCAGTATCAAAAACTTGCCCTACAATAGTGGATATGTAAAATGGTTAAATTACTTTATCAGTCTGAGCTTCCATTTCCTCATCTGTAAATTGTGGTTCTATGGTAGGTTTGTGCAGATTTTAATGGGATCATGTAATCCTCTGAATCATATGTGTGTAAACGTTACAGTGTTTGGTATATAATAAACATCTAAAATGGCATAGATGTAATAATAATTTCCCACAACATTGTTAAGAATTAATCAAGTTCTCTAAGCAAAATATGAACCTTTAGAAGGGACTTAAGTAATAGAGTTGGATTTCACCCACATTGTTTTCTGAATATTTTCCCCAAGCCCTTGTTGGGACAAATAATAGAGGAAAATGTAAAACAGAATAGGAAACCTTGATTACTGTGGGTAGTAATGCTGTTGAGCCATGTGACTTCAACACTTCACTTATGTAACATAAAAGATTGAATTGTCAAAGCTGATTCATATGAATCATAGGTATTATCTAACACCACATTGTCCTAATAATTCAAAAGATACAAGCAAAACCAGGCACAAATGTAATATTTCTTTCCAGAGCAGCTTGGATCTATCATAGCCCCCAAAATGTCTTTATCCACATTTGATTAGGTTTTGGTTTTGGATTAACAGATGGGCTCCAATGTATGCTGTTTTGGTTTTGGAACTCTTTAGTTTTATATTCCATGATTTCATTAAATGAAAATTTCTTATGTGATTATGTCATATTCTCTAACTGCCCATACCATCATAAAATTTAAAATTATGGTTTTATTTACAATGACAGTCTAGAAGACCACTAATATATCCTGCTGAAAACATTTTATATAGATAGGTCCTTCCTAGGAACTTTCTCTCAAGTAAATACGAAAGTATCATTGTTAGTATTGTCAAAGTATAGTCATTATTAGTATCATTATGAGTACTGTCAAAGTATGATTAACAAACTACTATCTGTTCAAAGTATCAGCAATATTGTCAAAGTGTGATCACCTGACCAGTGATAATCGATATCAGGAGGGAACTTATTAAAAATACAAATTCTTGGGCCCGATGCCAGACCTACTGAATCAGAAATTTTGAGGATGAGACATCAGTCATGTTTTACAAGCTCTCCATATGCTTCTGATGCAGGCTAAAGTTTGCAGAACACTTTTTAATAACTTTATAAATAAATCTGGTAGAGATCATTCATTCCTTCTGGCATTCTTCCCGGCAACCTAGGGAAGAAGTGAGTCACATACCTCACAATAACCTTTTACTTTCCAAACTTAACCTATTTCTTTATATATCTGTAGATATATCTATATATATAAAATGTTTTAAGACTGATTTTAAAATGCTGATGGTAATAATATAAACATTATCCTCAACATCATCTTGGAGAAAAAACAAATTGTAGCAGTGCTGCCTTTTTCTGACATACTTTGCAATTAGTTTATTTTAGAATTTGCATCAAGGTAACTTTTAATTCAAAGTAAAATGGGTCTTATTGCTTTGCAGTGCAAATGTTTTTCACCTAGTATGACCTCCTAACTTACCCGCCAGATTTGACACTTATTGATTGACTTTCTGAAAATTAATTGTATGTACATTGATAATCTGCTGACATTGGAATTAAATTGTTTGAAGGCAGATTTAAAAATGAATTTCCAACTTCCTACATTTGGCAATTAATTTTAAAATCAGTCTTAAAACCTCTTGCTTTGAGCAAGATCAGCATTTGTAGAATTATTGTAGAATGTTTACTTCGAAATTATACTTTTAAAAAATCAGTAATATTATTTTATAGCCATATACAATCAAGTATAAATTTGACTCATTTCTCTGGTCTCTACCACAGTTCTAGAAATAAGACCAAAATTTCTTTTTTTTTTATTTCCAAAAATCAACTTAAAAGAGAAGTGAACAAACAACATCCCTTTTATTCTTTGTTGTTTAATAAAAAGGAATATTCTTTCAGATCATTAACTTGTTAGATTGAGGAAGAAAAGAAGTTAGTATTATTATAGCTACTTTTAGATCACAGTTTTTTTCTATATGACTTGGAATTTTTGGGTTACTAAAGTTGGCTTGCTGGAAATCTTTGCTAGTTAGAGAAATTGATGGATGACAATGTTTTATCCAGCTATTATATATCCCCTTGTGAACTTTTGGCACACAGTTTGTTGCTGAGCTTTGCCTTCGGACTTTGTTTTTGTATCCTGAAGTTCAAAAGTAGAGATTGCACTCTGCCTTTTATGAACACTGTAAAAACACCACAAAATTGGTTTTCAGCCAGTTTGCCAACAGGCCTTGTACTGATAAAACTTCTTTTGTTCATTTTAATTGTTGAAGAACTGTAGTGAAATAATTATTTCAATAGTTTTGAAATTTTCTAAATGGTACTGTTTGATTTGGGACTAATTTGAATGAAATGTTTTTCAGTTCTTTTTTTTTTTTTTTTTTTTTGCTTGCTTGCTTGTTTGTTTTTAACACTGCAAGCATAAAGACCAGCATGTCATTGGTATGCTTATAACCAAGAGTTAAGGAACCATTTTACCTTTATAAATTCAAGTTATTTTAAGTGTTTTGCATCATAGTAGAATAATTTTACTGTAGCTACTTTACACATCTGTTATCAGAAATGCCAAAATACTTCACACTCACCTCATGATCCGATCCAAAAAGGCAAATATATATAATACATATATTTGCTATACTCAGTGTTTTCCTATTACTATTTTAATCAGTGAACTTCATTTTTAGCAGGTGTGCAGGAGTATAGTAGCATTTAAATTTTTACTAATTGTAGGCTTTAGATTTATTTGATCTGAATAAGAGTGAGATCAGGGACTATAATGTTGAGTTCCCTGTAAGAAGTCTTTCTGGATGCTTCCTTTAGTGTTAAAATCAGCAAACTTCTACATATATTTTTTTTTAAAGTACATATGCATAGTATAAGGGTATTCTTAACGTAATTATCTAGCCATTTAATGGATTGTAAGCTCACAAGTGGGAATTGCTTTTTTCATTTTTAGTATTCTAATATTTGCTAGAGGTATATTCTGAATATTAGAATCTATTAGAATAAAAGTTTTTTCCTTAAAGTAAGTTTTCTTGGCCAATTTTTTCTTATCTGCTAGCTTTTAGTTTATAATGAAGGATTCTTAGTGCTTATTTTAATACTTTATAACATTTCTAAGGCTTTAGAATAAACAACATATATCCCATCTCATTACTATAAAGTAGTTTTATACTAAACTATATGTCTTCTAAGGATATGATTAATTAAAATGCAAGAAAACTAGCTTTCTTAGATTGGATAGATATTTATGAAACATTACCTTGTGAAATATGTGCATTTTGTTCCTAAAAGTTGTTATTTCATGTTGCATCACTATAAGAAGTAAAATCCAAAGTATGCCTACCATATATTAAGCTTTACAAGACAGATAAAACCGCTGTATGCTTTAGATATGCAGCTTACCTTTCAGAGGAAGAAGATAGAGAAAGATAAACAAATAATTTATAAGATAATTGTAGAATGATCATGCTAGAAAGGAAACAAGCAAAGTAATAATGTCATTAGATCCAAAAGGAGGGCTACAGCTCTGGTTCCATTTTGGCACCCTACCAGTTGCACTCTCCTTACAGTTGAGAAGTTTAAAGTACCTGGAATATGTGCCCATGTACAGTCCATGCATTCTATCTCAGAATCTGTAGAACTTCACATTTCCCGTTCCAGCAACCTGAGCCCACTTCCATGCCCTGCCCAAGCTAATGACTCAGGTTCATTGTCTCAAGGGTAAACCACAGGAGGGTGGCCAATAGATTTGAGGAACACATGGTTGCAGCTTGATATGTAGGAAGGAGAGTGTAGAGATATCATATACTAGGCTACATGAGGAGCTTAAAGGAACCAGTAATGAGAAGAGAGGTGAGTAGGCTTGCAGTGTAGGACTTGGGGAGACTTTTCCTATACTCCCATGTTCTAGTGCAGAAGTCTTGAAGTGAATATTTGACTTTCCAGGTTATTAGGGAGGTATATTTGTCAAAGTGATGAAATAGAACATGTCACCTTTAATAATTTGTTAACTTGATATTTAAGTTTTACATATTTAGACTTGTGACATTTGGCCCCACAAAGGCTAATGACATAATATATAGAAATATATGCTGGGCGCAGTGGCTCATGCCTGTAATCCCAGCACTTTGGGAGGCCGAGGCGGGTGGATCACTAGGTCAAGAGATCGAAACCATCCTGGTCAACATGGTGAAACCCTCTCTCTACTGAAAATACAAAAAATTGGCTGGGCATGGTGGCGCATGCCTGTAATCCCAGCTACTCAGGAGGCTGAGGCAGGAGAATTGCCTGAACCCAGGAGGCGGAGGTTGCGGTGAGCCGAGATCGCACCATTACGCTCCAGTCTGGGTAACAAGAGTGAAACTCCGTCTCAAAAAAAAAAAAAAAAAAAAAAAAAAGAAATATATTATTACCTTTTGAAGGTTACTTCAGATACAGTTTCTCTTAGGAGACACAATTTGAGTCAAGACCTGAAACATGAACTTGTAGAGGAAAGCAAATAAGTTCTAACTAGAGGGTATTCCAGCTAGAATAACTATGTCATACATATATACAGAGGTTAAAAATCAACAATAACTAGATGCTTCATCTTCAGAAAGAATCAAAAGAGGTCCTCAGAGGAAGAAATGAAATAACATAAGGATAGAAATCTGCAGGGACTAGATTATGCCCTATTATGCTGTAGAAAATAGCTTGATTTTTATTCTAAGAGCAATGGGGGTTTTAATGAGAGAATGGCAGGTTGTTAATTACATCTTTTTAAAGAAACCACAACTGTTATGTGTAAAACTTTTGTAAATGGAGGATGGAAGCATGAGATCAGGTTAAAAGACTGTTGTAGTGATCTGTGGAAGGAATGATGTTTGCTTGTTCTTAACTGGTAGGAGTAGAGATAGACAGAAAGTGTATGTATTGAGTGATGTTTTGCAAGTAGATCCAGTGTTTTCCTGATGCATTGTATGTGGAGGATGAGGCAGGGAAAATAATCAAGAATGATTCGTAATATTTTGGGATTGAGAAACTGGATGAATAGTAGTTACACTTACTGAATTAGAGAATGCTATGAGAGAAACACAATTTTTAGTGGAAATACGAATTGAGAGTTCTATTGTGAACATGGTTAGGTCAAGATACTATTACATAATCAAGTGGAAATTTCAAGTAGGCACTTGGATACATCCAAATTGAACTCAGAGGAACAATGTGGACTCCCCTTTTATTTCTTAAACATACCACATGCTTCCCATGTCTCGCAGCCTTAGTTCCAGTTGTTCCTTTTGTCTGCAATATTCCTTCCTACTTCTGCCTGGTTAAATGCCATTCTATCTAAATGGTTCTCTTATCTCCATTTTTATTCTTTCTCGGTATTGTTTGTGAATTTTTTGTAATTAAAAAAAATTGCAAATGTTTTCACTTTTTCTTCTCTTCATGAAGAGGGACTTTGCTTCACTTACCCTATTTAGCCATTGCCTAGCACAGTGCCTATCACTTGATAGATATTCAGTAAATACTTGTTGATTGAATGAATGAATGAGCAGTTGTGGTTTGCTTGAAAGAAAAGACAAGGTGCTAGAAGTAGACGGCTATGAGAGGTGCTATGAGAGATGACTCCCCTTTTCCAAAGATTTGAGGGATCTTGAGTAAGAGGAAGAATGGTTAATGTTTATGAAGCACTTATTATATGTTAGGCACTGACTCAGTACTTTATTAGGATCTCATTTTATATTTAGTACCACCCTATATAGTAGCTACTCTTTTTATCTTTATTTTGCAGATAAGGAAGCTGAGGCTGAAAGAAACCATATTGCTGAAAGTTACACAGCTAGTGCAGAACAGCCATGTTTAAAGCCCAAGCAGTTTGACTCCATAGCCTTCTCTCTTAACAAATAGGTAGAACAGAAGACTATTTCTGCAGTGCTGTATTCCTTAGCCTTTGGTGCTTTTGAAGAAGATTCTGATAAACTCAGTGGAATATTACATAATACTACTCAGACACCTCTTGCCAGTGTCACCTTCCAATAGCCCAGCAAAGTTCTATATATTCCTTGAAGCCTGGACAAGGGTCACTCCTTGCATAACTCTTCCTCATAAGACTCCCATCCTATACAGAGTGGAATGGAAAGAGAAAGAAAGAAAAAGCCAGTGGAGAGAGGTCCCTGGGAGCAAGATCCTGATTCACTTCAACTCAAAGGCAGGTCTCCTCTTTTCTGGCAATCACTGGTGACAATGCCAAACCCATCTGATAGTTATCCCTTCTTCATAATGACCAGAGTGTGTGAGATATGGAAGAGGGTGGGTAGATGCCAAGAATGAAAGGGAAAAGCCAGGAGTCTCATCTTATTTTGCTCTGAAGATAAAGATACTGTCCAATCTCCCTTTCTTTTTCCAATTCTTACTGGATAATAAACTCCTGAGAGCAAAATATACCTATATTTTGCTTTCATTTTAATGAGCCCCTGTGCCTTTCATGTCATGTTTGTTAAAGAATTATCAGCACCAGGGATAAATCTATTACATAGTATTTAGGGGTGAATAATAAGATGTTTTTTGTAGGAATTTGATAGACTGTGTTGAACCTACATATTTTTCTAGTTAGCTGTTTTTAGTCACACAGTTGCCAGAACCTGGAAAGGGTCTGAATCAGCATTTTTTCACTTATTATCACCTGTACTGCTTCCGTTGGAGGGAGGGCATAATGGTTGGCTCTGAGAATTTTTTAGTCAAGAAAAATGAGACATTCTAAAGTTGAGATGAATGAAAATGAGTTAGAAAATATTTATATATGTACAGAAAATTGTACAATCTTTTGTTTAATTAGTAGTATCCTATAATAAATAAGTTTATTATATAAGTAGGGAAATCGAGTAGACATAAATAAAAAAATAAGAACAATTAAAATCCTTTCTAGAATGATAAGATAAAAGTAAACTGTAAACATATAAGAACTATTTTATGTAGCTTGCAAATAAAATGAAATATTTTCTAAGGTGATAAGGTATATGTTTCCTAAATAAGAACTATTTGGGATGAAAGTGCTTTTGGATTATTTAGAATGAATTTATAGAACATTTAAACAAAGAGTTACTAAAATCTTCTCAAATGGATTCCAGATGGGCAACTACTTTTCAATAAGGTTCCCCACCCCCCCCGCAAAGCAACCCTGATAACTTTAATGACAAAGCTGATCAAATTCTGAATAATTCTTGGATTATAAAAAGATGCTATGGCTGAGACATTGAGTGGAATAAATGTGTTGAGCCGGCTAGGGAGATAATTAAACAGGGTGACTAAAAACCTGTGTATAAAAGAAAAATAGAGATGGCAACTATTTTTCAGTATGACTATTAGAAAAATCTCCAAGAATCTTCTTATGTATTGTAACATTTTGTTAATCTTTCTAAGGATTATGTGTTGGTCTTTGTACATTAACTCCTAAATATCATGTTGTCAATATGTTTAGAAATTCATTGGATACAAGTATTAAATCTTTGTAGTGAAATGATAATTTTTTTTAGGTCTGTATTTAAATTTTGCTTTTTTTTTCTTTCTTTCAAACTATTACACTGGATAATTACCACTATCCCCTTGACCAGGGTATGGACAAAGCTTATATTTCCAATATTTTTGCTAATAAATTCGCATGTTGAACCTGCACTACATTGACTCTTGCTGAGAAATAGTTTGTATTACTGTGCTAGTGAACTGGCCTATATTTAAGGTAGAATTATTTATAGAAAACAATGATTTAAAAATGAAAATATCGAATTAAAAATATAACTTAGTCATGTGGAAGCAAGAACTTCTATTTGAGTTTTGAATGTTGGGAAGATACACAGGAATAAAATAAGATTGTTCTTTACAATTAGTACTATTTTCTTTTGGTGGGCATTCTTCCTGGAGAACTGTGAATCAAAGGGAAGTGTTCATTTAAGTCACACTTCTAATCACTCTGACTTACCTACTTGAGATCAAATTTCAAATATTTCCCTTTGCCCCATAAAGCTCTTTAAAGGGATAACTTTAGGAGGAAATTCACACCCATCCAAAGAGATTTGGCAGGAGTTGATTGACATAACAAATAATGACCATCTGTACCCTGTGGCAGTCCAACAAGAAGCACAATTAGTCCCCTGCAGCCTGGGCAGACTGCTGGTTGTCTTCAGGTAAACAAAGGAAATGTTGCTTGTTTGCTACTTACTTACTTTATTTAAAATGACTACATTTGTGAGACAAAATTCTAAGATTTAGGTTTTAACATTTTAAAGCTGTAGATTTTATTTTCAGTTATTTTTATAGCTTTCGCTTACTATCATATCTACTTGTATAGAAATGTGGGATTTACAAGAACATAGTGTTTTTATTGAAAAGTACTATATTAATGATTAATTTTGTTGAAACCTTATTTTTAAGTGATTTTATATTTTATAGAAAATATGGTACAGAGTTATTGTGGGAAAATGCAATATTTATCATTTATCTAGTGGAAATAAGTGGTAAAGAGACCAAAGTATGAGTCATTTTTTTTAGTTACAGATTCCATAAAGGTTATACGAAATTAACTCATAAATCTGACAGTTATGTTAAGACATACTTGATTCCAACTGTAAAGCTTTTTGTGATTTTATTTTTTGACACAAAAATTGTGAATGTGCAAAATGCAAAGCTTTAGATTATAATCTAATGATGCAGTGAATGAAGAGCAATCTGTAATTTATTTGCATAGAAATAACAAACAAAGTATGTAAATCATAAGTTGAAAAATCTGTTAGGGCTAGAACTTGGAACGTGAAATAGAATTTGTAACTCATTGTTTTTCAGTTAAAATTGATTGCTTCATTATCTCTGAACTTGAAAGAATCATATGCATTGCTTTAAATAAATTACTCTCTTTTGGGTAACAGTTTAATTTGTTAGAAAGGACGTAAGTTTAGAGTCAGACAGATAGAGTTCAAACATTGTTTCTGCCATTTGCTGTCAGAGTAGCCTGTGTCTCAGAAACCTCAGAGTCCTGGCTTGATAGTCCTACTAACACTCACAAGTTCAGTGATTCACTAGAAAGGCTCATATAAGTTAATATAAAGTTATACTCAAGGCTAGGATTTATTATCACAAAGGACTCATATAGGAACAGCAAAAGCTAGGTCAAAGAGGTTTTCTTGCACTGTTTATGGCAGGAATTGTATTGGTATGTCTCCTTCTCTGTATAAACTGCAGGGCCATGTGTTTGTAGACACTGTTGCTCAGGAAATCCCATTTAAGTTTTGGAGTCCAAAGTTCTTACCAGGAGCTGATCACATACCTGTTAGATGACCAACCATGGTGAGGCCCCAAACCAGGCACCACGTGTATAGAATGAAGCTTTATGTTTGCTTTAAACGTGCTAACAACCTAGTTCATTTTGACCTGACATTTCAGGCATTATGGACTAACATTACTCCATAACTTTCGAACATTCCAGTAGTTTAGTTCTCAGTTTCACCAAGGGTTATCAAGAGCATACAGAAAAGCAGAAAGTAATTGAAATAGACCTACTTTGTTAAAGTTTCCTCATACAGAGTTATTGTGAAAGTTAAACAAGGTAGGACTATGTTTAGTTTTGGTTTTACCTACATCCTTTTAGGCTTTCTTCATCTGAAAATATCTTTATTTTCTATTCATTTTTTGTTTGTTCATTTGTATTTTAATTAGAAACAGAGCCAGTTTGATCTGTAGGCTTAGTTTGGCAATCCATAATTTGGTTTAATCCATGCTGGATATGTTTAGAAGGTAGGCTTACTTCTTTTCATTTCCAGGTTACTTTTTATACCACAGTGTGGTATGTTTGGGATTTATTAAAAGCCTAGGGTGTTTTATAAGAGCCTCTTCTTGCAGGCCCTGAACTCTCTCTGTATTTTTTAACCTATTGGCTTCTGCTTTTACAATGACCAAATGCACTCAAGGGTAAAAGTAGCCCATAAATCCTTGACATGACTTCTCTTCTTAACCTAACTTTAGTCTCTCAGTACTGCACTATTTTAGTAGCTTTCTAGTTCCTTGAAATGGATGTTCAGGGATTTTCTTTGTTTGGTTGTTTTTTCTTTTTGTGTTTTTGTTTTGTTTTTAAATTTCATCCTGTTTTTTCAGTGGATTGCAGTACAAGGATTGGGCTGAACCGTCTAGGTTATCATTGTCTAAAGTGGAAAAGCTATTCAAGAACCAGTTTGCAACCTTAAAATTACTTTCCTGACTGCCAGATGACACTCTTTGAAGAATAATATTTATTTTATATATATATAAATATATATATAAAAAATATATATAGGGTATTATATATATATATATGGTATGGGGTAGAGAATTAAACCCCAGAACTGCTACTCAAATGGAAAGTACAGCTTTTTTATTTTTTATTAAAAAATGAACTTCTGAATATGTAATTTATATAAAATAAAATTTCAGAGGTTTTAAATACGTAGTTCAATGAAATACCAAGAAATTGGACATTCTTATAACCACCCCCCTACAGTTGCTTCTTTACCTTTTGCAGTCAGTCTTTCTCAACTCCTGCCCCAAGCAACCATTTCTATGATATCTAGCATTATAGATTAATTGTCCTCCTCTAGAATTTTATGTAAATGGAATTAGTATCTACATACGTAAAGTTTGTCTAGATTTATTAGCTCAGCAAAATGATTTGCAAGTGCTCTGTTGTCGTATGCATCTGTAATAAGTTCCTTTTTATTGCTGAATAGTAATCAGTTTATGAATATACCAAAATGTTTTTTATCAGTTTTCTTTTTGATGGATATCCGAGTTGTTTCTAGTTTTTGGCTATTATAAATAGACCTGCTTCAAAGATTGATTTTTTGATCAATCTTTTTGTGGATGTATGTTTTCATTTATCTTTTTTAAATATCTAAGAGAGCAATTTGAGTCATAAGATGTGTATGTTTAACATTATGAGAAACTTCCAAATTATTTTCCCAAATGGCTGTATGCTTTTGCATTTTCTCCAGCAATACATGAAGATTCCAATTGCTCCACATCCTCACAATCTCTTGATATTTATAGTCTTTTTAAGTTTAGTATCCTAATGGGTACGAAGTACCATCTTACTATGACTTGTATTTGTATATCACTGATGACTAATGATGTTAAGCATATTTTTATGTTCTTACTGGCTATTTGTCCATCTTTTCTTAACTTTTTTTACACAATTTCTTGAGCTGGGTTCTTTGTTTTGTTATTGAAATATGAGTTTTTTTATGTGTTTTTCATAGAAATGCTTTATCAGATAGAAATTCAGTATTGCAAAAATGTTCTCCTAGGTTGTAGTTTGTCTTTTTGTTTTTTAAATGATACTTTTGAATAAATGTTTTTAATTTTTTTGTGTGTGTGTGTGCTTTTCTGAGAAACCTTTGCTTACCCACTTTGTCATGAGGTTATCCTCCTAAGTTTTCTTCCAGGATCCTTATAGCATTAACTTTAGGTAGAAAAACTGTGCTTATAAACAATTGTATTAAAATCTGTGTTGTCCCTTTGTTGACCTAACAGAGAGTGTTGGTTGAATGTTTGCCACATGGTATTTCAGAAGGTAAAGCACTTCAAATAACTGTCCAGGACACTTTAAAGTCATAGTTAGGATGGATATTTACTTAAAGTCTGATTACTTGTTACAACTCATAGATCATGACTGCATTTCAATCTGTCTTTGCTATGGGGGAAACTAACTAACATTAATAAGCAACCTAACTCATAAATAAAGTGTATTACCCAGGATACTATTCCTCTGCCTCCTCCTTCCTACTTCCCTCCTTTTTTTTTTTCTTCCCTTCCTCTCTTTCTTTCCTTTCTATTCCTCTCCTCCTTTTCTCTTACTTTATTCCTTTTTCCTTCCTCCATTAATAAATTTTCTTTTTTTTTTCTTTGAGATGGAGTCTGGCCCTGTCACCCAGACTGGAGTGCAATGGTGCAATCTCGGCTCAGTGAAAACTCCACCTCCTGGGTTCAAATGATTCTCCTGCCTTAGCCTCCCAGAGTTACAGTTCCAGTTAGCTGGAATTACAGGCACCTGCCACCACGCCCAGCTAATTTTTGCATTTTTACTAGAGACAGGGTTTCACCATTTTGGCCAGGCTGGTGTTGAACTCCTGACCTCATGATTTGCCCACTTTGGACTGCCAAAGTGCTGGGATTATAGGCATGAGCCAAAATGCCAGCCATAAACACATTTTTTCTTACATTATGGTATTAGGGGTTTCATAGTTTTTTTTTTTTTTTAGATGATAAAATGTTCTCTAGGTAGTAATCAGTGCTTGAGATCAGATAATGAATACTCTTTTCCAATGATATGTTTGTATCACAGGGCTTATGCACTCTAGTAATATTGTAATTGATGTTTGTTGCCTTATTATACCACAGGAAATTACTTGGGAATGATATGGGACTATATGAAGTGTCATAGACAGCTATAACTCATGGCCCATTTATATGTGGAAAAATTAACTCTTAGTAATATGATTTAAGGAGAAAAATAATTTGTAAGATTAAATGACAACTGAAAATTTTGCATTTTAAGATCAAACTCCCTCATGTACTTATGACAGCTTTTTGAAATGACATATAATAGCATCACATAAACTTTACGGTTGGTGGAAAGTGCATGCTATGTTCTAATTACAGGGATACTGTCATTTCAGAAGCTGAGATTTCTGATAGAATTTTGCTTTAATGTATTCTTTAATATCCTATTGTGTAGTATCATTTCTTAAATTTGTTTTATAACATCTTGGGGTTGTAATTTCTTAGTGTGCTGTTGATTGAATGATCTGAATGAAATGTCCCTTTAGGTCTATTTTCCACTGGCTCAAATGCAACTTCAAGAAGTGTACCCTGGCTTGTACTAAAAAACTGTTCTTATTCTTTGCTGTAGGACAAGAAATGGATTCTCAATCATGAAGATGTCACATTGGGAGAATTACTGGGCAAGGTATGTAATCAACTGAGCTAAATAACCAGAAGTCTCTATATTGATTGTGAAGACTATAGATTTTTTTCATTTTCTTCAAAGCTTTTCTTATATTGCCACAAGGCACATTACACATTAACTAGAACACAATACTTTATCTGTTATCAATATTGTGATGCTTTCTGAAATAGATGTGTGAAAGTCTTTGAAAGGTTTAAGGATGATTCTTAACTTTTAAAAACATTATATGTGTTTTTTCCCCTGGAAGGACCAAAAATCATAATGATTTTATTACAGTGTGCAGTAAAGTCTAAACTAGTGAATGGAGATTTGAAAAGAAACAGTGAGATAATAAGAGTTTAAGTAAATACTCAATAGTCTTGTTCCATTTGTTTCTGGTTACATGTGACAGTTCAGAAAAAAATGAGTACTGCCTCTACATACAATTTCAGGATTGTATGTAGAATTACAGTATGTAACAACACTGGACATACTGCAATCTAAAAATGTAGACAAGACACTTGTTTCAATATAAATGTTAATTTTATAACTACTTCTATTAATCAGAGAAGGCAACTATATATAATAAAATCCCTTTTCTTCCAATATAGTTGGAAGTTTCTTTGAACTCACAGGCCATAGTCAAGTATATGATATTTAACAATAATGGCAGATATTTGAGAAATAACCAAATGGACTATTTGAATTTTATTAAAAATAGTTTTATTTATAATTGAGTTCCAATGAATAGGTATTCATTTTTTGGTAAATGACTTAATTAGTGATGTTTCTGTTAATACATAAAAGTTTTAATTCAGTTTAGCTTCATGATGTGATACAAAAAACTAGTATAGAATCTATACATTTAGGAAAAGCTAACATAAGAGTGATTAGGACTGAACTTAATTAAAGGTCAACATTTTAGATAAATGATTATTTTTTTATTTAAATGTAAATTTGATGAATTGGCTATTTCCCCCTATTAAAAAAAAAATCTCTGAGAAAGTAAATCTTGTTGAAATAATCTAGTTTGCAGCATTCTTATTACTTACTATTTTAAAATACCTTTCCCAAATGGAAGCATCATATTGTTATGGGAAAGCAGATTTTTATTGGCATATATATTAAGTAAATTCTAAAGAACCTCAAGCTAAAAGCAGTGACTCTTATATTATTTACTCTGGGTTTCTTTCCTCATCCGTAAGGAAATATTTCTTCTTTCCCTTGCTCTAGGTAACTCAATAGCAGTGATGGGGCCAAAAATTATTACAAAGATTAATTTCCATGATACAATTGAATAGTAAAACAAAATTATAAAACAAAAGCATTTACTGAAATAAAGGCAGAATGTGTTGAGAAGGACAAACTTTGTAGTACTATGGAAAAAATATTTTTAAAGAGAAATATTTCTATTATTTTTGTGTTTGGTTTATACTATAAAGTATTAGGAGGAATTTAGCTCCTTAGTAAGACTCTTTCAAAGAATAATTATTTTCTCAGTGACAAGTAATATGTCAGCCTCAATGAATTTATTAAAAGACTATGACTTTGAGGCAGTGTGTAGCTTAATTTCAGCTAATATTTTTAAGTATAAGAAAATCATTATTTAATGTTTTTCACTGCCTATTTAAAATAATTATTTACAGTATACTGCTTAAAAGTGCCTGGGTAATTAAGACAATTAGCCATGGTTTCTATTGTTAGAGACTTTGGAGTGTAGTTATAGTATAAGGTAGTGGTAGGAACTCTGAGTTGTGTGTGTGTGTGTTTCAATTCAGCACTGTTTTTTTTGGTAGAATGTACTTAATATACAGTATCAGGTGCAGCTATACTTGATAGTTGGTTTTCAATAAATATTCAATCATCCAGTGTTTGTTGAATCCTTCTATGTGTGATGCACTCTTCTAGGGACATTTTACAGTATCAACGAGCAAGTAGCCAGGAATTCTTTCTCTTATGGAACTTAGTATTCTATCTAGGAGGAGAAGATAAACAATAAGCATAATAAGTAGGTAAATTTTACAATGTTAGAGGGAGCTAAGTCCTGTGAGAAATGGACAGATTGGGAGCATAACTAGTTGTAGTTGCAGTTTTTAGTAGGAAACCCAGATAAACCTGATTATCTTACGTTTACTTTTGAATAAAAACTTGAAGGTGGGAAAATTAGCCTTGTGGATATCTGAGGGAAGACGGTTCTAGGCAGAGTAAACAGCCAATGCAAAATTTGTTTGAGGTGCAAGGGAGGCATTTTGGTTGTAACAGAGGAAGTAAGGGGTTATATGATAAGAGAGGAAGTCTGTAAGATAATGAGGGTATAGATTACATAGGCCTTGTAAGTCATTGTAATGACTTGCTTTGATTATGAATGACCTGGAGAGCTGGTGGGCAATTCTGAGTGGAGGAATGGCACGATCTTTTTTAAAAAGTCACTCTGGGAGTTGTGGTTAAAATATGTTGATAAAAGGTTAAGAGGCACTTGAACTTACCTGACTAAAAGGTAATGATGCTAGATTAAGATGATGGCAATGGAGATGGTATGAAGTGATGATTTCTGGATGTATTTTTTGAAATTGAACCAATTGAATATCCTGATGGATTCTGTATGTGGAGCATTAGAGAAAGACATCAGTTCCAAATGTAAAAGATTTCAGGAAATGAGATTAGGTGTTCAGTTTTAGATGTATTTTCTATTAGACTTCCAAGTGGGGATGATGGAAACTACTGGGTATCAGGTCTGGAGTTGGAGAAGAGAGGTCCGAATCAAAAGTACAAATCTGGTAGTTGTTAGTGTATAGATGTTACTTAATACAATTAGATGGATTCAACAATGGAGTGAGTCTAGATGAAGAAAAGAGGATCAAGGATTGAGCCTGGCTCACTTGAACATTAAGAGGTAGGGGAAAGAGAACAATCCTCAAAGGAGTTTGAAAAGAGCAGCCAATTAGAAAGGCACCAGGAGATATGATGCCTTGGAAGCCGAGAGGAGAAAGTATATACTAAGGAAGAGAGTGATCATTGGTGTCAGATGATACTGAGAAGTCAAACAAGATGGGATTCAGCAATGAGGAGATCACTAGTGACTTAGCTATGCAGTTTCCTTGGGATGCTTTAGGTGAAAGCTAGATTGGAATGGATTTAAGAGGAATGAGAGGAAAGAATTAGAGATAGCAAAGATGTAATTCTTCGAAATTTTGCTGCAAAAGACATCAGAGATGTGGGCTGGTAGTTTCAAGAGAATGATTTGTGTTTTGTCATTCTTAATATTTAACTTGAGAAAAATAATAGCATACGAGTTTGCAGTTCGGAATGATCTAGTGAAAATTCATGATTTAAGAGAGAGATGAAAATTGCTAGAACATCATCCTTGAGTAGGTAAGAGGGGATGCAGTTTAGTTCACAATGGAGTTTTGACCTTAATAGAAACACAGTAGTTCACTTTTTATAACAGTGGGGGAAGATTGGTAGGTGGGTCAGTATAGGGGCAGGAGCCCAAAGTTCTTTTTACATTACTTCAGTTCTTGAAGTAGGGAGCAAAAGCATCAGCTAAGAATGAGGACGGGAGATTTGAAAAGAGAATAGAAGAGAAGCAGTCATCCAGAAAACTGGGAGTGTGAATGGTCTAAAGAAATGTAATATGATTATTGAGTAGCATTAAGGGCCTCCTAAGAGTTTGTGTTCATGAATTTAAAGTTAATCTGCATGATTATGTTTTTTCTTGAGCCATATTGGCTTCATAGGTGCAGAGTAGGTGGAGTTTTGGATTTAATCAGACTTATAGATTTCCTAAGGGAGTTTTACAGATTAACAAAGAAGCAAAGAAATTGAGAGTGTATGGGAAGGCAGATATAATTACTGACCATGGAATTTAAGGTGGAATACAGAAGGAGGAGAATATAATAAGAAAGTGATGTAATAAGTGATAGAACCTAAAGACTGGCAGTTCCTATAAAGTCAAAGGACTTTTGAAGTCTGGATAAGTACTCCAAAAACGAAGAGGAAGGGAGCTAGAAAGATAGAAGCCAACCAGAAGATGAGATGAATGAGACAGATGTTATAGAGGATTTGCATTAACAGTGTGGCAGAGTTTAAGATATGACCCTAGAAAATATATTCTAGTGCAAGATAATTGGAGGAGAGACTCTGAAGAAACTGAGAGTTTCAATCATTGGAAGGCCCTTTCAGTGTCTGTTGAAATTATAAAGAAATTGGACACTGGGTAGACTGACAGTGACCCAAGGGCTCAAACTATCAATAAGCTATCAATAAGCAAACTATCAATAAGCAAAATATTTTCAAATCAGTAGTTGACAACCAGAATGAGGAATAGTGGATACTATAATAGAGTGCCATATTTTCAAAGCTGAGAGTTATCAGAATGTGGGAGAGAGAATGGTTTAAAGCAAGTGATAAGTAGGTAATAGAACACTGTATTAATATTAATAGAACACAGTCCTGCTACCTGCAGGACTGTGGTTGCATTATATGTGGGGAAAATAAGTAATCACTTAAGTTTATTTATTTATATATTTTTTATTGCATTTTAGGTTTTGGGGTACATGTGCAGAACGTGCAAAATAGTTGCATAGGTACACACATGGCAGTGTGTTTTGCTGCCTTCTTGCCCCTCACCCACATTTGGCATTTCTCTCCAGGCTATCCCTCCCCAGTTCCCCTGACGCTGTCCCTCCCCATTCCCCCCAAAAGACCTCGATGTGTAGTACTCCCTTCCCTGTGTCCATGTGTTCCCATTTTTCCTCACCCGCTTATGAATGAGAATATGTGGTATTTCATTTTCTGTTCTTGTGTCAGTTTGCTGAGAATGATGTTCTCCAGTTTCATCCATGTCCTTACAAAGGACACAAACTCATCATTTTTGATTGCTGCATAGTATTCTATGGTGTATATGTGCCACATTTTCCCAGTCCAATCTATCATCGATGGGCATTTGGGTTGGTTCCAGGTCTTGGCTATTGTAAACAGTGCTGCAATGAACATACATGTGCATGTGTCCTTATAGTAGAATGATTTATACTCCTTTGGATATATACCTATTAATGGGAATGCTGGGTCAAATGGAATTTCTATTTCTAAGGCCTTGAGGAATCCCACACTGTCTTCCACAATGGTTGAACTAATTTACACTCCCACCAACAGTGTAAAAGTATTCCTATTTCTCCACATCCTCTCCAGCATCTGTTGTCTCCAGATTTTTTAATGATCGCCATTCTAACTGGCGTGAGATGGTATCTCAATGTGGTTTTGATTTGCATATCTCTAATGACCAGTGATGATGAGCATTTTTTCATACGTTTGTTGGCCTCATGTATGTCTTCTTTTGTAAAGTGTCTGTTCATATCCTTTTCCCATTTTTGCATGGGCTTGTTTGTTTTTTTCTTGTAAATCTGTTTGAGTTCTTTGTAAATTCTTGATATCAGCCCTTTGTCAGATGGGTAAACCGCAAAAATTTTTTCCCATTCTGTTGGTTGCCAATTCACTCTAGTGACTGTTTTCTTTTGCCATGCAGAAACTGTGGAGTTTGATTAGGTCCCATTTGTCTATTTTGGCTTTTATTGCCCATGCTTTTGGTGTTTTGGTCATGAAGTCCTTGCCTACTCCTATGTCCTGAATGGTTTTGCCTAGATTTTCTTCTAGGGTTTTTATGGTGCCAGGTCTTATGTCTAAGTTTTTAATCCATCTGGAGTTAATATTAGTGTAAGGTGTCAGGAAGGGGTCCAGTTTCTGCTTTCTGCACATGGCTAGCCAGTTTTCCCAACACCATTTATTAAACAGGGAATCCTTTCCCCATTGCTTGTTTTTTTCAGGTTTATCAAAGATTGTATGGTTGTAGATATGTTGTGTTGCCTCCAGTGCCTCTGTTCTGTTCCATTGGTCTAGATCTCTGTTTTGGTACCAGTACCATGCTGTTTTGATTACTATAGCCTTGTAATATAGTTTGAAGTTTGGTAGTGTGATGCCTCCTGCTGTGTTCTTTTTGCTTAGAATTGACTTGGCTATGCGGGCTCTCTTTTGGTTCCATATGAAGTTCATGGTAGATTTTTCGAGTTCTGTGAAGAAAGTCAATGGTAGCTTGATGGGGATAGCGTTGATTCTGTAAATTACTTTGGGCAGTATAGCCATTTTCACGATATTGATTCTTCCTAACCATGAACATGGAATGTTTCTCCATCTGTTTGTTTCCTCTCTTATTTCGTTGAGCAGTGGTTTGTAGTTTTCCTTGGAGAGGTCCCTTACTTTCTTTGTAAGTTGTATTCCTAGGTATTTTATTGTTTTTGTAGCAATTGTGAATGGCAGTTTGTTCTTGATTTGGCTCTCTTTAAGTCTGTTATTGGTGTATAGGAATGCTTGTGATTTTTGCACATTGGTTTTATATCCTGAGACTTTGCTGAAGTTGCTTATCAGTTTCAGGAGTTTTTGGGCTGAGGCGATGGGGTCTTCTAGGTATACTATCATGTCATCTGCAAATAGAGACAATTTGGCTTTCTCCTTTCCTGTTTGAATACCCTTTGTTTCTTTTTCTTTCCTGATTGTTCTGGCTCGAACTTCCAGTACTATATTGAATAGGAGTGGTGAGAGGGCATCCTTGTCTAGTGCCAGATTTCAAAGGGAATGCTTCCAGTTTTTGTCCATTAAGTATGATATTGGCTGTTGGTTTGTCGTAATTAGCTTTTATTACTTTGAGATACGTTCCATCAATACTGAGTTTATTGAGGGTTTTTAGCATAAAGGGCTGTTGAATTTTGTCAAATGCCTTCTCTGTATCAATTGAGATAATTACGTGGTTTTGGTTTTGGTTCTGTTTATGTGGTGAATTACGTTTATAGACTTGCGTATGTTGAACCAGCCTTGCATCCCCGGGAAGAATCCTACTTGATCATGGTGGATAAGCTTTTTGATGTGCTGTTGCAATCGGCTTGCCAGTATTTTATTGAAGATTTTTGCATCTGTGTTCATCATGGATATCGGCCTGAAGTTTTCTTTTCTTGTTGAGTCTCTGCTGGGTTTTGATATCAGGATGATGTTGGTCTCATAAAATGATTTGGGAAGGATTCCCTCTTTTTGGATTATTTGGAATAGTTTCAGAAGGAATGGTACCAGCTCCTCTTTGTGTGTCTGGTAGAATTCAGCTGTGAACCCATCTAGACCTGGGCTTTTTTTGTGTGGTAGGCTCTTAATTGCTGCCTCGACTTCAGACCTTGTTCTTGGTCTATTCATAGTTTCGGCTTCCTCCTGGTTTAGACCTGGGAGGACACAGATATCGAGGAATTTATCCATTTCTTCTAGGTTTACTAGTTTATGTGCATAGAGTTGTTTGTAGTATTATCTGATGATGGTTTGAATTTCTGTGGAATCTGTGGTGATTTCCCCTTTATCATTTTTTATTGCATCTATTTGGTTGTTCTCTCTTTTCTTTTTTATCAGTCTGGCTAGTGGTCTGTCTATTTTGTTGATCTTTTCAAAAAACCAGCTCTTGGATATATTGATTTTTTGAAGGTTTTTTTCGTGTCTCTATCTCCTTCAGTTCTGCTCTGATCTTAGTTATTTCTTGTCCTCTGCTAGGTTTTGAGTTTTTTTGATCTTGCTCCTCTAGGTCTTTCCATTTTGACGATAGTGTGTCAATTTTGGATCTCTCCACTCTTCTCATGTGGGCACTTATTGCTATATATTTTCCTCTAGAGACTGCTTTAAATGTGTCCCAGAGATTCTGGTATGTTGTGTCTTCATTCTTGTTGGTTTCGAAGAACTTCTTAATTTCTGCCTTCATTTCATTGTTTATCCAGTCAACATTCAAGAGCCATTTGTTCAGTTTCCATGAACCTGTGTGGTTCTGAGTTAGTTTCTGAATCCTGATTTCTAACTTGATTGCGCTATGGTCTGAAACTGTTTGTTATTATTTCAGTGTTTTGCATTTGTTGAGGAGTGCTTTACTTCCTATGTGGTCAATTTTAGAGTAGGTGTGATGTGGTGCTGAGAAGAATGTATATTCTGTGGTTTTGGGGTGGAGAGTTCTGTAAATGTCTATCAGGTTTGCTTGCTCCAGGTCTGAGTTCAAGCCCTGGATATCCTTGTTAATTTTCTGTCTGGTTGATCTGTCTAATATTGACAGTGGAGTGTTAAAGTCTCCCACTATGATTGTGTGGGAGTCTAAGTCTCTTTGTAAGTCGTTAAGAACTTGCCTTATATATCTGGGTGATCCTGTATTGGGTCCATATATATTTAGGATCGTTAGCTCTTCTTGTTGTATCAATCCTTTTACCATTATGTAATGACCTTCTTTGTCTCTTTGGATCTTTGTTTCTTTCAAGTCTATTTTATCAGAGATGAGAATTGCAACTCCAGCTTTTTTTTCTCTCCCTTTGCTTGGTAAATCTTCCTCCATCCCTTTATTTTGCGCCTTTGTGTATCCTTGCATATGCATGGGTTTCCTGGATACAGCACACTGATGGGTTTTGGATTTTTATCCAGTTTGCCAGTCTGTGTCTTTTGATTGGTGCATTTAGTCCATTTACATTTAGGGTTAATATTGTTATGTGTGAATTTGCTACTGCCATTTTGATGCTAGCTGGCTGTTTTGCCTGTTAGTTGATGCAGATTCTTCTTTTTGTTGATGTTCTTTACCATTTGGTATGTTTTTGGAATGGCTGGTACTGGTTGTTCCTTTCTATGTATAGTGCCTCTTTCAGGAGCTCTTGTAAAGCAGGCCTGGTGGTGACAAAATCTCTGAGTCCTTGCTTGTTTGCCAAGGATTTTATTTTTCCTTCACTTATGAAGCTCAGTTTGGCTGGATATGAGATTCTGGGTTGAAAGTTCTTTTCTTTAAGGATGTTGAATATTGGCCCCCACTCTCTTCTGGCTTGTAGAGTTTCTGCCGAGAGATCTGCTGTGAGTCTGATGGGCTTCCCTTTGTGGGTGACCCGACCTTTCTCTCTGGCTGCTCTTAATATTTTCTCCTTCATTTCAACCCTGGTGATTCTGACGATTATGTGCCTTGGGGTTGTTCTTCTTGCGGAATTCTCTTTTGGTGTTCTCTGTATTTCCTGGACTTGAATACTGGCCTGCCTTGCTAGGTTGGGGAAATTTTCCTGGATGATGTCCTGAAGAGTATTTTCCAGCTTGGATTCATTCTCTTCGTCACATTCTGGTACACCTATCAAACGTAGGTTAGGTCTCTTCACATAGTCCCACATTTTTTGGAGACTTTGTTTATTCTTCTTTGCACTTTTTTCTTTAATCTTGGTTTCTCGTTTAATTTTCTTGAGTTGATCTTCGACTTCTGATACTCTTTCTTCTGCTTGGTCAATTCGGCTGTTGAAACTTGTGCATTCTTCACGAAGTTCTCGTGTTGTGTTTTTCAGCTCCTTCAATTCATTCATAGTCCTCTCTAAGCTGTTCATTCTTGTTATCATTTCCTCGAATCTTTTTTCAAATCTTTTTTCAAGGTTCTTAGTTTCTTTCCGTTGATTTAGAACATGTTCTTTTAGCTCACAAAAGTTTCTCATTATCCACCTTCTGAAGTCTGATTCCGTCATTTCATTACACTCATTCTCCATCCAGCCTTGTTCGCTTGCTGGTGAGGAGTTTTGGTCCTTTGTAGGAGGCGAGGTGTTTTGGTTTTGGGTGTTTTCCTCCTTTTTGTGCTGATTTCTTCCCATCTTTGTGGATTTATCCACCTGTCATCTGAGTAGTTGCTGGCTTTTTGATTGGGTCTCTGAGTGTACACCTAGATTGTTGATGCTGAAGTATTTCTGTTACTTAGTTTTTCTTTTAACAGTCTAGCCCCTCTGCTGTAGGACTGCTGAGGTCCACTCCAGTCTCTGCTGCTGTGGGCTCCGCACTGCTGTTGTGGGCTCCTCCCTGTAGGCAGAGTCTCTCTGTTATGGCGAGTTGCCTTGGCAACGGCAGGCTGTGTCAGCAATGGGTGTGTACCTCAGTAGGGTCAGAATGCCTTGGTAGTGGCGGACACCCCTCCCCCACGGAGCTGCACTGTCCTGTATTCAGCTGTGCCTGCAGTGAAACTCTGAACCCCTAGCGTTTAGAATCGTCGTTTTGTTTGTCCCTGTGTGGGTGGGACCTGCAGAGCCTGATCAGCTGGCTTCCTGCCTCAGAGCCCTTTCTCCCTCTTTTTTTTTTTTTTTTTTTTTTTTAAGTTGAACGGATGACTCTCTCCCAGGTGTTTTAGTCGCCTGCTGGTAGGGCACAGGGATCTGAGTGATTTCCCATGCAGAGGCCCACTGCACCGGCTCAAATGTCGCTTCCCAGGAATTTCCTTGTCTGGCTCACTGTCCAAGTTTCGTTTAATCAGATGGATATGGTAATCTGCCCTCCCAGATCTCAGATTGCCGGCTTAACAGGGCACCCAGATCAGTACGTTTTGTGCAGGGTGCCGCTGCGCTGCGGCGCTGGCCTAAACCGCAGGCGCAAGCCAAGAGGGCTGTGCTGGCTTCCTGTGATTTTCCTACACCTGGGAATTTCCCTGTTCTGTGGGCAACAAAGATCTGTCTGGAAATGCGACTAGGACTCACCCTCTGAGCCTTCAATGAGAGCTGTAATCCCGAGTTGTTCCTACTGCGCCATCTTGGAAAACTCCTTGATCACTTAAGTTTAGATGGCAATAGGAAGTTCATCAGCATTTGTATCTTCTCAAGTGAGAGCCAGGATTTTGTTAGAAGAAGACATTAAAGGAAATGATCGACGGATAGATTGAAAATATAATTTTGATGATGATGGACTATGAATTCCAGAAGGCACTACGCAAGTTGGGAATAGATGAGAAAGGAGGATTAAATTAGAAGTATGCTGAATCTAAGAGGGCTAGAGAGGGAGAGATGAAGATTAACGTAGGACCAAGGTCATCCTATGCTGACTGACATAAACACAGTCAAAGGACATAAGATTTGTCCTCAGGGACTGAAGGGCAGCAGCAAAGATGAAATCATGCTTCATGACTTTTTGTCATATCCCTTACGTCTTAGAAAGGTTACTCTGATTCAGGATCTCAATTCTGGCACCTAAGATGATCTCATATTCAGTTCCTCACCTCTCCTTTAAATCAAAGGTTCTTGTTGAATGATGATTGAATGATACAGAGTGATGAGTGTCCTGGGCTTCCTCCTTACCTCTTTGGATAGAGAAGACGTAGTCTGGGAAAATATAGTCATTTCTTGGTGTTTGAAGTTTGTCCCCCTGATCACCACTGATAGAGTTACGTTCTCTGGATAATGGTTGCTAAATTAATATTTAAATTTTTCAAATGCCTAGTATGTACCAATACCACTTAAAATAGGGCAGAAACTATTAGAAAGACACAAAGGGCAATGAGGAGATGCATATTCAGGAATAGGGGACATAATTTTGGGAAGATCAAGAAAGTCTCCATGAAGGAGGGTCATAAGAAATGGACTTAAAGATGAGGTAGCACCTTCCATTTGGAGGTGGGAGTTTTCCACAGAGGGAAAATGTAGAAAAGGCATGACACATATTTAGGGATCACTATATATTTGAGTTCAGAACACATATAACAGTTGGGGGTTATAATGTGGAGCTATATTGAGGCTAAGAAAGTGAAGGTAATTAAAGAATGTTTCTTAAGCAAAGCAGTAGCATAATCAACATTTTCCTTAGGAAAGATTAATCGGCAATGTTGTAGGTGGATTGGAGAGGTAAGGGACTGAAGATCAGCTTAGGTGACAGAATTGAGATCCCAAATCAGGGTAACCTTTTTGAAATGCAAAGGGTAAGACAAAAAGTATTATGAAGGTAAGGGCTGAATATTTACAAGGCAAGTGATGGTTCTAGTAACTGAAAAAAGTAATAGTAATATAGCCATGAACAATCTTTTGATTAATAAAACTGTAAGTTTTAGACAAGCTGAATTGTAAGTGTTTTAGGTAAGTGGAGGCCCAGCAGTAATCATGTAAATTAATAATATCTTCTCTGAGTTCTATCTCTGATATAATAAATAATCTGATAATTGTGGGTACAAGACAATCTTTTGAGAATAATGATGTGAAGCTCAAATTTTTGTTTTTTAAATTTATGAATGTTTACTGTTAAAGTATGTTTACTTTTTATGAAAATGTGATTGGCCATTGTTTTATAAATATTTGATCTGACTGTTAGATTAAATAGTAAAAACTGAATATAAGACTCTTTTTAAATCTCATTACTGGGTATATACCCAAAGGATTATAAATCATTTTATTATAAAGACACATGCACATGTATGTTCATTGTGGCGCTGTTTACGATAGCAAAGACCTGCAACCAACCCAAATGCCCATCAATGATAGACTGGAAAAAGAAAATGTGGCACATATATACCATGGAATATTATGCAGCCATAAAAATTGACAAGTTTGTGTCCTTTGTAGAGACATGGATAAATCTAGAAACCATCATTCTCAGCAAATAGACACAAGAACAGAAAACCAAACACCACATGTTTTCACTCATAGGTGGGTGATGAACAATGAGAACACTTGGGCACAGGGAAGAGAGCAACACTCACTGGGCTAGGTGGGGGGTGGAGGAGAGGAACAGTGGGTGGGAGAGGATGGGGAGGAATAATACCGGGAGAAATGCCTGATGTAGGTATATACATGCCATGGAGACAGCAAACCACCATGGCATGTATATACCTATGCAACAATCCTGCAGGAAAGAGGATGTGCACATATACCCCAGAGCATGAATTGCAATTTTTAAAAAATGGTTTTTTAATTCTAATAATTTTAAATTATTAATAAGCAGTAGTTCAAGGTATAAATTTTAACTTGTGAACTTTAAACTTTAAGAGTTACATTCATCTTAGAGCTCTAAAACTCAGTAAGTATAGCAGACTTCTAGTTTGTTTATTTCTTGCTAAACAATAGCATTAAAGTTTATTATAAAATGTTTGCATAATGTGATTATAGCTGTGTAAAAAATACATATGCAGTGTTAAAAGACTAAGAGAATACTCAGCATTAGCAGTTGTGCTAGTATGTTGGCCTTATTTATCTTCTCTGTAATATTTTGAATTTAATTCTTAAAAATAGACTTCAAAATTTCTTCTCTTCTAAAATAAATACAGTAAAAATCAAGCATTTTATGCCAAAATATGTCCTAGCCATTGAGTAAAGTTAGAAGTTCATATGACTGATAGAAATTGGTTCATCACAGGTGATATTGACATTTATTTAGGTAAGAACCTCCTCCTCCTTGGTACCTTTTCTTGTATTTGGCAAAGATTTATCTGCTGTCATTTACCCCAGACAATGATTGTATTTCTATTTTCAGGGAAATTTTGGTGAAGTATATAAGGGCACGTTAAAGGATAAAACTGCTGTTGCTGTTAAAACATGCAAAGAAGATCTTCCTCAGGAACTGAAAATAAAATTTTTACAAGAAGCCAAGTGAGTTACTTAAAGTGATACAAAATATGTATTTATTATGTAAATGATTTGTTAAAGTTTAAGTCTGAAGACATCTTAAATTGTGATTTGCTCAAGTAGTAGGGGTAAGCAGTTTTACAATGTGGAATCCAAAAGTTTATGCTTTTGTGATAGTCTGCAGATCAATTCAGCAATCATAGTCAAAGAACCAGGTATTAAAAAGTAGTATTATTTAAGTTCTTAAAATATTATAATATTTTGCTTTCATCACACGTACTTATACATAAATGTATGTATGTAATACTGTGCTTATAATAAAAATGTTACTGTATTATATACATAAACTGTATAGCTTACATACACATTTAAATATATAATTATATCTATCCTACCATCCTTAGATAGTACTGCTTGCTTCTGTTTTCTCAGCTGTTAGGTTTCATTTTGGAGGACCTCATATTTCTTCTTCAGCTTAGTAACTGGCATTTCTTCTAAAGTTAGCGTGTTTTTTTTCTTTCTAATTGATCTTCTAAGATGATTGGTTCTCTTTTTTTTTATTATTAGCTAAATATTAGAAAACAATACTTGATACCTATGTTGCACATATGTTGCACATAGTTAAAACTCTTCTGTTAGTAGTAAACTTGAGTCTATATAACAAAACACAAAACAAATAGAAAGCCACTTTGGAAAGAGCAAGTTGAATGAACAAGTGGGTGGCACATGGATGAATTGATGGACAGATGGATGGATGGGGAAGGAAGAGGATACCTGGATCCATTCAATTTTGTCTATTAAAAGGAAAGTGCAATGGGAGAATAGTGTCATGGCAATGAGAGAACTATTCATAAGTTACACGGCATAGAGCATTTTGTTGTATATCTTCTAATTCATCATCTAAATGAATACTAATAGCAATGGCTAAACTAGTTGGATGCATTTATAAAATATTATTTGTAGAATAAAGTGGTAAACCTTTTTCATGTACATTGTTGGCAAGTCAGAAAAGAAATTCTGATGGTGAACTAAAAGGCATACTAACACAACTGAAATTCACAGTCTTATTATTTTTTAGTTCTTCATAAGTATTAAGGTAAAGGCTGTGTCTCACATAATTTGAAAAATATTCAAATTTCTTGCATTCTAACTTGTGATTGTTTTATTGCAAGCTAAAGAGTTTAATTTTTTCTTATAGGTGAAATGATAGTTTTATGTTAAAAATGAAACTTACATTCATGCAGACTTCCAAATGTCCTTTAGTAGACTCTAGAACTATATATTTAGATATTTAATATTATCTGAGTTCATGCTGCTTTGTGCAAATTTCTGTCTCCCTGTGGAGATTTTAAAGTAATATTTTTATTAGAAAAGGTTGAGGGGATAGATTCTGAATTTACTAAGTGATTGGTGGAAGGGAAATCGGAGGTCTGGAAAAAAAAACTTTAAAACATACTATTCATATATCACTTCAAAGTTTTCTTTTTTTGTTGTCAAAAGTTGTTAACATAAAGGTGTTGAAAGTCACCAGAAATAAATATCAAGACATATTCCTAAACTAATCACCCTTTTGTGTGTCCACATATGAAAGAAGTTCATAATTCAAAAGTGACTCAAAGCATTGTGAGATTAATATATATAACCATCCAAAAAAAGGTTGTGCAGGGTGCTGTGGCTCATGCCTGTAATCCCAGCACTTTAGGAGGCCGAGTCAGGAGAATCACATGAGCTCAGAAGTTCTAGACCAGCATGAGCAACACATGGTTATCTCTTCATGCAGTCTCATGGTTCATATGTGCAAATCTAGGGGGAGTTAGTCTGAACCATGCAGTGGAAATTCAGGCTGTGATGATAGCAAGCTTGTTCTGCACAGATGCCAGTTGGCCATATTTGTTCTAACTGATTTCAGGTAGTTCTTTTTATAAACAACGGGAGTTTCGGTGATTGAGCAAGTTGTTTCTTTTTTTATGTGTTATTCTGCAAACTCAATAATTTTTGTTAGTCATTGCTGTGTTGTGTATTTTTTTCTTAACTCTTTGGGACATGGTTTCAAGTCAGTCTACCCTCCTTTTATAGCCTTCTGATGAAATTTTGTCCTTATCCAAGCAAAGTCTACTCTGCTTCAGCTGAAGTCTCTGTTGAAACTCTAATATTCAATTAATTGTTTGCCAACCTTCTCAGAACTTTTGTTTCTACCATTTTGAAATTGATGCTGATCTAGAAAGTATTTACTACAAAATCCAATGAAAGGGTTAACCTGTAGCATTTACCAGTATAAAATGATTTCTTATTTTATGTGTTTTAAAATCGATGATTTTATGTAAAAATGATTTTATGTTATAGTATGTTAAAACTATATGTATATATGCTACCCCAGCAGTTCACAATTTTTGGTCCACTAATACTTTTCAGCTATACTTTTGTGGTAGTGGCTAAAACCAGATGGTATAATTTGAAGGGAGTTGTATATGTTTTAGATTAACTAGTTAATTCCTATTTTACTTGGTTGTCAATCATTCAGAGTAGGTAATAATTTTGAAAAGAATATTTAATTAAATTAAGGAGAATTCACTTATTTGCATCCATGTTATGTTGCCAATATGTATCAAATGATTGAGCCTCTGTCTCCATGAGTTCTGTGTCTGTGGATTTGATCAACCACAGAACAAAAATATTAGGGGGAAAAAGTTGATGATTGCATCTGTACTGAACATGTACAGATTTTTTTCTTGTCATTCTCCAAACAATACAGTATAACAACTATTTATGTAGCATTTACATTATATTAGGTCTTGTAAGTAATCTGAAGATGGTTTAAAGTATACAAGAGGATACATGTAGGTTATATAAAAATATCACACCATCTTGTATAAGAGACTTGAACATGCATAGATTTTAGTATCCATGGGGGTCCTGCAACCAGTCTCCTGCAGTTACTGAGGGAAGAGTTCACTGGTTTATATACATCTAATTTATCATAATTTGGGTTGTATTGAAATTTTAAAAACTGAATTATGATTCAAGAATATTCTAGTTGTAAACACTATTTGTGATCATAAATTAATGATTTATTATTCAAATGATAACTATTCTTGTACTTTCCTCTCATCTAGAATTCTCAAGCAGTATGATCATCCCAATATTGTCAAACTTATAGGAGTTTGCACACAAAGACAGCCTGTCTACATCATTATGGAACTAGTTTCAGGTAATGTGATCTGAGAATTTTGCATGATGGCGTTTTAATGTCATGTTTTATTGATTTTATATGTCCAGTGTCTTTGATTTCTCCTTGTAAACTTTCCAAGGATTTTGTTTAACATTTCCAGATAACAAAGGAGCCTGTACCTATACTCAGTATTCTTATAGGCTAGAATACTTTTCTAGAAAATGTCAACTGCTTTTTTAAAAAGACAGATTTATTATTAGAATGTAGGTACACATGGAATTCAGTTATATATAATCTTTATGTGCAAAAAACTCTTTAGACAAAAGCAGTGTACTTAGACTTTATAACAGTGATAGTAGTATCTTATATTTAGTTCATTGTATTTCATTTTACCAGTATGTCTCCACACAACCTCTCTTCTAAATTTTTAAATTAATTTCAATAACTTTTTTTTGTAGAGAGAGAGTTTCACTATGTTGCTCAGGCTGATCTTGAACTTCTGGGCTCATGTGATTCTCCTGCCTTGGCCTCCTAAAGTGCTGGGATTACAGGCATGAGCCACAGCACCCTGCACAACCTCTTTTTGGATGGTTACATATAGTAATCTCACAATGCTTTGAGTCACTTTTGAATTATGAACTTCTTTCATATGTGGACACACAAAAGGGTGATTAGTTTAGGAATATGTCTTGATATTTATTTCTGGTGACTTTCAACACCTTTATGTTAACAACTTTTGACAACAAAAAAAGAAAACTTTGAAGTGATATATGAATAGTATGTTTTAAAGTTTTTTTCCATTGTCAACTTCCTATTATGGAAAATACAATCAGAAGTAAAATTTGATCTCATAAACTTTACAAATAGAATATTTAATAACTGAAAGGGATTTGCTTTACCTTTAACAATTATTTACTCATTTTAAGATAAATTTAAAGAAATAGGAAAAAAGCTTCTAATTTTAATTAAAATATATTAAGTAACCCTACTATTGTAGATTGCTTGTTAATATCTGTTTACAGAATTCTTTTTTACTATTTATAATTATTGGTCCTGTTTTATTCTACTACTTTGCTTGCTGTTGAAATATTTCTCAATATTACCATCCAGAATACTTAGATCATTATCATCTTTATCCTCATCAAGATGACATTGTCTGTGTTAGGTACATTGTATGTTTTAATGGTTTAAATGTGTAAATATTATAAATACATATTAACATTTACATGGGTGCAAAGGAAGCCCCTGAATAATAAGGAATACCACTGAAAAACTTAGATTTGGGAGGTGGGACAGACTTGAGGAAAGGTGATTTGTGTCTTACTTTAATTGTTAAAGGATCATAGATGCAATTTCCAGATGGCAAGTTTAAGTTGAATAAAACGAAACAGGATAGCTTTGTACAGGAGCCAAGCAAGTGTTTATTTATCTAGACTCTGACTGGTAACCTCTGTTAGTAGTTTTTAAATGAATAAGAATAATAAACTTCATTAGAAAATTAAAAATATAATGAAAGGTAGAAAATTAAAAATATAATGAAAGATAGAAAATTGAAAATGAAACCCTCCACTAAACAATCCAATTATATCCCAAAGCTAATTGCTACTTACAGTTTTTTAATTTTTTTTCAGGAAAATGTTAAATGCAGTTACCTTGACTCCATGCAGATGCTATAAATTTAATTATGAAACAAATTATATTCCAACACTGTTTCAGATCTTGCTTTTGTTTTTTATTAATATAATGTATGATGGTTTTACTCTTTTGCAGTTTTCTATACAGTTCTGCCTTTTTTTGGTAATAGTTACAGAATATTTCATTTTGTGGATTTACTTATTTTATTCAACCACAACTTTATAAGTGAATACTTTGGTCATTTTTATTTTTATTATTTGTTTTTACAAACAGTGTTAACTGAATATCCTTGGACTTACTGTAAGAATCATTTGGAAGTGTATCTGTAGGTAAACATTCAGTAGAGATTGTTGGATCTGAGTTTCTGTGTGTTTTGACTTATGTGTGCTTAAACTGAGTGCTTAAAGTGACACCCATTTTTTACATGACAGTTCTGTAGGCTAGATGTCCTGGCAGCCTTGACTGTGTTTTCTGCTTAGGGTTTCACAAAGCCAAAATCAAGATGTCAGGCTGAGCTGTTATCTTGAGACTGGGGAAGAATCTGCTACCAAACTCATTCAGTTGCTGGCAGAATTGTGTCCCTTGAAGGTATATGTCTGAAGTTCCCATTTCTTTACCTGCTATCTGCCAGGGGCATCTCTTAGCTCCTAAAGCTTCCTTTTGACCTTCCTTTTGACATGGTCTTTCTATCTTCAAAGCCAGCACTGGCCTGCTAAATCCTTCAAGTGTTTTGAATTTTTCTAGTTTTCTTTTATGTTACTAGGTAAAAACTCTCTACTTTAAAAGGGTTTGTATGATTAGATCAGGTACACCTAAATAGTCTTATTTTAAGGTCAACTGTATATATGAGGGTAGTGCTTACACTCATAGGATCCAGGTATTAGACTAGGACATATTTGAGAGGCCATATTAAAATTCTATCTACCACAGTAGATTTGGCTCTATTTTCCTAACGGCTATTTGCAGTGTGGAATCTCAGACCTTATTAATGAACTTTTCATACTCAGTTACATTTAAGTTCATTGGCTAATCTTGCAATTTGAATGCATCTTTTACCCATGCATGATTTTGTAGCATCATGCTTCAGTCATTTGGAAAATATCAGATCACGAGATTATGTAGATATTTCAAATATTGATATAATTCATTATGTAATATCACATAATCATTAATGTCACAAATCTCATCAGAAAAGTAATGGAGGTGGCTGGGCACGGTGACTCACGCCTATAATCCCAGCACTTTGGGAGGCCAAGGTGGGTGGATCATGAGGTCAGGACTTCAAGACCAGCCTGGCCAACATGGTAAAACCCATCTCTACTAAAAATACAAAAATTAGCTGGGCATGGTGGCATGGCAATCCCAGCTACCAGAGAGGCTGAGGCAGGAGAATCGCTTGAACCCAGAAGGCAGAGGTTGCAATCAGCCAAGATCGTGCCACTGGACTCCAGCCTCAGCGAAAGAGTGAGACTCCTTTTCAAAAACGAAAAGAAAAGTAATGGAGGCTGTCAAACTCATGGTGGCAAATACATGTTAAGAACAAATCTATAGCATCCAAATTTTCTCATGCCTCTTTGTAATTCCTTTCTTCTACCCTTTACTACTCTGTCACAGCCAACTACTGATCTGCTTTCTGTCACTGTATATTAGTTAGCATTTCTTAGAACTCTTCAAAAATGGAATCATACAGTAAGCACTTTTTTCACTCAGCATAATATTTGTTTTTCTTTCTTTTTTATTATTATACTTTAAGTTCTGGCGCGCATGAACAGAATGTGCAGGTTTGTTACATAGGTATACACGTGCCATGGTATACCTTGGCATCCATCACCCCATCATCTGCCTTAGGTATTTTTCCTAATGTTATCCCTCCCCTATCCACCCAACCCCCTGCTATCGCACCCCTACCCCCCCATCCTCCAACAAGCCCCGGTATGTAATATACCCCTCCCCCTGCTGTGTCCATGTGTTCTCATTGTTCAACACCCACTTATGAGTGAGAACATGCAATGTTTGGTTTTCTGTTCTTGTGTCAGTTTGCCGAGAATGATGGTTTCCAGTTTCATTCATGTTCCTGCAAAGCACATGAACTCATCCTTTTTTATGGCTGCATAGTATTCCACGATATATATATGTGCCACATTTTCTTTATCGAGGCTATCATTGGTGGACATTTTGGTTGGTTCCAACTCTTTGCTATTGTGAACAGTGCCGCAATAAACATATGTGTGTGTGTCTTTATAATGGAATGATTTATAATCCTTTGGGTATATACCCAGTAATGGAATTGCTCGGTCAAATGGTATTTCTAGTTCTAGATCCTTGAGAAATTGGCACACTGTCTTCCACAATGGTTGAACTAATTTATACTCTCACCAACAGTTTAAAAGCGTTCCTATTTCTCCACATCCTCTAGCATCTGTCTGTTGTCTCCTGATTTTTTAATGATTGCCATTCTAACTGGTATCACAATGTGGTTTTGATTTGCATTTCTCTAATGACCAGTGATGATGCAAATGCAAAAGAACGGATATCATAACAAACAGTCTCTCAGACCACAGTGCAATCAAATTAGAATTCAGGATTAAGAAACTCACTCAAAACTGTACAACTACATGGAAACTGAACAACCTGCTCTTGAATGACTACTGGATAAATAATCAAATTAAGGCAGAAATAAAGATGTTCTTTGAAACCAATGAGAACAAAGATTCACTCAGCATAATTATTTTAAGATTAATTCATATTATAATGTGTGTCAATAGGTCATTCTTTTGTGGAGTTTTATTTAATGGCTATACTACAGTTTATCCATTCAGCTGTTGATAGAATTCTGGATTCTTTCCAGTTTGGGGCTATTCTAAATGAAGTTGCTGTAAACATTCCTGTACAAGCCTCATCTGGACAAATGCATTCATTCTTCTGGGAAACTGCCTAGTAATGGAATGAATGGACCATATGGCATTTGCATGTTAAGTTTTTTAAGAAATGACCAAATTACTTTCTAAAGTGTTTGTACTAGTTTACATTCCCAACAGTAGTCTATGATAGTTTCAGTTCCTCCACATCCTTGCCAAAACTGGGTCTGGTTAGTTGTTAGCCTTTCTAATACTTCTGTACCTTCTTGTGATTTTAATTTGCCCTTTCCCACTGAATACTAATGTTGAGCATCTTTTCATGTGCTTATTTGATGTTTGTATATCTTCATTGGTCAAGTGTCCAAATAATTTGCTCATTTTAAAAATTGAGTTGTTTGTTTTCTTATAATTGAGTCTTGGTTCTTTACATATTCTGGTTACAAATCCTTTTTCTCTCAATCTGCGTCTTGCCTTTTCATTCTCTTAGCAGTGTCTTTTGAAAAACATATTTTTATTTTGATGAAGTTTAATTTATCATTTCTTTTATGGATCATACTTTTGATAGTGTATCTAAGAAAACTTTGTTGAACCCAAGGTCATAAAAGCTTTTTCTTAAGTTTACTTTTAGAATTTTTGTAGTTTTAAAATTTATGTTTGAGTCTAGGACACATTTCGAGTTAATTATTGTATTTGGTGTGAGAAATGGTTAGAAGTTTATATTTTTGGCATGTAGATATCCAGTTTTTCCAGCACCACTTGTTTTAAATGACTGTTCTTTTTCTCTTGACTTATCTTTTTCCCTTCCTATAAAATTCATTTTTTCATACTTAACCTGTGACTCTATTTTTGAACTGCGTTATTTTCTGTCAGTCGTTTTTGTCTCCATGCCAATACCACAATGTCTTGATGACAGTAGCTTTATCATAAGCCTTGACTGAGAAATAAATCCAAACATACACAGTCAACTGATTTTTGACAAGAAGACACAAAGGGGAAAGGATTGTCTGTCCGATAAATGGTTCTGGGGAAACTGCATTTCCACATGCAAAGAATGAAATGGGACCCTTACTTTATACCATACACAAAAATAATTTCAAATTGGATGCAAGAAAAAACCAGAAACGATAAAACTTCCCGAAGAGAACATGGGGAAAACTCTGCGACATTGGCCTTGGTGATGATTTTTTGGATATTACAGCAAAAGCTCAGGCCACAAAAGCAAAAATAAGTAAGACTATATTAAACTGAAAATCTTCTGCACAGCAAAGGAAACAATCAGCAAAATGAAACAGCAGCCTACAGACTGCAAAAACTACTTGAAAATCGTATATCTGATAAGGCGTTAATAGCCAACATTTATAATGAACTCCTACAACTCAGTAGTAGAAAAGCAAATAACTCAATGTAAAGATGGGCAGAAGAGGCTGGATGCAGTGGCTCACACCTATAATCCCAGCACTTTGGGAGACTGAGGCAGAAGGATCACTGGATCTAGGAGATCAGACCAGCATGGGCAACATAATAAGATACTGTCTCTGTGAATTAAAATAAAATTAACCAGACATGTTGACATATGCCTGTAGTCCCAGCTATTCAGGAGGCCAAGATGGAAGGATCATTTGAGCCAGGGAGGTTTAGTCTTCAGTGAGCTGTAATTGTGCCACTGATCACAATAGATGTGCCACAACAGAGTGATATCTTGCCTCAAAAAAAAAAAAATCACATACAACAGATGTGCCATAACAGAGCATTGTCTCAAACCCCCAAAAACAAAACAACAATAAAAAATAGTTTTAAAAAAATGGTTAATAGGCGTGAATAGACAGTTTTCCAAACAAGACATAAAAATGGCCAACAGGTATATGAAAGGTGCTCAACATTGTTAATCATCAGGGAAATGCAAATCAAAACCACTGTGAGATAGAACCTTATTCCCATTAGGATGGCTGTTTTTAAAAAGTGAAAAGATAACAAATATTGGCAGGGGTATGGAGAAACCCTTATATACTGTTGGAAGGAATGAAGATTGGTACAGCCATTATGAAAAACAGTATGAAGGTTTCTAAAAGAATTAAAAATGATGCTACTGTGTATCTCAGTAATCCCTCTTCTGGGTATATACCCAAAGCAAATTTAATCACCACCTTGTAAAGAAATGTGTACTCGGCCGGGCACGGTGGCTCAAGCCTATAATCCCAGCACTTTGGGAGGCCAAGGCAAGTGGATCACGAGGTTGAGAAATCGAGACCATCCTGGTCAACATGGTGAAACCCCATCTCTACTAAAAATACAAAAAATTAGCTGGGCATGGTGGCGCATGCCTGTAATCCCAGCTACTCGGGAGGCTGAGGCAGGAGAATTGCCTGAATCTAGGAGGCAGAGGGTGCGGTGAGCTGAGATCGCACCATTGCCCTCCAGCCTGGGTAACAACAGGAAACTCCATCTAAAAGAAAAAGAAATGTGTACTCCTATGTATCTTGCAGTGTTAATTGTGTTATTCAGAATAGCTTAGATATGGAAACTAAATGCCTGTCAGCAGAGAAATGGATAAAGAAAATATGTTACATGTGTACAGAGACATATTCTTCAGCCATAAAAAGGAGCAATATCTTAACATTTGCCAAAACACAGATGAGCCTGGGGGACATTATGCTAAGTGAAATAAGCCAGACACAGAAAGAAAAATGTTACGTGATTTTACTTATATATGAAGTCTTAAAAAAGTCAAATATACAGAGATAGAGAACAAAACAGGGGTCACTAGGGCAGAGGGCAGGCACAGAGGAAATGGGAAGCTGTAGGTCAGAGGATGCAAAGTAGGAAATACGTAGAATGATCAAGCCTAGAGATGTAATTTACAACATGAGAACTATAGGTAATAAAATTGTTCTGTATACGGGATTGATGCTAAATGAGTAGAGTTTAGCTGTTCTTGTCACACATAAAAAATGCGGAACTATGTTAAGTTGATAGATACATAATTTGCTTCATTATAGTATTCTTTTTACTATCAGTATTTATTCTATAATATGTTGTATACCTTTAATATATGCAATAAAAGTTCCTTAAAAAGACTTAAAATCAGGTAATGTTAGTCTAGTTTATTATTTTTCAAATTCTTTTAGAAGTCCTTTGCATTTCCATATTAATTTTTGTATTCGTTTTTCAGTTTCTATAGAAAGGCTTGGTAGAATGTAGAGTGAAATTTTATTTTATCAATATATCAATTTTGGGAAAATAGACTTTCTAACAATATTAAGTCTCCTGATCCATGTACATAGTGTATCTCTGTAGTTATATAGATTGTCTTCAATTTTTTAAGTAAGGTTCTATAGTTTAACCTACAGGACTCTTTATCTTTTGTCAGATTTATCACTGATTTACCACTAAAAGAAGAAAGGACTCAAGGTAACAACTTCAGCTTCTACCTTAAGAAATTAGAAGAGTAAGAACAAATTAAACCAAAATAAGTAGAAGAAAAGAAAGAATATAGATGTTGGCAGAAATCAATGAAATGGAAAATACAAAAATAGGGAATAGTGATAAAACTAAAAACTAGTCCTTTGAGAAGATTAGTAAAATCAGTGAACTTCTCCTCAGACTTTTCAGAAAAATAAGGTAGAAATTACCAATATGAAGAGAGAGGTGATATCACCACAGAACATACCAATATTAGAAGGGTAATAAAGGAATATTCTGAATAACTTTGTGCAAGTATTATTTATTTTTAGAGACAGGGTCTCACTCTGTCACCTGCTGGAATGCAGCAGTGTGATCATAGCTCAGTGTAGCCTTGCTCTTGGTCACAAGCAATCCTCTGCCACAGCCTCCTGGAATTTGGTAACTTAGATGAAATGGACAAGCTTTCTTGAAGATACAAACTACCTAATCTCATTCCTGAAGCAATAAGGAACCTGCATAGTACCATTTCTTTTAAGAATTGAATTTCTCATTTAAATAACCATTCCTCAAAGAAAACTCCAGGCCCAGATGGCTTTTCTGATGAATTATACCAAACTTTTAAGAAGAAAAAATTACCAAGTCTATGTAAACCTATTGAGAAAGTTGAAATAGAAGAGTATTTCCCACCTCATTATTTAAAACCAGTATTACCCTGATTTTAAAATGAGACAGAAAGATTACAGGAAAAGAAAACTGCAGACCAATATCATTCATGATCGTAGATTTAAAAATTCTAAGCACAGTTTTAACAAAGCAAATTTAGCAATATATAAAAATTAATTATGATCAAGTGGGATTTATCCCAGGATTGAAAACTGATTAACTTTCATAAATAAATCAATATAATTAATTATGTAGATAAAATAGAAATTGTATGATTATTTAAAATGCAGAAAAAAACATTTGGCAAAATCCAGCATCCATTCCTGATTTAATAAAATTCTCTGTAAACAAGGAATAGAAAACTTACCATTATGATAAAGGGCTTCTAAGAGAAACTCGTAGCTAACATTATACTTAATGAATGACAAATGACTAAATGTTTTCCCCCTTTATATCAGAAATAAAATAGATATGCTGGCACTCACCACTTCTCTTACTGTACTGTGTGTTCTAGCTGGTGTAATAAAGAGGAAAAAAGTAAAAGGCGTCTTTTAATTGTTTGAAGTATTTTTTCTTTGCTACCATATTTTTGTCAGTATTTAAAATTAAAATAGTAAGATACTATACTATATTATTATAAGATTATGTGGTATAAACTCTACAAAACTTAAAAGTAATTAGTTTTTGTGTTAAACTTTTTGGTAATCTATAGTTGACAAATTATATGCTTCCTTGTCTCCAGTGATGTTCTCTTTAGACATGGCTTTGAATCCTCTAGTCTTAAGTTATATCTAACTTCCTAATGTTATCAGGAAAATTGGTCCAAAATATCAAGTTTGAAAATGATATAATTTTATGCCACTTTCTTTGTTTCTTTTGAAACGGAGTCTTGCTCTGTCACCCAGGCTGGAGTGCAATGGTGTGATCTTGGCTTGCTGCATCCTCTGTCTCGGGAGTTCAAGAGTTCTCCTTCCTCAGCCTTTCAAGTAGCTTGGATTACAGGGTCCCACCACTATACCCAGCTAATTTTTGTATTTTTTAGGCAAGACAGTTTTACTATGCTGGTCAGGCTGGTGTGGAAATCCTGACCTCAGCCTCCCAAAGAGCTGGGATTATAGGCATGAGCCACCATGCCCAGCCAGTTTTATGCTATTTTCAAGTTAAGCCTTGGTAACAACCTCTTCCTGCTTTCTACTTCTATAAATATACTGCTGTTTAACTTCTGCCATACCACTTTCTGTTCTCATCAAAGAGCAGATGTACATCTCAGAATTTGTAAAGATAAATTAGTAGAAAAGCATAAAGTCCCTTTGAAAAAATTTCTACTACAAAATCAAAACATTATAAATACATAGTTAGGAAAAGCATGAAAGAAACTAAATAGACTTGGTTAGCTTTTAAGAATTATGGGATCTCTGCCTCCTTCCCTTATTTCTTTACTTAGTTCTTCTCTCTCTCTAATTTCAGCATGCAGTGACAAATGTACAGGGTGATTGAAAGGCAGTAGAGGTTAGTGATGAAGAGTGGAGCTCTAATAAGTGTTGATAAAAACTGGGAAAATCAGAACACTCATACATTAATGGTAGAATGTAAAATGATACAGTCACTTTGGAAGAGAATTTCATGTCTTCTCAAAAAGTTAAGTTAAATAAAAATTTTTCATATGACCTAAGAATTCCACTCCTAGGCATCTATGCAAGAGAAATAAAAACCTCTGTCCATGCAAATACTTACATGTAAATGTTCATAGAAGCATCATTTATAATTGCCCAACAGTAGAACCCAAATGTCCATCAACTGATGGATGGATAACCAAAATGTGATATATCCATACAGTAGATAACTATTAAGCAATGAAGAGAAATGAGCTACTAATATATGCTACAACATAGATGAACCTCAAAAACTTTATCCCAAGTGAAGTCAAAAGACTACACAAAGTATGATTGCATTTATATGAAATATCCAGAAAAGACAAATCTATAGAAAAAGATTATGTTTTCCTGGGGCCGGGGTACAGATGGGGATTGACAATAGACAGGCATGAGGGTTCTTTTTGGAGTGATGAATTTATTTTAAATCTGTCAACACTCAATTGAGTTGTACACTAAGCTGGGTGGAACTTACGTATTTAGACTAAACTTCAATATACCTCTTAAGAAAAGCAAAACAAAAAACTCAAGAGCCAGGCAGTCTTAACTGAAAGCTTAGCTCAGTCTCTTATAAGTTGTATAACCTTACTCAACTTACGGTTAATCTCTCTGTGCCTTATTTTCCTTATCTGTAAAATAAGAATAGGGTTTTTATTTACTGTGATTGTGTGTGTGTGTGTGTGTGTGTGTATAAAACACACATATGTAGACATCTACATAAATATCTTCGAGTGCTTGATACATAATAAGCACTATGTGTTTATGCTCATCATAATCATCAATATTATTGTAATAGTTTGCAATTGACTGAGAAGGAAAAAAGTGACTAATTAAAATGCCTGCTATAATCCAGCCAGAACTTTAACGCAGACTGAACCTGCTCCTGCCCCTGCCTGTAGCTCTTATCCTAACCCGATACTTTGGTGGTCACGAATGACCTAAAAACAAATTTGAAAGCACAGTTTGTCTTCAGTTCTTCCCTTTTACCATCATTTGTGCTTGTAGGTTTTCATGTTTAGCCTTCATAAGATGTCATTTTCTTCATATGTAAAACTGAAGTGGTTGAATTACCTGACCTCTAAATTTTAGTGATAGCCTTTAATTGTTTCATTGTTACTAATTTTTTTTGAAAACTTGAAACCTCTCATAAACTCTAAGACTTCAAAATTGTTTGTCTTCTTTTTATAAAAGACATAATTGGTAAATAACCAGCTAGTCTTTATTATTATAAAACTAACACCATAATATGTAATATCTTACATTTGCATAATATTTTACAGTTGTGAAAGCACTTAAACATTATGTCAGTTATTCGACTAGAAGTTATTTCCATTTACAAAACAATTATTAAATATGTGAAGTACAGAGAGCTTGAAGTGACTTGTCAACATCAGGTAAATAGAAAGTAGGCTAATAGTATTCTGTTTCTACTATTATTAGATTTTTATGTGGGTCAAAATAAATAATTCTTATATGAAATGAAACAAGCAAAATGTCTATGCAAGATACTCTATGGATGAAAATATGAATCCGTATTTCATAATTTCTCAAGCTTGTGCATAGATAAGTAAATAGCTTGTTTCAGTAAACAGGAAAATTTCTGTTTGAGTTACTTTTTTCTCTACTGGGAATCAAGCTGTGGAGGGAAGATTTAGAAAACTGTTAGGTTAAAAGCAAAATTTAATAACTGCCTAGTGTCTCATATACAAACCATTTCTAAAATGTATTATGCAAAGATTTAATATGCTCCTGTTCTTGTCAGATAACTGAACCCTTTTGGAATCATAAATCCAAAATATATTTTAACCAGAGTAATGTTTGAAGAGATTATAAGCATTTGAGAATTCAGGTTTACAGTGAGCAGTCCAAGATGATCCTGTCTTTGTTTGAGTCATCTCTTGAATTATGAATACTTTGCTTGCTTATGAATTGCTGGATAGGTAAAATCAAACAAAAGTCAGCTCTAAATGGCAATAGGTAATATGAAAAATGGAGAAAACTCTAATATGCTCAAAGATGACCCCTTATTTTATAGGCAAGTTGTTTATTACTTAGAAATTCAAATTAGGAGAGGACTTTCTAAAGTGACAAGCCATGAATTAAAAGAATATTTCTAGTCATAGCTGGGCATAGAGGCCTGTAATTTCAGCACTTTGGGAAGCCAAGGTGGGTTGGACCACTTGAAGTCAGGATTTCGAGACCAGCCTGCTCAACATAACAAAAACCGCATCTCTACTAAAAATGCAAAAAACTAGCTGGGCGTGGTGGTGCACATCTGTAATCTCAGCTACTTGGAGGCTGAGTCAAGAAAATTGCTTGAATCCAGGAGGCAGAGATTACAGTGAACCAGGATTGTGCCACAGCACTTCAGCCTGGGTGACAGAGTAAGACTCTGTCTCAAAAGAAAAAAATATATATATATAATATTATAGTCTAGGCAGCTGTCATTTGTTTTTATATATGTAGTTAAATTAAGACTGCAATAAAAGATACCATGATGGATAGGAGACTGAGCACCTTAACCCCCAGGTAAAATAATACCTGTACAGACCCTGCGTAAAGCTGATTAATTTTAGAAAGCCTTAAAAAAAAGTCAGTTTCAACTTTTTCTTTCACTAGAGATTAGTAACTGCCCCCTTCTTTTTGACCTGAATGTTCTTTTTGAGTTCAGAACTTCCTGGAACTAATTAAATGTTATATTATCTGGTACACTGCTGAGCTCACACAGATGCATGGCCCTTGGCAATCCTCAAACTCATCTTAATTTTAAAATGACTTATGGCTTTGGAACTTATAGAATTTTTGAAGAGTTTTCACCAGGCTTAAGATGTTGTCAATATATATCTCACCTCCGTAACATGACATTTTATTTATGGTTTTAAAAAAATGTAATTCAGCTCATTCAGTTTATTTTAGGCTTAGAAATTTTAGGCATAGAAATCTAGACATGGTTATTTGTATTATTCTTATAAACATCTTTAGGATTTTTATATAAATCTTTCAATTGTCAAAATTGCTTTTCTTTAAATTTTTCGTTTCCATTTTTAATTTCTATAGTACATTTCACTAGTCTGACAAAAAGTTAAATTCGTTTAAAAATAAACATTTTACTCTTCCCATTTATTGTGAAATTTTGTATTTTTACGTGCTTTTAACAGTCAATTTTAGTTACGTGACTTCATAGTTATAGAAGGGTTACTATGGTAGTTAACTGGCAATGACAGTTTCAGCTGTTTTGGTAACAAATCCCAGCATTTAGAGTCAGGATACTTGCCTGGCATTTGTTTCTTTTACTCCTGATAAATGTGGAAAGGATAAATTGTGCCAACAAAGGATTAAGGAATGTGACTCCTGCCTCATACTCACTGAAAGAGAGCCCTCAAAGTCTGAACTGATGCCTTTCCTAACATAGTTTAACCCATTGCCAATTATATAACAATATTCATTCATAGTAATCAGTTTTGAGGTTGATCAAAAGAACAATATAGTAATTCTCAAATTAAAATTTCATTAAAAAATTTAAAATATAGCAAGTCACAGGCTGAATTTTTTAATGTCGCAAACAAATTAAGGAAAACCTAATTCTGTGGAGTTGATTATTTTGTGTTGTTTGAAGATGATGGTAGAATATTCCTTTAAAACAACTTTGATCTGATCCTAAATGCATGTGATTATAAATTAGTGCACAATATGTTTCAATTTGGGAGAATGAGTAATTTTTTCTTTTATATGTTAACTGATGTTGTAACATCTAAACCTAGGCATTCTCATTTTTATTTTGTAATTTAAGAGTATTACATTACTGAAAGTCAAAATATTATGCTTTTGGTTGTCATTTTACATCATACATAATATGTTTGATATAATGTAAAGTATTTTCAAAACAGCCATCTTTAGAAAGATGGCTTCTTTAAATTGATATTTCTTTCTGACCCCAGTGACACCTTGAATTACTTTAGTGTTTCATTTGCTACTTGATATTTCTAAGCAGATACAGATGGAATAGTTTAAACCAGTCATTTCTCCAGATACTAAAATCACTAATATCCTTGTAAATTGAAGTTAATTTAATTTACATGTGACATAAGTTGGTAACCTATTGGTATTCCACACATGTGTTATTGACCTTTTTTCCTGTTGATTTTTAGGTAGACCTAAGTAGGCTACTCTTTTTTCAGTAGGCCTCTCTTCTAGTAGTGTATATTCTTTCCCAGAGGTAGAGCAAAATGATAAAGACATTAACCCAGAAGAAGAATGTGAGGAATAAAATAAACATATAACTATTTCAGTTAATAGGATTGCTCCTGTAAAGAAAAAATATAAATTATTACTCTGTCACCACTTCAATCAGTGGTTTTTAAGGGTGCTAAGGTATTTTTTTCTCTCAATGAGGAAATGTTGATATGTTGTAATAAACATTCAGTTTTCATGGTACATTTGAGCCACAGATGCATTATGTATGCCCAATTAGTATTACTCATATGCTTTTTAATGTTCTGAGCTTCTGATGGCATTTATATCTATGAGTAAGTACCTCCAGCAAAGAGACAGCTGGCATGGTGAGCAGGACAAAGCATGTTCTGAACCACTCTTGTTGTTAGATTCTGTTTTTTAAATGACTTTATGGTATTTGAAGTTCCTTAACAATTGAAAAGAGTATAGGAGTTATGAATATATATGTATCCTTCCAAATGAATGAACATTTCTTTAAAGGTACTGTGAGTTTCGCTGTTGGCTTCATAGGTGATCATTTTTACGTTTTTGTCACTATACATGGAAAAGTCTTAAAATTCCAAAACATGAACAAAGTTTAATGTATTTTTTTTTTTTAATTTTTTATTGGATTTTAGGTTTTGGGGTACATGAGCAGAGCATGCAAGACAGTTGCGTAGGTACACACATGGCAGTGTGCTTTGCTTTTCTTCTCCCCTTCACCCACATTTGGCATTTCTCCCCAGGCTATCCCTCCCCACCTCCCCCTCCCACTGGCCCTCCCCTTTTCCCCCCAATAGACCCCAGTGTTTAGTACTCCCCTTTCTGTGTCCATGTGTTCTCATTTTTCATCACCCACCTATGAGTGAGAATATGCGGTGTTTCATTTTCTGTTCTTGTGTCAGTTTGCTGAGGATGACGTTCTCCAGATTCATCCATGTCCCTACAAACGACACAAACTCATCATTTCTGATTGCTGCATAATATTCCATGGTGTTTATGTGCCACATTTTTCCAATCCAGTCTATTATCAATGGGCATTTTGGTTGATTCCAGGTCTTTGCTATTGTAAACAGTGCTGCAATGAACATTCGTGTACATGTGTCCTTATAGTAGAACGATTTATAGTCTTTTGGATATATACCCAGTAATGGGATTGCTGGGTCAAATGGAATTTCTATTTCTAAGTCCTTGAGGAATCACCACACTGTCTTCCACAATGGTTGAACTAATTTACACTCCCACCAACAGTGTAAAAGTGTTCCTTTTTCTCCACATCCTCTCCAGCATCTGTTGTCTCCAGATTTTTTAATGATCGCCATTCTAACTGGCGTGAGATGGTATCTCAATGTGGTTTTGATTTGCATCTCTCTGGATGATGAGCATTTTTTCATATGATTGTTGGCCTCATATATGTCTTCTTTCATAAAGTATCTGTTCATATCCTTTGCCAACTATTGAATGGGCTTGTTTGTTTTTTTCCTGTAAATCTGTTTGAGTTCTTTGTAAGTTCTGGATATCAGCCCTTTGTCAGATGGGTAGACTGCGAAAATTTTTTCCCATTCTGTTGGTTGCCGATCCACTCTAGTGACTGTTTCTTTTGCCGTGCAGAAGCTGTGGAGTTTGATTAGGTCCCATTTGTCTATTTTGGCTTTTGTTGCCAATGCTTTTGGTGTTTTGTTCATGAAGTCCTTGCCTACTCCTATGTCCTGGATAGTTTTGCCTAGATTTCCTTCTAGGGTTTTTATGGTGCCAGGTTTTATGTTTAAGTCTTTAATCCATCTGGAGTTAATTTTAGTGTAAGGTGTCAGGAAGGGGTCCAGTTTCTGCTTCCTGCACAAGGCTAGCCAGTTTTCCCAACACCATTTGTTAAACATGGAATCCTTTCCCCATTGCTTGTTTTTGTCAGGTTTATCAAAGATTGTATAGTTGTAGATATGTTGTGTTGCCTCCAGTGCCTCTGTTCTGTTCCATTGGTCTAGATCTCTGTTTTGGTACCAGTACCATGCTGTTTTGATTACTGTAGCCTTGTAGTATAGTTTGTAATCTGGTAGTGTGATGCCCCCCGCTGTGTTCTTTTTGCTTAGAATTGACTTGGCTATGCGGGCTCTCTTTTGGTTCCATATGAAGTTCATGGTGGTTTTTTCCAGTTCTGTGAAGAAAGTCAATGGTAGCTTGATGGGGATAGCGTTGATTCTGTAAATTACTTTGGGCAGTATAGCCATTTTCACGATAGTAATTCTTCCTAACCATGAACATGGAATGTTTCTCCATCTGTTTGTGTCCTCTCTGATTTCGTTGAGCAGTGGTTTGTAGTTCTCCTTGAAGAGGTCTCTTACGTTCCTTGTGAGTTGTATTCCAAGGTATTTTATTCTTTTTGTAGCAGTTGCGAATGGCAGTTCGCTCTTGATTTGGCTTTCTTTAAGTCTGTTATTGGTGTAGACGAATGCTTGTGATTTTTGCACATTGATTTTATATCCTGAGACTTTGCTGAAGTTGCTTATCAGTTTCAGGAGTTTTTGGGCTGAGGCGATGGGGTCTTCTAGGTATACTATCATGTCGTCTGCAAATAGAGACAATTTGGCTTCCACCTTTCCTATTTGAATACCGTTTATATCTTTTTCTTGCCTGATTGCTCTGGCTAGAACTTCCAGTACTATATTGAATAGGAGTGGTGAAAGAGGGCATCCTTGTCTAGTGCCGGATTTCAAAGGGAATGCTTCCAGTTTTTGCCCATTCAGTATGATATTGGCTGTTGGTTTGTCATAAATAGCTTTTATTACTTTGAGATACGTTCCATCGATACCGAGTTTATTGAGGGTTTTTAGCATAAAGGGCTGTTGAATTTTGTCAAATGCCTTCTCTGCGTCAATTGAGATAATAATGTGGTTTTTGTTTTTGGTTCTGTTTATGTGGTGAATTACGTTTATAGACTTGCGTATGTTGAACCAGCCTTGCATCCCCGGGATGAATCCTACTTGATCATGATGAATAAGTTTTTTGATTTGCTGTTGCAATCGGCTTGCCAATATTTTACTGAAGATTTTTGCATCTATGTTCATCATGGATATTGGCCTGAAGTTTTCTTTTCTCGTTGGGTCTCTGCCGGGTTTTGGTATCAGGATGATGTTGGTCTCATAAAATGATTTGGGAAGGATTCCCTCTTTTTGGATTGTTTGAAATAGTTTTAGAAGGAATGGTACCAGCTCCTCCTTGTGTGTCTGGTAGAATTCGGCTGTGAACCCGTCTGGACCTGGGCTTTTTTTGTGTGGTAGGCTCTTAATTGCTGCCTCAACTTCAGACCTTGTTATTGGTCTATTCATAGTTTCAGCTTCCTCCTGGTTTAGGCTTGGGAGGACACAGGAGTCCAGGAATTTATCCATTTCTTCCAGGTTTACTAGTTTATGCGCATAGAGTTGTTTGTAATATTCTCTGATGATGGTTTGAATTTCTGTGGAATCTGTGGTGATTTCCCTTTTATCATTTTTTATTGCATCTATTTGGTTGTTCTCTCTTTTCTTTTTAATCAATCTGGCTAGTGGTCTGTCTATTTTGTTGATCTTTTCAAAAAACCAGCTCTTGGATTTATTGATTTTTTGGAGGGTTTTTCGTGTCTCAATCTCCTTCAGCTCAGCTCTGATCTTAGTTATTTCTTGTCTTCTGCTGAGTTTTGAGTTTTTTTGATTTTGCTCCTCTAGCTCTTTCAATTTTGAAGATAGGGTGTCAATTTTGGATCTCTCCATTCTCCTCATATGGGCACTTATTGCTATATACATTCCTCTAGAGACCGCTTTAAATGTGTCCCAGAGGTTCTGGCACATTGTGTCTTCGTTCTCATTGGTTTCGAAGAACTTCTTTATTTCTGCCTTCATTTCATTGTTTACCCAGTCAACATTCAGGAGCCAGTTGTTCAGTTTCCATGAAGCTGTGCGGTTCTGGGTCGGTTTCTGAATTCTGAGTTCTAACTTGATTGCACTATGGTCTGAGAGGCTGTTTGTTATGATTTCAGTTGTTTTGCATTTGTTGAGCAGTGCTTTCCTTCCAATTATGTGGTCAATTTTAGAGTAGGTGTGATGTGGTACTGAGAAGAATGTGTATTCTGTGGATTTGGGGTGGAGAGTTCTGTAAATGTCTATCAGGTTTGCTTGCTCCAGGTCTGAGTTCAAGCCCTGGATATCCTTGTTGATTTTCTGTCTGGTTGATCTGTCTAGTATTGACAGTGGAGTGTTAAAGTCTCCCACTATTATTGTGTGGGAGTCTAAGTCCTTTTGTAAGTCATTAAGAACTTGCCTTATGTATCTGGGTGCTCCTGCATTGGGTCCATATATGTTTAGGATCGTTAGCTCTTCTTGTTGTATCGATCCTTTTACCATTACGTAATGGCCTTCTTTGTCTCTTTTGATCTTTGTTGCTTTCAAGTCTATTTTATCAGAGATGAGAATTGCAACTCCTGCTTTTTTTTGCTTTCCATTAGCTTGGTAAATCTTCCTCCATCCCTTTATTTTGAGCCTTTGTGTATCCTTGCATGTGAGATGCGTTTCCTGGATACAGCACACTGATGGGTTTTGGCTTTTTATCCAATTTGCCAGTCTGTGTCTTTTGATTGGTGCATTTAGTCCATTTACATTTAGGGTTAATATTGTTATGTGTGAATTTGATACTGCCATTTTGATGCTAAGTGGCTGTATTGCCTGTTAGTTGTTGTAGATTCTTCATTATGTTGATGCTCTTTAGCATTCAGTGTGATTTTGGAATGGCTGGTACTTCTTGTTCCTTTCTATGTGTAGTGCCTCTTTTAGGAGCTCTTGTAAAGCAGGTCTGGTGGTGACAAAATCTCTGATTACTTGCTTGTTCGCAAAGGATCTTATTTTTCCTTCACTTCTGAAGCTCAGTTTGGCTGGATATGAAATTCTGGGTTGAAAGTTCTTTTCTTTAAGAATGTTGAATATTGGCCCCCACTCTCTTCTGGCTTGTAGAGTTTCTGCCGAGAGATCTGCTGTGAGCCTGATGGGCTTCCCTTTGTGGGTGACCCGACCTTTCTCTCTGGCTGCCCTTAGTATTCTCTCCTTTATTTCAACCCTGTTGAATCTGACGATTATGTGCCTTGGGGTTGCTCTTCTTGTGGAATATCTTTGTGGTGTTCTCTGTATTTCCTGCATTTGAGTGTTGGCCTGTCTTGCTAGGTTGGGGAAATTTTCCTGGATGATGTCCTGAAGAGTATTTTCCAGCTTGGATTCATTCTCTTCGTCCCCTTCTGGTACACCTATCAAACGTTGGTTAGGTCTTCTCACATAGTCCCACATTTCTTGGAGACTTTGTTCATTCCTTTTTGCGCTTTTTTCTCTATTCTTGGTTTCTCGTTTTATTTCATTGAGTTGGTCTTCGACTTCAGATATTCTTTCTTCTGCTTTGTCAATTCGGCTATTGAAACTTGTGTTTACTTCGTGAAGTTCTCGTATTGTGTTTTTCAGCTCCTTTAATTCATTCATATTCCTCTCTAAGTTATCCATTCTTGTTATCATTTCCTCGAATCTTTTTTCAAATCTTTTTTCAAGGTTCTTAGTTTCTTTGCATTGATTTAATACATGATCTTTTAGCTCACAAAAGTTTCTCATTATCCATCTTCTGAAGTCTAATTCCGTCATTTCGTCACAGTCATTCTCCGTCCTGCTTTGTTCCCTTGCTGGTGAGGAGTTTTGGTCCTTTTTAGAAGGCGAGGTGTTCTGGTTTCGGGTGTTTTCCTCCTTTTTGCGCTGGTTTCTTTTCATCTTTGTGGATTTGTCCGCTGGTCGTCTGCGTAGTTGCTGACTTTTCGATTGGGTCTCTGGGTGGACACCCAGAATGTTGATGATGAAGTATTTCTGTTGCTTGGTTTTCCTTCTACCAGTCTAGCCCCTTTGCTGTACGACTGCTGAGGTCCGCTCCAGACCCTGCTTGTCTGGGGTGCACCTCTAGCAGCTGTGGCACAGCGAGGGATGCTACCAGTTTCTTTTTCTGCTATCTTTGTCCCAGGATGATGCCTGCCTAATGTCAGTCTTTTGGAATTAGAGGGGTCAGGGAGCTGCTTGAGGAGACAGTTTGTACTTTATAGGGGATTAATTGCTGAGCTGTGAGCTCTGTTGTTCATTCAGGGCTGTTAGGCTGCTATGTTTGATTCTGCTGCAACAGAGCTCATTAAAAAACCCTTTTTTTTTCTCAAATGCTCTGTGTTGAGGGGTTTGGGCTTTATTTTTGGATGTCCATTGAGGTCCTGCCCAGCTAGGACGCAGACTAGCCACTGTTTGCCTGCCGAGGCTCCGCCCTGCTGTTGTGTGATTCGCCCTGTTCCTGCCGGCTCTGCTGTGTTCCCCGCCATGCCCTGCGGCGGAGTCTCTCTGTTGTAGCGGGTTGCCTGGACCACGGCAGGCTGCGCCAGCAGTGGGCGTGTATCTCAGTAGGGACGGGTTGCCCCAGCAACGGCTGGCTGTGTCAGCAGTGGGCGTGTATCTCAGAAGGGACGGGTTGCCCCAGCAACGGCTGGCTGCGTCAGCAGTGGGCGTGTATCTCAGTAGGGACGGGTTGCCCCAGCAACGGCTGGCTGTGTCAGCAGTGGGCCTGTATCTCAGTAGGGACGGGTTGCCTCGGCAACGGCTGGCTCTCCGCGGACACAACAAGAGCTCCAATCCTGGGTTGTTCTCACAGCGCCATCTTGAGTCCTCGTTTAATGTATTTAATAAGAAAATTTACTTTATTATTGGCAGTCTACTTATATTTGGTGCAAATGTTAGAATAACTGTGGTGAATTCAACTGAAATAAACAAATTTTACATAAAATGGCTTGTTTTTACAAATAGGTTTTTTACCAATAATCTATCCAATATGTATGAATCTAACAGGGCTTATCAGTATGAAGTTTTCATTTTATCAGAATTGTAAGGAAAACCATAATTTCATTAAAACAGTTCAGAGCCCATACTGTTTTTCCAAGATTAAAAGACAGCTGAAAAATCATTCGAATCAAAGTTTTTAAAAAAATTTGTTGAATTCATGCTGAAAGTTGAAAGTTAATATTCTGTTGATTTTTTTCCTACTTGCACTGATATAGCATATATATTCAGATTCTATTATGTAGAAACCAAATAAGCCACGATCTTGTCAGCATTAGCCAAAGATATGGTAATGCTACTTTTACTACTGGCCTTTGTATTCACAAATGATGAGGATGCAAAATTTTGGAACTCTTCTCAAGTTTGTGGAAGCAATTAACCTTATGCATTAATATTAAAGAAGGTAAATCAGCTGGGCTTAGTGGCTCATCCTGTAATCTTACCACTTTGGGAGACCAAGAAGGGTGGAGTGCTTGAGCCCAGGGATTCACAAATTCATTTTGAAGGATTTCACATTATAGTAAGCATTGTATAGCATTTTGTCAGTGAAATGTGAAAATAATATTGGAAACTGTCATAACAAGGTTTAGTAAATGTGGAAGTTTTTAATTCTTTATTTGCTTTCGTTTGTCATTTTCTGTAAAACTAGATAGATCGTCATTGGTACCTATTTGTAGGTGTGCATTTCATTTCCAGAAGGAATATGATTCAATACCTGACAAACCTGTGCCTGAGATTGAGAGTCTAATAAATGTACCCAGAAAATGTAATCTTTGCTTGAAGGAGTAAATTTGCCTAAATTTTGAGGGGTCAAATTTGAGAAAACATTATCACATTTGATCACATCCACATTCAAATTTAAAGACTTTATATAACAAACTGAAAGTGATTAAAGAAGTGACTTGCTATAGTGTCTTTAACTTTTTATTATGAGATTACATATATTAAATATTTTCAGATTAGAATCTGGTTTTTTTTGTTTTTTTTTTTTAATTTTTTATTGCGTTTTAGGTTTTGGGGTACATGTGCAGAACATGCAAGACAATTGCATAGGTACACACATGGCAGTGTGTTTTGCTTCCTTTCTCCCCTTCACCAACATTTGGCATTTCTCCCCAGGCTATTCCTCCCCACCTCCCCCTCCCGCTGGCCCTCCCCCTTTCCGCCCAATAGACCCCAGTGTTTAGTACTCCCCTCCTTGTGTCCATGTGTTCTCATTTCCCATCACCCGCCTATGAGTGAGAATATGTGGTGTTTCATTTTCTGTTCTTGTGTCAGTTTGCTGAGAATGATGTTCTCCAGATTCATCCATGTCCCTACAAACAACACGAACTCATCATTTCTGATTGCTGCATAATATTCCATAGTGTATATATGCCACATTTTCCCAATCCAGTCTATCATCGATGGGCATTTTGGTTGATTCCAGGTCTTTGCTATTGTAAACAGTGCTGCAACGACCATTCATGTGCATGTGTCCTTACAGTAGAACGATTTATAGTCCTTTGGATATATACCCAGTAATGGGATTGCTGGGTCAAATGGAATTTCTATTTCTAAGGCCTTGAGGAATCGCCACACCATCTTCCACAATGGTTGGACTAATTTACACTCCCACCAACAGTGTAAAAGTGTTCCTTTTTCTCCACATCCTCTCCAGCATCTGTTGTCTCCAGATTTTTTAATGATCGCCATTCTAACTGGCGTGAGATGGTATCTCAATGTGGTTTTGATTTGCATCTCTCTGATGACCAGTGATGATGAGCGTTTTTTCATATGATTGTTGGCCTCATATATGTCTTCTTTCGTAAAGTGTCTGTTCATATCCTTTGCCCACTTTTGAATGGGCTTGTTTGTTTTTTTTCCTGTAAATCTGTTTGAGTTCTTTGTAAATTCTGGATATCAGCCCTTTGTCAGATGGGTAAACTACAAAAATTTTTTCCCATTCTGTTGGTTGCCGATTCACTCTAGTGAGTATTTCTTTTGCCGTGCAGAAGATGTGGAGTTTGATTAGGTCCCATTTGTCTATTTTGGCCTTTGTTGCCAATGCTTTTGGTGTTTTGTTCATGAAGTCCTTGCCTACTCCTATGTCTTGGACGGTTTTGCCTAGATTTTCCTCTAAGGTTTTTATGGTGTCAGGTCTTATGTTTAAGTCTTTAATCCATCTGGTGTTAATTTAGGTGTAAGGTGTCAGGAAGGGGTCCAGTTTCTGCTTTCTGCACATGGCTAGCCAGTTTTCCCAATACCATTTGTTAAACAGGGAATCCTTTCCCCATTGCTTATTTTTGTCAGGTTTATCAAAGATTGTATGGTTGTAGATATGTTGTGTTGCCTCCGATGCCTCTGTTCTGTTCCATTGGTCTAGATCTCTGTTTTGGTACCAGTACCATGCTGTTTTGATTACTGTAGCCTTGTAGTATAGTTTGAAATCCGGTAGTGTGATGCCCCCCGCTGTGTTCTATTTGCTTAGAATTGACTTGGCTATGCGGGCTCTCTTTTGGTTCCATATGAAGTTCATGGTGGTTTTTTCCAGTTCTGTGAAGAAAGTCAATGGTAGCTTGATGGGTATAGCATTGATTCTGTAAATTACTTTGGGCAGTATAGCCATTTTCACGATATTAATGCTTCCTAACCATGAACATGGAATGTTTCTCCATCTGTTTGTGTCCTCTCTGATTTCATGGAGCAGTGGTTTGTAGTTCTCCTTGAAGAGGTCCCTTACATTCCTTGTGAGATGTATTCCAAGGTATTTTATTCTTTTTATAGCAATTGTGAATGGCAGTTTGTTCTTGATTTGGCTTTCTTTAAGTCTGTTATTGGTGTAGACGAATGCTTGTGATTTTTGCACATTGATTTTATATCCTGAGACTTTGCTGAAGTTGCTTATCAGTTTCAGGAGTTTTTGGGCTGAGGCGATGGGGTCTTCTAGGTATACTATCATGTCGTCTGCAAATAGAGACAATTTGGCTTCCACCTTTCCTATTTGAATACCGTTTATATCTTTTTCTTGCCTGATTGCTCTGGCTAGAACTTCCAGTACTATATTGAATAGGAGTGGTGAAAGAGGGCATCCTTGTCTAGTGCCGGATTTCAAAGGGAATGCTTCCAGTTTTTGCCCATTCAGTATGATATTGGCTGTTGGTTTGTCATAAATAGCTTTTATTACTTTGAGATACGTTCCATCGATACCGAGTTTATTGAGGGTTTTTAGCATAAAGGGCTGTTGAATTTTGTCAAATGCCTTCCCTGCATCAATTGAGATAATCATGTGGTTTTTGTTTTTGGTTCTGTTTATGTGGTGAATTACGTTGATAGACTTGCGTATGTTGAACCAGCCTTGCATCCCGGGGATGAATCCTACTTGATCATGATGAATAAGTTTTTTGATTTGCTGTTGCAATTGGCTTGCCAATATTTTATTGAAGATTTTTGCATCTATGTTCATCATGGATATTGGCCTGAAGTTTTCTTTTCTCGTTGGGTCTCTGCCGGGTTTTGGTATCAGGATGATATTGGTCTCATAGAATGATTTGGGAAGGATTCCTTCTTTTTGGATTATTTGGAATAGTTTCAGAAGGAATGGTACCAGCTCCTCTTTGTGTGTCTGGTAGAATTCGGCTGTGAACCCGTCTGGACCTGGGCTTTTTTTGTGTGGTAGGCTCTTAATTGCTGCCTCGACTTCTGCCCTTGTTATTGGTCTATTCATAGTTTCAGCTTCCTCCTGATTTAGGCTTGGGAGGACACAGGAGTTCAGGAATTTATCCATTTCTTCCAGGTTTACTAGTTTATGTGCATAGAGTTGGTTTGTAATATTCTCTTATGATGGTTTGAATTTCTGTGGAATCTATGGTGATTTCCCCTTTATCATTTTTTATTGCATCTATTTGGTTGTTCTCTCTTTTCTTTTTAATCAATCTGGCTAGTGGTCTGTCTATTTTGTTGATCTTTTCAAAAAACCAGCTCTTGGATTTATTGATTTTTTGGAGGGTTTTTTGTGTCTCAATCTCCTTCAGTTCAGCTCTGATCTTAGTTATTTCTTGTCTTCTGCTGGGTTTTGAGTTTTTTTTGATCTTGCTCCTCTAGCTCTTTCAATTTTGACGATAGGGTGTCAATTTTGGATCTCTCCATTCTTCTCATATGGGCACTTATTGCTATATACTTTCCTCTAGAGACTGCTTTAAATGTGTCCCAGAGATTCTGGCATGTTGTGTCTTCGTTCTCATTGGTTTTGAAGAACTTCTTTATTTCTGCCTTCATTTCGTTGTTTATCCAGTCAACATTCAGGAGCCAGTTGTTCAGCTTCCATGAAGCTGTGCGGTTCTGGGTTGGTTTCTGAATTCTGAGTTCTAACTTGATTGCACTATGGTCTGAGAGGCTGTTTGTTATGATTTCAGTTGTTTTCCATTTGCTGAGCAGTGCTTTACTTCCAATTATGTGGTCAATTTTAGAGTAGGTGTGATGTGGTGCTGAGAAGAATGTGTATTCTGTGGATTTGGGGTGGAGAGTTCTGTAAATGTCTATCAGGTTTGCTTCCTTTAGGTCTGAGTTCAAGCCCTGGATATCCTTGTTGATTTTCTGTCTGGTTGATCTGTCTAATATTGACAGTGGAGTGTTAAAGTCTCCCACTATTATTGTGTGGGAGTCTAAGTCTTTTTGTAAGTCGTTAAGAACTTGCCTTATGTATCTGGGTGCTCCTGTATTGGGTCCATATATGTTTAGGATCATTAGCTCTTCTTGTTGTATTGATCCTTTTACCATTATTTAATGGCCTTCTTTGTCTCTTTTGATCTTTGTTGCTTTCAAGTCTATTTTATCAGAGATGAGAATTGCAACTCCTGCTTTTTTTTGCTCTCCATTTGCTTGGTAAATCTTCCTCCATCCCTTTATTTTGAGCCTTTGTGTATCCTTGCCTGTGAGATGGGTTTCCTGGATACAGCACACTGATGGGTTTTGGATTTTTATCCAATTTGCCAGTCTGTGTCTTTTGACTGGTGCATTTAGTCCATTTCCATTTAGGGTTAATATTGTTATGTGTGAATTTGATACTGCCATTTTGATGCTAGCTGGCTGTTTTTCCCGTTAGTTCTTGTAGATTCTTCATTATGTTGATGCTCTTTAGCATTTAGTGTGATTTTGGAAAGGCTGGTACTGCTTGTTCCTTTCTATGTGTAGTGCCTCTTTCAGGAGCTCTTGTAAAGCAGGCCTGGTGGTGACAAAATCTCTGAGTACTTGCTTGTTCGCAAAGGATTTTATTTTTCCTTCACTTCTGAAGCTCAGTTTGGCTGGATAAGAAATTCTGGGTTGAAAGTTCTTTTCTTTAAGGATGTTGAATATCGGCCCCCACTCTCTTCTGGCTTGTAGAGTTTCTGCCGAGAGATCTGCTGTGAGTCTGATGGGCTTCCCTTTGTGGGTGACCCGACCTTTCTCTCTGGCTGCCCTTAGTATTTTCTCCTTCATTTCAACCTTGTTGAATCTGACAATTATGTGCCTTGGGGTTGCTCTTTTTGCGGAATATCTTTGTGGTGTTCTCTGTATTTCCTGCAATTGAGTGTTGGCCTGTCTTGCTAGGTGGGGGAAATTTTCCTGGACAATGTCCTGAAGAGTATTTTCCAGCTTGGATTCATTCTCTTCATCACATTCTGGTACGCCTATCAAACGTAGGTTAGGTCTCTTCACATAGTCCCACATTTCTTGGAGACTTTGTTCATTCCTTTTTGTGCTTTTTTCTCTGATCTTGGTTTCTCATTTTATTTCATTGAGTTGATCTTTGACTTCTGAAATTCTTTCTTCTGCTTGGTCAATTCAGCTATTGAAACTTGTGCATGCTTCGCGAAGTTCTCATATTGTGTTTTTCAGCTCCTTCAATTTATTCATATTCCTCTCTAAGTTATCCATTCTTGTTATCATTTCCTCGAATCTTTTTTCATATCTTTTTTCAACGTTCTTAGTTTCTTTGCATTGATTTAAAACATGTTTTTTTAGCTCACAAAAGTTTCTCATTATCCACCTTCTGAAGTCTAATTCCATCATTTCGTCACAGTCATTCTCCGTCCAGCTTTGTTCCCTTGCTGGTGAGGAATTTTGGTCCTTTCTAGGAGGTGAGGTGTTCTGGTTTCGGGTGTTTTCCTTTTTTTTTCGCTGGTTTCTTCCCATCTTTGTGGATTTATCCACCTGTTGTCTGTGTAGTTGCTGACTTTTCGATTGGGTCTCTGAGTGGACACCCAGATTGTTGATGATAAAGTATTTCTGTTACTTGGTTTTCCTTCTACCAGTCTAGCCCCTTCACTTTACGACTACTGAGGTCCACTCCAGGTTCTGCTTGTCTGGGGTGCACCTATAGCAGCTGCGGAACAGTAAGGGATGCTAACAGTTTCTTTTTCTGCTATCTTTGTCCCAGAATGATGCCTGCCAAATGTCAGTCTTTTGGATATAGAGGGGTCAGGGAGCTGCTTGAGGAGACAGTCTGTACATTATAGGAGCTCAAGTGCTGAGCTGTGAGCTCTGTTGTTCATTCAGGGCTGTTGTGCTGCTATGTTTAATTCTGCTGCAACATAACTCATAAAAAAACCCTTTTTTTCTCAGATGCTCTGTCTGGGAGGGGTTGGGGCTTTCCTTGTGAGTGTCCGCCACGCTGTCCTGCCCAGCTAGGAGGCAGTCTAATCACTATTTGCCTGCCGAGGCTCCGCCCTGCTGGTGTGAGGTTCGCCCTGTTGCTGCAGGCTCTGCCCTTCTGCTGCGGTCTCCGCCCTGCTGCCATGGGCTATGCCCTCCAGCGGAGTCTCTCTGTTGTAGTGGGTTGCCTCAGCAATGGCAGGCTGCGTCAGCAATGGGCGTGTACCTCAGTAGGGGTGGTTTGCCTCGGTCATGGCGGACGCTCCTCCCCCACGGAGCTGCGGCCTCAGGGAATCCCTCCACAGGGAGCGTTTGTAATTGGCGTTTTGTTTGTCCCACGGCGCTACCCCAAACGCTGTGACCCTGGAATCTCCTGGGCTGGCTCACTGTTCAAGTCCCGTTCTGTCTCAAGTTCAGCCCTCTCGAGTCTCAGATTGCCGGCCCAACAGGGCACCCAGACGAGCGCGCTTCGTGTGGAGTGCTGTGTAGCGCCGCCACAGCGCGGGCCACCAGCTGCACCAGCCAAAACCTCTGCCTGGCGTCCCGTGTCTCCTCTATACCTAGGAATTTCCCCGTTCTGTGGGCAACAAAGATCCGTCTGGAAATGCAGCCCTGACTCACCCCCTCCGCGCATTGACTTCGAGCTTCAATCCTGGGTTGTTCTCACAGCACCATCTTGAGTCCTCTCTAGAATCTGTTTCTTTAAGACCTTTTTCTTCTTCTATGTTTGTCTGTTGTAGTATGAGGAGTCTACAAGATCGTTAAGACTTCAAAATGAATTTGTCTCAGATGATATTTGCTACCAGCAAGTGGTTGAATCTCTGTATTTTCTATCTTGGCTGCTATAGATGAAGAAATAAGCCCTTTTTATAATTAACACCTATCATGATTTCATGCCATTTGTTGAATAGGGTAAAAGAGTCAAATATATATTGTTTTACGATTTTTTAAATCTTTAAAAGTGCTTTTTAAAAAAAGATTTTGTATATAGATAATTAGCACAAAATTTATTAATGTTATATCATTGAAATTATTTGCTTTTAAGAATCAACCTTATACTTCTAAATCTTTTAAAGTGGAATTTCTAAACTAATGAGTCTGTAATTTGATGGAGCTTCATTATTTCAAAAATAGTTGAAACCAGTCAGTTCTGATAAAAATACACCCAGGCCGTGCAATGATTAATTTATTATTTATTGGAAACAAATGAGTTACCCTGTATTTAAGTGACTGAAACTTAGAAATACATGTGTTTTTCTTCAAGACTTTCTGTTCTTTATAAACCTATTATTTTAAGATTTGGATTAATTATACTTTGTTAAATACTTACTGAGCACCAGCTTTGTTCCATACAAAATACACTGGTAAAAAATATATCAGTGATCTCTTTTCTCAAAGAAGTCACAGTATAGTGGGAGAAACATATGTTTAATAATAATCACAAATTTATTTCAAATTTTGCTATTAAAAAAAGTGATCAGAGCGATGGTAGCAGGTAGAACCTAATTTGTTTTAGGAGCCATGGGGAACATCATCTGGAGGTGACATTTGTGTTAAGATCTGGAAGATCAAAATAACCTTTGCAAAGAGCTAGGGAAATGCTCAGGTAATAGCAAATGCAAAAGCCTGAGGTGGGACAAGGCTTTTGTGTTTGGGGAGCAGAAGGGTAGAGTGACTGGGGCTCAGTGAGCCTTGGAGAGACTGCTGTAAGATTGGAAAGGTAGGACCTTACAGGTCAGGGTAAGCACTTGAATTTTATTTGCTGTGCAGTCAATTGTGTGTTAGGGAGTGGAGTGATTAGATTTTCTGGGGTGTGGTGTTTTTTGTTTTGTTTTGTTTTTTAATTTTCAGAGATTACATAAGGGACACAAAACCCATCTTTCTGTCCTTAACCCCTTTTCTCCTTAGTATCTCTTCTTGGAGATAGCTCCTCTTACTTTTTGTAGGATTTTATTGTTGTTATTTTTGTTTGTTTAATTTTGTTTTTATTCTTCCAGGGCTTTTATATGCAAGTGGAGACATGTATACATATACATCTTTTTATCACACAAATGATAGCTTATTTTATACATTGTTCTGCCCTCTTTATTTTTTTATTTGATAAAATATCTTGGGAGTTATTTATATCGGTATATGTAGATTTAATTCTTTTAACAATTGGGTAGTATCTGTTTATGCCTCCTTGATATGTTTTCTAATCATTTGCTACTATGTAGTAATACAGAGTGATTCAGTCAAAATTTTGTACATCTATATTTTCTTTCTTGTAGATATATATTTTGGGTTAAATTCTACTCTCTTGAATATCTAAATAGATATGGTATAGGAAAAATTCATGAACATTCCCAAAAATTTATACTTCCAGAGTCACAGTTCAGGCAGCATTCAATTTGAACTCAAGAGATTTCTAGAAAAGATAGTGGCACCCAGTGGAGCTGTGCTTCCAGAAGCTTTATAATGTTTTATATAAAAGCAGGTATTTGGCGGGGTGAGGTGGCTCATGCCTGTAATCCCAGCACTTTGGGAAGCGCAGATGGGTGGATTACATGGTCAGAAGTTTGAGACCAGCCTGATCAATGTGGTGAAACCCCACTTCTAATAAAAATACAAAAATTAGTTGAGTGTGGTAGCATGTCCCTGTAATCCCAGCTACTTAGGAGGCTGAAGCAGGAGAATTGCTTGAGCCCGGGAGGCAGAGGTTGCAGTGAGCTGAGATCGCGCCACTGCACACCAGCCTGGGTGACAGAGTGAGACTCCATCTCCAAAAAAAAAAAAGAAAAGCAGGTATGTATAGTTGATGAGTTTACAAATAGTCAAACAAACCCCATATCTAGTCATGATCATATAAGAAATTTTACTCTTTATTAATAAGAAGATCAGAAAGTATTTTTTCTGATACTTCTATATAATTTCACCTCTTACCAAATTTATTGTATTCCAGAGTACTTGATTATGGAGTCAGAATTTCTTTAGAGAACTGAGAAATCCCAGTGTGAAACATACCTGCTCTCAAAGTATTTAAGTTCACTCAGTCATCATGCTCTGTTATTACCCACTTTAACACTTACAAAAAGAAATGCTCAGTAGAATGCAAAATGCACTGTAATTTCTTATTTAAATGCTGTTAAACTTGGAAGTGACTTTTGCCGGCCTAAACATGACCACTGTGGCTTTGGAACCATATGTGGTTTTAAATTCTTGCTCTACTACCATCTTTGTGACATTAAGTATGCTATTTGTCTCTAAGCCTCAACATTTTTACTTATAAAATGGGGAAAGAGGCTGGGTACAGTGGCTTACACCTGAAATCTCAGCACTTTGGGAGGCTGAGGTGGGCAGATCACCTGAGGTTGGGAGTTTGAGACCAACCTGACCAACATGGAGAAGCCACGTCTCTACTAAAAATACAAAAGTGGACGGGCATGGTGGCACATGGCTTTAATCCCAGCTACTTGGGAGGCTGAGGCAGAAGAATCACTTGAACCTAGGAGGCAGAGGTTGCAGTGAGCCAAGATCATGCCATGCCATTGCACTTCAGCTGGGCAACAAGAGCAGAACTTTGTATCAAAAAAAAAAGAAAGAACCCACCACACATGGAGAAAGAATATAATGCTCAAAGGGTTAACTGAAATATGTAAAGAATGTGGCTCAGTTCTTAACTCATTCTAAATTCTTAGTAAATATTACCTGCTGGTAAATTAATCTGAAGTGAGAACATTATGTATAGATTGGATTTTCAGTTCAATGAGCTATTATATTCTTGTAGTGCCTAAATATTTCAGAATAAATGCTATCCAACCTTTTGAAAACTCGGTATTTTCACAGCAGTACTAGTCACCCATTTTGGCTCAGACTTTAGTTCAGATATTAACTAACTAATTAAAAAATGAGTCTGGGACCTTTATTTCTTTCTTTTCCTAGTAGACTATTACCAAACAAATTTTAATTTCAGAGAAAGAATGCTATTAATATGTAGATCAATAACCCTTGTCTTGATATTTGCAAATATTAAATCTTTAGATTTTAGGGAAAAAAATCATACAAACACAATACAATTACAAATAGCAGCTTTCAATAGACCAAACATTTTATAAAAGTCAGCCATATGTATAAAAAGGAATATGTTTCTGAGATGAAATATAAAAAAGAATTATTTGTAACAGGAAAGAGTTTGGAAGGCTGTTTGGCTAAGCAAAATTACAGTGTCAAAGATAGTAAGAGGTAGACAAAGCCAGATGACAAGCGGATAGTTAATAGGTGGCTTAGAGGACAAGGGATCTTTAGAGAGCTTTTAAATTTTCAGAAATGAATAGGAATGAATAGAAGAACAATTTCTGGGCCATGCGCGGTGGCTAAAGCCTGTAATCCAAAGTTAAATATAAAGATATTTAATATTTTAGAAATACTAAAAAGAAAATACTCCCCAGCACTTTGGGAGGCTGAGGCGGGTGGATCATGAGGTCAAGATATCGAGACCATCTGGTCAGCATGGTGAAACCCCATCTCTACTAAAAATACAAAAACTTAGCTGGGCATGATGGCACGTGCCTGTAATCCCAGTTACTCAGGAGGCTGAGGCAGGAGAATTGCCTGAACCCAGGAGGCGGAGGTTGCGGTGAGCCGAGATCGTGCCATTGCACTCCAGCCGGGGTAACAAGAGCGAAACTCCGTCTCAAAAAAAAAAAAAAGAACAATTTCTGAAATGTGCTGAGACACATAGAAAACCAGAGTATGTAAGACAGGGTTAAATGATAATATAAGTTGGCTACATGTCTCCACCCCCTGAGGATACTGAAGATAGATTTATGAAGAGTTTAATTTTAATAGTTGCAGTGGGAAATGATTGTGGTATGAAGAGTAGCTTTTGAGTCCAAATTAGGATAGATTCTGGTTGTATTCCAGAGAAAATGACAAGGTTGTTGCCAAAAGAAAAAAAGGTGTTGATGTCAAAGACTGTTCAAAATGCCCTTCGGTTTCCAATACAGCATTGAGGTACCTGTGTTATTTACTCTAGGAAGATGACATAGGAACTCTTTTTTTCTGTTTGAATTCTAAGTGGCTAAGGAAATAAAAACTTTAAATGTAATAGATGATGACTAAAATATTTGATCTGTTTTACTTCATTTGTTATACATTTGTAATTTTTAGTGTTAATGGATGGTAAAGTTGTTTTATATAATCTACAGCCACGCATAAACTTAGACTATGGAACAATTCTAAGATTGTGCTTTTATAACTTTTTACAGTAGTGGATCTTAAATGTTGGGATTTGCCTATTCTCCCTGTCGAATGTAAATCAAACTCAATGGCAGTCCATTTATGTGCTTGTTTGGGGGGAGCAATTATTACCTGATAACCTTTTTAATAATAAATGTTTATTTTTTTCATCTCCCCAAACATTTGTCTCAGCAAGATCCAGAAATAGCTTTTAAATAAAGCTGGGAATAGTTTATTGAAAACATTAAGAGAAAAGAAGATAAAAACATTTTATTTATTCATATAAATGAAAGAACATAAGACATGCCACCTGCTTTTAGATGTAAGGTCTCCAGTTCAGTATAATATGTTGGAAAATGATACCCTTACAGACTGATTTGAGGGAACAGTATATTTTGAAAGTGAATATTTTAAACATCACCATGTTTGGTGATGAGTATGTCTACCCCTTTTCCTTAGAAGATATTTAACTTTGGAAATACTAAAAAGAAAAACCTATGCCATTTAGGTGTTCCCTATGATGAGCAACATAATAACAGTAGTTCCATAATAATATAACACTTATTGTATGCCATTTTACTGATGGAAAAATATGCTTTGGGAGGTTAAGTGAATTACAAGGTGGACCTGTTGTTAAATTGTAGAAAAAGAATTTGGCTCTTGGCTCTAGTCAATATGATTTAGACTCAGTACTTGGGAAAAGAAAGTAAAGAAGAAAATAAGTCTGTTAAAAATAAGTCACAGTATAGATAAGGCTTTTCTGTGTTATTTAGAAAAAAGGACAAATTTAGAAATGTAAATAACATAATTCAAAAACATTTCAGGATTATTTGCAATGGAATAGAGAAAATTTGATTATAATTAATGCAGTTGTTTTGTAATACAAACATGATTATTTCATGTATCTTTCACTGAAAATAGAGTTTTTAAAAATACATATTATCATTCATCTATCTTTTGACCAACAGGTACATATCAAGTACCTATTCTATGGCAGCTTTGGTGTGGATAATATATACCATGAATTCTATATTGTATTTTCTATAAGTGCAAATGTTCCAAATTTGTGTATGTCTATATTCTATTGATGAGAATATCAGTAAAAACATTTCTCAAGCCAAACATTACACTTTAATTAAAATTCACTGGTTTTTCTGTAATGCCCTCTTTCTGTTCCACGTTACAATAGAAGGCATTATGTTGTATGTATTTAGTTGTCCTATCTCTTCAGTCTTCTCTAGTCTATGAGAGTTTCTCAGTCTGTCCTTGTTTTTCATCATCTTAACAGTCTTGAAGAATATTAGCTAGATGTCCATTAAAATGTTTTGCCAATCAGGGTTTGTCTGATTTTTTTTTTCTCCCTATAAGTAGACTGAACATACAGGTTTTTGAAAAAAACCACACAGGCAAAATGCCCCTCTCATTACATCCTATCAGGGGGTACATCATATCCACATGACATCACTGTTAATAGAAACCTACATCACTTGAGTAAATCATTTTATAGTGACAAATAAATGCCTTGTAATTTTATTTGTACATGTATCATTTTTTTTCATATACTTTTTCAGTTGCGTAGTAGTTGAAAATATACAGAGATCCTAGAATCAGACAATTCCTTTTAAGATATAGTGTTCCCGGCCGGGCGCGGTGGCTCACGCCTGTAATCCCAGCACTTTGGGAGGCCGAGGCAGGTGGATCACGAGGTCAAGAGATCGAGACCATCCTGGTCAATATGATGAAACCCCGTCTCTACTAAAAATACAAAAAATTAGCTGGGCATGGTGGCGTGTGCCTGTAATCCCAGCTACTCAGGAGGCTGAGGCAGGAGAATTGCCTGAGCCCAGGAGGCGGAGGTTGCGGTGAGCCGAGATTGCGCCATTGCACTCCAGCCGGGGTAACAAGAGCGAAACTCCGTCTCAAAAAAAAAAAAAAAAAAAAAAAGATATAGTGTTCCCACAAATCCATCAATAACAGTATACAGTCTTATCTTTAAAAAGCTAACAAAATTTGGGTTTTTTTTCCTTGTTCCAATTCAAAAACATAGTATATAAGAAGAGAACATAGGGAATTTTTATCTTTCATTGGTAATGCAAAATAATTTTAGGAAACATATATAATTGACAATCTGAACATCATATGTCCAGAAATTTTTAGCTATCATTTTTCTAAGTAAAAAAAAATCTAATGAACAGGAAAGCTGGAAAAAAGCCATTAACTGTGAAAAGTTTTACATAGCTATGTTTATATAGTTCTACCCTCATGAGGGAATTTTTCTTCCTGAATATTTGCTAGTGATATGGCATTTTTTTACTATGGTCTCAGTGGCTATCTAATTTTGAGTGTGAGTTATATTATGAACCTAATTCTTCATACAGAGATATAAATCAGATATTTTAGGTTCACTTTGTTTTCATATAAATAAGACCTTGATTGTGTATATATTGTACTGTTTGATATAAATAATTAGGATGTAACTAATTAGATCTTTTAAGAAAATTGTTTACCCTTATGATATTTCTGCTTTCAAGCAGGCTTGATTTTTACTTTGCTACTTGAGTGCAATTAGAAACAGAACACACAAAAAAACCTCTATTTTGTGCTAGTGAATGAAAACTAAATCATGTGAGTTGGCAATGTATTTCAAAAGATAGTCATCTACCGTATTAGGTTGATGCAGAAGTAATTGTGGTGTTGCCTTAAAAGTAATGATAAAAACTTCTAATGGCAAGAACTGCAATTTCTTCTGTACCAACCTAATGTTTTTCAGAGTAATTATTCCCTCTGGATTTGTTCCAAGGACTTTGAACACTCAGATATTGTGATATTTTTTGTTATTACAAAACATATAAAAAAATAACATATTTTTGTTATTACAACAAAAAATAAATGAAATCATATGCCTTTATCAAGTGATCCCAGAAAAAGCAGTAGGCCAGCGATGTTGTGTTTCACTTTAAAGCAGTTTTTTAGTGATAGTGAGTTAAAGCTATGTTTCTCTTTCCACATCCAGCTATCAGGATGTGGAGATACAACGTAAAAATGAAATCTGCTGGATGATAAGTGTGGTATACTCTGTATTAGCTTGCTAGTACTGAAGTATCAAAATATTACAAACTGTGTGGTTAAAACAACAGAAATTTATTGTCTCAAAATTCTGGCGGCTAGAAAGTTCACAATCAAGGTCATACTAGAAAGTTTAGAATCAAAATTCAAAATTAGGGCCATGCTGCCTCCAAAACTCTGGGGAATAATTTATTCCTGCCTCTTCCTAGCTTCTGGCAATTCCCAGCAATCCTTGGTATTTCTTAATTTGCAAGTATACCATTCAATTTCTGTCTTTGTAGTCACATAGCCTTCTTCACTCTATGTGTCTTTGTGGTCTCTATATTCAAATCTCTTTTCTTTGTTTTATAAAGACACTAGTCACTGGTTTAAGGGCCCACCCTAATCTAGTGTGATTACATAATAGGTAATTACATATGCGAAAATCTTATTCCCAAATAATATTTTAAAGTCCCAGGTAGACATGAATTTTGGGGGCAGAATATTCAACCTAGTATACGCTGTTTTAATTAATAAACCTATGTAATTTATTGGGTTATGTTACATTGGAAGATAGTTACAAAACAATAGTTTATGTTCTGCTAAATCCATGATACATCTGATTATTTGAGATACTTTAGGAGCTATGCTGTCCAAGCTCAGCTTTCACCAAGACTCCAGACACCTTGAATTTGGCCAATGGTCAGAGCATTGATGACCATCTCCATCCTCATGGCCATGTAGTCTTTCATAATTTATTTAAAGATAATATGAGCTCTGAGGCTAGTGTGAGGCTGTGAATCATTTATGCAGTAATTGATCCTAGCTAAGGGACCAATATCTATACTTTAGCATACCTTTGTTTTGTGTTGTTTATCTTACCATTATTTAAATATTTAATGAGGAAAACAAGGAATTTGTGAACTTTAGCACCTAGCCTTTATGAATGTCATACTTTCATATCCAAATAATGATTATACTTGTCCCTTTGTAAATCAATCCCCTTTTCCTTCCACATATACCAAAATTCATGCATACTCAGGTCCTGCAGTAGGCCCTGCAGAACCCACTTATATGAAAAGTCGGCCTTTGAAAAAAATCCACATATAAGTGGACCTGCACAGTTCAAACCCAAGTTGTTCAAGGGTTAACTATATTATGCTACACTTAGGAAGGAAAAGTAACAAATTGTTAAACTCTTAACAAAAAATTATTTATTTGTGTTTACGTGGATAAAGCTTTAATATTGAGTAAAAGAATCATTACTTAAAAATTTTACACTTTTCATTTTATATTTTATACACGCTTATTCTGTCTGACTCAAAACTGTATTTGAAACTTGAGGTTGGCTAAAATGCAAAGAACATAAGAAATTGTAGTGAAGGAAAAATAAAAAGCTAGCAGGGCCAAATAATATCTAGAGAGTATGTTGTGTGCAAAACACTGTTATAAGCACTTAACATGGAACTTCTTTGACATTACCATAGTTCTTTAAAATATTGTTATCCTCAGTTTACAGATAAGGAAACTGTAGCAGAGCGAGACTAATTTGTTGTCCAAGATTCCACACCTTTTAGTTGCCACTTGTCAGAATTCATATCAAGGCAGAATCCAGTGCCAGTTCTCTGAATCACAACCTTATGGTGAAACCTGAATAGAGCTGTTGTATCGAAAGACACATTATAATATCATGCAGGATTGCTAGAGTTGGGTCTCAAATTAATTTCTAACATATTTAGAAGTGAATCAAAGATGGAAACTCAATAAACGCTACTACATTTTTAGTGACTACAAAATTTAATTTTAATTTTCCTTGGACCCATAGCTATACTTGGCCCTAAAGCCTGGAATTCCATATACTTGGAGTTCTTCTCTGCAGTACAGTAAATTCAGTAGTGAGTTTTACAGCTGTCTTTTGGAGCACATCTAAGTAAAGAGGGTGGTCAGGAAACCTGATTTCATAAAAGCATCAAAGTACTATTTAGAATCTTAATAGAAATGAAAGAGTTGCATAGGTATCTTTTGGAACCAAGGCTTTGCTGACTTTTGCGAAAGCAGAGTTTCGGTCATATTCCTTGGCATGAATCATTTTTCAGATACAATATGTTGTGTAGTAAGTGGTGTGAAAACGTGAGTAAATGTTAGTTTGCTGTGTTAGATATTCACTGATACTAACATACAACTTGACCAAAAAACAAATGATTCTTTGGAAATATAAACAAACAATACTAATGATTTGGTAACTTGTTAATAGTATTCTATATATCAATATGGAATCCATCAAACTGAAGTTATATATATCTAAACTAGGTATTGCTAATTTAATAAAATCAGTTTTTAAGTATCGAAATTCTGTGCGTATATATGAGATTAGCTTTCTAACTTTTCCTTTGTCTCCTCTATACACTGCCCCTTGCACATCCTTCAGTCCCTCTCTTGTCTCTTGTTTACTCTCATCTCTCTTTTCTTGTTCTTTCTTAAGGAGTAATTCCAACAATTCTGACTAGTTAAGACTTAGAAAAAAATAATGTAAAAAATGTAGTTATTCCATTAATACGATTGCTTGCCACTTTTCTATTTTTATCTAAGCATGGTATGTTAATTACATCTAGTTATAAAACTGATCTTTAAACAAATATCAAATATATGAAAGCACATAACTTTTGAACATTATTTTCTAGATTGTTTCTTGGCTAAAAATACCTTTGTAATGACTTTTACTTAGCATTTTTAATATGTACCTGCCTACCACTTTAAAACATACCTAAATTAATCATGGTTAGAAGCTAATCATAGTTAGAGATTGCTATAAATATATTTTGTCATAAGGAATATTTTTTTTTAAATTTGAAATGTTGTTTCCCTTCTAAAAAATAATTATCTGGGATTCTCCACATAGGAGTGATATGTATATTCATAATCATAATAAAGTATATAAACACTAATTATTTTTATAATGCATCTTCAGAAAAGAAAAATGAAAACATCAGTTAGAAGCAATTTCAGAGGAACACATACTCTTTAACATTATCTCTCAGTTTTTATTATTATATGTTTTTCCAATTGGAGCTTTATAACACCCACCTACATTTTTACATTAATTATGTGTAGCTTTTTCATGGCTATTCTTTCTAACAATTTCTATCATCACAAAAGCCAAATTATATGTAAGGAGAAAGATAGACAAGGAAAGGGCAGAGAGCAGAGCTCAAAACAAGAAATCAGTGAAATCTTAGAAACAAGACTTTCAAAGTTATCTTCTATCATGTAACAAAACAGTGACAGAAACTATTATGTAGTGACATTACTAATATTAGACTAAAAGAAAACTTTCTCAGTATACTTTCATTGAAGTATGGTTTACTCTTTTATTATTTTATTTTAGTGGTAATTCTGAATGAGTGCCCACTTGATAATTAGTGTATTCATGTATTTTTTATAGCATTCTGCTGTATCTGTTTTTTTGTTTGTTTTTTCTTTTTTTGAGACAGGGTCTTGCTCTATCACCCAGGCTTGGAGTACAGTGGTGTAGTAATGGCTTACTACATAACCTCCGCCTCCCTGGCTCAAGCGATCCTCCATTCCTCCCCACTCAGCCTCTTAAGTAGCTGTGACTACAGGTGCATGCCACCACACCTGCCTACCTTTTGTAATTTTAGTAGAAATGGAATTTCACTATGTTGCCCAAGCTGGTCTGGAATTCCTGTGCTTATGTGATCCACCTGCCTTGGCTTCCCAAAGTGTTGGGATTACAGATGTGAGCCACTGTACCTGGCCTGTAAGGTTGTTTTCAAACTGGAAGTCTGGGTTAAGTTCCCTATAATAGCAATAATAACATATAGTAACAACAGCAACAGTAACAGCAAAGATATCTTGAGTTTTTAGCTTTCTATATTTCAGACACTGTGCTAATCACTTTTGAATCTACACTACAGCCCTGTGAGGTAGCTATTATGCCATCGTAATGGATGATGATAAGCCTGAGGCCCTATGGAGCCAGTACACTGAGCTAAGGTATTTATCACAGAGAGCCTCTGAATTGGACAGGCCAATCTTCTTCACATCTCTTACACTCGTCTGCCTTTTATATACTGTCATAAATGTCAGCTGCCTCATCTGCCTTTTATATACTGTCTTTAATATCAGCTATATTATTTAAAGTAATAATGAAACTGCATAGAACCAATTTTAACAATAGAGCTAAAATGAAAAATGATGAGGCATTGTGGGGCAAAAATGTTTGTGAATCACTCTTTCAGAGAGTGAGGAATCATCAAGAACTGTTTCAAGGGAAATCCTATTTAGCGCACATGAGCAACTGAAAGAGGAATATGACTTTGATTGGGTCTGTTTACTGACTCTGGCTCTTTCACATCTTCTACACAATGAGAAGTTGATAAACTGCTTTAGAATAAACAGCTGTTGTAGAAACTAGTCATACATTTAGTAAATATTGAACAAGTTACTCAAAATGAATGTTTTTTTTAGATTTTTATATCAACCTTGATTTTTCCTTATTATATGAATGAACTGCTAAATCAAGTCTAGTCTGGCCAATTAACTAAGAAGCCTTTAAAAAATACCTTAACTTTAAATAATTATTAATAAATATCAATACTTTCTACATTCCAAATAATCTTTTAAAATAATATACATATCTTATTAATGGGAATTCCTTTTCAAAATTAAGAGTATGGAATTTAGCTTTCTAAATTTATTCTTCCCAGTTACCATTCATTTTAAGGCATTTTATCAATTTGTTATGGTCCATTTGCATTGCAGGGTCTTTGTAAACTCTCTGTCATAAACCTAACAAAAGTAGATCATTTACTCTAGGCCATCCATCTGGGCAATACTTCTGGTTTCCTGCCCTTTTCCTGATAGCCCACAACCCCATTTTTATTCCTTACCCTCCTTCCTCTTCTATGTAGTTTTATTGTCTTGTCTTTAATATATTTATCTGACTTTCCTTTTCTCATAGCTAGTAACCACTATGTGTGTCACTTTTCTCACTAATAATAGCCAACCATATTAAGGAACAATGAAAAAGAACTGCATATCACACAGTTAATATTGTTCCTGGTTTTTAAAAATGTTTTCAAATTTGACAAAGGAGCTTTATAAAGAACTTTCAAACCCATCTGATTAGATTTTGTAATCATAAGTAATCTGATTTGTTTCGTCCTATATAATACTTAAGTATTATTTTAATTTCTACTTTACACAGGAGGAAATTATGGATCAAAAGATTATTTAGTGTAAGCTTACAGATCAGAAAAGTTTTTGAAATAAACTAATATCAAGCAGTACTAGTGTCAGCAATCACCAGTATCCCTTGGACTTGTGGGCCCAAGAAGTATACGGGAGTGCTTCAGAATGGTTCAGCAACATCTGTGTGAAGAACACTTACAGTATAAGAATACAAAAGGAGCAAAATTAAAGTCATATATGCCACTAGTTACATCCCTCTTTACTCCCTATATTCAGCAGCTAAAGGCTCAAGGATATGTCTGTGGAATCTATAAACTATCACAGCAGTGGTAATCTTAAAAATAATGCTGTGGAGAGGTAGTTTATTAGTTTATTACTAGCCAGAAATATTTGTTTTTCCTTCTCCACTGACAAGATGATTAAAATCTGCATGACTACTTTAATATTGCATTATTTATGTAGCTCCATCTCTGGGTGGTTTCTCTACATCTGTCTTAATTTAGTAGACATTCCAGTTTCTTTTTCTTTCTTTGTCGACCTGGTTAGATCTGGAGAATTGAGCCAGCTGTGCTAGTTTTCTTTTTTCTCTTGAGCTTACCTCAAGAAAGAGGAATATGCTTTTGTTTACAAACTCTCCTTCTTTCACATCATCCACTCAATGAGAAGTTGATAAACTTCTTTTGAATAGACAACTGTTGTAAAAAGTAGTTTTACATTTAGTAAATATTGACCAATTACTCAAATGATGGGTGTAGTCACACATTAGGAATATAAAAGGGTGTATGTATACCCTGTGGAAGTGAATATCTGCAAAAATTTGCCAACAGGTGACATAGAAGGTCTCCATTATTTTCACATGCTTTGAATACTGTCAGAGTTTGTCCCCTTATGACTGAATAAGTCCATGAGAGAAGAACATTAGTAATTGGGTTTTAATCTACAGCTACTAGGTAAATCTTTTTGCCAAAATTCTTACCTGATATCTTGGATGGAAAGAAGAGAACATATGACATTGTATTCACCTTTATTTGTTCTCGTGTATCTGCAGACCATATTTGAGATCCTCAGTCTTACCACCACTATATCCACACAGTTGACTATCAGATGGAGTGAATTATGGGGGATGTTTAAAGATGAATTTGTGCAAATTCTCCTTGTTTATTTTTTTCTAGTGGTGATGTTCCAAGATTGAGACAAATAGATATTTACCAGACCTATTTTATCTTGTTAGTTGTAAAGAAAAACCCTGTTAAAATAAATTTTATAAGATGTTGTTATTATGGAAGTGTCCTAACCACTGCTCCACATAGGGCGAAGGGAAGAGAGAAGAAACTGTCTATAAAGGTGGAGAGAAAACTTTCACAAGGGGTAATATTTATGCCACGGGGGTGGGGAGGTGAGCACCTTCCTTTCTGTTGGAAAGTGGGAGATATTGGGAAGCAGTTGAAGACTTGTTTGACTTTGATAACTCCAGATTGGTGCTCTGAAGTGTGGAATGAAACATTTATTCTTTCATCATAAATCCAACTGTCTTATGGTGTCATATTAGACCATATTTACTGAGTGAATTAATTGTAAAACATAGTAATTTTAGTTTTTTTCTCATTTTTTCCTAGCATTAATACAGTATCTTCCCCCATATGTACAGTTGGAAGTCTTACCAATATTGTTCTGCTTTAGAAAGAACACCTACCAGTGTAGATGCCAGAACCTCTAAGTAAAATTCTGGCTTGAGGGCTAAGAAAATGATACCCAACAAAGGTTATAGTTACCTCAAAAAAATCTGTTCCACACATAAAGTATCACGTTAGATTAGATTCTGCAGATTTTTAGACCTTTCCCTGTGTAAGCTGCCCTACAGCGTGGCCTTCAGACCCTATAGCTGAGCCAATGCCAACCCCACAGTTCTCTCCTAATCCTGATCCCATTTCTAGACTTAATGCTACATGCTTTTGGAGCAGTTTCTGGTAATTTATTACTTACAGAAAATTCGCTATGCTCTACATTTAAGTGTATAGGCTTAATAGTTTAATAAAACTGCTACTTTTTTTGTTAAATACATTTTCCCCCTGTGGCTAAATGAATAAAGTATATCTAGAGTGAAAAAGAAAATCCCAATTATACATGGCATTTTTCTGTCTGCTTGCTCATTAAACTTATATGCATGTCATAACATGAAAATAACACCCTGTAAAAAATAACCTATGTAATTTGAAAGGAATGGCTGTGTAATCTAAATTCTTTTTATGCTGTCTCTGGCATTTAACCTATCATTTTAATGAAAACAATTTTAATTACTTATTTGCACATAGTATTGTGCAGAGTAGCTTAATAGTTTGTGCTTTCTGGGAATTGATGAAAGACCTGGGATGGAATACTCCATGTGAGTGAATGTGAAAAGGTCACATAGTTAATAAATTAATTAAAAATTTATATAAAGAGTTAATGAAATATTTACTGCTTTAAAAAAATAAAGTTATTTGAGTTGTAAAGGAATAAACAATCCGTTACCCATTTTGATTTTTGGATTTCGGTGAAAGTCAACTTTTGTTGAATCAGGAAGGTAATTCTTACAAATTTTAAGTCTGAATTATGGGAGTGAGTTAGCTGGCAATCTATAAGGCAATATTTTCCCATTTATTGGGGTTTGAGATCTATAAAGTTCTTATGAGTCCAAAAGTAAATGGATCTGAACTTGGGCTAAAAATAGGGACAATGACAGTAAAGTCTAAATGATAGGAGCAAGGAAGAAGATTGTGCATTGTATATACAGAATAAACAATGATAATGAATAAAATATTATTCTCAGATTGCTTGAATCGTAGATCAGAGATTGATTATTAGGTTGGATAGAGAGTTGAGAATGGAGAAGAATTGCAGAGAAGTTCCAGCTTTTCAACAGATCACGTATGCACAGTTAACAGTGCCACAGTCTTGAGGTAAAGAGGGACAGTGCTGGGTGGCGAGAATGGAAGACTTTTACAAATAATAAAACATGATTTCATGCAGAGTGTTCAAAGTAGAGCATATGAAAATGGGGAATCCAGAGACAGTGGTTAAATAATCTCCACAGTCACACTTCCCTATTGGGCTGAGCTTCCGGGTCTAGAATGGACTTTAGAGAGCATTCTAACCTTATCTCTTTATGTAATGAATGAAATCCAGAAAAATTGGGCAACTTGTCCAAGCTCATACAACTGATTACTTACGGGAGAGAGATCCAAGATGGCTGACCACTAGCAGCTCAGGCTTGTAGCTCCCAGTGAAAGCGCAGAGAACGAGAGGACGCCACACTTTCAGACGAATCTTTCTTGCAGAAGGACCAGGAGATTCCCAGAGGAGGAGCCCCACGGGTCGCCAGCATGACTCTTGCAGCTGGCTCTGCGGTTTTTGCCGGTGCCCCGGCGTGGCAGTTCTTGGTGCAGAGTAAACGGGACTGGTTCCTCTTTTGGCCGACGTTTGGAGCTGATTGAAGAAGGGATTCAGGAGGGAAGCCAGACGGGAGATTCCCGGACAGAAAAGCACCAAGAATCTTGATGCCACTGTTTTAGCCGGCGCAGTGGGTTGCTCACATTTCGGCCCTGGGAATTAACAAGTTGGACTTCCACTAAGAGACCTAATTTGAAAGTTGGTAATTACAAAGATGACAGGTGGATAAATTTACAACGATGGGAAGAAACCAGCGTAAAAAGGCTGAGAATACTCAAAATCAGAATGCCTCTCCCTCTATAGAGGATCACAGTTCCTCATCAACAGGGGAACAAGGCCTGATGGAAAACAAGTGCATTCCAATAACAGAATTAGGCTTCAGAAGGTGGATAATAAGAAACTTCTGTGAGTTAAAAGAACATGGTCTAGCCCAATGTAAAGAAACTAAGAATTTTGAAAAAAGATTTGACAAAATCATAACGAGAATAGACAATTTAGAGAGGAATATAAGTGAATTAATGGAACTGAAGAATACTATACGAGAACTCCAAGAAGTATGCACAGGTTTTAACACTCAAATTGATCAAGCAGAATAAAGGATATCAGAGGTTGAAGACCAACTTAATGAAATGAAACGAGAAGACAAGATTAGAGAACAAAAAGTAAAAAGGAATGAGCAAAGTCTCCAAGAAATATGGGGCTATGTGAAAAGACCTAATTTACGTTTGATAGGTGTACCTGAATGTCATGAAGAGAATGAATCCAAGCTGGAAAGTATTCTTCAGGATGTTATTCAGGAAAACTTCCCTAACCTAGTAAGGTGGGACAATACTCATGTCCAGGTAATGCAGAGAACACCACAAAGATATTCCTCAAGTGGAGCAACCCCAAGACACATAATTGTTAGATTGACCAGGGTTGAAATAAAGGAGAAAATTCTAAGGGCAGCTAGAGAGAAAGGTCAGGTTACCCATAAAGGGAAGCCTATCAGACTCACAGCAGATCTCTCAGCAGAAACCCTATAAGCTAGAAGAGAGTGGGGGTTAATATTCAATATCCTCAAAGAAAACAATTTTCAACCCAGAATCTCATTTCCAGCCAAACTAAGCTTTATAAATGAAGGAAAAAAAGTTTTTCACGAACAAGCAAGCACTCAGAGATTTCATCGCCACCAGGCCTGCTTTACAAGAGCTTCTGAAAGAAGCACTACACACAGAAAGGAACAACCAGTATCAGTCATCCCAAAAACTTACCAAAAGATAAAGAGTATCTCCATAATGAAGTATTTATATCAACTAATGGGTAAAATAGCCAGCATTAAATGACAGTATTAAACTCACAAATATCAATATTAATCCTGGATTTAAATGGATTAAACACCACAATCAAAGACACAGACATGCAAACTGAATAAAAAGTCAAAACACATCGGCATTCTGTATCCAGATCCATCTCATAAGCAAGGACACACAAAGACTCAAAACAAAAGGTTGGAGGAAGACTCACCAATCAAATGGAGAGGAAAGAAAAACAAAACAAACAAACAAAAACAGGAGTCGTAACTTTCATCTCTGACAAAATAGACTACCATAGTAACCAAGACTAAAAGAAACAAAGAAGGACATTACATAATGATAAAAAGATCAATGCAACAATAGGAGTCGATGATCATAAATATATATGTACCCAATATAGGGGCACCCAGATATATAAGACAAGTTTTCAATGACTTATAAAGAGACTTGGACTCCCACACTAATAGCAGGAGACTTTGACACCACATTGTTAATATTCGACGGATCAATGAGATAGAAAATTAACAGAGAAATTTATGATTTGAACTCAAACCTGGAACAAGTAAACTCAGTGAATATTTATAGAATTCAACACCCCAGGTCCACAGAACATACTTTTTTTTAGTATCACATTACACCTATTTTGAAAGCGACCACATAAATGGAAGCAAATCACTCTTCAGCACTTGCACAGCATTTCACAGATTTAAACGAAATACTGGTTGGCTGTTATTTTCTTTCCTTATTTCTTCCTGTCTCCACTGTAAAGCGCAATCATCAGCATAAAAGAGGTTTTTAATACCTATTTCTAGATTGCATTCCAGCCTGGGCAATAGAGCAAGACTCCTGTTCTCTACCTGCCTTTTCTTTCTCTTTCTTTCTTTCTTTAAAAAAAGAAACAACTGATTACTTACAAAGTTGGAGTGAAAAAAGAAGACAATCTTCAAGTTTATGTAGTAAAACTCTATAAAGTTAATCCTAAATGAATATAGAATGGGTCTTTTTCTTTTAAATAACTAGAATTTTATTGGCTGCCTGATTCTTACCTCTTTCCTGAAAGTACTTGTCCTAAGAAAAACATTTAAAACAAATTACTTTTATCTTTTTCCCCCTCACTTAGATGTGAGAAAATTAAGTGTAATTGGGAACCTCTTTCATTATTATCTGAATTATGAGGAACATCTGTTTATGGCCAAACATTTTTCTGCTTCTAGAGGATCATAATTGTTTCTATCACAGACTTAAATTCTAATAGAAAAACTCCAAATAAGGCATTAACATTTATTTCATACCCTGGATGACATCTAAGGAAAAAGATTTTCTCAGTATTATAGTGCACTCAATTTGGCTTTTTCTCCTAAGCAGTTACTTAGGAGGAAACTTCAATAGTTGTCAGTGGGAGTACCTATTTAGCACAGAAATTTCAGCAACAGGAAAATATAAATAAACAGAAATGTCAGTCTTGGAACCTAGTTCTATGGATGCTTAATTCTCATGAGCTTTTTCTTTGTTTTGATTGAATACATCTCCTTTAAAATAAATACTCGTAAAGTATTTATTACTTTATCCTAAAACAACATTTATTACTTTATTACTGTATCCTCAAGTACTTTAAAATAAAGGTGCTTCTTTGTTTACTCTCAATGAAGGAAGGAGGAATGCTCCATTCTTACCTGCTCTCTGGATACCTCTCCTACCCCTTCAGATCCATTGAAGGTTTCTGGATCATATAACATATCACTTGTGTGTCTGTGTAGCCATTATTTCACTATATCTTATTATAGTTTATGTATAAAATTTGAACTGGGGGGCAAAGATGTGCTTTAATCATAAGTTAGAAGACCTTCAGCAATTTGCCTGAAATAAGCACCTATTTTTTGTCTAAATTTTTCTACTCTAAACTCCTTTGAGCATTATTCTTTCTTTATTCATGTCTAGATAGGACTCCCCTACTCTTGCCTAATGTGTCACAGGAGACATTTTGTGAGATTGCTAGCTGAAGAGCTTTCTCTGTGACTTGAGAGGCTGCACTACCCCCCACCCAGTACTCTCTTTTGTGGAAGATGTATTTCTCACTGTCATATGCCTCACGTGACATATGTCAAATGCATGCCCTTTCAGAACACAGACACTACTCTAAGCCTGCGAAACTGCTCTAGTCTATAAGATTCTGCTCTCTAGATAAAATACATGGATTTGAGACCCAGCCCAGCCCCTGACTTATAGTACGTTGTTGGGAAAGTCAATACTTACATATTATTAAGAGAGCTCAATGAGATAATGCCTGTAACAGCAAATGTAAACTATTAAAAACATGAAAGACAAACTTTTTATACTAAACAAACTCCTACTGTGAGTTTTACTTCTTAGAGAAAGGAATTTTTTTCTGATTATCATTAAATTCCCAAGTGTTTGTGGGCTAAGTACTACTTGTAATCAGATACTACCAAAATAATTCTGTTTACTGTACTTTATTAGAATGTCAACAATCTTCTGTGTTGTCCTGTGATAGATCAAGTTAAGAATTTAATTGGCTTGAAATATCATCCATCCTAGGAAATTTTAGTACCTCAAAAGTCTTTATCCAGTATGAGAAATGATCTTTTTTATTATTGACTGTTCATGTGAAAATTTGTCAGACCAACGAAAGAAACCCCTTTGCACTTTTCTATTTTAAATGCTAAGCAAGATACCTTTCTGTTCTGAACCAAAAAGAAGAAGAAAAAAAGGTAGAGGCAGTTTAAATTCTCTTGAACCAAGTATTTGAAGGTGAAAAGATAGGTGTTGAACCTCTACTTGAAGATTTCCTTTAGTGTTCTTGAAGAAATAATTAATGATATGCTGCCCTAGTACGTGAAACCTGAAGTTACACAGAAAATAATCAAGTTCTTATTTCATATAAAAAATCTCTTCACTTATTTGAGAGCAGCTTTGGTTTCTATTCAAATACTTTTAATATTTCCAGGATATGAGAATTAATTTTATTTATAATGTTAATCCTGTGTGTTACATGCCTTGTAGGTCTTCATCCAGTTCTTAACGAAAATATTGAAAAGGAGATTAAGCATGCAGTCCCACATCATACCACTGATAACATTATGACAGATCTCTAACAAACATTAAATCAGTATCCCATGGCAATTATTGTTCAACCTACAAATCCACTTAACTACAGTTCTATCCATCTCACTTCATCTCCATTTTAACCTAAAGATTGTAGTGATAGGTAAATGGCTTGGCTGAAATCTAGTTGCATTTTATTTATGGCATTCCTCTAATCTCCTTTTTTTATAGTATAAAAATATCTGATAACCTTTTTGTTGAAAAATATGAAGAGATGCTTTTCCATAGATCACTTGCATGTCTCCACATCTTACTGGGTATATCAAGAATGCAAGACCCTGACTGATCTTGACCCAGGCCATTTCTCATGGATGTGTCTTCAGTGAGCAACTTTGAAAGATGAAATAATGTCTCCCTGTAAGACAAAGAGTAGGCTCACTTACTGCCTTCTGTAAAATGGCAGGCATCCCAGACTCAAAGATTAAAACTTACTCTGTGTTCAGGTATACATCTAGGCTCATCTCCAATAGTACCATGCTATGCTATGAATAATAAAGTCCTTTGTCTCTGACCTGTGATTCATGCCTTCTGCCAGCATCAATGAAAAAGTAACAGGCTAGCTTATTAACTTATAAACAAGGTAAAATCCCAGACCTAATGAAGTATAACACACGGAAGAGAACACAGATCTTAAGTATAGAGCTCAAATTATCACTAAGTATTTACAATCATGTTACTTCTACCCTGATTGAGAAATAGGACATGACTCTTGAATCCTCTTTTCATACACCTTCCTGGTCACTCCCACCCATTCCTAACCACCTTCAATACCAGGAGTAAGCACTTTTTTGACTTTTAAAATAGATTAATTTTGCTTATTTTTGAACTGTATGTAAATGACCTTGAACACATACATCATCTTTTTGAAGTTTCTTTTGACCATATTTATTGTGTTTCTTACCTATTTGTTACTGAATTAGATTTCCGTATAAAACTTGAATAAAAGCCAATTCTGAAAGTTCTGGAGATCCGTTGTACAACAATGTGAATATACCCAACACTACTGAATGGTACACTTAAAAATGATAAAGATGACAAATTTTGCTATGTGGTTTTATTTTTACCACAATTAAAAATAAAAAAATAATTTTAAACAGCAAATTCTATGGCTTCCTTATTACTTATGTAATGATATATTTTGATAAGTAAAAGTTCTTTAAAAAAATATATTTTTGGATGAACTCTCATTTTCTCCCTGCTACCCCTCCTTTGTGGTTACTGCTTTTGAGTCCTAAGAAATTTTTACATACTCCAAGATCCCAAAAATACTTTCCTGTGTTTTCTTTTAGGAGCCTTGTACTTTAACTCTATAAATCATTTGAAACTAATTACACCTACGATGTGACAGAGGGGTTGAAATTATATTTTCCGCATGCAGTTATCTAGTTCTTCCAACTATCAGTTCTTTAAAAGACTTTCCTTATTGAGTTACTTTCATGTCTTTGTTATATATGAATTGTGGGCCATTTCTGGACTTTGTTCCATTGATCTATGTAATTATCTTGAATCCAAAAAATGTACTTTTTAGATTGAAATGCTGTAGTAATTCTTAAAACTGGATAGTCAAACTCATCACAGTTGTTCTTCTGCAACATTTTTTCTATTGTAGACCTTTATAGTTCTGTGGAAAAATTTAGAAGTAGCTTGTCAAATTCAATAGAAAAAGCCTCCTAGGAATTTGGTTGAAATTATATTAATGCCATAAATCAATATGGGGAAAATTTATAATATTAAGCCTTCCAGTTTATGGACTTGATATATTGTTCCATTTATTTTGCTCTCCTTTCACTTCTTTTAGCAACGTTTTGTAGTTACCAGTATAAAGATGAAACACATTCCTCTTTAATATTTCTCCAAAGTATTTTGTTCTTTGATGTTATAAAGGATGTTTTTCTAATTTATTTTTCAAGTATTTTTTCTGGCATATAGAGATATAATTGATATTTGGATATTGACTTTGTATTCTGTGACCTTCATAAATTCACTGTTCTGCCAAATCTGGTGGATTTTTTTGCTGCTGTTCTAGTTTTTTTTTTTTTTTTTCCTGTGTACTCACAGTTTTCTGCAAAAAGATTTTATTTCTTTCTAATTTTTATTCCCATTTTTTCCTGAATTATAGCACTGGCTTAGATATTCAGTAAAATGATAGATAGTAAGTAGTAAGAACAGGCATTCTTGCCCTGGTCCTGATTCTGAGATGTAACTGTTCAATATTTTACCATTAAGTATGGTGATAGATGCAGCTTCTCCATACGTGTTCCTTGTAGGACCTAGGAAGTTCTCTTCCTTCCCTAGTTTGCTGAGAGGTTTTTAAAAATCATTGGTAGATGTTAGGTTGAATTTATTTAATGCTTTCCTGTATCTATTGATAAGATTACATGATTTTTCTCCTTTTGCCCTTATGATGTTGAATTGCTGTAGATCGATTTTTTTTTTTTTTTTTTTGAGATGGAGTTTCGCTCTTGTTACCCAGGCTGGAGTGCAATGGCGCCATCTCGGCTCACCGCAACCTCCGCCTCCTGGGTTCAGGCAGTTCTGCCTCAACCTCCTGAGTAGCTGGGATTACAGGCACATGCCACCATGCCCAGCTAATTTTTTGTATTTTTAGTAGAGACAGGGTTTCACCATGTTGACCAGGATGGTCTCAATCTCTTGACCTCGTGATCCACCCGCCTCGGCCTCCCAAAGTCCTGGGATTACAGGCGTGAGCCACCACGCCCAGCCCTGTAGATTGATTTTTAAATGTTAAACATAAACATTTACTGGGATAAAACCTACTTCATCATGTTGTAGTACCTTTTCAAAGTATTGCTGCATTCTAATGATAATATATATTTTGTTTATAAAATTTGTCAAGTGACATTGTTTTATAATTAACTTTTCTTATAGTGTCCTTATAAGATTTTAGTATCAGGGTTATACAGGACTCATAAATATGAGTTAGAAACATTTTCTCCTTCTTTTCTAAGAAAGTCTGTATATGACTCATTCTATTATTATTTTTTTTTTTTTGTAAATATTTTATAGAATTTACCAATGATGCCATCTGGGCCTAGAGTTTTCTTTATAGGATGTGTTTTAGCTACAAATTCAGTGTTCTTAAAAATATGAGCTATTTAAATTTTTTAAATTTTATTTTGTGTTCACTTTAGTTGTCTTTTCAAGATATTGGTTCTTATATCTCATTTGTCAAGTGTATGCCATAAAGTTATTAATTATATCCCCTAATTATTCTTTTCCCATCTGTTAGTCCCATGGAAATGTTTCATCTTTGAGTTCTGGTATTCGTAAATTGTGTTTTCTCCTGTTTTTTTGGTGGTGGGATGTGGGAATGGAGGAGATCAGTCTTCCTAGGTGTTTATCAACTTTATTTACTCTATTAAACAACTTTTAGCTTTGTTAATTTTTTAATATTTTTTCTCATTGTTGATTGCTGCCCTTTACTATTTCCTTCTTCCTACTTTTAGTTAAATTTGCCTTTTCCTGCCTTGCTTTTTCTTGTAGAAAGGTATGTAGATTGATTTTCATTCCTATCCTTTTCTGATATAAGCATTGAATGCTGTAAATTTCCCTCTTAGCACTATTTAGCTGTATACAATAAATTGTGATTATACTCTAGTTTGAATCATGTTCTAATTTTTCTTGTGGTTTCTTTCGTTCTTTTCTTTCCTTTCTTTCCATGATATATTAGTTTGCTAGGGCTGCCATACAGGGTACTAAGTGGCTTAACAAAAATTTACTTTCCCACAGTTTTAGAAGCTAGAAATTTAAAACATCAGCAGAGTTGGTTTCTTCCAAGGCCTCTATTACCTTGTGTATGGCCATCTTTTCTGTGTGTCTTCACATGATCTTCCCTTTGTCTGTGTCTGTGTGTAATCTCCTCCTTTTATAAGGATGCCAGTCATACTAGATTAGGAACTATCCTGGGACTTTATTTTAACTGAATTCTCTTTTTAAAGAACCTATCTCCAATTATCACATTCTGAGGTACTGAGGGTTAGGACTTAAATATAAGAATTTTAGAGAGACCAATTTCAGCCCATAACATATGTATTATTTAAAAATGTGGTCCTCAATGTTTAAATATTTGGACATTTTCTTGAAACCCTTTTGTTATTAATTCTAACTGAATTAATTTGTAGTCAAATATTCTGTATGACTTTTGTTCCTTTATATTTATTCAGACTTAATTGCCAGGTACATGGTCTGTTTTGGTGAATGTTCAGTACACACTTGAAATGAATGTGTCTTTTGTAGTTGTTGAGTGTAGAATTCTATATTCGGTTATATTCAGTTTGTTGATAACATACTAAAATCTTCTAAATCTTCATTGCTTTTTGCTCTACTTATTCTATTAATTATTGAGAAAAAGATTGTTTAAATATTTAACACTGATTATTTGCTTGTCTTTCTATCTTAATTTTATCAATTTTTCTTCATTTACTTTTAAATGTTCGGGCTATCATCTTCTATTTAATGCTACATGTGTGTTTTCCATCTCTGAACACATTCGTGGATGTATAATAGGCTTATCATTGAAAAAAAAATTCAATTTCCAATCCTCAGTGCACTTATTATGGTTTTTTGTTTGGGTTTTGGTAGTAGGAGGGAATTTATTTGCTTATTTGGCCTCAGTGTGTGGACTTTAAATATTAGTCAGCCTCAACAATTTCATGCAACATGTTGTATGTATGTGTAAGCATCTGAATAGAATATCTATAACTTTTATCACATTATTAAAGATGTTCATGATTTTCCAGAATATAGTAACGACTACCTGAATTTCTTTCCCTGGGGACCACCCCTGAATATTTCAAAATCTATTTTTATAAAGTATTATAGCAATGTTTTTAGTAAGTGGCTCATGACCCATTAATAGGTAATAGTATGAATTTAGTGGATTTCATATGCATTTATAAATCAAATACCATAGGAGACATGAAAGTATACTGGCCATAGTAAATCTTTCTTTATTAATATTTATTCAGTTTTATATACATAGGAATATTTGCACTTGGGATCATACTGAAAAATGTATTACGTTTTATGGGTCATGGTCACAGATCTAGAGAGAAAGCATTTGATTCTGAAGTGGTAGGTTCATGTTTCCATTGTTTATTTTTTTGTTTTTAAAACCTAGATTGAACTTAAGAGTTATATCTCCTAGGTTTATCATTTGGTCCAGGCAGTAAGTTGCTAATCTAATTTTCTTGTTTGCATTTTAGTTCCACAGTAGTTTTCTCTGTCTTTGTATTTAAGGTACTAAATTATTTAATCATTTTTTAAAAAGATGGAATCTCATTTCTGATAATCAATGAGAAATATTTAAGGAGGCATTTTCCTCCCTCTTAGGTACAAATAGAATCATCGGAGTAGCATCAGAAAATTTTTAGGTGAACAATATTTCATAAACGTGGTGTGGTTGCATATTGGGGTTGAGGTGAGAAATGGAAGAGAATTATTTGCTAATTGCAAAGATACAAAGATGAGAAGTATTGTTTTTCTTACATAGCTAGTAATTGAGGAAGTCAAAGTTTTATTGTTATTAATCCTCTTCCATATGCATAAATCATTAAGATAAATAAATTATTTTAAGAGAAATTATATAACGGGCTAATTTGTTTATTTCTGGTTTATGTATTAGGTAGTACCCTATCTCTTGAGTTAGCCAGTATCATTCAAGGGGAATTATAGACAATACAACCCAGATGGATGCAGTTATCAGGAGCTCCTTTGTAAAAGAACAGCCTCTTATAGAGAAAACTGTTACATGAAGATAACTGCAGTGAGACATGTGGTTTAACCTAAAGAAAAAGATATTAAGGATAGAGATTCACAAAGTTAGGAGAGATTCTGTAGTAAGCTACCCTAGATTTCTGAGGAATGATTTTAAAATGTGTATAATTTGATCCCTGAAGTGTAAAAATGGCAGTTTGTATTTGGCATGGAAATAGGGTGAGAGACAGTCAGACTTTGTTGCCTTAGTTGCAGACAGTGGGCTGTGCATAGGGCGAGTGGCAGATCAAGATCTCAACGTATGTGTGTATTTGTCTGTAAATGTGTGTATCAGCCTCATTACATATTTAGAAATTGGTGAAGCCACTTTCCAGGCTTCCTCTTTGAGAATTTTTTAAAAATAGCACTGTTGAACCCTGGTGCAAAAAACATATACTGAAAAGGGAAATACGGCTAAGATGGAATTGTTTATCCCTTAACATCTTTCGAAGCACTGTAAACAAATGCTGAAGTACAAAGGGCTGACTCATGGTTTTTTGTTTTTTTTTAATTTTTTATTGGATTTTAGGTTTTGGGGTACATGAGCAGAGCATGCAAGACAGTTGCATAGGTACACACATGGCAGTGTGCTTTGCTTTCCTTCTCCCCTTCACCCACATTTGGCATTTCTCCCCAGGCTATCCCTCCCGACCTCCCCCTCCCACTGGCCCTCCCCTTTTCCCCCCAATAGACCCCAGTGTTTAGTACTCCCCTTTCTGTGTCCATGTGTTCTCATTTTTCATCACCCGCCTATGAGTGAGAATATGCAGTGTTTCATTTTCTGTTCTTGTGTCAGTTTGCTGAGGATGTTCCCAGATTCATCCATGTCCCTACAAACGACACGAACTCATCATTTCTGATTGCTGCATAATATTCCATGGTGTATATGTGCCACATTTTTCCAATCCAGTCTATCATCAATGGGCATTTGGGTTGATTCCAGGTCTTTGCTATTGTAAACAGTGCTGCAATGAACATTCGTGTACATGTGTCCTTATAGTAGAACGATTTATAGTCCTTTGGATATATACCCAGTAATGGGATTGCTGGGTCAAATGGAGTTTCTATTTCTATGGCCTTGAGGAATCGCCACACTGTCTTCCACAATGGTTGAACTAATTTACACTCCCACCAACAGTGTAAAAGTGTTCCTTTTTCTCCACATCCTCTCCAGCATCTGTTGTCTCCAGATTTTTTTTTTTTTTTTTTTTAATTTTTTATTGGATTATAGGTTTTGGGGTACATGAGCAGAGCATGCAAGACAGTTGCGTAGGTACACACATGGCAGTGTGCTTTGCTTTTCTTCTCCCCTTCACCCACATTTGGCATTTTTTAATGATCGCCATTCTAACTGGCGTGAGATGGTATCTCAACGTGGTTTTGATTTGCATCTCTCTGATGACCAGTGACGATGAGCATTTTTTCATATGATTGTTGGCCTCATATATGTCTTCTTTCATAAAGTGTCTGTTCATATCCTTTGCCCACTTTTGAATGGGCTTGTTTGTTTTTTTCCTGTAAATCTGTTTGAGTTCTTTGTAATTCTGAATATCAGCCCTTTGTCAGATGGGTAAACTGCAAAAATTTTTTCCCATTCTGTTGGTTGCCGATCCACTCTAGTGACTGTTTCTTTTGCCGTGCAGAAGCTGTGGAGTTTCATTAGGTCCCATTTGTCTATTTTGGCTTTTGTTGCCAATGCTTTTGGTGTTTTGTTCATGAAGTCCTTGCCTACTCCTATTTCCTGGATAGTTTTGCCTAGATTTCCTTCTAGGGTTTTTATGGTGCCAGGTCTTATGTTTAAGTCTTTAATCCATCTGGAGTTAATTTTAGTGTAAGGTGTCAGGAAGGGGTCCAGTTTCTGCTTTCTGCACATGGCTAGCCAGTTTTCCCAACACCATTTGTTAAACAGGGAATCCTTTCCCCGTTGCTTGTTTTTGTCAGGTTTATCAAAGATTGTATAGTTGTAGATATGTTGTGTTGCCTCCGGTGCCTCTGTTTTGTTCCATTGGTCTAGATCTCTGTTTTGGTACCAGTACCATGCTGTTTTGATTACTGTAGCCTTGTAGTATAGTTTGAAATCCGGTAGTGTGATGCCCCCCGTTGTGTTCCTTTTGCTTAGAATTGACTTGGCTATGCGGGCTCTCTTTTGGTTCCATATGAAGTTCATGGTGGTTTTTTCCAGTTCTGTGAAGAAAATCAATGGTAGCTTGATGGGGATAGCGTTGATTCTGTAAATTACTTTGGGCAGTATAGCCATTTTCACGATGTTAATTCTTCCTAACCATGAACATGGAATGTTTCTTCATCTGTTTGTGTCCTCTCTGATTTCGTTGAGCAGTGGTTTGTAGTTCTCCTTGAAGAGGTCCCTTATGTTCCTTGTGAGTTGTATTCCAAGGTATTTTATTCTTTTTGTAGCAATTGTGAATGGCAGTTCGTTCTTGATTTGGCTTTCTTTAAGTCTGTTCTTGGTGTAGACGAATGCTTGTGATTTTTGCACATTGATTTTATATCCTGAGACTTTGCTGAAGTTGCTTATCAGTTTCAGGACTTTTTGGGCTGAGGCGATGGGGTCTTCTAGGTATACTATCATGTCGTCTGCAAATAGAGACAACTTGGCTTCCACCTTTCCTATTTGAATACCCTTTATTTCTTTTTCTGGCCTGATTGCTCTGGCTAGAACTTCCAGTACTATATTGGAGTGGTGAAAGAGGGCATCCTTGTCTAGTGCCAGATTTCAAAGGGAATGCTTCCAGTTTTTGTCCATTCAGTATGATATTGGCTGTTGGTTTGTCATAAATAGCTTTTATTACTTTGAGGTACGTTCCATCGATACCGAGTTTATTGAGGGTTTTTAGCATAAAGGGCTGTTGAATTTTGTCAAATGCCTTCTCTGCGTCAGTTGAGATAATCATGTGGTTTTTGTCCTTGGTTCTGTTTATGTGGTGAATTACGTTGATAGACTTGCGTATGTTGAACCAGCCTTGCATCCCCGGGATGAATCCTTCTTGATCATGATGAATAAGTTTTTTAATTTTCTGTTGCAATCGGCCTGCCAATATTTTATTGAAGATTTTTGCATCTATGTTCATCATGGATATTGGCCGGAAGTTTTCTTTTCTTGTTGGGTCTCTGCTGGGTTTTGGTATCAGAATGATGTTGGTCTCGTAAAATGATTTGGGAAGGCTTCCCTCTTTTTGGATTGTTTGAAATAGTTTTAGAAGGAACAGTACCTTCTCCTCTTTGTGTGTCTGGTAGAATTCGGCTGTGAATCCATCTGGACCTGGGCTTTTTTTGTGTGGTAGGCTCTTAATTGCTGCCTCAACTTCTGACCTTGTTATTGGTCTATTCATAGTTTCAGCTTCCTCCTGGTTTAGGCTTGGGAGGACACAGGAGTTCAGGAATTTGTCCATTTCTTCCAGGTTTACTAGTTTATGTGCATAGAGTTGTTTGTAATATTCTCTGATGATGGTTTGAATTTCTGTGGGATCTGTGGTGATTTCCCCTTTATCATTTTTTATTGCATCTATTTGGTTGTTCTCTCTTTTCTTTTTAATCAATCTGGCTAGTGGTCTGTCTATTTTGTTGATCTTTTCAAAAAGCCAGCTCTTGGATTTATTGATTTTTTTGAAGGGTTTTGCGTGTCTCCGTCTCCTTTAGTTCAGCTCTGATCTTAGTTATTTCTTATCTTCTGCTGGGTTTTGAGTTTTTTTGATCTTGCTCCTCTAGCTCTTTCAATTTTGACGATAGGGTGTCAATTTTGGATCCCTCCATTCTCCTCATATGGGCACTTATTGCTATATACTTTCCTCTAGAGACTGCTTTAAATGTGTCCCAGAGGTTCTGGCATGTTGTATCTTCATTCTCATTGGTTTTGAAGAACTTCTTTATTTCTGTCTCCATTTCATTGTTTACCCAGTCAACATTCAAGAGCCAGTTGTTCAGTTTCCATGAAGCTGTGCGGTTCTGGGTTGGTTTCTGTATTCTGAGTTCTAACTTGATTGCACTATGGTCTGAGAGGCTGTTTGTTATGATTTCAGTTGTTTTGCATTTGCTGAGCAGTGCTTTCCTTCCAATTATGTGGTCAATTTTAGAGTAGGTGTGATGTGGTGCTGAGAAGAATGTGTATTCTGTGGATTTGGGGTGGAGAGTTCTGTAAATGTCTATCAGGTTTGCTTGTTTTCGGTCTGAGTTCAAACCCTGGATATCCTTGTTAATTTTCTGTCTGGTTGATCTGTCTAATATTGACAGTGGAGTGTTAAAATCTCCCACTATTATTGTGTGGGAGTCTAAGTCTCTTTGTAAGTCTTTAAGAACTTGCCTTATGTATCTGGGTGCTCCTGCATTGGGTCCATATATGTTCAGGATCGTTAGCTCTTCTTGTTTTATCGATCCTTTTACCATTATGTAATGGCCTTCTTTGTCTCTTTTGATCTTGTTGAATCTGACGATTATGTGCCTTGGGGTTGCTCTTCTTGCAGAATATCTTTGTGGTGTTCTCTGTATTTCCTGCAGTTGAGTGTTGGCCTGTCTTGCTAGGTGGGGGAAATTTTCCTGGATGATATCCTGAAGAGTATTTTCCAGCTTGGATTCATTCTCTTCGTCCTCCTCTGGTACACCTATCAAACGTAGGTTAGGTCTTTTCACATAGTCCCACATTTCTTGGAGACTTTGTTCATTCCTTTTTGCGCTTTTTTCTCTAATCTTGGTTTCTCGTTTAATTTCATTGAGTTGGTCTTCGACTTCAGATGTTCTTTCTTCTGCTTGGTCAATTCGGCTATTGAAACTTGTGCATGCTTCGCGAAGTTCTCGTCTTGTGTTTTTCAGCTCTTTTAATTCATTCATATTCCTCTCTACGTTATCTATTCTTGTTATCATTTCCTCATATCTTTCTTCAAGTTCCTTAGTTTCTTTGCATTGATTTAATACATGTTCTTTTAGCTCATAAAAGTTTCTCATTATCCACCTTCTGAAGTCTAATTCCATCATTTTGTCACAGACATTCTTCGTCCAGCTTTGTTCCCTTGCTGGTGAGGAGTTTTGGTCCTTTCTAGGAGGCGAAGTGTTCTGGTTTCGGGTTTTTTTCTCCTTTTTTCGCTGGTTTCTTCCCATCTTTGTGGATTTATCCGCTTGTCGTCTGCGTAGTTGCTGACTTTTCGATTGGGTCTCTGAGTGGACACCCAGATTGTTGATGATGAAGTATTTCTGTTACTTGGTTTTCCTTCTACCAGTCTATCCCCTTCGCTGTACGACTGCTGAGGTCCACTCCAGGCCCTGCTTGTCTGGGGTGCACCTCTAGCAGCTGTGGCACAGTGAGGGATGCTACCAGTTTCTTTTTCTGCTATCTTTGTCCCAGGATGATGCCTGCCAAATGTCAGTCTTTTGGATATAGAGGCTTCAGGGAGCTGCTTGAGGAGACAGTCTGTACTTTATAGGAGCTCAATTGCTGAGCTGTGAGCTCTGTTGTTCATTCAGGGCTGTTAGGCTGCTATGTTTGATTCTGCTGCAACAGAGCTCATTAAAAAAATTCTTTTTTTCTCAAATGCTTTGTAGTGGGGGGTTCGGGCTTTATTTTTGGATGTGCGTTGAAGTGTTCTGCCCAGCTAGGAGGCAGACTGGCCACTGTTTGCCTGCCGAGGCTACACCCTGCTGTTGTGTGGTTCGCCCTGTTGCTGCAGGCTCTGCTGTTCTGCTCTGGTCTCCGCCACGCCCTGCGGCGGAGTCTCTCTGTTGTAGCGGGTTGCCTCGGCAATGGCAGGCTGCGTCAGCAGTGGGCGTGTATCTCAGTAGGGACGGGTTGCCTCGGCAACGGCTAACTGCGTCAGCAGTGGGCATGTATCTCAGTTGGGGCGGGTTGCCTCGGTAATGGTGGACGCCCCTCCCCCACAGAGCATCTCGGACCGTCTGCACAGAGATCGTTTGAAATCGCGGTTTTGTTCGTCCCACTGGGCTACCCGAGACGCTCTGTCCCTGCAATCCCCTGGGCTGGCCCACTGTCCACGTCTCGTTCAGTCTCAAGTCCAGCCCTCTGAAGTCTCAGGTTGCTGGTTCAACAGGGCACCCGGACAAGCGCACCCTGTGGGAAGTGCTGGGTAGGGCCAGCCACCACCACCCCGGCTGCCAGCTTTGCCATGCAGAGATACTGCCTGGCGTCCCGCGTCTCCTTTATACTTGGGAATTTTCTCGTTCTGTGGGCAACAAAGATCAGTCTGGAAATGCAGCTCCGACTCACCTCTCCGCGGATTCAAGGAGAGCTCCAATCCTGGGTTGTTCTCACAGCGCCATCTTGAGTCCTCTGGCTGACTCATCGTTTTTACCATTGAATTTAAGGAGGGCAGCATCTCCATGAGAAATGTGAAAATGATGACGTGCTAGTACCCAGTAGCCTGCTGGTTAACATTTTGTAAGTCAAAAGTGAGAAATGAGAAGGTGACATACGCAACTTGGCAGAATAGAAAGTCTCAGTCCTGGATCCTCTACTGAGACACTGATGTAATAGCAATATATTATATGGATTAAAATACTTTATGAGAATTCCAGAAACCAGATAAAAAGTTGCAGTACACCAGGCCAGTACAAAGCCAAGAATAGCCATCTTGAAATGGGTTTAAAAAAAAAAAAAACAGTTTTACTTTACTAATAAGCCAGCATACCTTAGTGCCAGGAGCGAATTTCATAGCTTGCTACTTCTCCTGGGTTTGAGGAAGTGAATTAAATGTTTAGCCGGTGTTCCAGCTTTTTAGAGATCTCCCCAGAGAACTGGTTTCTGTCTCAACTGACCCAAAGCACTGATGAAACAAGCATAGATTAGATGCCTGAGGCCACTGAAAACAAGGGAGAGTAGAAGTGGCTTCCTATGGCACCAGAGGACCTAGAGTGCTGCAGACAAGTCTGGCTTGGCTTGGTGCCTTTGGTAGGAAGCACCCAAAATGTGGTTTCTTCTTCAGGAGGGAGTAAGATTAGTAGAGTATGCATCCAGTATTATGGCTTTTTGGAGGTCTGTCTGAGGGACTGGTGTCTGTGTTGCCTACTCACCACTGATGAGGAGCCAGTGTTTCATGGATCACTGGGGGCACTGAGAACCAAGAAGAGCAGAGTGTCTTGCTGTGGCAATGCCATAGAACCTGCGGTATTACAGCAGACAGCAAATGGAGCGAGAGACTACAGGCTCTTGGAAAAGACACCTGCAAGCTTCTCTAGGTCGGAAATTAGATGCATAATCTCAAAGAAGTCACACCCCCACAAAAAGGTTTCAGAGATTTTCCAAATATCAAGCTGGGCTAAATGATGTATATATTCCTCTGTATAAAGCCAATCTCTAAAGATAGTAGTGGTGGCTGTTTTTGTAAATGCATAAAACTTAGCAAAAAAAATCACAAGACACATGAAGAAACAGGGAAACACGATCCAATCAAAGGACCAGAGTAAATTTACAGGCCAACCCCCAAAGAAATAGGGATTTATTAATTACCTGACAAATAATTCAATATAAAGTTCAGTGCTTTGCATGGGAACACAGACAATTAAACAAAAAATATCAGGAAAACAATGAACAAAATGAGAATACCCCAAAAGAGGAAAACTATAAAAAGAAGCAGAAATTCTAGAGCAAAAGAATACCATAACTGAATAGAAAAATTTAGTAGTAGAATTCAATAGCAATCTTGACTAAATATAGGAAAGAATCAGTAAACTCAAAGATATATCATTTGAAATTACCAAATCCAAGGAGTAAAAAGAAAAAAAATGGAGGAAAAGTGAAGAAAACTTAAGGGACTTAGGAGACACCATCAAGTGGACCAGTATACACTTTAGGGGATTTTCAGAATGATGTAAGAAAGAGAATGGGACAGAGAGCTTGGAGTGCTATATTGCTTCTCTTCAATGCTTCTAGGAAGATGTGAGAAGACCGATACAGATTAAAGATGAAATCTGTAGGCTGGGCGTGGTGGCTCATGCCTATAACCCCAGCACTTTGGGAGAGTGAGGAGGGCCGATCACAAGGTCAGGAGATCGAGACCATCCTATCCAACATGGTGAAACCCTGTCTCTACTAAAAATACAAAACTTAGCCGGGCATGGTGGTTTGCATCTATAGTCCCAGCTACTTAAGAGGCTGAAGCAGGAGAATTGCTTGAACCCACGAGGCAGAGGTTGCAGTGAGCCGAGATTGCACCACTATACTCCAGCCTGGTGACAAAGTGAGACTCCGTTTCAAAAATAAAAATAAAAATAAAAAAATAAAGATGACATTTGTAATCGAAAGGGGAACAGAGCATAAATATTTGGAAAACTATCAGCCTCATCAGGTTGTAAAAGAATGTTTGGGAGAAATTACTGAAGGTATGGTTGAACCAATTTAATAAGGAGATTAGTCTGGATGGAAGGAAGACAGAGGCTATTCATCAAAACAATGCATTTCAAGATCTTTGAGGCTGCCCCTCCCATCATAGGCCTATATTAATCAGAACTTGAGAGCTGTACACTTTTAAGGGGGCTTGGGAACCTACTGGACCTTGGAGGGTGTTTTCCAGGGATGCTTCAAGTTTCTTATTCTTGCATCCTGATGTAGTGCTCCTCAGTCACCCCAGGTATGGCTCCAGTGTGCCCAAGTGCTGGAAAGTACCATCAACCTTGGTGGTGTCCATCTGGTGCTAACTGCAGATATGCAATGTGCGCATGCTGTGGAAGCATGGATGCCTCCACTCAGATCCCATGGAAAACCTCAGAGCCTTGGCAGATAACTGCCATGGGCACAGAGCCACCACAGAGAGCCCCCACAAGAACAATGCCCAGCAGAATCATGGGCTCAGTGCTACTCCCAAAACTCCAGACCTGTAGAGCCACCAGCATGTAAAGCTAGCTTGAGAGAACTGCAGGTACCCAACCCCAACCCTTGAGAGCTGCACATAGCCGAGCCATGAGTGTAGGGCTACCCAAGGTCTTGGGGGAATAACCCACAACAATGTGTCATGAACTTCCAGGAGCCAGGAGATGCATGTTGTGGTGTGAATCTACACCACCCCACCACTGGCTCCCCAGACACACACACACTTCTTACATTGGAACCTAAGACTCAATGTGATCATATTAAGAGATGAAGGCTTCAGAGGTAAATAAATATAGAGGGAAGAGCTCTCTTTAGTATTTATTAAGAAATACTATCATATTATGATGGAGAGTAGTGACTGTATAAAAAAAGCTGGCAGGGACTATCTAGGGGTCTTCTTTTGCCCTTCTGTCCCTTCTATAATGTGAGGGCACAGTGTTTGTCCTCTCCAGAGGACACAGCTTTCAAAGTACCATCTTGGAACCAGAGATCAGGCCCCCACCCAGACACCAAGTCTGCTGGCCTCTTATCTTGGACTTGCCTGAAATGACCTAAGTATAAACTCTGAAAGTATAAAACTAGAAGAAAACATGATATTTGACTGGACAGTGATATCTGGATATGACACCAAAAGCATAGGCAACTAATGCAATAATAGACAAGGAGACTACATCAAATTTAAAAACTTCTGACGGCAAACAGACTATCAGAGGGGAAAAGCAACCTGAAGAATGAGAGAAAAGTTCACAAACCACATATCTGATAAAGGGTTAATAACCAGAATACATAAAGAATTTCTGCAACTCAACAAAAAGTAAACAACCCAATTAAAAAAATGGGCAAAGGACTTACATAGACATTTTCTCCAAGGAAGATATACACATAGATAAGCAAATGGGAAGATTTTCTAAATAAATAAGCATCAGGACAATACAATCAAAACCATAATAAGGTATCACTTTACATCTGTTAAGATGGCCGCTGTAAAAAAAAAGTAGAAGATAAAAAGTTTTTGTGAGGATGTGGAAAAAACAAAATCCTGGGCATTGTTGTTATAATTGTAAAAAAGTAAAACTGTGATAGCAAACAGTATGGACCTTCATCAGAAAATTAAAAACAGAACTACTGTATAATTAAGCCATTACATGTCTGGATATATATTCAAAAGAATTGGAAAAAATATTTTGAAAAGATACTTTAAAAAAAGAAGAAAAGATACTTTTACACTTTTCATTTCAGCATTATTCACAAAAGCCAAGAAGTAAAAGCAGTGTAATGTACATGGACACATACATGGATAAAGAAAATGGGGTATATACATAAAATAGAATATTATTCAGCCTTAGAGAAGGAAATCTTGCCAAATGCTACAACATAGATAAACCTTGAAGACGTTATGCTAAGTGAAATAAGACAGCCCAAGAAAGACAAATACTGCATAATTCCACTTATATGGGATATCTGTAGTAGTCAAACTTATAGAAACAAAGTAGAATGATGGTTACCAGGGGTTGCAAGGAGGGAAAACAGAGTTGTTGTTTGAGTGTAGACTTTCAATTAAGTAGAACTAAAAGTTCTAGACATGTGTTGTACAACAATATGCAATATGTTAACAAGATTGTACTGTATGTTTAAAAATTGGTAACAGTAAATTTGATTTTTACCACAATAAAAAGAAAGAAGACTCTTGTTTATTCAGCCTTTTTAAAATATAGACATTTTCAACTCTTGCTACAATGTGTTCTTTATAAGTATTAATTTATTGTAATATTTTTATAAACTAATAGAAGCAGTTTTATAATTGGTGAATGTATTTCTGATAAAAACCTTTACATCATGTAAATTCTGACTATGACCAACAAATTCTCATAAATAAGAAAATTTATGTTTTTAATTATTTAAATAAGATTGACATTTTCTGTTTTTAAATATTTAAATAATAAGAGTGTATGACATCCACTGATGTCATTGATTTGGGAACCCTAATATTCCTAAAATAACTAGGGTATGATACATTCAGTTTCTGAAAATATTGACATTTGTAAATATTTTACCCTTATTAAATTTAAATGTACTTGTGGATATCATTGTATCTCACATCGCTTTTAAAAATGTAAGGAAGCTTGAATTGATGCCTTCTTTTTTTCATCTGCAGGTTTTCCTGTAGCAGATAGGTATCAAAATGAATATTCCATTGATTTTTTGTTTGTTTAAAAAAAAAAACCATTGTAGCATTTAAGTATTGAAGGGTACCTGGGAGGGTTTACAGCCAACATCTTATACATCTGACTTTTCCTTTTTTGTTAATTCTTGCCTTTACAATGTATATCAAAGGCATCTTCGAGAGAGATAAGAAGCCAAAATAAATAAATACAAAAGTGAGTAGTTTAGCATCCAAGTAGGGAGATAGACAGTTGAACTTCTTTCCCTTGGTAGCAAACAGTGGGTTGTGGATGAGGAGGGTGGGAGAGGACTTATGGTCTCAATATGTGTATGTGTATTTGTATGTAAATTTGTATCAGCCTCCAGACATAAAAAAATTAAATGGTAAATTCACCTTTCCGTTTCCAGCTTCCATTTTGAGAATTCAGAAATAACAATACTACTGAACTCTGGTGCTATAAAAACAGAGTGAAAACTAAAATATTGCTTGAAAATAGACAAAACAATCATAAACACTGTTTCAGTGAAAGGAACTACAGCTATATGGAATACTGAGTAATACAGGTTAAGCATCCCAAATCTGAAATTCAAAATGCTCCTCCGAATCTGAATCTTTTTGAGGGCCAACATGATACTCAAAGGAAACGCTCATTGGAGCAGTTGGAATGCTCAACCAGTAAATATAATGCAAATATTCCAAAATCTGAAACACTTCTTGTCCAAGTCATTTCATATAAGAGATACTACTCTGTACTTTAGAACAGTGGTTGACAAACATTTTTGATAAAGGGGCAGGTAATGTTTAGATTTTGTGGGCCATACAGACTCTGTGGGCCATCACAACTCTGCCATATGTAAAGGAGTTAACGTGGTTGTTCTCCAATAAAATTTTATTCACAAAAACAGGCAATAGGCTGGATTTGGCTCAAAGCCATGGTTTGCAGACACCTGCCTTAAAATTTCAGTAATATCACCAAAATCACCACCTTAAAAATATAAGTCAAGTAAGTTCAATTCCCTTCTCTATAATGTGAAAAGGCTGGATTAGATTATCTCCAAAGTCCCTTCTAGTGCAAACATTCTTAGTGTTTGCCAGAGTTGACTATGGCATCTCTCCTGGTAGTTTACTTCATGTCTGGCAAAAGTACAGCTGTTGCCTCTTGAACAAGCAAATTAAAAATTCAGTGAAATGTACTCTTTTATTTCACAGAACTGTTATCATAACTGCTATTGGGTTATATGCTCAGAGATCATCTGCCAAGGAAAAATGCAAAAGGTTCATGCTGTTCTGCAGTGTTAGCAGCACATGGCCATTAAGGAACCTCATCTGAAAAGACCGATGATATTTATTAGACTAAATTAGGATACCCACACATTCAGCTCTGCATTTGGTCTAGCTGAATTCTGTTACTTGAGTAGCAAGCTGTTCAGGAAGTACTTTTTTTTCCTTAAGAAAAATCATTTTATTGATCTTTTACCATACAAAATTTATTCAAATTACACCCATTTGAAGTGGTATGATCACAGCTAGAAAACAGGTCACTCTATAACAAATCTATTTACAAAATCCATTATAAAAGCTTTTTTTGGTTTTTTTTTACATTATATTACATATTTTCTTCTTTAGCATACAACACAAAGCTAAACTGATTAGTAGTTTGCCTACTCACAATTTGGTGAGAAATAATTCCTTTTTACAAAATCATGTATCTCGTTGGAAAAGAAATTCCCACACCCTGACAGTTCCCACACCCACAATTCAACTTACTCTGAAAGACATCTTCCTTCAAATCCTTCCTTCTCATACACACGGGTTGTCATGCACACACTGAATTCTTTTCTTTTTCCTGAAAGTTTAAGCTTTAAATACTACAATTTTATTTACAGATCTACATATACAACAAAAATGAAAACAAAAACCATAATAATGAACAAAAAAACAACAAAACAACACTTTTAAAAAATTACAAACCAGCTAGAAAGTATTCCAGCAGTGTTTACAAATTAACCGCTATTTTTGTACAAAATTGCTAAATAATGAAAAGGTGAGTAGACTGCATATCAACTTAAATAAAATTATTGCTATGCACAACTCTGTACATATAAACACATACCTAACACTGTTTGACAGCTCATGTGTTGCCCTTTATACATTTTATTTTCTAAGGCTCGTGCAGTCATAATTCACACACTGTAACTTTTAGCCATTTCATGTGTGAGCTTTAATAGCAGCAACTCATTGGTACCAGGAAACCTGCATACTTAGTACTTAAATTAACGCAAATGTTGTAGTACGAAACCACATTATGTGCCGCATACTAAGTCAAAAAGAAAATGACTTAATGAAAACAGGATACAGTATGGACATCTAATTAATGTACAGCAGTTAAGCCCAGTAACTGGGGAAAAAAATCTTATTCATGAAGGAACTTTTAAGACTTATTAGTAATCCTTTCATTTTTAAAACAATACGATGTTATATTTTGAAAAATTTCAACAAAACACACAACAATCTAGCCAGGTGAGCTCAGTCTTAAGAGTTTGGAAAAAATCATCTTTGTGCAGCTGGCAAAGAGAATTACACAAAGCTGGAAGCAGAGGCAGCTAACCAGATGAGATAAATATAGGAAGTGGGGAAAACTTGGCATAGTTTCCCATACAGGAAAAAAAACCCCACAGTGCATTTCTAGTTGGCACTTAACACAAAGCTCCCTCTCCCTCCCCGACCCAATACTTCATAGGGGACCACACCGACATTTTGTACCGAATCCAGTATGTGTGAAGGGAGGAGGCCAGAAAAGGAAGCAGGAAAACCAGTATGTTTTTGGAGCCATTTTCTGGTGCTTAATATTTAATCTTCCTCATCTTTCCCACAAACCAACCCATTTCTCGCTTATTACTGAGTGTGTTCAGATCTAAAGTTTTAGTTTGTTTCTATAGTTTGTTTTGGGTACAAGCCATCTTCACTCAGCAACTAGAGCCCTCTCCTGGCTAATCTCCCTTTCTGTGCAGCCCATCTCGCATAAATATACCCTATACATAGCAGCCAGTATCCTCTGCTTTAGTGTTTGCATTGGTCCTCTCTGCTTCAGGAACTTGTTTGGGTTTATATCCTATTGTATGGAATCTGTTCTGTGTTTTATGGGGTGCAGTTTGCATCAGCATTCATTGTTTATATTTGTCATCAAATTTTTTCCCCCTCATTTCTGATGGACTGGCTAACAGCTGTAATTCTCATCACTGCTGGTTAAAAAGTGCCACATTTTAAAAATAAGAATTCTAAATAATGACATAAATGGAGCCCCCAAAATAGCTCTCTCTGATATAGTATTTGCTCTTATTACTAGCCTATTTTTTAATGAATAATTGAATGTACCTAAACTGAACAAACTTCTCAGGAAACAAATTGGTATCCTCAAAACAAGGGTAATTAATTATATATTTTATACATCACTGGAGACTGATATATCTTAATTGAATAAACTCTGAAGTTGATTGAAGATAAATTAAGATCTCTATGATTCAATGACAAGAAGTCAGTAGTGGCATTGCCCTGATGATCCCTTTTCTCTCATAACAAAATTATAAATATTCTTGTTATATAATAATCTCACTGAGTTTATGCTTAGTGTGATCAGTTCCTTTGAGCCCCATTAATACTGAAAGAACAGGTAAGATCAAATTTTCATAGCACAGAGTAACAGACATCTTTGAGAAATAGCTGTTGAAAATAATAACCATCTATGCTCCTATTAAAAGTTGGCTGCAAACAATAATAAACACTTCTATTTACTGTGTTCCCTACTCGTTTCAGACATTTAATACATATTTTTAATCCTCAAAGTGACCTTCTGATACAGATATTATTTTATCCAGTAGATATCTTTAAATTGCTGGGACAGAAGATATATAAAAATACTCTAGAGACTTTCTTCAGTTAATTGAAAAATCTAGAGAGAAGTCACACTACAGGCAGTATGTGATCCAGCAGCTCAGGCATGTCACCAAAGGCTAGTCTCTTTCCTTCACTCTTTTCTGCTTTTCATGAATATATCTTAGAATGCTTTCATCCTAAGGCTGTCAATCTTCACAACAGTATGTGATGGCATGTTAATGTCTGCTTATACTTCTTTCCTGGTACTTTTGTCAAAAAAATTTTTTTCACTCTTCAAGCATCTTTGATTCTCAGTGGTATTTAATCTTCCTAAAATTTGTGCCTTTTCCTGAACCAGCCACTTGGGCAGGGGAATAGATTTAATTGATTGGGTTAGGTCAATCTAGGATCACACTTATTATTGAGGGTCAGGTTAATACCCTCCAAAACGGTAGAGGAGCAGTCCCATAAAGGAAATTGGGATGAATCAGGGAAAACAGATGTTATACAGCGAACAGCGAGTCCCTAATATAACTATTTCTCATTTGTTTTTTATAAAATACTTTAACAACAACAATAATAAATAGTAATAGTATTTATTGTGTGTACTACATACTAGGCACATGCTTGATACTTTAGATACATTTTAGTCTTCAAAGCCTCTTGAGAAATAAATAGTATTAAATCTATGTTTTCTAGATGTTTAGAATGATTGAAGGCCACATGGTTAATCAGACCTAGGTCAGTCTGACTTAAATGTCCATGTTTTTTCACCAAGTCATGCTATCTGTCTAGTAAGCCAAAAGCTGACTATTAAAAACATTTTAAGTATTGTCTTAGAAATTTATTATTATAGAATTTAGAATTTATTATAGAATTCTCTGGAAATAGTCTATCCCATTTTGGTTTAATGTGCAGCATACCCATATAGAAATAAATCTTGATAAGCCAGAATTAATAATGGAGAGTGAGGTTTTGTTTTGTTTTTGGTTTTTTTTTTGCCCACATTGAGCACCAAGATCCTTATTGCAGTGGTCAGGTAGGATATTCTATGCTATATGCATCCATATACATTATATATATACCTGTGTGCTGCATGTATGAATGAGTATTGCATAGATTACAAATTATAAGAGATGTTTTTATATTGGCATTTAATGAAAATGACAAAAGAACAAGTTGAAAAGGACAGGCTCTGCCTTCTAAAATAACTTCACAGTGAACATTAAAGACTATGTCATCCAATGTCAATCTTCAGTTCATCACTTAATGGTGATAATTGAGTATTGTGCCTAAAGGAATATCTCTGGCCCAGTGAGTTATTTTCGAGGTATCCTAACTCTAGTTCCATATTCTGCCCCCCTGTGGAGTTTATTTCTTGCTTCAGGGTTCTTAATGCTTGTACTTGCACAAGACTTGGGCTTTCAATAATGATTCATAATTATTTAATTTTTATCAAGGTCTTTGCATCCCTCTAGTTATCTGCAAAAAGCTGACTAGGCTTGTGGAATGGTGGAGCTGTGTTCCTTTGCTTAGTATTACTATGCCTGTGGCTTAAATAACTATAAACTGGAAATAAATTAAAATTTAGTTTCCTAGATTTAATGACTTTAAGCAAGAAGTTGTTCTAAGGCAGAAATATTGTTGGATTAACTACAGAATAATCAGAAACCCCTTCTGTATCTTTGAATGTGTTAGAGTATTTGGAAAGAATTGTATATAACTCTACCTTCCTAGTACTTTATTTACTAGACATGAGTTTTCATTCAATATTTAATGCTATTTAAGTGTTGTGTTTTTCTTTATTAATATGTTATGTAATATTATTAAACAATATTTGGCAATTTGTTGAATAAGTTTATTTGTTAAAAAAATTTATTGAATAATGATCGTAGTCAGTTGGGAGTACAAGCAGTTATATCAATAAGTAAATTTTTAAAAGGCAGGAGGCAGATGAAAAAGTGCTAACTGGAAAAAAATATTATCAGAATTCTACAGAACAACACTGGGGTTATGTCATGTGCTGCTTTTAAATCAAATTGCAGAAAAGATTATTTCATTGAAAAGTTATTCTATAGCTCAGACAAGATACTATGTGGTTTCAAAACCAGAAGGGTACACGTTTTCTAAAACAGGTACATATCTCTAACAAAAGAATTATTATGTGAATATTGCTTCAAGTAATAGCTTGAACTAAATATTAATTTCAAGTCTATTTTAATAGGCATTTTGGTACCTATTAAAGTTGATGAATTAGTGGAATTTTACTTTTCACAATTGAAATCAGGTTTTCTTCCAAATTTTAAGTAAAGCTTGATAGAAACTATTTCACTCTTCATCCTAGTAATTGAATATATTTGGTATTTACTTAAAAGAACAGGAAAATAATTGACACCATTAAGTTTATGTTTAAAGCATTTAGTTTATTTGATTTTGTTAATGCCTCACCTAAACTTGTATAATACTTAATATGTGAGTAAGAGAAAAGGTTAGAAAAGAAGCGAAGAATTAGTATTTACTTAAAAAGAACAGGAAAATAATTGACACCATTAAGTTTATGTTTAAAGCATTTAGTTTATTTGATTTTGTTAATGCCTCACCTAAACTTGTATAATACTTAATATGTGAGTAAGAGAAAAGGTTAGAAAAGAAGAGAAGAATTAGGCAGATGTTTATTTTCTAGGTACGCTCATTAAGGAAAAAGCCATTAAGTCTTCACCTCTATAGCTTTTCTACTTTAGAAAGCATAAAAATACCTGATGATGAAAGTAAAAGGAAAAAAGTCAAGAAATGGTGAATAAAATGCTAATCCTTCTTGCAAAATTCTGGCTTAATATCTGGGGACTTAATAGAGAAAGTGGGAAAGATTGTTTATAGAGAATATGTATTTTAATATACTTTAACTCTTTTTTTAATAGTGCAATAAACTATAAAGTAAAAAGTAAAATAAGCTGAAGGTTTTAATGCTACATTAAGAATGAATGCAAAGTTTAATGTTGCATTATTCAGTAGGGTAGCCACTGACCCTATGAGGCTCTTGAGCTCTTAAAATGTGGCCGGTGCTTCTAAAAAACTGAATTTTAAATTTCATTTAATTTTAACTTAAAATACTGATATTGATTCAGTTATTGGAAAATTTTAGGCGTGTTTGAAATATCTTGGGTATGTAAATCTACTTTTCAGTTGTAACTTGAATGAAATCTATAGATCAAATATTTCAGATGAAATTTACATCTAAATTAAGATGTGCCATAAATGTAGAATAAATACAGTATTTCACAGAGTGTGATTTTAAATGTAAAATATCAAAAATTTTCAGTTGACACATGTTGAATGTTTTGGATATATCAGGTTCAAGAAAACCATATTAAAATCAATTGCACGTTTTTAACAAGCCTTTTTAAAATTGTGGCTACTAGTAAACTTCAAATTACTACTTGGCTCATGTTATATATGTCTTGAACCATAACGGTTTAAGTTTTTCTAAGACCTCACTGGAATTTATTTGATGCACAAAATTGCAATCTGGGTCAGTGAGTAAATCAGGCCAAAATCATAGCATTTTCCTTTTTCTCTCTGTCTGGACATTGCTAACAATTATGGTGGTGTTAATAGTCTTATTTTTCAAGCAATCACTGAATCTAATAGCTAATCCAAAGTAATTTACTTTTTAAAGTAGCTTTTATAATTTACTTTTTACATACTCATTTAACTCATAATAATATAGTTTTTATTTGGTATTAGAAAAAATCAAATTCCATTGAAAATTTTAGTGAAGCAAATTCGTAAAAATAGTGCTAAAGGAAAAAGTATGTTTTTGAATATAATTGTGACCTAGATAATGTACAGTATGAAATATTTAAAGTACTTAAACTGTATGTAGAAGAGATTATGGTGTTTTTTTCTAATATGATGTTTTTTTTTCATGTTTTCTTTTATCCTCACCTCAAATTGGGCAAAAAGCATGGCCAAATGTGTAATGCATTCATTTTTCTCTATCAAATATTCCTAATAGATCAGAATAGATGATACATGTTCCTTTCATCATAACTTTGTCTCATTGTTCATCTGTTAATTCCTCTAGGAGGTGATTTCCTCTCCTTTCTGAGAAAGAAGAAGGATGAACTAAAACTCAAACAGTTAGTGAAATTTTCACTAGATGCTGCTTCTGGTATGTCCTATCTTGAGAGTAAAAACTGTATACACAGGTAAGGAGAACATTTTTAAAGCATTTTTTGGTTTTATTAATAGAATGCTGGAATACTGATGTATTTGCTATGATACAGAAGCTAATTTTCATGAAACTTAGGTCTTTTCTTGTTGGTTTCTGTATTTTGTATGAAAATGTCCTCTTCTAGTTGTTTAGGTACTTTATAGGAACACTTGTTTTTCCTCTTAACTTGAAGTGAGTATGTAGTTAGACAATGATTTGCCTACTAGTTAGAATTTGTTATATAATAATCATGAACAACAGTAACATGGAATGTACTACAATTTAGTAATATAAGAAACTACAGCCTTATAATCAAATAAGATTGTTTCATGTGTTGTCTATTCTTATTTTCCAAAGAAATTACATATAAACTTGGAAAAGCATAGTTGTAAAACAGCAATTCATGACATTGAATTTGGTAAAGGGTAAAAGATTTTCAGACTTATTTAATGCTCTTTGGGACAAATTAATTTTTTCTTTTCATTTTAGTACTTCACTGATTATGCCATTGTATTGAGAAAATAAATGCTAGTTATTTCAAAGGAGATTTTATTTTTTCTGATTATATGTAGTGACCTGGTGTTAATGTTTTATGCATTGTGGTTTTAGTTGCTTGTAACTGAAAGTGCTTTTTAGTGCTAAATGTCAGTACAACTTATGATTTGTTGCAGAATTAATGTCAAATCCTAAATATGGCTAAGTATAAGTAAGCACAATGAAGTGGAGAACTGATGCCATTTTTATGCACCAGAAACTGTGCATAATACTGTTTAAGGTGGAGCAGGGTTCATTGTTGGATTGCACTGTCGTAGACTTTATCTAACTGGTTTTGTTACTAAAATATACTTTTCTCTAAAACGTATCATTGTCCAGGCTTTGCTTTAACATTCTAGTGAGGTTGTATAATATGCACGTGCCTGTAATCCCAGCTACTCAGGAGGCTGAGGCAGGAGAATTGCCTGAACCCAGGAGGTGGAGGTTGCGGTCAGCCGAGATCGCGCCATTGCACTCCAGCCTGGGTAACAGGAGCGAAACTCTGTCTCAAAAAAAATAAAATAAAATAAAATAAAATATATATATATATATATATATATATATATATATATATATATATATATATATAAATTAAAGGAAAACAAAGTTACCTTCACCTTAACTGTACAATACTTATCTTAATAGATATTTTTTACTTAATTGCCCCAACCCCCATCCCACATTTTAGTTACTGCTCAGCTTTATTCTGAAACTATTATGACCACTGTTTAAAATATGGTTCAACAGTTGCACATATTTTAAAATTCATTTCTTTGGAGGTACTATTTTTTGGAAATTAAGAACTAAAAATAAGACATTATCATTGTATTTCTGATTTACTTTCTGTGACTATAGATAAGAATTGACTTAAAAGCATTTGATTCTAGATAAAAATTTTGCTATCATTAATTTCATTAGTGGTAAACACTGTGTTAAAATTAACCGTAACGGCTTTGCTCTTCATTTGGAGAAAAGTGTAATTTTGATTGCTGAGGTATTGAGGTGCTTTAAATTCTCTCTGGTAATTACTCATTTTGTCTCTGATTTCTTTCATACCATTAGACCACCTGTGGTTTTAAACTGTAATGAATATACATTATTGAAACTTTTATTAAATTGTCAGTTACCATGAATATTCTTTAATTTCTGGGGCATTGCAGTTAAGGGGCCAATTGTTTCAATCTCTTGCTACTTTTTGTAGTGATTATTTTATTCAAAAATGGATCTGTGTAAATGCCTGTATCATGATAATTGAAACTTTTCTACATTGTAGAAAGCATTTAGCTTTTCTGAATTCATTTTCCTCTCTAAATCATAATATTATCTGCTATAATGTTATTTTCCCATTTTGCTTTTTAAGAATTTTCATGCATTAAAAAAATTTTTAAAGTAACCCTTTCTTGACTGCATATCCTAGCAGGCTGCACATAGACCTATGCCATTTGCCTAGTGGGATGGTTTCCCAGTTGAACATCTTGAACAATGTCAGTGAGAGCGGGTTTGATAAATAGGTTTCAGCACTAGCACCAACTTTTAGTGAAAGGTAGTGGCTCTCCATGTATATGTTGAGAAGAATTCCAGGAACAGCCACAAAGAGTCCAGTGATCAATTAGTCATATCTGCCAGGGTACTCACGAGTATTAACACACATGCCCCAAATTTGTCATCCTTGGCATAGAATATCTTCTTTTTGTCTTTATTCTTATAAATACTTTTCTGGATGTTGAAAAATGTTATGACTTTTCCTTACTGGTCATAATATAGCAATAATATAATATTTTTCTTTAATTACTTTCATTGAATTCTTCTAAACTATCTGCTTTCATATTTCCTTGTTAATCATGAGTGCTAGATGAATTTTATGGCATCTCCAACTTGTGGTTCTTTGTTCCTCTTTAGACTCATTAAATGCTCTTTTGGATAAATTAATTTTTTCATTTTAATACCTCACCAATTTGTAGTATTGTATTAAGAAAATAAAATATTCTTTGTGTTGAAATTTTCTTAGTAGTGAAAAGTGCTGTAGAACCCTGTTTCTATGTGCCAGCCTATGCAGCTCTTTATTCGGGAATAGTAGTCATTGCAATAGAATTTTTCTTGATTTAGAGTTAAGACATAGATTGTGTTTTTGCTCCTAAGAAATATCAAAGAAAAACATATAGGATTTGATATAGTTAAAAGTTTTTTCCTCACTGAAAAAATTTCTAATGAAGCATTTCAAAAATTAATTAAAACAATGTAAAACATAATTAAAAGTTCGTTTTGTTTTTCAGGTAATGAGCAAAGGTACTAAGTCCCATTTTTGATATGCCAAAACATAACAAAAATAAATGCACATCTATGCATTACAAAGTCTGTGTCCAATAAATCCAAGCAAATATTTCAAATCTGCTTTACATTATTTATTAACTTACAAATTTTGTCCTGTTCACTGATTGGAGGTCACCGGAACTCAATACAAACTTGAAAATATTTCCAATTTTCTTTTCCCAAAATAATATTTTTAACTTTTGAGGGACACATATTCTTTCTTTAGCTTTGTTTTGATTAATATGAGACGAGAAGAGCAATGTTTCATTATAGGAAAACAATTATGACAGCTATAAAATGGAAAGAGGTTACTGCATTAAGAAATGACTTGCATTTAGAAATGTTCTTGTTTTAATTTCCATGTAACTTGAGAAGAGTTCTCTTGCTACTTTAAGTTTCTAATGGAAACTGTTTCTGTTTACAGCTTAAGGATTGTTGTATAGTTGGAATTTTGGGTTAGTTTTAATCAACGGCATTTTCTTTAAAACTATTCTACAGGCCAGTGTGAAATTTTCTTTCCTACTTGTACTTTATAAACTGTTTAAAATACACTGATAAACTTGATGGTTAGTGTACATGTGGTATGTGTATGTTTACTTACAAAGGGATGTTCCTAGATGGTTAGATGTCACTCTATAAAGAATATTCTGGTTTTGAAGTTAGGGGATTCAGGATTGACATTATACTTGATATATGTGATAATGGCATTCATGTATGGTTTTTATATTCTCAATGAATCCCACACACTGAATCTACTCTACTGCCTTGCACAATAGAGGTATCTTCTGATTAGCTAGGAAAGTCAGGGCAGAAGGCCAAATAGTATTTGGTGTGATGGCTAAGCTTATATTCAGCATCTGGACTCTGTAATGAGCAAAAACAGAAGAGGGTTCTGAAGGCTGTGGAATATAATTTTAGAAAGACAAACCAAGAGGTTTTCGTCATTTAATGAACAGTTGCTGAAATACAGCAGCATTTTGTTATTACTTCTTGATTTAATTAGAGCTTGAAAATTTACTTTTTTCATTTTCATATACTATTGTTTAGAATACCCCCTTATGCTTTATCTGTTAATTAAACACACAAGATTAGCATACAGAGGTGATAATCTCAGTTAGTTGACTGAGCATTTCTGACTGATTTTCTTGTTCTAACATTTGATTATAATTTTGAATATATTAAGCTGTATTTTTATTTTTAGCTTAGAAACCAATTTTGCTGAAATACAGAGAGGACCGCTCAATAATTTTAAATGTGTCAAGAATATATAGTCCTTCTTTAGCCCTTTTCTTCTATTACAAATTTGGTATTGTATATGCAGTGCAATTATCATATAAAAGATAACACAAGTGAATGCCTTTATAAAAATTATTTATCCTACTACTTTATTCAGTGTGAAAATTTCCCACCACTAGTTTTACTCATTTTAATTAAGCACTTTTCTCTTAAGATCCATGTATAATATGTTTCCAGGAATGAAAAAGAGAACTTCCTTTATGTTAGCCAATTAACATTTTGGCTTGGGTTAATGTATCAGCATATCTAGCTGCTTCTTTAGGAAACAAAAATGAGAGATTTGGGTCAGAGGATAGTAGTTAACTTTTGATTTATGGTTACTGGTAAGAAAGATGCAGCATATGCAGAGACTGTTCAGGACTTAAGGGCAGTCCAGTGAACACACTGAAAGTCATTGAGAGTGAGAGGAGAGGGAATGAAGGGAATAGGAGTACATTAAGGCTATTTCATGGTTGGGTTAGGGCTAGCCATGTCCTGTGTTACACAAATATGATAGAAGAGAAAATTGGCTGATGTCACATATTCCTCCTTATTTCTGACTTTTTTCCAGTCAATTTCAGTAAGTACATTTTGGATTCAGAGTGTCAAAAAAGTGATCTTTTACATTAAACAATTACAAATGATTACAGTTACCTTTTTCTTTTAGGGAATATTTGATTACAAGGAACAGAAACTACTTTAAGCCATAAGAGTTTTTCTTTTAACTTTTATTTTAGGTTCACAGGGTACATGTGAAGGTTTCTTATACAGGTAAACTCACCTCACAGGGGTTTGTTGTACAGATTGTTGCATTACCCACATATTAAACCTAGTACCTAGTAGTTATTTTTTCTGCTCCTCTTCCTCTTCTCACCCTCCACCCTCAAGTAGACCTCAGTGTCTGTTCTTTCTTTATTTGTGTCCCTATGTTCTCATCCTTTAGTTCACACTTATAAGTGAGAATATGCAATATTTGGTCTTTTGTTCCCATATTAGTTTCCTTTATCAGCTTCTAGTCAGTCCTCAACAAAAATTTGTTGAATGAATGAATGAATGAATGAAGTTACTTACTATGCTTCGTTTCTTCCAGTATAAAATCAGGATGATAATATTCACTTCAGAACACTGATTTGATTTAGAGAAGGCAAGGCCACAGTATCTGAAGGCTCTCATCTCCCCACAGCATTTCAGGGAGACCACAACTTAACAGGAAGAAATCATACATCCCCAGACCATTTTAAGATTAGATTAAGTTGTCTGTTTAGCTGACGACACAGAAATGTTCCAGGAAAAGATGGCCACATAAAGCAAGAGTTGATGCAGGATATTTCAGTTCACTCTACCGTGGTCCCCAGAGTTTCTAATAGTGACACTATCTAAAAAGGGTAGGGCTTTGTTGAATCTGAGATGCTCATTTTCTTGCCAATTATACGCCCATTCAGGGTATACTTATACTTCTATGTATTTTTGTTGAATGGAAAGTTTTCAGCATGGGGCTATACCGGTTTCTGTGCCAAATCCAGCATTAACAAGGTTGAATCCTCACTTCTGGGAAAATGCAAAGTTAAAGGTGGGGTGTCTCTAGACCCTGTATCTCTGTCTCCACCCATGTTTCCATAGTCTGCTACCTTGCTTTCATTACCCCTTTACCTAAGTGTTACCAATACTGAGTATGTTTGGGCCAAGCATTCTTCAAGATTCTATGGCTGTAGTGTTGAATGAAACAAAGCTCTGCCCTCAGGGAACTTTAGTTAATTGGGGAAGTTGATAATAAACACATTTTTTAAAAATAATAAGCAAATGTAAAATGTTCCATGTGTTGATAAGTGATATAGAGAATAATAGGACAAAAAAGAAAGAGATGGTGGAGATGGGCACCATTATATATAGGGTGTTAAGAGAAGACCTAAGGGAGATAAAAGAGCGAGCCATGTGAATGAATATCAGTGAGAAGAGCCTTCCTGGCAATGAATGTTGGAACTACAAAAAAAGACAGACGGGGCATGCTAGGTGTTTCAAAGTAGGCCAGCAAGGTCAGAAAGTTAGGTCAGCTGTTGTTGGCTAGATCACACAGGTCTTATAAGCCATTGAAAGGGCTGTAGCTTTTAGTCTTCACGAGGTGGGAGTAATTGATGGCAATTTGATCTGTCCCAGGTTTACGAATAATCAGTGAAATTCTTTTTTATATTTATTGTAATAATTTTAACATATTACTGCTTCAAACAAAAATGAGCCAAATGAAAGGAAAATATAACTCATAACTTCCTTTCTACTGGGAAGCTACTATATGGTGATTACTGTGCTACTGGTGATATAATCAGGAGCAAGATGGACAGAATAGCATTCCTCCTGGCACTGTTTACCACAGTATTCTTCTAATGGAAGTAAAAGTAATACCTTGAAATTAATGGCGCTCAGGATCTTTTCTACAAATTTTGTATTTAAGTTGGGTATATGTTTCCCAAATAAGTTCTAGATATTTTGTTAATAGTATCCTAGTTCATAGACCCATTGATTTAGAGAGATAAGTAAAATTAAATATATGTATAATTAATATAGGGTTATATTTTCCATCTGGGGTCTCTGGTTTTATGACTTGTGAATGAACACAGATAATTATTATTTACCTAAGTGAATAACTCTGTTGTTGCTAATTAATAAAAACAACAGATTATGCCTAATTTTTGGAGAATCAGTGTCATCTGTAGAACTAAGGTGACATGAAAGAGAAGAGGTCATTTATTTACTATTATGTTTGGTATAGAAAAAGGCCATTCCCTTCTAAAGAAAGATTATGTACTATAAAGCAAAATAAACTCTACTATATAGGCTCATGCAAAAACAATTGCAGTTTTTGCCATTGGAAATACTGGCAAAAATCACAATTGCTTTTGCACCAACCTTATAAAAAAAAATATGTGTTAGTTCATTCTCACACTGCCATAAAGAACTACCTGAGACTGGGTAATTTATGAAGAAAAGAGGTTTAATTGACTCACAATTCCACAGGCTTAACAGGAAGCATGATTGGGAGGCCTCAGGAAATTTACAATCATGGCAGAAGGGGAAAAGGGAGTAAGCACTTTCTTCACATGGCAGCAGGAGAGAGAAAGAGTAAGGCGGGAAGTGCTACATACTTTTAAACCATCAAATATCATGAGACCTCACTATTATGAGAACAGCAGGGGGAACACCATCCTCATGATCCAAACACCTCCCACCAGGTTCCTCCCCACCATAGGGAATTACAATTCAACATGAGATTATAGTGGGGACACAGAGCCAAGCCCTAAGAAATTCTTGTATAAAATAACTTAGAATGGTTACTATTTGTGGTCTGGTGTGCCTATTTTTACTTCTTATGGACAGATATTTTTATTATAGAACAAAAACACCTGATTATTGTGCCCTTAAATTCACCTTTTAATGCTGAACTTCTTTTATCACACAGTTTGATTTGCTTTTTGTGGGGAAAGAAGTAATGCAAATTTGCTGTGAATGTTTTTCAGTGGGCGTTTTTCACATAGTAGTAGTTTAATAAACAGCTGACCTAATGAATGAATTGATAAATTAATGAATACATCAAATAAGTCTGAAGTGTTGATTGATTGCTATTAGATGACTAAAGACTTTATAGAACAATAATTGTATTTCATCCATAAATGTTAATCTTCCATTTTTAATTTTTACCAGTTGATTTCTTTATAATGCACAGAGGGAAACAGAAATAATTATATATCATATAAACTTGTATACATTATACATACAGTCCAAAGTTCTTTTTCTGTCACAAGTTAGTAAAGCCTTTGGAATACTTAGAGCATTTTTTGAATTGTTTGAATTCATCCAGGCTTATAGTGTGACATCGTCAGTGCCCTTTTTAGAATACTGTCATTCTCCGAGGGTCAGAGAAGGTGAATAATATCCTACTTCAATCCATTTTCATCTAATAGTACTTATTTTTTATATTGACTCTGCCCTAGCTCACACAATGCTCAGGGCTTACGAAAGAAGCAGTGGTTTCTAACATGCCAGAAGTATTAATATTTAATGTGTTCTTTGAAACAATTGACAGTAAACAACAGGTATATTATTATTTATAAGAATGCTTGGAGACAGATCCAAGATGGCTGATTAGGAGTAGCTCAGGATTGCAGCTCCCACTGAAAGCACGGAGGGTGAGTAGACACCACATTTCCAGATGGATTTTTATTGCCCACAGACCAGGAGATTCCCAGGTGGAGGAGCTCCACGGGCCGCCAGTGCAGCTGTTTTTGCCGGCGTGGCTGTTTTGGCTGGTGCAGCTGTTTTGGCTGACACCCCAGCATGGCGGTTCTCCACACAAAATACTTGGGTCCGGGAGACCTTTTAGCTTGTGATGGAAGCTCCTGGGAGACAGAGTCACCAATTCAACTGAAAAAAAAAAGGGCTCTGAGGCAGGGAGCCAGGTGATCAGGCTCGGCTGGTCCCAACCCCACAAAAAAAAAAAAACAGCAATCTGAAACACTCTGGATTGAGAGTTTCACAGCAAGCACAGCTGAACCAAGAAAGGTCCAGCCCTGTGGGGGAGGGCGTCCACCATTACCGAGGCAGTTCACCACTACAGAGGTAGGCCGCCATTGCTGAGGCAGCCGGCCATTGCTGAGGCAGCCCGCCATTACAGAGAGAGTCTGCCATTATACAGGTGGGCCACCATTGCCAAGGCAGTTCTAACTATACCTGTATAAACAGTACTGCAGGGAAGTTCACACAGCAGCTTGGCAGAGCCCACAGCAGCTCAGCAAAGCGTCTGCAGGCAGACAGTGACTAGGCCGCCTCCTCGCTGGGCAGGGCAGCCTTGAAAGAAGGCAGCAGCACAACAGAAATTCATAAATAAAGCCCTAACTCCCCGGGACAGAGCACCTGGTGAGAAAAAAAAGGGGGGGGATTTATGAGTTCTGCTGCAGCAGACTTAAACGTACCTGCCCAGCAGCTCTGAATGAACAATGGAGCTCACAGCTTAGCACTGGAGCTCCTATAAAGGACAGACTGTCTCCTCAAGCAGCTCCTTGACCCCTGTATATCCAAAGAGTCACCTCATAAAGGACAGCTCAGACTGACATCTGGCAGGTATCCTAATGGGACAAAGATAGCAGAAGTAGAAACTGGTAGCAACCCTTACTGTTCTGCAGCTGCTGCAGGTGATCCCAAGACAAGCAAGGCCTGGAGTGGACCTCAGCAGTCCTAAAGCAGAGGGGCTAGACTGTTAGAAGGAAAACTAAGAAACAGAAAGAAATAACTTCATCATCAACAAACTGGACGTCTACTCAGAGACCCAATCTAAAAGCCAACAACTACAAAGACGACAGGTGGATAAACCCACAAAGATGGGAAGAAACCAGTGCAAAAAAGGATGAAAACACTTAAAACCAGAACTCCTCTCCTCCTACAAGGGATCACAACTCCTCACCAGCAAGGAAATGAGACTGGATGGAGAATGAGTGTGATGAATTGACAGAATTAGGCTTCAGAAGGTGGGTAATGAGAAACTTCTGTGAGCTAAAAGAACATGTTCTAACACAATGCAAAGAAACTAGGAACCTTGAAAAAATATTTGACGAAATGCTAACTAGAATAAACAACTTACAGAGGAATATAAGTGAATTGATGGAGCTGAAAAACACAACATGAGAATTTCACAAAGCATGCACAAGTTTCAACAGCAGAATTGGCCAAGCAGTAGAAAGGATATCAGAGGTCTCAGATCAACTCAATGAAATGAAACGAGAAGGCAAGATTAGAGAAAAAAGGGTAAAAAGGAATGAACAAAGTCTCCAAGAAATATGGGACTATGTGATGAGACCTAATCTACGTTTGATAGGTGTACCTGAATGTGACGGAGAGAATGAATCCAAGTTGGAAAATACTCTTCAGGATATTATCCAGGAAAGCTTCCCCAGCCTAGCAAGGCATGCCAGTATTCAAGTCCAGGAAATACAGAGAACACCACAAAGATATTCCTCAGGAAGAGTAATCCCAAGGCCCATAATTATCAGATTCACCAGGGTTGAAATGAAGGAGAAAATGCTAAGGGCAGCCAGAGAGAAAGGTCGGGTCACCCACAAAGGGAAGCCCATCAGACTCACAGCAGATCTCTCGGCAGAAACCCTACAAGCCAGAAGAGAGTGGGGGCCAGTATTCAACATGCTTAAAGAAAAGAACTTTCAACCCAGAATTTCATATCCAGCCAAACTCAGCTTCATAAGTGAAGGAGAAATAAAATCCTTTATGAACAAGCAAGTACTCAGAGATTTCATCACCACTGGCCTACTTTACAAGAGCTGCTGAAAGGGGCATAAACATAGAAAGGAACAACCAGTACAGCCACTCCAAAAACATACTAAATGGTAAAGAGCATCAAGACAATGAAGAAACGGCGTCAACTAACGGTCAAAATAGCCAGCTAGCATGAAAATGGCAGGATCAAATTTACACGTAACAATATTAACCCTAAATGTAAATGGGCTAAATGCACCAATCAATAGACACAGACTGGTAAACTGGATAAAAAGCCAAAACCTATCAGTGTGCTGTATTCAGGAAGCCCATCTCACATGCAAGGATACACAAAAGCTCAAAATAAAGGAATGGAGGGAGATTTACCAAGCAATTGGAGAGCAAAATAAAGCAGGAGTTGCAATTCTCGTCTCTGATAAAATAGACTTTAAACCAACAAAGATCAAAAGAGACAAAGAAGGAAATTACATAATGGTAAAAGCATCAATGCAACAAGAAGAGCTAACGATCCTAAATATACACAGACCCAATACAGGAGCGCCCAGATACATAAAGCAAGTTCTTAATGACTTACAAAGAGAGTTAGACTCCCACACAATAATAGTGGGAGACTTTAACACCCCATTGTCAATATTAGACAGATCAACAAGACAGAAAGTTAACAAGCATATCCAGGACTTGAACTCGGACTTGGACCAAGCAAACCTAATAGACATTTACAGAACTCTCCACCCCAAATCCACAGAATATACATTCTTCTCAGCATCACAGTACAGGTACTCTAAAACTTACCAAGTAATTGGAAGTAAATCACTCCTCAGCAAATGCAAAAGAATGGAAATCATAACCAACAGTCTCTCAGACCACAGTGCAATCAAGTTAGAACTCAGAATTCAGAAACTAACTCAGAACCGCACAGCTTCATGGAAACTGAACAACTGGCTCTTGAATGCTGACTGGATAAATAATGAAATGAAGACAGAAATAAAGATGTTCTTCGAAACCAATGAGAACAAAGACACAACATACCACAATCTCTGGGACACATTTAAAGCTGTGTCTAGTGGAAAATATTTAGCAATAAATGCCCACATGAGAAGTAAGGAAAGATCTAAAATTGACACCCTATCATCAAAATTGAAAGAGCTAGAGGAGCAAGATCAAAAAAAAAAAAAAAACTCAAAAGATAGCAGAAGACAAGAAATAACTACAATCAGAGCAGAACTGAAGGAGACAGAGACAAAAAAAAACCCTTCAAAAAAATCAATAAATCCAGGAGCCAGTTTTTCGAAAAGATCAACAAAATAGACCACTAGCCAGATTAATAAAAAAGAAAAGAGAAAATAATCAAATAGAAGCAATAAAAAAGGATAAAGGGGATATCACCACAGATTCCACAGAAATACAAACCATCATCAGAGATTATTACAAACAACTCTATGCACATAAACTAGTAAACCTGGAAGAAACGGATAAATTCCTTGACACTTGCCTCCTCCCAAGCCTAAACAAGGAAGAAGTTGAAACCCCAAATAGACCAATAACAAGATCTGAAATTGAGGCAGCAATTAAGAGCCTACTACCGAAAAAAAGCCCAGGTCCAGTTGGGTTCACAGCTGATTCTACCAGACATACAAAGAGGAGCTGGTACCATTCCTTCTGAAACTATTCCAAACAATCCAAAAAGAGGGAATCCTTCCCAAATCATTTTATGAGACCAACATTATCCTGATACCAAAACCCGGCAGAGACTCAACAAGAAAAGAAAACTTCAGGCCAATATCCATGATGAACATACATGCAAAATTCTTCAATAAAATACTGGCAAACTGATTGCAACAGCACATCAAAAAGCTTATCTACCATGATCAAGTAGGCTTCATCCTGGGGATGCAAGACTGGTTGAGCATATGCAAGTCTGTAAACATAATTCACCACATAAACAGAACCAAAGACAAAAACCACATGATTATCTCAATTGATGCAGAGAAAGCCTTTGACAAAATTCAACAGCACTTTATGCTAGAAGCCCTCAATAAACTAGATATTGATGGAATGTATCTCAAAATAATAAAAGCTATGTACAACAGACCAACAGCCAATATCATACTGAATGGGTGAAAACTGGAAGCATTCCCTTTGAAATCTGGAACTAGATAAGGATGTCCTTTCTTACCACTCCTATTCAATATAGTATTGGAAGTCCTAGCCAGAGCAATCCGGCAAGAAAAAGAAATAAAGGGTATTCAAATAGGAAAGGAGCAAGCCAAATTGTCTCTATTTGCAGACGACATGATTGTGTATTTAGAAGACCTCGTCGGCTCAGCCCAAAATCTCCTGAAACTGATAAGCAACTTCAACAAAGTCTCAGGATACAAAATCAATGTGCAAAAATCACAAGCATTCCTATACACCAGTAACAGACTTAGAGCCAAATCAAGAACAAACTGCCATTCACAGTTGCTACAAAGAGAATAAAATACCTAGGAATACAACTAACAAGGAACATAAAGGACCTCTTCAAGGAGAACTACAAATGACTGCTCAAGGAAATAAGAGAGGACACAAATAAATGGAGAAACATTCCATGTTCATGGTTAGGAAGAATCAATATCGTGAAAATGGCCATACTGCCCAAAGTAATTTACAGATTCAATGCTATCACCATCAAGCTACCAATGACTTTCTTCACAGAACTGAAAAAAACCACCTTAAACTTCATATGGAACCAAAAGAGAGCCCGCATAGCCAAGTCAATTCTAAGCAAAAAGAACAAAGCGGGAGGCATCACACTGCTGAACTTCAAACTATACTACAAGGCTGCAGTAATCAAAACAGCATGGTACTGGTCCCATGACAGAGATATAGACTAATGGAACAGAACAGAGGCCTCAGAGGCTACACCACACATCTAAAACCATTTGATCTTTGACAAACCTGACAAAAACAAGTAATGGGGAAAAGATTTCCTGTTTAATAAATGGTGTTGGGAAAACTGGCTACCCATGTGCAGAAAGCAGAAACTGGACCCCTTCCTGACACCTTACACTAAAATTAATTCCAGATGTATTAAAGACTTAAACATAAGACTTAACACTATAAAACCCTAGAAGAAAACCTAGGCAAAACCATTCAGTACATAGGCGTAGGCAAGGACTTCATGACCAAAACACCAAAAGCGTTGGCAACAAAGGCCAAAATAGACAAATGGGACCCCATCAAACTCCACAGGTTCTGCATAGCAAAAGAAACAGTCATTAGAGTGAATTGACAACCAACAAATTGGGAAAAAATTTTTGCAATCTACCCATCTGACCAAGGGCTAATATCCAGAATCTACAAAGAACTAAAACAGATTTACAAGAAAAAACAAATAAGCCAATTTGAAAGTGGGAGAAGGATATAAACAGACACTTTACGAAAGAAGACATACATGAGGCCAACAAACATATGAAAAAATGCTCACCATCACTGGTCATTAGAGAAATGCAAATCAAAACTACATTGAGATACCATCTCATGCCAGTTAGAATGGTGATCATTAAAAAATCTGGAGACAATAGATGCTGGAGAGGATGTGGAGAAATAGGAACACTTTTACACTGTTGGTGGGAGTGTAAATTAGTTCAGACATTGTAGAAGACAGTGTGGCAATTCCTCAAGGGCCTAGAAATAGAAATTCCATTTGACCCAGCAATCCCATTACTGGGTATATATCCAAAGGATTATAAATTGTTCTACCATAAGGACACATGCACACGAATGTTCATTGCAGCACTGTTTACAATAGGAAAGACCGGGAACCAACCCAAATGCCCATCGATGACAGACAGGGAAAATGTGGCACACATACACCATGGAATACTATGCACCATAAAAAACGATAAGTGTGTCCTTTGTAGGGACATGGATGAACCTGGAAAGCATCATTCTCAGCAAACTGACACAGGAACAGAAAATCAAACACTGAGTGTTCTCACTCGTTGGCAGATGTTGAACAATGAGAACACATGGACACAGGGAGGGGAACATCACATAGTGGGGTCTGTTGGGGGGAAATAGGGGAGGGACAGTGGTGGGGGTGAGGAATTGGGGAGAGATAGCATGGGGAGAAATGCCAGATATAGGTGATGGGAAGGAAGGCAGCAAATCACACTGCCGTGTGTGTACCTATGCAACAATCTTGCATGTTCTTCATATGTACCCCAAAACCTAAAATGCAATAACAAAAAGTAAAAAAATAATAACAACATAGCAACAACAACAACAAAAAAAAGAGTGCTCAAGAGGCACATATTTCATTTAGCTTCTTTCTCTCTTATATGCCCTCTCCCCATTCATTATGTAAATTTGTAAGAAAGTGAATGCCATGGCTAGAACAGTGCCAGGGTACTTGGTTCCATACATTTAAGATGGAGAGCATGCAACAAGTAACATCAATTCCCATTGAGTAATATTTCTCCCTTTAATCTTTTTTCATAAATAATATAACTTTCATTTATTCTTTCCCATTTCAGCATTTTTCTAATAGCATTCATTACTGTTTTTAGCACTTAAATTCCTATTTGACTCTTTAAAATTAGGCTTCTGTTTACCTATATAAATTAATGAAGGAATAACATTTAAAAATTGTATTCATTACTTAAGATCTTTAAAAACCCCATGCAGAACATAACCATACGAGATGATATACAAATCATCTATAAACCTTTTTATAACCATATGAAAACATATTTGGCATGTCATTTAGGTAGTTGCCCTTTTAAAAAAATTACATGGTGCCATATTATAAATTAAGACTTACTTTTTCTCAAACATTTATTATGTGAAGGAAAGAAAAGTGTTTTTCAACAAAGTTTGATTTTCATATGAACTTTTACTTAAGTACATGTCCTACTAGAAACAGGTGTTATTTGTTAATTTCTATATTTTTGCTTTTATATATCTCATCTGGTCAAAGTTCTCACTTTATTTATAATTTCTAAAGCCTCTCTATATCTCACAAATTACATTTGTAATGCTGGGCATTTAAGATGGGGCCTTTGACGTCTGGTGCTGAAAAGTCTAGTATGTGTGATACACATTAGCAGATGTTCATCCAAGAGAGCATTTAAAAGTGGGATTGACACCATCATGAGTCTGCAAAAGGCATCCCAGAACAGGTGATATTTGAACTGAAAGTTAAGAAGTAACTACAGGACGGTGGAAGAGAAGAGAGAAATAATCAATTAAGAGAGAAAGAAGCATGGAAGTAGAAAAGAGAATTTCAAGACAGTGAAAGGAAATCAATCTGACTGGGTTAAATACTGACTTGAATTGCAACCAGGGAGGTGGCAGGGACCAAACCCTGTGAGGATAGGCCACATTGGGAGGTTCATCTCTACTCTGGTTGCAATGAGAAGCCACTGTAGGGTTTTAATTAGAAGAAATCAGATTCATGTTTCATGTAGATCACTCTGGCTGTAGTATATGACCAGACTGATGGAAGAGTAGATACAGGGAAGAGAAATTTTTAGAGAGGGTGTTTTCAAAACATTTTCCAGGTATCTGGTTTGCACACCTGGATAATAGGGATTCACTGAGGACACACTGGAGCAAAAAAATTTTTTTTTCAAATGGAGGGAGTGAATGGTCACAGTGAATGAATATTACGAGTTTAAAATTTAATTTGGGAGATGTTGATTCTGAAGGACCCATAAAATATTTATGAAGCTATTGAGTAGACAGGTGAGGATTTAGAACCAGAACTCAGGGAAACTGTTTGACCTCCTGATGACAATGTGGAAATAATGAAAGAATAAATAGATGAGTGAATCAATGAAGCTTTGAAATAATTAGTGAATCAATGAAAGACATATTTCAAGCTAAGAAAATAACATGGAAGAATATATCTGATTTTCTGAACTCTACATATATGTTTGAAAACTCACAGTTTTGCCTCTAGATTTTTAAAAGGTGGAAATTTGATAATTTATGATAGTAACACCCAATATTTGTTATTTCTAGTACCATTAGTGCAGTCTGGCAGAAAAGTAATTCTGGAATACTGTTTAATTGATTTATTTGCTCACTTAAGTAACTACTCTGGTCAAGTGTTTTCTTTAAAATTTTAAAAAGTTCCACAAATAATAGCAGCAACTAGAAAATAAAAATGAAAAATATATTAGCATTGTTGTCAGAAATTTCTCCAGTTCTGTCCAAATAAACTACCAGTAGGAAAAAGAAATTCATAAAAGTAACATTCATAAAAATAAAAGTATTTCTTTTGGAAATTTTTCTTAGAGAAGAAAATCAGGAGAGTAACTGATTTTTTCTTCTTGAGAGTCTTGCTAAATAATTAACAGAACTTCTAGTAAAATTTGAAATAACATAACAGTGAAGTATGTTAACAGGAAATACAGCTTGGTACTGCTATTCTCCAGTGGCCAGAATTTAACAATGGCAACTACAAAACTGTCTCTCACTATTTTTTTACATCTCAAGGCATGCATATTGGTTCACCTAAAATAGAGACATCTTCTTGGTTTTTCTATGATAAAAACAAATTTAGAGACAAAAATAATTGTCTTGTGAAAAAAGTATATGAATTAATATCCAAAGGCTTTTTCTAACTGTCACCTGTTATAAGAGAGTTAATGGTAACCCACCTCGCAGTCACTGTTGTTTTAAGGTTAAATTAAGAGATAGAAAAGCCTTTGAGAAAACTAAATCACAGTTCAAATTAGAGTAGTATATGAAATTACTATCCAGTTGTAGATGAAGAGGGAGTTAGACACCAAGGTATATTAGAAAATGAAAAGAAAACAAAGATGATGAAGGAATAAATGGGTTGAAGAAGGTACAAGTTAAAAAGAGTTTGAATTGGATTAAATTCAGATAGTGATCATTATTCTAATTAAGAATGTAGCCTCTTTATATATCCACTGCAAAGGAACCCAGTGTCAACTGTAATGTAGCTGAGATAAAACGTACTGTTGGCATCCAGTGCCTGTCATCTCAGTGGGCTGTCCCTGGTGGGCCACTGCTTCAAAGAAGGTTCTGAGAGAGATCACTATGCCCAGAGGGGCAGGTGGGCAGGCAGGCTGGCTCTCTCTCTCTCTCTCTCTCTCTCTCTCTCTCTCTCTCTCTCTCTCTCTCTCTCTCTCTCTCCGCCTCCATATTTCCACCTTCAACATTTTATTTACCTGGAAGAAAAATGCTACAACATTAAGAAAGTTTTAGCTGGTGTGTTTGGGCCTTAGTTTTCTTGTCTTTATGAGGAGAGAGGGGAATTAGCTTTTTTCCCATTATCTTTATTAAATTGCTGTTTTAGAGTTTAGTTGAACCCATATTAGGAAACATTTGAAAACTGCTTAAAAATGAATGTCTAATGCAGAGGTGTCACTGCAGTTTCCAGCAGGGCAGTTTCTAACTTCCTATTCTTGATGCGGTTAGTCTGCATCCTCCTGCAGAAGAGTAGACAGACAGTTTTCTGATCTGATATATCAAATATACAGCCTTTTCTCAGTAGTATGAAACCTTTTACCTTTTAACAGATATCCATGCCCTCTTGAATCATCTGTCTTTCCTGATCCATCTGCCTGTCTGGCTGTGTTTTCTACTGCAAGAAAACGTGGCCATGGTCTATAATCCTCTGGGTTTTGAAAAAAGAATACGCTCCCATCACTGCTGAAACTAGAACCAGCCTGATGATGTCAGAATAATATAAAGTTCATCTTCCACAATTGCTCAGTTAATAGTAACAGGTTAATAATATGAGAGGGGCTTGCTGGAGTGAAAACTGGTTTTTTTGGCCTGATCTTGATCTACCCTAGGAACCTCTGCTTACATATATATGACTTGAAGACATCGGGAGTCCTAAATTAAGCAGGAGGAAAAGATACAGAAAAGGTGTGGATTATATTTACCTACTCAAATATATTTCTTTTCCTAATTTTGTAAACACTAAGAAGCAAAGGGAAGAGGATATTTCAGTAATCTTTTTATATTACCAGATTAAAAGATGTGAGAACCACTACTTTTAAGCAGTATCTGTGGAAAGACATTCTCTTTTCACTTCTTGGGGCAACAGAAATTGACTTAAATTTTTCATATGAAACTCTTCTTTTCAAGCTACTGAGTCCTTCTGAAGTTGTTTGCTTTATATGTACATGCATGCACAGCACAAGCTGGGAACCTCTTGAAGGGCAGAACTATATTCATGTTGAGGTCCTATTCCCCTTGCCTAGCACAGTGCCTGACACATAGTACAACTGAGTAACTCATGCATAAAAGAATTAATGGTAGGTTACGTCTTAAGGAATCTTAATCTTTTCAGCATAAAGTATGTTCGACCTTTGTAAATGCTTACTCATTGATAATGGCATTTAGTGGAAAAAGACGATTTCCCTAATTTGCTCCAAAGAGCATAAATTAAAACTTAAAACATTAAACATTATCTAATGTTAACTTAAAACATTATCTAATGTTAAATTATTTACTATGCAAGAGAAAAGTCATGGGAAATAGATGACAGATGAAACAAGATTTAAAAAAATAGAAAAGCCATTCTTATGCTATTGCCCTTAATGCTTTCTAAGTAAATGTGCTAATGATGATTGGTGCTAAGTTCACATTCTTAGAATTGAAAGTCTGTGTGTCCACTCAGTGAACTGTATAATGGAAGTGATGGGTACTTACTTCCCTAGTCACTGAACTAATGTCCCTCACTTTAATGTTAAAGGACTTGATTAATTTCATTTATAAGCTATGTCTTTTGTAACTACTATATATGCAAATGGTGATTGTAGCATACCCAGGACTAAATTTAATATAAGTAAATTATTTCCCGTTAGCTATCAATTATTGATTTTTCATTTATCACTTTTGAATTGTGAAATTCTGCAGATGTTTGAGTAGAAAGAAGTAAACTTTATTAAAATAATATTTAATATAGATATTAAAGTCAATGATACTGCTCTTCTCATTTTTATATGCTTTATATGAAGACCTTGCTGCTTATGAAGCTATCTATAATCATGCAGGATTTTAACTTGGAACTTTTGAGGATAATAAACAGATGAGAAAAAAAATGGGTGAACCCTTGCTCTATAAATTTTTCTTCAGGGCCAAATACTGTATTAAATATTTCAGGCTTTCTAGGTCATATGGTTTCCGTCACAATTACTCAACTCTGCCATTATAGTATACTGAAGGAAATTACAGAAAATATGTAAACAAAGAAATATGTCTGTGTTCTAATAAAACTTTATTTACCAAAAAAATAAAGCAGACTAGATTTGGATCATAGGCCATGTTTTTGCAGACTAATGCTCTAAAATGAGAACTAAAAGCATCCCTCTTCTCAACCTATCTTTAATTTTTCTCTGAGAATGTGCTCAAATCCTGTTCTCCGTCTCATCAGCTTCCTTCATTCTTTCTGTCCCTGTTGTTTGTATTATATCCTGATATCTTCTAAAATGAAGGTGTTGGTTTGACCAACTACTTTTGTTAGCCATTTAAGTGTATAGATTGCTTTCTTCCTTCTTTCCCTCTTTTCTTCCCTCCATTCTACCATTCCTCCCTCCTCCACGTTGGTTCTTAATGGAGAAGCCAGTAGATATTTGGTTGCTAATAATGAATTTAATTCTTGACTGTCCTCATATATTATGAGTAATTATTTTATTTAAATTTCTTAGGCACTAACATAGTAGTCATTAAGTGCTCATTGTTAATGAAGAGTTTAGCATTTTTATCATGAAAATTTGTAAACATATAAGAACAGGGAGACCTGTTAGGCAAAAGATGAGAAAGGCCTAAACTGTAGTAGTGATAGAAAGGAGATAAAAAATTAAAGACTATTTAGGAAGTAGAATCAACATGATTTATTGATAGGTTGGCCATGGTGGGTGAAGGTGACTCCTAGGTTTCTCAGATCCAGTTTGAAACCAGGTATTTTCACTGCCTTGTCCTAGGCAGTTCTAAGTGGAAAAGAACTTGAATGGGCATAGCAAAGTAAGTGGTGTCTTAACTAATTATCTCTACACTTAGGAGATTTTTGATGTTTATTTATAATAATGTTTATCTTATCCTCAGGTCATTCAACTTAAAATTATGTAAATAGTTCAAGTTATTTTTAGACATCTCTGTAAGTAAGCTTTCTGCTAGTACTCTGCCAGGCAGATTTTATGCAGTTTTTGTTTGTTTGTTTGTTTGTTTGTTTGTTTGTTTGTTTGTTTGTTTGGCAAGACTCCTCTGTTCTTTCAGAAAAATCAGAATTTTCAGCTTCGAATTGTTTTGTGGTTTGTGGTATTTTTATTCTTAAATATTGTAGATGCTTTCTTTTTATAATTCAAAATTATAAAAATATCACTTACACAAATACTACAGTAAGCTCCTTCTGTTTTTTCTTACCCCTCTCATTCCTTTCTCAAGCCTTGTTGGTCTACTCAGTGGTAGGCGTAGTGTTAGTTCTAACAGAGAATTCTGTAATGAACAAAAAACTCTCTTCCATCAAGGGGTTTTTCATATAAAAGAAGATGTGAGACATATATATGCAACTGGCATATATAACAACATGAAATGTTGAGTTACCAAAGAAATTAAAGTGGCTTGAATTGGAGAAATATTTCTTTCAACAGATTGGATACATGAACCCAAAGGGAGTTTGTCTGGGGCCCTGTGTGAGTCACAGTATCTGTGTTCCTTTGGCCACCTGGGTCTAGTGGTACTAGCGTCCTGAAGAGGTCGCCATGCTTCCAAAAATGTTAACCTATACTGGGAGATGGAAACCTGTGAAATGATCTTTGCCAGTTTTCTTTACCCATAGATGTTGACAAGAGCAGAGTCCAGCCCTGCTGGGTCTAGAGGGTATTCTCTACGGGTGCGGAAATAAGAGACTATAAAAATAAAGACATGATACACCGAAATCAAGAGAAAAATAGTTCGGCTCAGGGGACCACTACCACCAGTATGCAGAAACTGGTAGTAGCCTCGATGGCCTGGACACTCTGATTTTATTGGGTACAAAATAGGAGAGCAGGGTAAGTAGGGTGAGTCCTCCACAGTTATTGATAGGGTCAAGCAGATCGTGTGTCTGAGGAACAACGGGCCCAGGGCTTGCAAGTAGCTGAAGCAGGGTCAGCACTTTATGTTATGCCCGTCAAGTAAGAACAAAGGCTTCAAGAATTATGCTACTTCTTACTATCTACAAAAGAGGAACCAGGTGCAGAAGTAGGGAGTGAAAGCAGACACAGATTGTAACCAATATAGCCCAGCACCACATAGAGACAATTAAACCCCTGGGTAGCTGCGGGTTGGGCTGACTGGTATCAGTCCTTCCACAAGAGTGTCAGGGAATGGAGTGTACCTGGACTCGCCCAAGGACAGGGGATGTTCCCTTCCATGGTTTGCTGAGTAGCGGGTGCTTCCCCAAGCATTGGTGCTACTGTAGAGATTCTAGATGCCCTCCAGTAACCCTTATGCAGGGTGATAGAGGGCTTGGTTTCAGCATTCAACAGGTCGTTCCTGCTGATCGCCACCAGTCGATATTTGACAGGTATTAATGCTCTTGTTTGTGGCCACATTCCATTGTATCCCCTATCAGTCCCTGACCATAGCAACCCAAGGTTCCTAGATAATCATGCATAAAGTACAAGAAGGCTTTAATCAAGGCTTAATGTTCAATAAGATTAATATCTAATCACTCATGCTACTTATTCCTAACTATATTCTTCTTTCTATATTCTATTTATGAAACAGGAACTGGCCGAGGCTTCAGTCTCCTTCTTTTGGCACTTAATGAGACTTTCCACCCACAGACAAGCAATGTAGTAGTACTGACTCTAGACCTCAGTTATAAAAGAACTATTTTATCTATAGCCTTTGTTAAAAACTTTGTTTCTGTTGCTTCCTAGATTTTCTCTTTTCCCTTTTTATGGAGAAGGCTCTGTCAGATTATCAAAAGAACAAAATAACAGTGTCAATGTATTGTTTCATTTCTGTTTGCCAGTTTATTTTGACAATGTGTGTATCACTGAAAATGTTAAGGAATCAACGATTCCTTCAGTTCTAAAGCCTACCTGGTGAATTAAACCAAATCTGCATCAAGTTATTCATTAAAAATGTTGCTATTTTGCCTTATTCTGTTGACATGTTGCTTGTGCTGATGTCATTGATTGTAGGCTGCCACCATATTTCAAGATAATTGTTAATGATACAGCATGTCTTTATACAGATAAAACATTTGCATTGCATTTTGCCTTCAGGATGTCACTCTTTGTAAGTAAAGACAAGTAGTTTAAAGACAAATGGCATTTTTAAACATAATGTTATTTTCTACTTTTTCTATGAATGAAAATTATCAGTAGTTCAGAGTAAAGACTGAAGTGAAATGAATAATTTAAAAATTCATATTTTTTATTATCCTTTTTAAAAATGCCAAAGAACAGAATATGAATGGAATTTTTAAGTTTATGATTTTGCTATTTTCTGTTATAAATGTCAGAACTCTTGGAAAGGAACATTTTGTGAGACAACTTGTCCAGGCTTTTAGCTTTCCATTTCGTCTTTCATAAGAGATTTTACCTTTATTTTAAGGGACTTTGTTGACATCAGTTATTCTTTCTCAGATATAGTATGTTAACTCCATTATACTCATAATGTTACAATTCAGAAAGATTCTTTTTCCTTCAGGAATACATTCTAGAATGGCAAATCAGAACAATTTAATAATGACTTTTACCATTAAATGTTTAGTCTATTTAAGTCTATTTCTCTATCCATTGGATGAAATAATTGTAAAAGATTCTGTGGGTCAGAAGAAATAGTGATTACAAAATAATAATTCATGTGTTGGTAATTCTCTATACCCTATAAATTCTACGATTTCATGTGAAACAGGGAAATACCAAGCTCTTATAAACCATAAGGACATTGTTGCGTACTTCTATCATTTTGTGATTAACTCGTGTCATTCTTATGTAAAATGAGGCTTCTGGAAATAAAATTTTAAATGCCTAATTTTTATAATACTTAGCTGTATATTATTTTGATTTCTTCCCTAGATAGTGAAATTTGATGATAGCTCTACTTCTGAGCCACTTAGCAAGGGATTTTTCATAAGGAGGTACTATATCAAATGTTTATTTACTGAATCATAATGTGATAATATAAATGAAAATAATGTATAAATGGTGAACTATACAAATAGCTGTTGTTATTACTTTAATTGTACAGGATCAGATCTAGAAGCTAATTAGTTAAAATAAAAATAGAAAATCAAATAATTATGTTCTCCTTCTGGGGTAGATATTTATCCTAATGTACTCAAGTGTAACTGACAAATTTTATACCCATGAAAAATACGTTTCACATATTTTTACTTATTTTCTTCACTTAATATCATTGCACTCACATTTACTTTCAAATTAAAAGCACGGTAATTATTTTGTGACCTATTTCAGACTGAAATTTTTTAAGTTAATTTTAAATTTTTGTGTAGTCAGTATGTATATTTATAGGTTACATGAGATATTTTGATACAAGCATACAATGTACAATAATCACATCAGAATAAATGGGGCATCTCCCACTCAAGCATTTCTCTTTTGTTTTACAAACAGTTCAATTATAGTTTTGGATAATTCTTTTTATAGTGTACAATTAAATTATTGACTGTAGTCACACTGTTGTGCTATCAAATACTAGATCTTATTTATTCTATTTTTTGTGCCTAATAACCATCCACACTTCCCTGCTATCTCCCTTCCCCAAGCTCCCCAACCACCTTTCCCAGCCTCTAGTAGCCATCCTTCTACTATCTATCTCCATGAGTTCAATTGTTTTAATTTTTAGCTCCCACAAATAAGTGATAACATTCGAAATTTGTCTTTCTGTGCCTGGCTTATTTCACTTAACATAATGATCTCCATTTCCATTCATGCTGTTACAAATGACAGGATCTGAATTTTGTGTGTGTGTGTGGCTGAATAGTACTCCATTATTTGTCTATCTAGCTATCTCTCAATTACATTTTCTTTATCCACTCATCTGTTGATGGACACTTGTTTCCAAATCTTGGCTATTGTGAACAGTGCTGCAGTAAACATAGGAGAGCAGATATCTCTTTAATGCACTGATTTCCTTTTGGGTATGTACCTAGCAGTGAGATTGCTGAATCATATATTAGCTCTATTTTTAGTTTAGTTTTGTTTTGTTTTGTTTTTGGAACCTACAAACTGTTCTCCATAGTGGTTGTATTAATTTTTATTTCTACACAGAGTTTACCATGGGTTCCTTTTTCTGCACATCTTCACCAGCATTTGTGATTGCCTGTCTTTTAAATAAAAGTCATTTTAACTGGAGTGAGATGATTATCTTATTTTAGCTTGGATTTGCATTTCTCTAATGGTCAGTGATGTTGAACACTTTTTCATATGCCTGTTTGCCATTTTTATGTCTTCTTTGGAAAAAATGTCTGTTCAGATCTTTTGCCAGTTTTTAAATTGGATCATTAGGTTGTCTGAGCTCCTTCTATATTCCGGTTATTAACCCCTTCTCAGAAGGATAGTTAGCAAGTATTTTCTTCTATTCTTTATCTCCACTTTATTTTCTTTGCTGTGCAGAACGTTTTTGACTTGATGTGATCACATTTGTTCATGTTTGCTTTGGTTGCCTGTGCTTGTGAGGTATTACTCAAGAAATCTTCGATCAGCCCAATGTCCCGGAGAGTTTCTCCAGTGTTTTCTTTTAGTGATTTCACAAACTGAAGTCGTAGATTTAAGTCTTTTTTCCACTTTCATTTGATTTTATTTTATATGGCAAAAGATAGGAGTTTAGTTTCATTCTTCTGCACATGGATCTCCAGTTTCCTCAGCACCACTTGTTGAAGAGACTGCCCTTTCCCTAATGTATACTCTCTTTGTCAAAAGTGAGTTCACTGTAGATGTATGGATTTGTTTCTGTGTTCTCTATATTGTTGAATTGGTCTGTGTGTCTATTTTTAATGCCAATATGATGCTGTTTTCGCCACTATAGCTCTGTAGTATATTTTTAAGTCAGGCACTGTGTTTCCTACAATTCTATTCTTTTTGCTCAGGAAAGCATTGACTATTGTGGGTCTTTTATAGCTCCATATAAATTTTAGGTTTGCTTTTTGTTTTTGTGAAGAATGGCATTGGTATTTAGATAGGAATTTCAATGAATTTGTTGATTGCTTTGGGTTTATTGACCTTTTAACAATATTGATTTCTTCAATTCATGAACATGGAATATTTTTTCATTTTTTGTGTTCTCTTCAGTTTCTTTCATTAGTGTTTTATAGTTTTCAATGTAGACATCTTTCACTTATTTGGTTAATTCCTAGCTATTTAATTTTATTTGTAGCTATTGTAAATGAAACTACTTTGATTTCTTTTTCAACTTGTTTGCTTTTGGCATATGGAAATGCTACTAATTAGTATATGTTGATTTTTTTATCCTGTAACCTTACTGAATGTCAGTTCTAACATTTTTTTGGTGGAGTCTTCAGGTATTTTCAAATATGAGATTATGTCATCATCAAACAAGGATAATTTGCCTTATTCTTTTCCAGTTTGGATGCTCTTTATTTCTTTCTCTTGTCTGATTGCTCTAGCTAAGACTTCCATATTATGTTGAATAACTCTAATGAAAGTAGGCATCCTTGTCATGTTCTAGTTCTTACAGGAAAGGCTTTCAGTTTTTCCCTGTTCACCATTATACTAGCAATGGGTCTGTCACATACAGTTTTTAATATGTTTTGGTATGTTTCTTCTATACCAAGTTTTTTGAGGGTTTTTATCATGATAACATGTTGAATTTTGTCAAATATATTTTCAGCATTAATTGAAATGATAATATGGTTTTTGTCCTCCATTCTGTTGATATGGTATGTCACATTGATCCAGTTGCATGTATATCGGACCATCTTTGCACCCTGATATAAACCTTACTTGATCATGATGAATGATCTTTTTAATGTGTCACTAAATTCAGTTTACTCTTTGAAGATTTTTGCAGCAATGTTCATCAGGGATACTGACCTGTAGTCTTCTTTTTTTGATGTGTCTTTATGTGGTTTTGGTATCAGGGTAATAGTGGCCTCACAGAATGAGTTTGAAAGTATTCTTTCTTCCTGTGTTTATTTATTTATTTTGGAATAGTTTGAGTAGGATTAGTATTCTTCTTTAAACGTTTGGTAAAATTCAGCAGCGAAGCCTTCAGGTCCTAGGATTTTCTTTACTGGGAGATTTTTGTAATGGCTTCACTCTCATACTTATTGGTCTGTTCAGATTTTGTATTTCTTTATGGTTCAATCTTAGTAGGTTTTATGCATCTAGGAATTTATCCATCTCTTTTAAGTTTTTTAATTTATTGGCTTATAATTCCTTGTAGTAGCCACTAATGATCCTTTGAATTTTGGCAGTATCAGACATAATGTCTCCTTTTTCATCTCTGATTTTATTTGGGTCTTCTCTTTTTTTTTTTTTCTGACAGTCTGGCTAAAAGTTTATCCGTTTTATCTTAAAAAAAAAAACAACTTTTTGTTTGTTGGCCTTTTGTGATTTTTTTATTTCAATTTTATTTATCATCCCTGATGGTTAATATGTCCTGTAATTTTGGTTTAGTGTGCTCTCACTTTTCTAATTCCTTAAGATGCATCATTAAGCTGTTTATTTGAAATTTTTCTACTCTGTTGATATAGGCCCTTATAGCTCTAAACTTCCCTCTTAGTACTGCTTTTGCTGTATCTTATAGGTTTTGGTATGTTTTGTTTCCATTATCATTTGTATCAGGACCTTTTAAAATTTCCTTTTTAATTTCTTCATTGATTCACTGGTTATTTGGGAACATATTGTTTAATTTTCATTTGTTTGTATAGTTTCCAAAATTCTTTTTGTTGTTGATTTCTAGTTTTATTCAGTTGTTGTCAGAGATGTACTTTATTTTAATTTTTAATACTGTCTTAAGACTTACTTTGCTTCCTAATATAAGGTTTGTCCTTGAGAATGATCCAACGGCTGAGAAAAAAAAAATGTGTGTTCTGCAGCCTTTGGATGAAATGTTCTGTAAATATCTAATATGTCCATTTGGTCTATATTGCCCATTAAGTCCAATGAGTCTTTGTTTATTTTCTGTATTTATGATATGTCCAATGGTGAAAGTGGGATGTTGGCAGCTCTGGCTATTGTTGTATTGGGGTCTTTTTCTTTAGCTCTAATAATATTTGCTTTATATAGCTGGGTTCTCAATGTTGGGTGCATATATATTTATACTTGTTTATATCTCACTGAATTGACCTCTTTTTCATTATGTAACCACCTTCTTTGTCTCTTTTTATAGTTTTTGTCTTGAAACCTATTTGTTCTGATGTAAGTATAGCTACCTTTGCTAGTTTTTGGTTTCTGTTTGCACAGAGTATCTTTTTTCATCCCTTTATTTTCAAGCTATGTTTGTCTTTATAGGTGAAGTGTTTTTCTTGTAGGCAATAAAACATTGGGTCTTGTTTTTTTTTAATCCATTCAGCCAGTCTATTTGTTTTGACTGGAGAGTTTAGTCCATTTACATTCAATGTTATTATTGATAAGTAAGGACTTACTCCTGCCATTTTGTTATTTGTTTGCTGGTTGTTTTGTGGTTCCCTCTTGCTTAGTTTCTTCCTTCCTCACTTTTTTTTTTTAGTGAAAGTGATTTTCTCTGGTGGTATATTTTAATTTTTTGCTTTTTATTTTTTGTATATCTTTTTTATGTTTTTAAATTTGAGGTTATGAGGCTTCCAAATATCTCATAACCCATCATTTTATTTAAACTGATGTCAACTTATCACTGATTATATAAACAAACAAGCAAAGAGAAAACTAAAAGAAATTCTATACTTTAACTCCATTCTCCTGCTTTCTAACTTTTTATTATTTCTATCTTTTTATATTATCAATCAAACTGAAATTTAATTCTATGATCAGTGACTGTTGGGTAAAAGAAGGTGAATTTACATTTTCGTCATTGCTTCTTTTATCTGGTGAATATTTTAACCTGTTACTGAACATCTTAGTATCTGGTTATACTGTGGGCTTATGTTTTTCTATGTTTTTGTATGTTTACATTATGTTTACATTTATAATGCAAGAAATATTAAAAGAGCATGGCACAGTGGCTCATGCCTGTAAACCCAGCACTTTGGGAAACCAAGGTGGATCACTTGAGTTCAGGAGTTTGAGACTAACCTGTATTTTCCTCTTATCTACAAACATTAGAACTCTTTATATAATATGGTAAATTCCAATGTTTTGTGAAGTATTATTTAGATAATTACATAATCATAAAATTATAATCACTGAAAATTAATTGTGATTTAAGTATTTTATTTAGGTAACTTGTTTTACATAAGTTTACAGAATTTTTCTTGGAAGTGTCTTATGTTCAAACCTGTAAACATCTGTGATTGAGTTTACTGTCTCTTCCTACTTCAGTCATATTTTAAAAATAACGTTTTTTTTAAATAACTGTTTTTCCCTCCCCAAACTCAAATATAACACAGTCTTTGAAATTAGGACAATAATAGCACTTATAGAAGATTAGTGAAGATTCAATGTAAAGTGTTTAGCACAGTGCTTAGAACATTTTAATCATTCAGTAAATGTGAGTTGGTCTTAGTAGGAGCAGTATTGTTTCTGAAATGTTAAGGTAGCAGAACTGGATTTTTTTCTGTCTCTCTTCATATAGTCCTTCTAAAAACCTGATAATCCCAAGTGTTTTCTATTGTAAATCATCTCATGTAAGACTTTGTTATTCAGAGATAGGAGTTTTAGAATAACAACATTCTCAGGTGGTTCTTATCCTTTTTCCTAAACTGGAAATTCTTTTTAGGCATAACCCGACTTCTTCGAGACTCTGTTCTTCTATCTTGTCAGAAAGGATGAAACAATGAAGGCTGGAACTGCTACATCCACAGATGGCTGATTCATTTCTTAGTGCTCAGAACTTTTATCTATAGCTGTTTTTTCTTTTCTGTTACAGCTTGTAATTAGCTGAGTTGAAGAAACCACGCTTTCCATCAGACTCCCTGATCTTTTTGGAATTCTCTGCAGATAATTGGAATTATGTACTTGGATATAATTGTAGTTCTTACCTGTAAAACACAGAAAAGTGCCTCCAAACACTCACAGTGTAGGTGGGATAGCTGCTTAGGTGCAAAGGGCACTTTCTTTCCTCCTTCCTTGCACCTGTTCATCTAGTCCTGTTGCTTTAGCCCTTCCAAGAAGAATGAAGGCTAGAGTGCTTAAAGATACAGCAAGCATGCAAAGAAACCTAACTGCATGCTTGCTGTATCTTTAAGCACTCTAGCCTTCATTCTTCTTGGAAGGGCTAAAGCAACAGGAGCAAATACTCTTTTGCTTGTATCCTCTGTTTACATATTCACCTTATCCATTGTACATGGAGCCACTACACAGAAGGTCCTTGGAAGAAAAGGAAGTTATGATCTTGATTTCAGGGCTGTGTCCATCAAAACCCAAGCTTGGTTACCAAGAAAATATTGTAAGTTAAAAAGATAATATGTAATTTTCAAGAAAGGGATTGATTAATGAATGAGAATTTATTGTCAATTCTGTCTCTCACAGGTATGAACTTTAGTGAAAAGAGAAAAGCCTTCTCAGCTCTGATCTCTACTTTTTTTTTCATTCTATTAACAGATACTGGATTGTTTATTATGTGCCAAGCGTCACACTAAGTACTGGCTGAATTGCTCCTTCTCATTATGTAACTGAAAATTAGGTAAGGGAGGCAGATAAAAAGCTGGTAAAGAAACAAATAATTAGGTATGCACTCGTTTTGAGAAATGCTGTGATAGAAGCAAACAAGGTAGATTGTAAAGCATAAACTACATAGAAGTATAGGAAGTCAGAAGAGACTTTTGAGGAGTATACATTTTAGTGAGAGTGAGGGAGTTAGCGACGTGAAGATTAGGAAGCACGTGCTTCCAGGCTGTTTCAAAAGTTATTCAGGGATTTACCAACCAGCAGAAAAGGTTATAATAGGCTCTATCTTAGCCTTTATGAAATCACATATTTCCAATACAAAGAAACCTAACTGCTGGATTCTTTTGTTGGGAAAGTTCCAAGACTGTATCTCACAATGTTTTAAATATTTATTGGCATTTATTGTATGTACTTCCATCTAATCATGGATTATCTTTCAATATAGAGTTACTTTGGGGAACAAGGGCTTTGTCACATATCTGTGTTGAATACCAATACAAAAATCCGAAGATACATTATTTTAAAACTATCCACCTTTGGGGATTATTTATACTACTATTTCATTAGAACATATAATAAAGACTTGAGAGTGTGTCTCTGTGTGTACTGTATGTCTGTATTACCTAAAATAACTATATTAATGTTCATATAATGTATGCCTCAACTGTGTTTCCATTTTCAATTTTTATTTTTTTGAGATGGAGTCTAACTCTGTCACCAGGCTGGAGTACAGTGGCACAATCTCAGCTCACTGCAATCTCTGCCTCCCGGATTCAAGCAATTCTCCTGCCTGAGCCTCCCAGGTAGCAGGGATTACAGGTACACACCACCACACTCAGCTAATTTTTTTTTTTTTTTTGTATTTGTATTAGAGACAGGGTTTCACCCCATGTTGGCCAGGATGGTTTCAATCTCCTGACCTCGTGATCCACCTGCCTTGGCTTCCGAAAATGCTGGGATTACAGGCGTGAGCCACCATGCCCAGCCTCAATTTTTATTTTTAAAGATTATTCTTTAGAAAAATATTACTAATTAACTAACTAATAGTTACTAACTCACTGAGTGGGGAGTCATTAAAAATGAAAATATTTTTATGTTCAAAGTTAATTTTTTTTGAGAGGAAGTCTCGCTCTGTCACCAGGCTGGACTGCAGTGGCATGATCTTGGCTTACTGCAACCTCCGCCTCTCGGGTTCAAGTGATTCTCCTGCCTCATCCTCCTGAGCTGCTGGGACTACAGGCACTCGCCACCACACCCAGCTAATTTTTATATTTTCAGAAGAGACAGGTTTTCACCACATTGGCCAGGATGGTCTCGATCTCTTGACCTCCTGATCTTCCTGCTGCATCCTCCCAAAGTGCTGGGATTACAGGCGTGAGCCACCACACCCTGCCCGTTTAAACTTAATTTTTACATTTTCCTAGGGACCCAGAATCAGCCAGATGTTCAGAAGTAGGCTCCTGAAAATCAATATTTATGTTCTCTAATTAAGTTATTTTTCATAATATTGAAATTTCAATGTATGTTCTTACTAGTTTTGCTAGTATAAACACTGTTTATAGACCAACTATCTTATGTTTTTTTTAACATTACTGCTTTATCCATATTTGATATTACAATTTATCCATATTTTCCCTGTTCTATTGAAAACTGTAAGTCAGAAATTTTATAAGCCTTTGATTTAGCATTTAAATTGAGATGTGAAATGTATAAGTGGCACTGAGCTGATACAGTGCTCAAGGTTAAGTTTATCCTAGCCATGGACAAGAAACATATTTTCCCAGCCTCTCCTTCCTCACCCAATTACTGATTACACAAATCATTATCATCATACCTTTGTGAGATACACAAGTTTTTTTTTTATGAGAGACATACTGAGAACTATTTCTTAATCATGAACTAGTACTCTTTCAGTGCCCAGATTCTTACATTTGTACATGTAATCATGACTTTGGCATATTATAAATATTTATGACAACTTTTAATTGTAAGTGTTGGGAACTTAGAATAAAATAAGTCCTTCACAATAAACACTTCTACTATCAATATGTGATTTTCGACAGTTACCTTTAGTCTCAATAATATGATGACATTTCTAATTCATATTTAAGAGTTACCTAATAAAAATAAGGTAAAAGGAGTTGGGATAGCTTGTCATTCTGGTGTTTGTTCTCTTGTAGCATGCACTTCTCACCATGTGTTAAGCCCCAGTGTAGCAACACAGAGTGGGGATGGATTGTATTAAGATGCCCACACTAATAGTCAACATACCCATAGGTTAATTGAGCATAAATTTCTATAGTATGTAGGTGTTAATGTGCCTAAAATAAATACACATGTTATGCAAATTTAAATGAGTTAAAATTATTTTAATAAATGGAGCATACATTTAATACATAGAAAAATAAATATGTCACAGAAATTGAGACAACATTGTAAAATAAAGAGGGATAAAAAAGAACTTTCCCATATATATGTTAAAACATTTTATAAAGCTATAATAATTAAAGCAATAGTGGGTAGACTTGGATATGGTAAAAATGAGAAGTATTTTTAGTATATATGGAAATAGAGTATAATGTCAAGAAATAGACTAATATATAAAGATTTAGAATACAGGAAAATGGTATTTTAAATCAGTGGAAAAACAGTTATTTTAAATAAATGGTGTTAGAACAATTACATAATTGTTCCAATTATGTAACTATTGTGGGTAGAGCTGGAGTGGTGGCAGAGGAATAAAGTCAGATACTCATACCCTATCTTATGACAAAATAAATTCCAAATGGAGAATCCTCAATAAATAATTCTACTTTTCAGCAGTTTGTTCTGTTTGAATAATAGGTATTGGAGAATACAGAAAATTTGTTAAAGTCTAAGAGTTTAATGTCACAAAATACATCTTTACTTTCTACTTCCATATAACCGTCAACCAGCCATTGTTAAATGATGATCTAGAAACCTGGACAAAAGGATTTGAAACATATTTGATAAACTAAATTTTAATATTTCATAACATAATAAAAAGCTCTTATAAAACAAAATGAAGCAAATGTAAAAATGAGCAAAGAACGTGAACAGGAAATTAATTTAGAACATACTCTTATGTGCTCTAGGCAGATGTATATATTGGTACAAGGATTTTGTATAGGAATTATTAAAATGTGCAAAGCATCTTTAAAAATGTATACCCTTTACACTGCAATTCAACTCCTAAGAATTCGCCTTAAGGCAATAATCAAAACATCTAATATGTTTGTTTTTAGTTATCCATATTATTGATATAATGACAAATTTTTGGAAATATCCTGTATCTCAACATATATGAGTTCCTTCTTTCACTATTAAGAGAAATAATCACAATACCAAATAACAGTTGTAGTATGCTCTACTTTTATACAAATAAATTTGTATTTTCATATTTATACATGAATCTTTTAGAAGGACAATGTATTAATAAATGTGGGTAGGTTCTTCTTTTTTATATTTGTAGTTACACTTGCTTTCAGAGTGATTCAGAGTAGAAATACCTCTGTAGTTTTAAAAAACATCTCATTTTTTAAAAAATGATATAAATGATTGTTAGGGATTTTATATCATAGTAAATATTACATTTAAAATATGTCTGCTTAATAGAAAACTTGGCATTTAATTTGAGACATATGATAATTTATGAGTTTTAATTGATTTCTTTCTCACATTTTGATGCTTAAGAGAAACCAGTTTTCCCTTGAGAAGGCTTTTCTGTATTTCCTTCTCCCCTGTACCACACTACCAGAACACTACATTATCATAGTGTATATAGTCCTCTGTTAATTTGTCTGTATCTCCTATAAGCGTTATCCAAGATATGTAGTATGAACTGCACATATAATTTAAAAATTTTTAGTAGCCACATTAAAAATATAAACAATAATATGATATAAAAAGAAACAGATAAAATTAGTTTAAATAATATATTAACTCAATACAGATACATGAAAAAATTACTATTTTAACATGCAATTCGTGTGAAATTTGTTAATGAAGTATTAGACTGTAAGCTCTCTGAGGACAAGGAAATCTTTTTTCACTCCAGCCCCTAATTCAGTGCTTGGAATTTAACAAACACTTTTTAATGTTTGAATTTACTTCCCCAAACAAAGTTTATTTGCAATTTCTGTGGTATCACTTGCTGTTTCATACTTTATGTTTACATGCTTATCTCTTAAATTGTGTGCTCTTCGACATAATAACCATGTTTTAACAGCTTTATATCCCTGACATAGAAGATACTCTATATGTTTGTCGCAAAGAAGTTAGAGAATAAAGAAACTAATTTTTTACTTCAAAGAACTTTTTTCTGGTAAATCATCTCTTGAATATTTCATATTAAATCTCACAAGTTCAAAATTGTAGGATTATTTAGCAGTAGAAATTGAAAGACCTCAACTATTCATTTATTTTTGCTTTAGATTAAGCCATCAAAAATGGGTGATTGCTGATTTTATTTTTAAATATCTCTAAGGGTTAGAGATTTATCGACCTTACTTAATACAACCTTGTTCTGTATTGAATAAATTTTACAGCTACTGAGTTCTCTCTGTCAGTCTTAATAATCCTTTGCTGTAACATAAGATTTTTTTTTCCTGTGATCTTCAGGGAAGACAGACAACAGTTGGTTAGCATTAATCATATAGTAAGCTTTGACATTAGTAATATTACTCATGATAGTTAGCTTCAACTTTCTTTATGTAAAACGTAGAACACTAAATTTAACATTTACATCATGGGATATTTCAATTTTTCTCCTAATAGGAAAGATGAGATCAATAATGTTTTTATTTATTGGGTATGTGAGAGATCTTTTCCCCACGTAACTGATGTTATAAATATACTGGTGAGTGCTTTTAGTTTGTCAGTAATAATAACTGAGCAGCTATCATATGCCATTATGGTATTTGTTGCTAAGGACAGAAAATAATCTATATTTGTTCTCTGATGGACTCTTAGCTAATGGTTTTATTATTAGATTAAGGGCCTAGGAGTCATTGTTTAGCCATGTTAGCATCATGGATATTCCTTGTTAAAGTAGCCAGACATTTACATTAAAACAGCTTTGCTGTCAAACAGATCTACTTAAAATTCAGGCTTTGCTCCTCGTCCAGCATCTTCTCAATCTCATCTATATGTTACCCATTTCGTAAAGTTGTTGGAAGAATTCTATGAGATAAATGTGCCTAAAGTATGTGTCTACAGTAAATGTGCAATAAGCAATTAATTTTATTATCATTAATATTATTGTCTTTTCTAAAGAAACTACCGAATACTCTGTTGTCAGCATTGGGATCTAAATGCTGGGCATTTCCAGAAACTTAAAAATTACCCCATTTCTAAAAATAAAACTAAAATAGGCAACTGGTACTAAGCCAAAGAGCACATCTTGATATCATGGTCTGTGACTTCTCAATCTTTTTCCATTAGAAAGATATAAGAAAGAGGAAGTTCCAGAAAAGGGGCAACTAAAATTAAAATACAGCTAAGGCATTCAGTTTTATTTATTCATTTAATCTATTGAGTGCTTACTATGTGGCAGGAGCTATTCTAAGAACCTGGTATGCATCAGTGAACAAAACAAAAATTCCTTCATTATAGTCTTTCTGGAGAAATTTAGGCTTATAACCTTAACCTCAGCAAGTTCTGCTGTGAGGATGGGAGAAGAGTATGCTAGAAACAGGTGGAGCCAGGAAAAGGAAGTCAGTTCCACTTTGACTGTTAAAAGGCCTAGATCCCAGGACAGGAGACCATCAGGCAAAAATGTAATGGCTACTGTCTGAGGAAACAGGTACCCTTTAGTCCAGTTCAAGTTGTTGTTGATGTTCAAGAGGCCTCTATCAGTCTATGGAGAATATAGGTTTCTGGGTTGGAGGATGGGCTGTACTTACTGAAAAGGAATTCCTACAATTCGGAATATAGCTCAGATGGCAGCACCTGGTGAAAGGGGACTGTCAGGTCATCTGAGCCCAAATCGATTGATGGGAATTGAGGGTAGACTTCAGGCTCCTCTTAGTAGAGAACTGAAATAAAGAACAAATCAGGAACAAAGACTGAATGTATAGTGGTTGGGAGAAGAGCTGTGGGCAGGTAGAAGGGATGCTGAGGGAAGCCTGTTGCTGAATAACCAAACCATATGTACTCATTTGTAGTTTCCAAAATGATTCCTATCTACGTGTATAAGTCATTGTAGAAGATGTTCATAGTATTTAAGTTGGGATTTTTGTCATCCTGTAACTTTCAGTTTTATTGGAAAGTAAACATTAGTATGTTCTTGAGCAAAGGATTATCTAGCTTGATAAAGTGCAGATCATAAATTGATAAATGTGAACGTGACTATAGGAGATAAGTCAGACAATAATGTCCTGGCTTCCATTTCAGAAAGTATTCCTTTTAGAGGAGAAAAACACTTGTAAAGATAATGCAAACCATGCTAGAAAGCTTGATAATGCAATTTACAGAAAAACAGAAAAAGTTTATCATTAACTATTAAAATTAAACTTTCAGCAGCAGCAAAAACAAGTAAAGTAACAGTCAAAATTATTCCATTAGCTATTTCAAGACTTAATTATTTCTAAATATTTATAAATGATAATAGTATGATGAGTTTGACTGATTTTTTAAAGGTAGTAAAGACAATATTTTTAAAAATATTTGTTTATTTACAGTTTTAAATGGCAGAAATTTTATAAGGTACTACATAATTACCTAGATCTTAAAAATAGTTATCTATATCTCTGAGATAAAAAAGAAAACACATTTGACTATTTGAAAAATTAAAGTTGAAGCAAGACCATGTTAAGAAAAATTGATGCTGTTTCTTGTGTGATTATTCCCTATACCCAAATTTATGTAACAAAACTATATTCTATATATTTCCTGTCAGTCAACTAATTTCTCTTTAGTGTCTGCCATTTCCAGCACTCTTGTAAAGCCTATAAACAAAATTTGGTGTAAAAGATTGCATCAAATGCAGCTGATAGTTTTTCTTAAAAATATATTTCAAATCTGATATTTGTTCTTAAAGACCAGCATTTTAATCAGAGATGTTATTTTTTTTTAACCTCTGGTTAATAATTGTGTCCTTAATTATTGATAGCTGAAGAGACTGACTAAGTCATCAGGAATAATTTTTCCCTCTTCCTAAGTTGTTATGATAAGTAATTTTTCTATTTTTAAAGAAATATATCAGTTTCCTAAATATCTCATTTCTCTCATTTGAAAAGACAAAATAGTGTTTTCTGTATTGATTTAGTTTTCCTATGAAGTTGAAGCGTGGAAAAGTAAATGAATATTAAAAATATTTCACTGTGTTGGTATAATAAAAGCTTGAATACCGAAAGAAAAGTTTCACACTATGTAATATTTTGTAACTCGATTAGTCTGTCATGCTTTTAACACTACACACAGAATAATATATATCCCAGTCAATGTTACAGTTTTATAAAAAGAATAAAAGTTCTATTAAAAAATCCAACTAGTATGAATGCTAAATCACACTTGTTTTGGGGTAAACAAGTTAAAAGGCTGTTCTCTGAAATTTTTTAGTTAATATTATTATTGTGTTTCTAAGTGCTTAGGTTTTATGAGAGCTATTTCTTATTTTTTTTTCTTTTTTAAATTTAATTTTAATTTTTTTTTTTTTATTGTACTTTAAGCTCTGGGATACATGTGAACATCCCATAGGGTTGTTGCATATGTACACACATGCCATGGTGGTTTGCAGTCAGGCATTTCTCCCAGTGTTTTCCCTCTCCAGCCTCCCCACCCCCTGTTGTCCCTCCCCTAGTCTCCCACCCCCCAACTTACCCCAGTGTGTGATATTCCCCTCCCTGTGCCCACATGTTCTCCTCACAGGCACCTATGAGTGAGAACATGTGGTGTTTGGTTTTCTGTTCTTGTGTCAGTTTGCTGAGAATGATGTTCTCCAGATTCATCCATGTCCCTACAAAGGACACGAACTCATCGTTTTTGATTGATGCATAATATTCCATGGTGTATAATGTGCCACATTTTTCCAGTCCATTCTATCATCGATGGGCATTTGGGTTGGTGTTTGCTATTGTAAACAGTGCCTTAATGAACAAACATGTGCATGTGTCTTTATAGTAGAATGATTTATAATCCTTTGGTTATATACCCAGTAATTGGATGGCTGGGTCAAATGGAATTTCTATTTCTATATCCTTGAGGAATCACTACACTGTCTTCCACAATGGTTGAACTAATTTACACTCCCACCAACAGTGTAAAAGTGTTCCTATTTCTCCACATCCTCTCCAGCACCTGTTGCCTCCAGATTATTTAATGATCGCCATTCTAACTGGCATGAGATGGTATCTCAATGTGGTTTTGATTTACATTTCTCTAATTACCAGTGATAATGAGCATTTTTTCCTATGACTGTTGGCCTCATATATGTCTTCTTTAAAAAGTGTCTGTTCATATCCTTCACCCACTTTTGAATGGGTTTGTTTGTTTGTTTTCTTATAAATCTGTTTTAGTTCTTTGTAGATTCTGAATATTAGCCCTTTGTCAGATGGGTAGATGGCAAAAATTTTTTCCCATTCTGTTGGTTGCCAGTTCACTCTAATGATTGTTTCTTCTGCTGTGCAGAAGCTCTTAAGTTTAATTAGATCCCATTTGTCTATTTCAACTTTTGTTGCAAATGTTTTTGGTGTTTTAGTCTTGAAGTCCTTGACTATTCCTATGTCTGAATGGTATTGCCTAGGTTTTCTTCTAGAGTTTTTATCGTGTTAGGTCTTATGTTTAAATCTTTAATCTTAATTAATTTGGAGTTAATTTTAGTGTAGGGTGTAAGATAGGTGTCCAGTTCAGCTTTCTGCACATGGTTAGCCAGTTTTCCCAACACCCTTTATTGAACAGTGAATCCTTTCCCCATTGCCTGTTTTTCTCATATTGGTCAAAGATAAGGTAGTTGTAGATGTGTGGTACCTCCAAAGCCTCTGTTGTGTTCCATTGGTCTATATCTCTGTTTTGGTACCAGTACCATGCTGTTTTGATTACTGTAGCCTTGTAGTATTATTTGAAGTCTGGTAGCATGATGCCTCCCACTTTGTTCCTTTTGCTTAAGATTGTCTTGGATATGAGGGCTTTCTTTTGGTTCCATATGAAGTTTAAGGTGGTTTTTTTCAGTTCTGTGAAGGTCAATATCAGCCTGATGGGATAACATTGAATCTATAAATTACTTTGGGCAGTATGGCCATTTTCACAATATTGATTCTTCCTAACCATGAGCATGGAACGTTTCTTCATCTGTTTTTGTCCTCTTATTTCCTTGAGCAGTGGTTTGTAGTTCTCCTTGAAGAGGTCCTATATGTTTCTTGTTAGTTGTATTCCTAGGTATTTTATTCTCTTTGTAGCAACTGTGAATGCCAGTTCATTCTTGATTTGGCTCTCTTTAAGTCTGATATTGGTGTATAGGAATGCTTGTGATTTTTGCACATTGATTTTGTATCCTGAGACTTTGCTGAAGTTGCTTATCAGTTTCAGAAGATTTGGGGCTGAGATGATGGGGTCTTCTAGATATACAATCATGTCGTCTGCAAATAGAGACAGTTTGACTTCCTCTTTTTCTAACTGAATACGCTTTATTTCTTTTTCTTGCTTAATTGTTCTGGCTAGAACTTCCAATACTGTATTGAATAGGAGTGGTGAGAGAGGGCATCATTGTTTAGTGCCAGTTTTCAAAGGGAATGATTCTAGTTTTTGGCCGTTCAATATTATATTGGCTGTGAGTTTCATAAATAGCTTTTATTATTTTGAGATATGTTCCATTGATATCTAGTTTATTGAGAGTTTTTAGCATAAAGAGCCATTCAATTTTGTTGAAGGTTTTTTTCTGCATCTGTTGAGATAATCATGTGATTTTTATCTTTGGTTCTGTTATGTGATGGATTACATTTATAGATTTGCATATGTTGAACCAGACTTGCATCCCTGGAATGAAGCCTACTTGATCATTATGGATAAGCTTTTTGATGTGCTGTTGCATTTGGTTTGCCAGTATTTTATTGAAGATTTTTGCATCAGTGTCCATCATGGATATTGGCCTTAAGTTTTCTTTTTTAGTGGTATCTCTGCCAGGTTTTGGTACCAGGATGATGTTGGTCTCACAAAATGAGTTAGGGAGGATTCCCTATCAGGGCTATTTCAACATCAAGTAAATAAAATATGCTTTCATAAAACTGTAATTTAAACAAAATTACAAAACTAAGCAGCTAGAGAAGACCACTGGAAATAAAGGGGGATGCTATGATGTGGAGGTCAAGAGCAGAGAAAAAACTGCAGGAAGGCAAAGTGTAATTAGTAATATACCATCCGTCATGCTTCAGAGACACATATCTACTGAGATTAACTTGACGAGAGTTTCTTATAAAACAGGCTGATCATCAAGATTCTTGACTCAGATTTCAGTGAAAACATTGAAAAATTTAACAAGAAAGATTTGAGAAGCAGAAGGCAGGCAGCGAATTTTCCAGATATTATGCTCGCATTTCAATAGAATCAAGGCACGAAAGTCTTAAAACCCATGGGGAAAAATTCGGTAATTACTGCAGATTGGAGTGTATTATTTCAGATGCCTCTCAGTCCCATGTATTGTGCTTATGTTACAAGTTGTTGTCATAGTTGAGACTTAATTTCTGCTAATTTCTTCTGCCCAAAGGGTAAGTGGTGCATCTAGTTTACACAATCATGATTCAAAGGTTGGTGGGCAACATAATACTTAAAATTGTGATAGAAGACCTATCTGGAAATTGCCAGTAGGCCGATTTGAATTTTTGTTTTAAAACTTCAGTACGATTATAGTTTGCCAAGTTTGTTTCAATTCACATGTAAGGTATTGCAAATAAATTCTTGGACAATTTTGCTTGGAAACTTGATATTAAAGCTAGTCTGTGGTTCTTTACCATTTCTTGAAACTTTATGTAGGTACAAGATTCAAGTTTAGATTTTAAGCACTTTTGTTACAAAGAGAAGTGCCTTTTTGGAGATGATAATAATGACAGGTAACATTTATGCAGCATTTACTGCACCACACACAATTTTAGGCACCTTATGTCTATTCATTCACTTAAATCCTCACAGAATCCCTGAAGGATGTACTATTATTATTATTATTATTATTCCATTTTTACATATGTGGAAACTGAAATACAGAGAGATTAAGTGATTTGCTCCAGATCATATAAGCAACTTAGGGCAGAACCAGCTCTTGAACCCAGGCAATCTGGCTCCAAGATTATGTTCTTAATAGTTTGGAGCTTTTTGTATTTAATTAGACATACATAACTGACATTTTTGCAGTCAAAAATGGTTAAATATTGATAATTTCAAATAGTTAACCTAATGTCATGCAGAAGAATTTGGATATTATAAGTATAGATGGAACCAGTGAAGGGATGTGAACAAGGGAAGCAAGATTTTGGTGGGCAGTGGACTGTAGCCTCCCTAACTCACCAAAATTCCCTTAAAAACAAGGACCTCTGTTGTCCAGTTATCCAGGTCTCCCACTCTACGCCTGACATTTTCCCATTTCTTTGTAAATTGACCTAATTCCTTACCCTTTGAACTTACTCCTTTGGTTTTACCAGTTCCATTGCCTTTAACTGACACTCACCTTTCTGTTTCTGGTATAAGGTAAGATTCTAATAACAAATGCTCAAAAATGGAAAAGAAAGAAAAGCAATTATTTGTAAAGCTTTTTTATATGACCTTGCTTCCTTCAGCTTGGCCTGGGCCATCCCAGGTCTGCCCATAAAACATATTGCTGTAAGAATGAACCAGGCACAGTGGCTCACGCCTATAATCCCCGTACTTTGGGAGGCCAAGGCTGGTAGATCACTTGCAGTCAGGAGTTTGAGACCAGCCTGGACAACATGGCGAAACCCCATCTTTACTAAAAATATAAAAATTAGTCAGGTGTAGTGGCACTCACATGTAATCCCAGCTACTTGAAAGGCTGAGGTGAGAGAATCACTTGAACCCTACTTGGGAGGCTGAGGTGGGAGAATCGCTTGAAGCCAGGAGGCAGAGGTTGCAATGAGCTGAGATCAAACCAGTGTGCTTCAGCCTGGTTGACAGAACTAGACCCATCTAAAAATTAAAAATTAAAATTAAAATTAAATAATTTTAAAAAGGATTGAACAGAAGATAACTTCAAGCATAAGAGAAGTTTTAAATAGTTAAAATACATAAAAATAGTGTTTTAATTAGGTCTCTTCTGGTTTTATGTTTTAGAAATGTCTCCAAGTATGGGTAGCACATAAATATCATATAAAAATGATTTCATAATGTTTCTCACAGTTATTCTTTAATCCGTACTCTTTAGAAAGACAATCTTGAGAATAATAATAGCAACTACATTTCTTTAGCTAGTTATAGCATACAAATTACTTTCATATACAGATTTTCATTTGATCTTCACAGTAGCCTAGTGAGGTAATTATCACCATATTGTAGATGAAAGAACATAGATTTAGTGAAGATACATGTGTTTTCAGAGCTTCAGTCAAGGTTTTCTACCTTCAGGTCTAGTCTTTTTTTCCCTACAATGCAAAGCCTTTTCACATTTATGGATTTCATAAATCAAAATCTTATTTTATTAATGCTAGCTAATACTAGAGATACATGAGTCTCTAGTCCAAGCTTTAACTTCTGTGGCATTTGTATAAACCAAGTAACATCCCAACTCTGTGATAATTATTCAGGTAACCTGCAGTATTTTTTATGGGTGTAAAAGTAATTTTGATATCAATTTGAAGCAACAAAGCCTTATCCTAATGTAACATTCAGATAATACAGGCTATACAACTTGTCTGTATAATTTAGTGCTGTGCCTTTTAATAGTGTTTCCCAGTCTCTTAGTTTACTTAAGAAATCATTACATAATATATATGTATGTCCAATCATCATGTTATACACCTTGAATATATTCACCTTTGTCAATTAAATTGTTTAAAATGTAAAAGAAGAAAAATTCAAGACCTTGATGTCAACTAAAAGCCTTAGACATAGTTACTCTCTTCCACCCTTTCTGGGATTTTTTTGTTTGTTTGTTTGAAGAAATGTTGTTGCCTCACAAATTCTTGATTTCTCCAGTTCTTCTCACTCTGTTGGTATCAGTCAGCTGTCCTTGTGTTTCCATCTGATACTTCACAGATTGAGGGCTGTGAAGTCACTTACCCTCTTCAAGCAGTTAGGAAACTATTACAGCTATTCCAGAAAGAGTTTGAACTATGTCGGGTGCAATGTGAGTGCCAAAGAAGGGGTCGAAGAGTTGAATTCAAAAGCTTTTTCAGAGATATAATAAATACAAATTATTGATATGACAAGGTAAAGGAGAGGGAAGAATCAAAGAAGATATCGAGATTAGATTTCTAACAGGAATAGAGGGCCCATGGCAATCTATGAATTAAGACATAGGGCACAAGGGTTAAGAGCAGGTTTCAGAGGCAACAAAGATTTGACTTTGTTGAATTTGAGGTACCTGTAGGTCATGTAAGAAGAGAAATCCAGAAGAGTCTAGCTGAAATATTGGCGTGGAGGGTATAAAAATGAGATCCAGGGATGCCTTTATGGTAACTATAACCATGGGAGAGGATGTTTGCCAGAGAATGTGAAGAGAAGTCGGCCTAGACTAGAGCAACATTTAAGGAATAGGAAGAAGGAGAGCCATTGAGAGAGGCTCAGAAGGAACACAGAGGGGCTAAGTGATTCAAGGACAGTATATAGGAGTCTCGGGTCTTTTCCTTAATATTGTCTCTCAAAATCACTTCCTTGTCTCCCACAGATTCCTTCCTGAATCTGTCTTGCTGTCAACTCTGCAGAAAATTCCCACCCCCACTCTGTATGCCTAAAGGACAGGGTCTATGTGTTTACTTCTCTTTCTTTATAACCTATGGACATTGCTAAAAGATAGCAATTTTTAAGGAAAATGTTGAAAGAAAGCACTTTTAAGGAAATACAGTTTGACTATGACTTCATTTTCAGATGTCAGATCTGGTTTTTATTTCACTTTTTTGCCCATTAAGATTTAAGGTTTTCTTATAAGTCAGCATAAAAATTCTAGTTACTATATGCCCTGTTATGAAAGCAAACCCCCAGTTTTCTTCTGGATATGATACATTGATATGGGATCACACATTTTGCTGACATGTTCTAATGCTTAATATTTTGATGAATCAACCCGGGAATAACGATTGAAAACGTCTCAATTTTACATTGGCTGAAGAAAGTATTGGTTAGGGAGGTGGGCGGCCAATTAGCTGACAGGATCTACACAGTGTGAGATGGATTGCAATAAAAAAATTGAATTAAACACAGTATACTGCTATCAATTATTGTCCACCTGGCAAGTATGTTATTGAATCATATCAGAAATAAAAGCCAAAGCACTTTTATTCCAAAAAAGGTCAAATTGCAAATATCTTTAGTGCCTGGTAAGCAATGCTACCTTGTATAATGTGAAATATTATCGTAAACAAAGTATTTAGTTTTTCTTTACTAGCAAATTAATCCTTTTTAAAAATTCTATGTACACAAAAAAATGCATATTAAAAATTGATTATTTGAGTGGCTCTTAAAACTCTAAATAGAAAAGAATAGATTTCAGTAGAACAGAATTTCACCTTCAATAAACTAAAATCATTTTTAAAATACAAATAAGGAAACAGTAGAAAACATATCCTTTCTGAAGCACCATTAATGGCATCTGGGATTGGCATCAAACTATACCATTGCTTATAAGGCCAGTTCATCTTGTGCTCATATTGGCCTAGTTTTTTATCTGCATTGCCTTGAAAAAAGTTTGGCTATAATTTATAAGAGTATGATCAGTGGTATGTTACTATGAACCCAGGAAACAAAAACAATACTAGGAAAGACTTATGTAGCTAGAATATATGGCTTTTTAAAATTGTCATCAGAAAGCTATTAATGACTTTTAAGAAAGCAAGCAAGAAAATAATTATTAAATACAAAAGCCTGTTAAAATGATTTCAGTGTTTTATGCTACCCTTATGAAAGTCTTGGACTTCAAATGCTTTTTCCTTTAATAATGCTGCTAATAATAAAAAATGTTAAGCCTTATATCTTATAACTGGACACATTATTAATAAAAATGCCTTTCATAGTTTGAACCGTCTGATAATAGGGTAGAGTATATTTAAATAATAATGAATTGGGAGGTAAGACATTAGTATATAGCAGATACAAAAATCCTTTATCATTTATCTGAGTGAAGAATTTTCAAGAACAGTCCCCTCAATATACAAAGTAACAGAGTCCATTGAGAAGTCTTCCAAGATACAATCCTGGACCCATATTTCATGATAGCTCCTATTCTTCCATATCTCGAGCATACCATGTTCAGAGACTTAGAAAACTTATAAGAACTAGTTACCTACACATGAGCAGCTCTGAGGTCTTTATTTCAGGTATAACACTTAATGGAGACCTAACCAGGTCAGCATCTTCAGATGACATAGAGGTGACCCCTTTTACCTTGTATACCTAATGTTAAGAAGTCTACATAATACTAGGGAGGGCATTTTTCAGGAGAAAACCAAGATTTCCTATTTTGAAAATATAAATTCAACTTCCTTTCTCAATTTTTATAAGCCATATTAGTATTTTATGAATATCTGAAATATTAGGAATAAGAAAAGCTCACAAGAGTTTTAAGTTACAATAAAATACTTGAAGATAAAGGCAGCATTCTTTTTTTCCTTTGCATTGGGCTTGATTGATGGTTCACTAAAGTGAAAAGCCACAGGCTGTACTAACTGCAAATGTCACCCATATTCCATCCATCAAAGAAGCTAGAAAAGTTTTGACTTCTGTATCAGTTAGGATAGGCTAGATTATGATGCATAACAAACAACATGAAAATGTTAGGAGCTTAAACACAGCTAAATTTATTTCTTGCTTCCATGTGTCAGAAAAGGAGCTCTGGGCACAGTAGCAACTTAGGGACATTGGAAGATGGAGAGTCAGTTACTTCCACAATCACGGAGGCAGAGAGCTTGCCAAGCTGTGCACTGGTTCTTAAAGCTACTCCCTAGAAGTAACAGTCATCACTTCTGCTCAGATATCACTCACTAAATCAAGTTACACAGCCATGCCTACATTCAGTGTGGTGGGGATATGTAATCCTCCTCGAGAGAGGTACTGTATATCTGTGGCCAACAATATAACCACCAAACTTCCATTTCTATTTGCTATGCCAGTAGAGAGGAGGTTTCAGAATGGGTTTATTGTGGTTTTAAAACCACCAGCATAAAAGTCTAAAGACTCATCAAGTGGAAGAGGCTTTGGACTTCATGGCCTGTTCTTCCCAGTGTCGCCACCAGAGTGCGGATTCAAAGGTCTGTTTTTCTTGGTTTGTTAGTACCACTGAATTTTCCATCAACATTATCAGCTCCCTTCACATAGCAACTTTGGGCTCAGGAAGAAAAGGCATTTGTAATCTCTTTTAAGAGGGTGAAGATAGAGTGGGAAGGAGGATACAGAGACTGCCATAAAAACCTGTTTGTGTTCTATTATTTACATAATGGGAATTTTCTGAGAATTGCTTTTAATGTGAGTTAGGAAGAGATTAAAAACAATTGGGGCTAACACTTGTAATCCCAGCACTTTGGGAGGCCAAGGCAGGAGTTTGAGACCAGCCTGGCCAACATGGTGAAACCTCCTCACTACTAAAAGTACCAAAAATTAACTGGACATAGGGGTGAGTGCCTGTAATCCTAGCTACTCAGGAGGCTGAGACAGAATTTCTTGAACCCAGGAGGTGGAGGCTGCAGAGAGCCAGATAGTGCCATTGCACTCCAGCCTGGGCAACAGGAGCAAAACTCCGTCTCAAAGTAATAATAATAAAGTTGTCGGAACATTTGAAAACTCAGTTTTACTTCTTTTATTTAATAATCTGACCCTAATTTCCTTCTCTAATATGACAAGGATAAATGTATTGTTTGATGGTGAGCCACTGAATGGGTATGGGAATTATACAAACAGGCAGGCTCCAATCTGGAAAATTTTCATAGAAGAGGTAGGATTCTAGGGTCTATAAAACTTATTTTTATAATTAAAATAACAAGAGCCATGCTTGAGGGAAATGAAAAGAAGGGCATACCTTTGAGGAACATTTATTAAGCCACTACTGTATGATGGACTCTGTGCTAGGTGACACAGATCCACAGAAAAGTAAACATTTACAAAGAGAGCATATACAGCATATGGTATGGTTTGGAAGAAGTCTGGAGGGAGATTGGCCAAAGGTATCAAAGGCAAATTTGACTAACAAAAGAGAAGAGGACAGACATAGAAACAGAAAAAAGGACATAGAAATAGAAAAAAAGGTAGCAACAGAGCTCTCAGTGACCAGTCAATATATATTTTAGCCTTGACCTCCTTCTCTGTGAAAGGTAGTGTTCTATATAAAAATATGAGGTATGCAGAGTATTAGAATTGTAGATTGTATGCTAGTAGATGATACTGAGGAAGCCTAATAATTTTACCTCTTCAATGTTAGGGAGATTTGATGGTCAGCCAGTGAAAAATGGGTCTTTTTTTATCCTGTCACTGAAGATGGGATGTGATTATTTTATGGCAAAAGCAGCAACCTTGCATCACTTCTGGCCACTTTAATTTAGGCAAGGACCCATCTATTGTGAGTCACATGTTCCTGTTTCATTAAGAAGGAGTTCAGGGTCAGTGAAAAATGCTAGCAGCTCTGTCATCCCATTAAGTAACATGGACAGTCAGAGTCAGCATTTGCAGCAATCTCAGAAGCATCAGCAAGAGTTATATCAGGGAACAAGGTACTTCACTACTCTAGCCCAATCTACTTATACAAAGAAAAGAGTTTACTCTATCTCATAAAGTCCTTGACTCTAGACACATAAATTTACTTGTCTTCTTGCCAGCCTAAGAAGTAGATTGTCTAATCAGCCTCTGAGTATTGAGTTAAAGACAGCAAACTAGGATCCAGTGTGAATAAGTTTTTCTTTCACTTGACCTATTTTTTATGTCAGATCTTTCTACCAGCATAACTGTAAATTAAATTTCAGAATTCAAAGATCTCCTCTCGTTCAGACATCACTTCCTCAGAGGCCTTATCTGTGAACCCCATTAAAATAGTCTTCACCCCACCTCCCTTACACTCTGCCCCCAAACCTCCCCTGTTTTTTCTTAGAACAGATATAACTGTCAGACACTGTACTACTTATTTACTTGTTAATTTTTTTTGTCTTCCACCAATCTTTTATTTGTTTGTTTGTTTGTTTAAAAAAGATCTCACTATGTGGCCAAGGCTGGATTTGAACTACTTGGCTCAAGCTATCCTCCCATTTCAGTCTCCTTGGAGGCTGAGACTAGAGGTGCACGCCAACACACTGGCTTTTGCCAACAATTTTTAAGCTCCATGAGGAAAGGAATTTGCCTTGTTTATTGCTGTGTTTCAGTAACATAAATCACAAAAGTATGATTTGGAACCATTTTTCCTGGTGAAGTTATTTCAGGTAGCTGAAGGTAGAGAGTTCTCTAGACTCTGAATCCTAACTTCCTTGCTCTGTTCTGTTCTTCATAATCATCCTCTTACCATTTTTACCAATAGGTTTTTTAAAAAGTAAACAAGAAATTGATTAATTTTATCAATTGGATATCAGAGAGCCTCCTTATATCAGAGGCTATGTGGGAGATATTTAACAAGAGTCAGTGAACGTGCATTCTGAATTGGTGATGTCCCTGGCCAGCCTTGGAGTTCTGGCTTCCTTGAGATCCGAGTCTTCCTATGGAAATCAAGGTTACAGTGCATCCTCTCAGAGCCTTGTACTCTGTAGCATGCTAATTCTAGTTATCTACATATTCCTAGATCTGTTTTTCATTCTGGTCGTTAATAGTGATAATATCTGAAATGTGTATTTGGCTTGTTTCGGGGTTTGATGATTTGGTTTGGTTTGATTTTCCTACACGTAGCTGACCAGAACACAAGAGCCTTTACAGGACCTAGCCAATTTCCCTCCATTCTTGGAGTAGCTAAGAGCCAGAAAGATGTTACCAAATGTTGTTTGAACGGATCTAGGATACAAAGCATTTAAGAGGTTTTTGGATCTGCAGAGCAAGAAAGGAACCATAGCAGATATGAGGACATAAACAAATATCTTTTCTAGTGATTCTAATTTCAAATCAAGAAAACTGGAGAACATGAGAATAAATACAGTATTTAATTTGTTACAGTTTCTCATTAATTCTTTCATCTATGAAGAATTTTCAAGCTATGAAGAGATTCGTGCTGTTTTTCTCCTTCAAATCTCCTCTCTCTGTTTTTCAAGGTCAAAAAATTTGACCATGATTCTTTCATTTCTTTAGTTTTTTTTAATGAAACATAATTAAGCTCTATTATGTTTCAAATTAAGGACACATCTTTGTGCTAATAATGCATGGCAAACTCAGCTTTTGCATAGCAAAGTTCCCTCTCTCCCTTCCTGGTAAACTTTCTGATAGCTCCAGTGTTGCACATGCATAAAGTCACTGACTTCACCCAGTATGTCCTGAAGAACAAGGTGACTCTCACTTGGACTTGCAGTGCCAAAACAGAGGAAAGTGCCTCTCTTCCCAAAGAAAATGCTCTTTGAAATCTCCAAACTTAAAAATAGCAAAATCATCTTTGCTGAGTTTTACAACAATATCAAGAAGGAAAAGGATGATTATAGAAACTTTTTCATATCATTTTATGAAGTTAAATTTATCTTCATATTATGTGCTTCAGTGATTTATGTTTTCATTACAGTTTTTTTCTTGCCTGAGTTGTAAATAATTTTCTCCCTCCAAGCCCTGCAACTTCTCTCCCCTCTGTTTAAATTACTCTGTGCTTTGCACTGCTTGGCACCAAGTAGTATCTTTGGATGGAGGCAGACTGGGAGGCATCTTGATTGCCAGCAACATCTAACATTCAAAAATAAAGAAATGTTTTTTAAAAAGAAGATCTTTATTCAAGTGTGGTAATACATTTTCTGAGATTATTTAAGAAGTTTGAGATTTGTGGAAGAGAGGCTGTTGCATATAGAATGTTATTATTGGAACTTTATTATTGTCACATTGATGTTACATTTCTCAGGAAATATATGCTAATGTGTTTCTACTTGCTTTTTAAAGGCCTTGAGTAGATGGGCTGAATATTGAAGATATATGGCTGCCTAGAAAATATATCTTAAAATTTATAAGCTGTATATTATTTTTTTAAGAAGATCAATAATCTCCCAGAATTTTATGTGAATAATTTAGAGATTGAAACTTAGGTGATTTACATCTTGGTATTTACTTTTTAAGATATGTACACATGACATGCCAGGCAACAGTCAAGAACTATTTAATGTAGAGATTTCTCAATAAAATTAAGATAATTCAGCCAGGCACGGCAGCTCATGCCTGTAATCTCAGCACTTTGGGAGGCCGAGGCGGGTGGATCACGAAGTCAAGAGATCGAGACCATCCCGGTCAACATGGTGAAACCCCGTCTCCACTAAAAATACAAAAAATTAGCTGGGCATGGTGGCGCATGCCTGTAATCCCAGCTACTCAGGAGGCTGAGGCAGGAGAACTGCCTGAACCCAGGAGGCAGAGGTTGCGGTGAGCCGTGATCCCACCATTGCACTCCAGCCTGGGTAACAAGAGCGAAACTCCGTCTCAAAAAAAAAAAAAGATAATTTGTAAAATACAGTTTTTCATTTTAATTGTCTGAATTTAAACAACAGAGGGAGGGGGACTGATAGAATTACAGAATTTCGCAGCCAAAAAAAAAAAAATCTTGGGTCAGCATTTTTCTAGTGTTTTTCAATTGTTTTACTAATGAAGTAGAGAACCACGTCCAGCCCTTTCTCCCTGTGGGAACCCAAGTAGAAATCCCCTGATCCAGCTGGCATTAAAGAGGTTAAATATCTAAATTCCAAAGTTAGTGACTTAAGTAATATTATTAATAGATTAACTACTAATCTTTTACAAGGTTCTAACCATATTTTATCCACATTTCCTCTGTTATTTGTATAATTGTTTTAGGTGGCTTGTTTTTTGATTTCTACATCCAGTAACATTTCCTTATATACCAAAATTTTTAAATTATGTTTTTTGTGACATTTATCAATGTATTCAACATATATGAAGTACCTATAAGACATCATATATATCATGTAATTATGTGTGCCTCACAAAAGACAAAGTTCTTTCCCTAAGTGACACATTGACTTGAATGGTTTAAATATCCATATGCCACAGATGCAGTCAGAATGAACCACAGAGGTTAATATGTTTCTCCATATGGCAAATATGGCATTGGCAAGACTTGACTTTGCTATGTTGTATGCGTCAGTACCTCAGAGCTGATGGAGAAAGTCCAGAGGAGATTTGAAAACAAAATAATGGAGAAGAGCCTTAGAAATCTATCAGAAGATTTAGTTATATGATAAGGGAAGATTTTTAAAAACATGAATAAATTGAGACCAAAATGTTGAGGAAATACAGAATATATGTGGTAAGTAACCACTTCCATTCATAAAGATATAAATAAGCAAAATAAACAACTGAATGGAAAAATGGGTAAAGGAGATGAAAGGCAATTAACAGAAAAGTGATTACACTAACTTCTCAAAAAAATTGAAAACAAATCGAATTAACATATTAATATACCAAAATTTAACATTTAAAATGTTAAATTTAAATGTTTTTAAATTTTAAAACATGCTAAAATTCAATAGTCATTAAAGAAATACAGAGTAAAAATAAGATATTTGTGTGCTGCAAATTGGCAAGGATTTAAAAGAATACTATGAATCAATGTGAATAAGGATGTGGGAAAACAGACATGGATATGCCAGCAGTGGGAGTGTAAATTCCAGAGCCCCTTTGGGTAGTAAGTTAGACGTACATTTCTAAAACCATGCAAGTTTTCCTTTACTTTATCCCAGCTGTTTTATATCTAGGAATATATTCTGTGAAACTATAGACATTCAGAAAGACTACAGACATGCAACATCATTCATAATAGTTTTCAAAAAAGGAAAAAAATTAAAACCTGAAAACAAAATCCAACAATCAAGTATTAGTTCTATAAACAATAGTAGGCCCATTAATAGAATACAAGTGCTACCATTATAAATCCTGTGCCATAAAAAAATGCGTTGGTACGAGAAAATGTTCACACTCTATTTCTAGCTGAAAAGGGCAGGCCACATGTCAGAATCTATGATATCACTTTTTTTGTTTTTTACTTTAATTTCTGGGGTATATGTGTGGCTCTTACAGGATTGTTACATAGGTATACACATGCCATGGTGGTTTGCTGCCTCCATCTGGTCACCTACGTTAGGTATTTCTCTTAATGTTATCCCTCCCCAATCTCCCCACTGCCTGCTATCCCTCTCCTAGCCACCCACCTTCTAACAGACATCAGGGTGTGATGTTCCCTTCCCTGTGTCCGTGTGTTCTCACTGTTCGGCAACCACTTATGAGTAACATGCAGTGTTTGGTTTTCTGTTCTTGTGTCAGTTGGCTGAGAATGATATTTTCCAGATTCCATCTATGTCCCTGCAAAGGACTGAACTCATCCATGTTTATGGCTGAGTAGTATTCCATGGTGTATATGTGCCACCTTTTCTTTATTCAGTCTCTTGGATGGGCATTTGGGTTGGTTCCATGTCTTTGCTATTGTAAACAGTGCTGCAGTGAACATACATGTGCATTTATCATTATCATAGATCAATTTATAATCCTTTGGGTATATATCTACGAATGGGATTGCTGGGTCAAATGGCATTTCTATTTCTAGATCCTTGAGGAATTCCCACAATGTCTTCCACAGTGGTTGAACTAATATACACTCCCACCAACAGTAAAAGTGTTCCTATTTCTCCACATCCTCTCCAGCATCTGCTGTCTCTTGATTTTTTTAATGATTGCCATTCTAACTGGCATGAGATGGTATCTCAATGTGATTTTGATTTGCATTTCTCTAATGACCAGTGATGATGATGAGCATTTTTTCATGTTTATTTGTAGCATAAATGTCTTCTTTTTAAAACTGCCTGTTCATATCTTTTGCCCACCTTTTGATGGGGTTGTCTCTTTTTTTCTTGTATGTTTGTTTTAGTTCTTTGTAGATTCTGGATATTAGCCCTTTGTCAGATGGGTAGATTGCAAATTTTTTTTCCTATTCTGTTGGTTGCCGGGTTCACTCTAATGTTAGTTTGTTTTGCTATGCAGAAGCTCTTAAGTTTAATTAGATTCCATTTGTCCATTTTTGCTATTGTTGCCATTGCTTTTGGTGTTTTAGTCATGAAGTCCTCACCTATGCCTATGTCCTGAACGGCATTGCCTAGGTTTTCTTCTAGGGTTTTTATGGTGTTAGGTCTTACATTTGAATCTTTAATCTATCTGGAGTTAATTTTTATATATAGTTTAAGGAAGGTTTTCAGTTTAACCTTCTGCACATGGCTAGCCACTTTCCCCAACACCATTTATTAAACAGGGAATCCTTTCCCCATTGCTTGTTTTTGTCTGGTTTGTCAAAGATCAGATGGTTGTAGATGTATGGCATTACTTCTGAGACCTCTCTTCTGTTCCATGGTTCTGAATCTCTGTTTTGGTACCAGTACCATGCTGTTTTGATTACTGTGGCCTTGTATAGTTAGAAGTCAGGTAGCGTGATGCCTCCAGCTTTGTTCTTTTTGCTTAGGATTGTCTTGAGTATATGGGCTCTTTTTTGGTTCCATATGAAGTTTAAGGTGGTTTTTTCCAGTTCTCTGAAGAAGGTCAATGGTAGTTTGATGGGGATAGCATTGAATCTATAAATTACTTTGGGCAGTATGGCCATTTTCATGATCTCCCTTCTTCCTAATCATGAGTGTGGAGTGTTTTTCCATCTGTTCGTGTCCTCTCTTAATCATTGAGCAGTGGTTTGTAGTTCTCCTTGAAGAGGTCCTCCACATCCTTTGTTAGTTGCATACTTAGGTATTTTATTCTCTTTGTAGCAATTGTGAATGGGAGTTTGCTCATGATTTATGCACACAAACATGCAAATATATATGTTCTATACAAAGAGTATATATATATATATATATATATATATATATATATAGAGGGAGAGAGAGAGAGAGAGAGAGAGATGGTGAAAGAGAGAGAGAGAAATACTAGTACAACACACCAAAATATTGAGTGGTATCTTTAGTTAGGTTCCAAATACGCTTGTTCTTTTTTTCTATTGACCAATTGCTTTTGTAATTAGAAAAATTAATTTTTTTATCCATATTCAAAAATGTATTTATTTTTGAATTACATGTCAATAATGCTTCAATTAAGTATTTGTTTAATAGGTTTTTTTTTAATGTTGTACATATATATAGATGGTTAAGTATGTAGTAGGGACATCTGTCATAACCGGGTGCATGTAGGTTTTAGAATCTGTTTAATACTTTAGTTACCTGGGATGTGATTATCCTGCAACTCCAACTGGCCAGTGAATAATTAATCCCTGAAAGATCTCTAAAGCCTAAATAAATGCCAGACAGTTCCCTGAATTGAAACTGACAGTTTAGATATAGGAGATTTTTTGGGGTATGTTTATTTTTACTTTAAGCATAAGTCTCATAAATTTGGTTTTCAGGTTCTCATAGATTTTATTCAGCAAATTAGAAAAAGGCAGTCAGGGAAGGTGCAGTCCAGGGAGAAAAGAAACAAAGATGCTTTATTATTATTATTATTATACTTTAAGTTCTGGGGTACATGTGTAGAACATGCAGATTTGTTACATAGATATACACATGCCATAGTGGTTTGCTGCATCCATCACCCCATCATCTACATTAAGTATTTCTCCTAATGCTATCCCTCCCTTAGCCCCCCACCCAATGAAAGGCCCCGGTGTTTGATGTTCCCCTCCCTGTGTCCATGTTTTCTTGTTGTTCAGCTCCCACTTATGAGTGAGAACATATAGTTGTTGTTTTTCTGTTCTTGTGTCAGTTTGCTGAGAATTATGGTTTCCAGCTATATCCATATCCCTGAAAAGGACATAAACTCATTCATTTTTATGGCTGCATAATATTCCATGGTGTATATGTACCATATTTTTTTTTAATCCAGGCTATCATTGATGGGCATTTGGGTTGGTTCCAAGTATTTGCTATTGTGAACAGTGCCACAATGAACATACATGTGCATGTGTCTTTACAACAGAATGATTTACAATCCTTTGGGTTTACCCAGTAATGGGATTGCTAGGTCAAATTTTCTAGTTCTGCATCCTTCAGGAGTTGTCACACTGTCTTCCACAGTAGTTGAACTAATTCACATTCCCACCCACAGAGTAAAAGCGTTCCTATTTCTCCACAGCCTCTCCTGCATCTGTTGTCTCCTGACTTTTTGATGATTGTCATTCTAACTGACGTGAGAGTGTATGTCATTGTGGTTTTGATTTGCATTTTCTAATGACCAGTGATGATGAGCTTTTTTTCACATATTTGTTGGCTGCATAAATGTCTCCTTTTGAGACATGTTTGTTCATATCCTTTGCCCACTTTTTGATTGGGTTGTTTGCTTTTTTCTTATAAATTTAAATTCTTCATAGATTCTAGATATTAGCCCTTTGTCAGATGGGTGGCTTGCAAAAATTTTCTTCCATTCTATAGTTCTCTTCACTCTGATGATAATTTCTTTTGCTGTGCAGAAGCTGTTTAGTTTAATTAGATCCCATTGGTCTATTTTGGCTTTTGTTGCCATTGCTTTTGGTGTTCAGTCATGAAGTCTTTGCCCATACATACGTCCTGAAGGGTATTGCCTACGTTTTCTTCTAGGGTTGTTATGGCTTTAGGTTTTATGTTTAAATCTTTAACCATCTTGAGTTAATTTTTGTATAAGGTCTAAGACAGGGATCCACTTTCAGCTTTCTGCATATGGCTAGCCAGTTTTCCCAACACCATTTGCTAAACAGGGAATCCTTTCCCCATTGGTTGTTTTTGTCAGGTTTGTCAAAGATCAAATGGTTGTAGATAAGTGGCATTATTTCTGAGGCCTCTGTTCTGTTCCATTTGTCTATATCTCTGTTTTGGTACCAGTACCATACTGTTTTGATTACTATAGCCTTGTAGTATAGTTTGAGGTCGGGTAGCATAATGCTTCCAGCTTTGCTTTTTTTCCCCTTTGGATTGTCTTGACTACGTGGGCTCTTTTTTGGTTCCATATGAAATTTAAGTTTTGTTTTTTTTTTAAAGAAAGACTGAAAGGACAGTTAAGGAAAGGGTCAAGGTTCGTAAAGCATAAGATAGCATGTGAGAAGAAACCTGCTCTTAAATTTTCTGATGCATCAACTCTCTTACACCAAAGTTTAGTCGTTCTATTCATAATGATTTCCTTGAGTTGTGTGGGACAGTGGGATACTATTTTCATTCTGTTTAAGAGTATAAGAAAGTATGTGCTACATTTTAGAAAGTTTTTCACTAAAAAAAAATTTTAAGGTTTTTTTCAAAAGGTTACCCCTCTGTTACTTGGATAATTTCCTTATGTAAAATACTTTTTTTTTTTTTTGGCCAAGACAGTCAAAATGGGGCTTTGGTGTGTGTGTATGTATTCTCACCATACAGCTTTGTAGCTGGCAGTAGGCTTTGATGCTAGGGGTTGTAAATACCAGAGTAGCAATGAGTGTGTAAGATGGTCTTGGAGATGCTAAGAATTAGAAAGATCATCAAATAAAAATCTTGTAGAAACCTGCATTTTAACCTAGGTTATACTACTACTTAAGAGAGTAAAATATGACCACACTTCATTTGTCTTACCATTGCTATCAATTGTTACATAACCTAGTTCAATCAGGGTCTCTAAAAGGTCCAAATAGTAATCAAGTCACTTTCATTTTCTCTGGTATATTAAAAAGGAATGCCAAGCCAGATTTTAAAATTGTGACTTCTTTTTATTCTCTAATCTTACTAGAATGATTCTGTGACCATATGTGTAACCTATTTGAAGATGATGATTTAAAACTCGAAATTTGAGGCCTTTCCTCAACGTAAAAGGTGTCTGACAAATGGCTTTTCTATTCTTCCCCTCACCACAGAGAGTACAAGACTAAAAGTAGTTCACTTGTAATAGGGATGGGAGAGAAAACAGATAAAAGAGTATCTCGAGCATGAGACACCTTAAATTTCTCTGAGCATCTACAATCTTATCCGTTAGACCAGGTGTCCCCAGCCTCCCTCTAAAGAAAGAAAACTGCACTATTTGAGTCTTTGTAAGTCTTAGCTTGTGAGGAGCTCTCAATTTCTTTATTTTGAACTACAAAGAATTGCTTGCAGAGAACATATCCTGAAGGGACCTCAAACAAATCTAGTTTTGTATACCTACACCTATAGAGAAACAAATTTAATGTCAATCAAGAAACTCACAGTGGCATGACCTCACAATGGCAAGTGTTGGAAATTCTAGTAAACAAAGGTTTTAAAAGATTTATTTAAAAAGGAGTAATATAGGTAATTAGCTTTCGGAGAATATGAAAACACACTTATGAATAGGAACACAACGAAACTATGTGGCTGAGAATAAAGTTTCCAGGAACAGTAGCAAACATGAAATGAAAAGCTTCCGTTACTTCACAGAACTCAAAAGTGAAAAATACTTACTTTATGCCAGTATGGGTTCATGGCCTGTTTGGAAAGCGGCTGCACAGCAGGAGGTGAGCAAAGGGCTAGTGAGCAATACTACCTTAGCTCCGCCTCTTGTCAGATCAGCAAGGCATTAGAGTCTCAAAGGAGAGTGAACCTATATGCGAGGTTGCGTACTCCTTAGGAGAATCTACTGCCTGATGGTCTGAGGTGAAACAGTTTCATCCCCAAAATATTCCCTCTGCCCCCAACCGCCACCCCCGTTCATGGAAAATTTGCCTTCCATGAAACCTGTTCCTGGTGCTGTAAGTGTACCACTGAGCATCTGATGAGCTGGCTCCTCATTTCCTCTAAGTCATCCCTTCTTCCTTTGAAGCTACCTTTCCCAGTATACCTCTCTTGCTCCATCACCTTTAAACATACGTTCACTTCCACTGGAGCATCCTATACCCATCTCACCTTGTTACTTCCTTTAGGTTCCAATTAGACCTCATTTTCCTTAGCAAGCCCATTTCTCTACCAAATATTGCTGAGTTGCCCCCTTTATTGCCCTCTCATAGCACTTACTGCACTAATTATGATGTTTACATAGTTATGTTTCTCCCTCAGTAGACTTTTCAGACACTCCTCTGGAATACAAAATAGTAACTTAACTAGAAACTAGGTGATCACTAAACACAGCCATAGAATAGCATGGCATTGGGCTGGCTAGTTCTTACGAGAGGAAATAGAACTATAAGTTATCTCTCTTGGGGTTTCAAGAGACAGCATATCTTTAAAGTGATAGTTGTTTATGTTTCTTCCCTGTGATTAATATTCTCCTTGCATTGAAATTTACTGAGACATTATTGAAAATGAAGTTTCATGTGTCTTTGCTGTATTATCATCAGAACAATCTGTCACTTATTCGTGGCATTTTAAATGTTTGACCTTGGACTAGAGCCCTTTGCAAATTTATTGTACACAACTGTGAGCCATCGAAACAATACATTATAATTTAATTATGACTAAAGGTAATCAAAGTTGCATTTTATAAAATTTCTATTGTATTAGAAATAAGTAACGGGCTCTAAAATAATGAATTATAGACCAAATATTTTGAACAACCTGTATCTTTTGCTAGTTTCTTTTCCCTTTGAAAGTGGAAAAATAGTCTAAAATGGCTTTGCTGAACAGAAAATTGTTGTCATTCACTGAATGATGCTTTCCTGCTGTGCTATACTTTTTTGATGGAGGTTTCAGATTTGTTTAAAAATCATTTGTTTCTATATTTGTTTTACCCATTTTTGAGTATTAGAGGTAATATTTTTCCACACATTACTTTGAGACACAAGAACTGGATCATAAGGTTAAATTGAGATGAATTGGTGGCAAGACTATTAAAGTCAAATGAAAAATCAGGTTTTCTGCTTTATAGACAGCATATTAAATTTTCACTCCAAAGACCATAAAACAAGAAACTCAAGAAAGGCAAGTGCAGAGATTACTAAATTTACAAACTGGTACAAAAGTTATAGACATACGTTTACCTAAGGTAAAAAATGAAAAAAATATGAGAGTTAGAGAACACGACCAGGGTGTGTGATTTCTGTTTTGCATTTGCTAATGGGATGTATTTTCCTTCATTGATAAATTAGGGCATTTGCTATAGTAGAAATTACTGGAGAACTTGACTCCAGAGAGATTGTTCCAGCAAAGAAACTTTCAGAAACAGATTGTTGCCATTACAGCAACAGCTACAATGATCTGGAAAATACATCACAAGAGCTGTAGACAAAGCATAATCTGACAGCAGCCCAACACCTATTCAAAATGCATTTCATCTTTTTCATGTTTTAGAATCAGTCCAATGGACATATTTATATACATTCTAAAAGGTTTTCCAAACTTTGTTTCATAACTTGCAAAATCAGAAAGCAAATGACTACATTACTTTTAGCTCCATAAAGATGCATCTTCATACAGTGTGGTTTATTGTGGAGCCTCCTGTTCTTAGGAAGTATCAGTGCATGAATTGTCAATTTGCACAGCATTTCTGAGACTTTTGGGCAACCATAGCTGTAGATAGTCAAGATGTTTTATTCCAGGAGGTAAATATTATCTCCATTTGATATTTACAGGAAAAATTTGCCTGTAAAAATTTACAGACGATTTTGTACATTTATACGAACTTGAGGAAACAAGGCTATGTAACCCTACATATTTCTCTTTCTGCCATAGCTGCCAAAAATGTAAAATCAAAGTCAGTTCCTGAATGTTATAAAATCTGCTGTATCATCAGCTAGCTCCTCTTCTTAGTTTAAGATGGTCTAGATTTTTTTTAAATCTCAAATCTGTTTTAATCTACCAGACTCATAATATATTTATCTAAATTGTGCCCTGTATTAGGGGGTACGTGGGAAATAAATGTAGCCTGCAATCCATTTTCCTATCCAGAGGGGAGACCAGTTTTAATTTTCAAAAAACAACATAAGGCTAGAGGTATTGCCAATACCATAAACCCATTAGAATTAGGCAGGGTATAAATCATTAATAAATATAAATGTCAGGGTTAGGACTCGTGCAGCCCTCTGGAAAATTATTGAATTATGATTGCTGTCAGGAAAAAAAAAGGTCAACATATGTCTCTCATTTATATGTGTGGGTATACAATATATAAAACAAATATAATCAGATACATACTGAATTCCAAGTATTTGTAGAATAACTTAATGGTGAAATTATTTGTATATGCCTGCCTTTACTGTATTTATGGCCGCATTTTCAGTTTAGCTATCATGCCCAGGAAAGCAAAGCCCTTTAAGGGGGTTTTTCAAACTGTTTCGAAGAAGGAAATGTGGAACCTGTAGCTTTATGCACTATCTATCTTATTACTACCATTTTAATAAAATTTTCATTTTAAATTAAGCTTTTAAGACCAAGCCATTTTGAAGATACTTTATAATAGTGAGCTTTAAGAACATTCATGTTGTCTTTTAAAAATAAACAGTGGATTTACAAAACATAGATCAGAACTAGAGTGTATCAAAAAAGAGTATGGAAGAAGATACCGTAGCTAAAATATGGTATGTGTACACAGCTAAATTCAAGTGATTTATTTTTTAGAATGAGAAAAATCTATTCATTAGCAAGACTCAAAATGAAAATGAACATGAAGCCCTTTTTATGATTTCATGAAGTGGAGAAAATTTCATTATACTGTGGTGGTACTGTTTTTCAAGCAAACTACTAAACCAGAATTTTATGGTAAAAAAAAATCAATTCAGACACTCATCTGAGTTTTTACTAAAAAGCAGTATTATGTTATGATCAATAATATTATCCATCGATATAGTTACATCTTCTTCTTGTACATACGGAGATATTTCCAGTATAGGACTTGATGCAATTGTGCTTTTGTATGATTGCTTTTTTTATTTTAAAAATGCCTTATTTTACAACAGCAAAAAAAATCATCTTAAAGCTAGGGAAAAAAGATTTGACTTACGGTTGTATTCTCAGTAATAAAGGGTGCTAACAATTCCCGGTATATCATATTTGACTGAAAGATCAGGGATGGGGCAGTAGAAAGAGCGAGCACCAGAATCATTTCTTAATACTAACTTTTATCTTTCATTCACTGCATAACACAATAGTCGTAAACACTTCTGTATTATTTACTGTTGGCCAGGATCTATTCTAAATTTTACTCATTTAATCCTCACTGTGAGGCAAGTAATGTCATTATCCCCATTTTATAGCTAAGGAAAATGAGGCCCAGTGATGTATAGGTAGTAATAAGTGGCAGACTCTGAATTTGAACCCAGGCTCCGGAGTCCTTGTGTTTAACCATTAGCAATATGCTGTCTCTCGTGTTGGGAAAGTCACTGCAATTATCAGAGCCTCTGTTTTCTCACCTCAAAAATAAAGGGACTGGCTCCAGAATGTTACAGACAGTTTGCCTGGAAACACAAAGAATCAAGTGGCAGGGAGCAGTGAATTATATTCTTCTCAGTGATCTTTCTCATATCATTGTCTTATATTTGGTTAAGGATCTCTAGGTTTGTAGAAACTACCAAGAGTATAGTTAATATGCATACTTAACGCAAAAAACACATGCTGCTCAAAGAACGGGTCTGTCCTTCATAGGAGTTCAGTTCTGATAAGTCTCCTAATTGGAACCAGAAAACAACTGTAAAAGATGTTTAGTCATTATGCTTCTTCTCACAGGTGTCAGGGATAACTATAACAGTTACGAACCTTTACAGAAATATGATAACTGAAGGAACAGGGAAGAAACCTTCAGAGACTAGCTATGTTTATCTTCCTTGCTGAAGTGTGTCACCAGCTTTAGGAATATTAAATGCAAGCTGATCTTTACCATGTAAAAGGTAGAAGGCTTGATGAATTGATTTCTGTGTTCCAATTTATTAGGAAAGATAGGATAAATAATTCAGAACTGGAAGTAGAAAATAAACTTTTATAGAAAGTAAAAGGAAAACAAAATCCATGCCTGTAAGATGAACATGGAAGAATGAGTGGGTTAAAGAACACAGGAAGAAAAAACTCACATCCTATAGCCCTTGACCATTAATGTTTAGATTAAGATGGAAGGAAAGAGGATCTAGTTTAAGACATAGTTTACTTATACCTTAGCCACTTTCAAAATGTTCAGAGAAAGGAAAAGTACTATTCGACATCTATATTACTTTCCTGTTGTGGCTGTAACAAATTACCACAAGTGTTATTCAGCCTACCACATCATCTTAAAACCCTAAAATGAAAAAATGACTCCATCAGAATAGGGACCCTTCAAAACTGAAATTTTGAAATAATGGTGAAAGATCCTTATTAGCTAAGAAAAGTTAGACATATGCTATAAGAAATAAATACTGCATTTCAAAGGCTTGACTTATAAAACAGTATCTCTTGCTCATGGAATATCTGTTATGGGTCCTGTAACTGCAGAGCATCTCCATCTCAAGCAGGAACTCTGAGAAACTAGTGTGAGTTCATCTTGTAACTCTAACATCTCAATATGTATTTGCCATGGTAAGAGTAGCGCTAAACAGTTGTATGGGAGCTTTTTACTCCCTAGTTCAAAAGTGGTATGTTACACATTCACATTTTTCTTCTCACATGACTCACCTAGCTCTTAGTAAGCTAGGAATTATCTTCCATATGCTCAGGAATGAAGAACCAGATATTGATGCCTCTTAAGTAACTGATACGTTACTGCCTAGGATCCTATCTGGTGAGAAACTTTCTGTGAGAATAAGCAGGTTTAAAAAATTTTAATGAGCTGAGGTCATTGAAAAATATGAAGAATGGCCAAGTTAAAAAGTGAGATGAACATTTTAGGGGTTAGTGTTCAAACTAGGAAGAATAGAGCCAATACTTAGAAAAGATGTGATCATTTTAACAAGAGACAACGCAAACCAGAAGCGAACAGAAATTGCATAGAGGTCCTTGTAATTCAAGAGTGATGAGGAAAGTGTAACTGCTTGAACTGTTTAAGATGAATTGTAGCCCAAACTGAAAGAAAACCTGCTAGTGAGATCACTAAACTGTTGATAGTGATCTCAACACTCATGGAGAATAGAAAGGGAACTACAACACTAGTCTGCAGATATTGTCTTGATTTTTCACAGGAGTGAAAACATAGACTCTTCATGTCAGGGGGCTTGATGATACTCTCTTACACAATTCTGAAATGGATCATAAAATAGATTGTGAGACCATAGAAGGGAAAGTAATGGTGAACTGAAGCCAGCATGAACTCAAAAACACTTCTCTCTCTTCCTTTCCTGAGTGAGCCTATATACTGATAGATTATGGAAACAGTGTGGTTATATCAGAGTTTCACCAAGGTTTTTGGCAAAGTTTCTCATGAGATCTCTGAGGACTAGATAAGGAAAGGCGTTCTAATTGATAATACAGTTAAGTGGATTTGTAACAAGTAGCAAATAAGAGAAAGGTTTAAAAAAAAATGAGAATAGAAAAATAAACTAGATCCAAATCATGAAAATCCTTATAAGCTGTATTAAGGGATTTTTAAATGGTAATCTGTATTTACTAAGGTTAAGAAATAAGATTTTCATTATGGAAATAACACTTTTCTGCAGTGTAGACAATGCTTAAAGGAAGCTAATACCACAGACAAGCCAGGAAGTAAGAAGTGATGGTGGACAGGACTGAGGCAATTGCAGTATAATTAGACAGTAGTTGACAAACTTGAAAGACCTTAAGTTCATAAGGTGGACAGGGTTTTCATTAATAGAATGTCAGAGTATAAATAGAGTGAAACACCAAACACAACACTCAGGAAGATGACTTGAGCAAATTAGTGAATAGTGGTACCACTGGCTGATAAAGAAAGCGGATTTGAATTATGATAAATTTCAGGTAGCTGTGGGATAGCCAACTAGAGCTGTCTATCCGGAGGCATCTAGTAGAGCCTGGAACAAAGGAGGGATTTAGAGCAGAAATCTAGGTCTAGATCTCTAGGAGTCATGAGCATATCAATGACAGTAAGAGCCACAGAAATATAAGAGATAATCTACAGAAACCCTATAGACTGAAAAGAAAAGAGTACCTGGGACCAAATCTGGGGGAAGATCAGCATTTAAGGAATGTATGGGCAGAAGAGAGCAAAAACGGCTAGTCAAAGGTGGTCTAGTGTCTTAGAAGCTAAAGGAACAGTTTCAAAGAAGCAGTGGTGAGTAAAGTGCTACTGGAATGTCAAGAAAAATAAGGCCCTAAGTATGCATAGCATGTAGCCACAATGAAGCTAGAGCAGTTTCAATAAACTGACAGGGGTAAAATCGTATTAATATTATGGAGGGCCAAGAAAGGAGGTGAAGTAATAGAAAGAGAATGGGTTGATATCTGGAAGGGGCTCAAAGGTAAGATTTTTTAATGCTCAGATGCTAATGGAAAGAGTCAATGGAAAAGAGGAGGGTAGAACACACTTGGTAAGTAAATTATGCTAAACTGAGATTCAGCCAGTTGTTTCTCTTAGACCATTTGACCCAGGAATATCATAGTATTTTTTGAAAACTGCTAAGCTATGTGGATTTCATGCTTGTTGCATTCATGATGAAGCTTGGTATGGCCTCTTACTCTCTCCACAAGTTAATCAGAACTGTAAACTTATTATTTTTCAATCAGTCAAAAATATGTACACAGTTAAACTGAATCAGATCTTTATTACCTTCTGAGAGACACTTGTATTTTTCAGTCTGCTGGCAGTTCAGTGTTACGCAGATTTTCTTAGTGACTATTTCAATGAAAACACTTTAAAATGCAATTTACTCACTTTGGGAGGCCAAGGTGGGTGGATCTCTTGAGGTTAGGAATTTGAGACCAGCCTGACCTATGTGGTGAAACCCCCGTCTCCACTAAAAATGCAAAAATTAGCTGGGCATGGTGATGGGCATCTGTAATCCCAGCTACTTGGGAGGCTGAGGTAGCAGAGTTACTCAAACCCAGGAGACAGAGGTTACAGTGAGCCGAGATCATGCCACTGCACACCAGCCTGGGTGACAGAGCGAAACTTGGTCACCAAAAAAAAAAAAAAAAACAATTCACTGCTGTGATCAGGTAATAGGGGAAGGCTATAAAATTTCCACTGTTCTAAATTCTACTCCCTTTGATCTGTCATGCCTGGACTGTAATTTTTATAAATGATTTATCTTCTTGTTGGAATTTTCTGCTGAAATACACATTGCTAGTGGTTGTATTTGATCACTGGTGATGAGTTCTGATATTCTTTTTTCTGATATCGAGCATTTCAAACTGTTCCCTAATGAGTCTGCCTCTGTTCTCCAGTGCTGTGAACTTTGATAGATTTTCCACTGTGAGAATATGCTTCCAAAAACTAATTGATTTATTTTCCTTAGTGACTTTCCATTTTTATGGAATTTTCATTATTTCTAAAATTATGGATTTTAGTTTACCTGCCCAGATCTTCTCTGATACAAATTTAGTTTCACAATTTAAGTAGCATTTGAATACTGGGGACTTGGGAACTTTGATGCATTTATTCAGCAAGTATGTATTGAGAACTACTGTATACCATGTACCTTGGTATTGAGGTTCCAACTTACATAAGAAGTTCTGCACGAAGCTGACATTTGAGATCGTGAGACAAATCTGTGATTACTGTTCAATGAGATACATGCTGAATATTGCTATGGTAACACAGTCAGAAAAGCCTTTTCAAAAGTAACAATGCTCGACTTAGGTTTTGAAGAATTCATAGGATTTAGCTAGATGACGAAGGGAGAGAGCTAGGTTTACAAGAAAAATAAAGGGTGTGTGTGTGTGGTTTTTAAATAGGCCTGGCATGGTGGCTCATGCCTGTAATCCCAGCACTTTGGGAGGCAGAGGTGGGAAGATTGCTTGAGCCCAGGAATTAGAGACCAGCCTGGGCAACATGATGAAACCCCGTCTGTACAAAAAATACCAAAAATTAGCTGGGCTTGGTGGCACATGCTTATTCTCAGCTACTGGAGGTCAGAGGTCGGGGTCCGGGCAGTTGAGGCAGATGAATCACCTGAGCCTGGAAGTCAAGGCTGCAGTGAGCTCTAATCAGGCTACTTCACTCTAGCCTGGGTGACAGAGTGAGACCCTGTCTCAAAAAATAATAAAAGTAAAAATTAGTCTTTATTTTATATAAAGAAGGTGGGAGTCTGTGAAATAGATAAGTTAGAAAAAAATGATGGCAGGGAGAATGTTTCACTTAAGACTACCAATCTCCTAGAATTATAGCCTCTATTTTGTCATTCAATCTACCATTTACTATTGCTTCAATATTCTTTTAAATTTCAGTTCTGTTCATCATACCTCTCATGAGAAATCTTTAGTGGCTCAACATTGCCTTCAGATGATAGCTAGCATTCAAGGCTCTCCAGAATCTAGGAGTATCTTTGTGAATTTAGGACCTACTGATCCTCTCAAAAATTGAAGTACTCATTCCCTGAACTAACTTCTCACTTTCTCATCTCTACCTCTGCTCAGGTTATACATTCTATTTAGAATGCTCTAACTTTCTGTCACTCTCCCTTTTCTGCCATATCTTACCTGGTTAAAATCATACCAATTCTTAGAAGCTAAAATATCTGAAATAATTATTAGTATGTCCATGAATACCTATGAAAGTCACTTAAAATAATTATAATATCATTAAAATAATTTTAAATTCAGTCATTAAAAATAATTTTGATTATGAAAAGATAATATATTGCTAGATGAAACAAAAGGGATATAATATAGTATTTTTAATCACATTTTAAAATGAACTGCTGAGCACACTTTAGGCATATTCAACCTGGTATTAACAGTCATTATCTCTGGCTAGTTGGATAAAAGTTACTCTTCCCCCTACCCCCACCCCCTTTTGGCCTTTCTGTATTTTATCAGTAAACTTGTGCTTTTACAGTTAGAAAACAAAATAATAGATGTTATTTTCAACTTTTAAAATAGTTCTAAAAACCCCACTCTTCTTTCAAGTGGCTCAACTTAGTCTTTCCTGGACAGATTTTCCTGCCATTCACCCTTCAGAAATAATCTTTACCTTTTCTGTCTATCACATATTTTTGTGTTTCTAGCAGCATCTCTCATTCTATGTTATGTTTTAATTACCTGCTATAACTCCCACAGTAACCAATTGGGACTATAAACAGGCATCACTCTGTTTGTTGAATGAATGAACGCATGCATGCTAATGGCAACTTGAAGTAGTTATTTTCTTTAAAGGGCTTAAAACTTTATTAGAGAGACAATGCATGTCAAGAAAAATATAAAATAGACGTTAATTTATAAGACAATAATCGTCAAGGAGTATATAAATGTGGAGTGTGTAGTACAATCAGTACTAAAGAACTTCTTTTAACAGGGTCAGTAGAATCCTGTTTCACAAAATGAGATTTAGTGATTATGGCTGAGATAGGCACCAAAAGGAAGCAGTTTTACTTGGACATATACTTCAGGAACATTTGAAGGTCAAAATTATGAATGCAGAGGCATGGACTACAGTCTGTGAATATTCCCAGCCCACCCTCCCCAGGCCTTTCATTGAGGCTCTGCACAAAAATAGTCTGTGGCAGCAGTAATCTACAAAGCAGATCATCTGCAATGATAAAAGGTCATTGACTAGTTTTACTTTACCTACCTTTTGTTTTCCTAGTAATGGTTATTGAAGTGACAAAGAGAAAGACTACATTTGGTGGAGGTGGGGGTCCCAACTTAAACCTTGTTTAAGGTTTAAGCATCTGCTGGGAGGAAAGAAATGACCCAAAGATATCTTTCTGTTTCAAATCAAATAAATATTTAGTGATAGATTGGAATGTCATTCATGCTTACTACGTTCAGATGTAGTATAATAAAAAGAAGGCATTCCATATAGATTTCTTCCCCTAAAATTAAAAGTTAGCCTATGAAACGATACAGGTATCTCTTAGGGATTCAGTCAGATTCCAGACTCTGATACTGATTGGCATGTCTGCAGACTACATGGGGAGAAAGTGATGAATCAAATGACAGGGAGGAGAAGAGATTCATGAGGCATCCTGTCCACCAGGAAACCCTGCTGTGTGCTAAATGCAAAATGGTTCAGTTTATTTCTCATCTCCTTTCTATATTAGTATCTCAATAACTTTTCCTGAAGGAATATTATATACATAATTGCAAATGGCATTGTATTTCATAAGAAGAAAAATTATGTTCTGGAAGCACATAGTCATAACTTGCTCTGCAAAATACTAGCCCATCCTGTAAAATGTCTTCCCTACTTTAGGTATTTATTCTTAGAGCTGTTAAATTTCGGTTCTCTGTACTAAATAAATTCATCCAATCCTGGTTCAATGAACCTCCTTCTTCAGTCTCGATATTGTTTTCATTACTGTGGACTTTAATTTTGTCTGATTGTAAAATGCCAAAGTAGACATAATTTGGCAGCCCTTGAGAAGCACTGCCTGTTCTTCTGAGTCTGTTTTTGTAAGCAGAATGTCAACTGTCTGGGTCATAGAAGGAACAAACCAACCTTTGGGACCAGACCAATTGTGTAGCTATTTAAAAACACCTAGAGAATTTTTCTGTCTAAATTCTGAATTTAAGATAAAAATAGGCCTCTAGTACCTGAACTTTCTCTTGGGAATCTGAGAGACTGATGGATGTTACATGTGGAAGTTGGGGAATAAGCCACACCTTGATATATTATCTTATTCTTTGCCATTCTTAGCATAATGACCTTTTTGAAATTCTGTTTCTTCAAGGTACACTAAAGGCTTTATGAGTACTTGTCATACGTAAACACTAAGTGCAAAGATCAAGAGAAAAGTAATGTGTAAAATTAAAAATAGGAGCGATGGCTTAAAGTATGATGCTGAATGTTGTTAATGTAATCCTCTTACACCTTCATTGTTTATAAAATGTTCGTTAAATATCCTTTTCAAATAGTTTCTGTAGGATGCTTTTGTAATTATTATTTGTAGATTTAAAATGCTGAGGCTATAAAAATCTTGAAATATTAAATATTTTAAGTTCAGGGGTACGTGTGCAGGTTTGTTAGATAGGTAAACTTGTGTCATGGGGGTTTATTGTGCAGAGTATTTTGTCGCCCAGGTATTAAGTCTAGTACCTACTAGACTTAGAGAGTTATTTTTCCTGACCCTCTCCCTCCTCCCACCCTTCAACAAGCCCCACTGTATATTGTTCCCCTCTGTGTATTCATTTGTTCTCATCATTTAGCTACCACTTACAAGTGAGAACATGCGGTATTTGGTTTTCTCTTCCTGCATTACTTTGCTAAGGATGTTCCTTCAAAAGACATGATCTCATTCCTTTTTATAGCTGCATAGTATTCCATGACATATATGTTCATTTTCTATATCCAGTCTACCACTGATGGCCATTTAGGTTGATTCCATGCCTTTGCTATTGTGAATATTGCTGCAGTGAATATATAGGTACATGTGTCTTTATGGTAGAACAATTTTTTCTTTGGGTACGTATCCATTAATGCAATTGTTGGGTCCAATGGTAGCTCTGTTTCTAGGTCTTTGAGGAATCACCACACTGTCTTCCACAAAAATTGAACTATTTACACTCCAACCAACATATAAACCTTCCTTTCTCTCTACCACCTCACTAGCATCTGTTACTTTTTGATAATAGCCATTCTGACTGGTGTGAGGTTTTATCTCATTGTGGTTTATTTTGCATTTCTTTAATTATCAGTGATGTTGAGATTTTCATATGCTTGTTGGCCACATGTATATCGTCTTTTGAAAAGTCTGTTCATGTCCTTTGCCTACTTTTTAATAGAGATGTTTGGGTTTTTTTTTCTTGAAAATGTTTTTTAGGGGTCTAAAATATATATGTACTTTTTCAGGACTCTCAAGTCATTTTTGTACTATCAATATTTTTGAAAACTGAAACTGGGAATCTAAAAATGAGTAATATTGCATAGTTTAACTCAATCTGTTTCATAAGAGTTCTATCTAGTTCTTTGTTTCCCTTGAAAGAATTGGTCATAATCCCTTAAGACATGTCTATCATTATTTTATTTGGATATTAATATAAATACCATTTTATGGGATATTGTTTTTAAAATAAAATACAAAAATAGTTTTTTGAATTTTACTTGTACTGTCTTACAAAAAAAAGGCCAAAATGAAAAGTGTAAGTGCCATATAGATCCTGTTTAGTATTAGAAACAGCCACATGAGAACCTCACACTCCCCAGCAAGCCTCTCTCTCTCTCACACACAAATACGGTCCACAAGGGTGCTGTTCTTATAGAAATAGCTGAACAAAAATCCCACCAAGATAATTTTTAAAAAGCAGCAAACTTATTCTCAGAAGCATTATATGATATTTATTTTCTTGAAGTTAACTTAAAAATAAATTATTTGATTGTATGGCCCCTATTTTGCAATTCAATGTAAAGAAATTCACAGTAACATGCCATCCCAAGTTCTTTATTAGTAACACCATTAACTTTATAGCTTTATTTAGTTACAAATAGATAATTACTCATGAAAAATAACAGATTCACACAAATACTTGCATTGACTATTATATATTTGTAAGAATCTTAAGGTGCATACTTTTTTAATCACCTTTATTGCACTATAAATAGAATAGAATGCACCAATTTTAAGGTACAGTTTGATGAGTTTTGCCAAATACGTATTGCCATGTAATCATTACCACACTTTCTCCATCCCCAAAAGTTCCCTTGCACTGTTTTGTAGTCAGTATCCTTTTCCTGTCTCTGGCCCTAGAGAACCACTAATCTGTTACTGTTGCTTAGACTTTCGTTTTGATAGAGCTATGCAGTATGTTTTTTTCTAGCTTTTTTTACTTACTTATGCTTTTCAGATCCATGTTATTGCATATGTTAGTTTATGCTTTTTTATTTCTGAGTAGTATTTTACTGTATGAATATATTATAGTTTGTTTTTCAATCTCCAGTTGATGAACAGGTGGGTTATTTTCAGTTTAGGGCCATTATGAAGAAAGCTGCTATGAATAGTCATATGTAAGTCTTTGTATCAATATGTTATTTTTCTTCAGAAAATATCTAGAAGGTGAATGGCGGGGTTCTATGGAAAAAATTTACATTTAGCTTTATAAGAAATTACTGAATTGTTTACCAAAGTGGCTGTTCCAGTTTATATGCCCACCAACAGTGTATGAAAGCTGCTATATCTTCATGTCTTTGTCAACACTTGTTACTGTCGGTATTGATTTTTAGTCATTCTGGTGGGTCTACAGTGGTATCTCATTGTGGTTTAAATTTACATTAGAGACAGGAGCCCACTATGTTGCCCAGACTGGTCTTGAACTCCTACACTTGATCCTCCTGCTCAGCTTCCCAGAGTACTGGGATTACAGGCATGAGCCACTACACCCAGCCTGAAGTTTTTGAATAAAACACTGAACATTCCTTTAAAAATATTTCTGCTACTTAGTGTATTCTTTGATCATCTAACATAAATGTGATTTAGAATATAAGGAAAACCTTTATAAACTATTCTGGATGTCTGATAGGGTTTTAGGTAATAACTTCATGGCAGTTTGATGAGGTTTATTTGTCTATTCTATAGCTAATAGATTATGAAAACATTCAGAAAATAAATTCCTTATCTGCTTAATGGTTGTTTTGCCTATTGTTATATTAGTCACCTAAGCTGCATAAAACCTAAACCAGTTAATGTTTTAAAATAATGTTTGAAATTACAGCTGGAAAGTCCTGGTAGATTGGCTCATTCTTTCTCAGAGACACATTTGCTCCCAGTAAGGTGTTTTCAGAGGCCTTGATCAGCCTTGCTTCGAATAATAAGCTGAGCAGTAAAGCAGATACAACTTCTACCCAGAATGACATCAGTACCTATTTAATAATTAGACCACACACTGGTATAGTGTGTGATTCCATAATTACTGATTGTTTTCACTTGGATGGAATTTGAATGACCCTGTCTTCCATTAGTGATAGTATTAAGATAGTCTAAAGTGGCTTCATTTTCCTTTACTATTAAGTTTCTCTTTGCTTAGAAGGAGATCTTCTGGTCCCTGTTTGATACTTGCTTCTAATGCTGCCTATTCCATTTGTGCTGATATTGCTGACATTCCATCTATTACAGGTTTTATACATTGCTCCTTACTGACTCATATCTATATCTGTATTGAATTGTGCTTCTTTTATTGTTGGTCTTATAATGTGTCTTGATTTTTGTTTTCACTATTTGCTGCATTGCCATTTAGTATCATTAACATATCTTTTTCATTATTTCAGACTTTTAGAAACATGGTTCTTTTTATTCTAATTGATGCTTTTTTTCTCAGATTTCACTTCCTGACAGTGATGTTGTCACACCTTCTGTTTGGTAGCATATACTTCTTAACAATCTTGCCTTTTACATCCTAATCTTTATTTTCATGTTTGTGAACAAGAGAGCAACCTTGGCATATTTTTACTTTTCCTTCCTCCCTTCCACTTAGCATGTTGAAGTCATCTAAAATTTTGTCTCCATTTTTTAAACAGATGAATCAACAATTATTTAGACATAATTGTCTCATTTCTTTACTCCTGTTTCTTGCTACCCTTTTGTAGATTGTCTTTTTACATTATAAGGAATAGGTCTTTGAGTAATTCTTCATGTGTAATATTTGATGATGTATTGCTTAACTAGGTCCTACCAGAGGAACATAAAAGTTCCATTAGGACATGAATTCTTGTCTTTGTTGTTCCCTGCCTTGCCTGGGACAATGCCTGGCAAATAGTAAATGCTACATGTATATTTTTTGAATGAATCAATTTTTGATACTACTTTTTGACACCAGGTATACCCCTATAAGTGGTGACCTTTATTGATGACTCAGGGTCATCATTATCTCTATATTGTTCTAATCTGATTCCCTCTAAATCAAATAGTTTCAATATGCCAGGTTTAAGTTTTTCTTCTCTTTATATCAGCCTAGAAGTGGTAGTACAGAAACTTGGGAAAAGGTAGAACCCTCAGGGTATGCCATTTGCTGGGGCCAGAGGTATTCCAAGAAGCAGTGCCTAGAAGATGTTAACAAAGGCCATGAGATCCAGAGAGGAAGGAAAGGAGACAACATTATTTTCAGAGGGAGAAACTATCCTCAGATCAGGGAATGGCTGCTTTCAGGGAAATAAAATGCACACCACACGAGTGGGAAGAAGGAACTGGTATACATATGTCTCACGTACATATTGAGCAATGTTGGGGAAAATCTATGGCTATTCATGAGGGAAATCAGGCACTTGCATAGGGGGTAAACATTTGTAACATACATCCCATGTTTGCTCTAGAGTGGCGTTTTAGTATTAAAGGTGGAACTTGGCTCTTTGTACCCTATAGTTCACCCTTTTTACATAAAGACAATTTGTAGGCAGACTTCAGCTGACTGAAACTGGCTATCTATCAATAAATAATGTTTATAAAACCGGTCCTCTTTCCAGTCAGAGTTATGGCAGGACTGCGAGGCAGGGGAAAGGGGTTGTCGGCGGGCATCCAGCAGTCTATCAGGGTTGGTTGGGAAAATTTCCAGCTATATAGTTGTTTCAGCAATGCTTTTCAGGAGCTGGTTTCTGCTTGATTACTGGAAAACTTATGGCAATTAACAACATTGGGACCAACCCCTCATTCTGCTAGCCATGAGATTTTTTTTTTCATTTGACTTCTGTTAGCCACAGGCTTTTATCTTGTCTATCTGTTGGAGTATTTAATAGCCTGGCAGACATCAGTGCAGCAAAACTTGGAAGAGGGAAAATTTAGATCTGTAACTCATAACAAGTGAGTTAAAACAAGTTCAAAGTTGAAGATGAGAAGTCAAGACAGAAGACATTATTACACCAGTGAGAAGGCCCCTGCAACAGCTTTCTATTGAGTGGATAAGAAAGAAGCAAGTAATTAGGTCCATTCCCTCTCTGAACAGTGATCATTTTTCTTCCATTTCTAAACCCAACTCTGCCCATTCTTACTGTTGAGCTATCATTCTCACTCTGCATAAATGACTTGTACTGGTTGTCTATTCATTCATAAAATACCATCCGAAAGAATAGTGTTATAACACAAAACTGTTTCTTATTTCTTATTGTTCTGTCAGTTTTGGTCAACAGTTTGTGTTGCGCTCAGGTGAATGGTTTTCCACTGTTCTAGCCAGGAATCACTTTTGTAGTAGCTTCAATCATCAGTAGCCTTACTAGGGCTGGAGAGTATAACATACCCTCACACTTACATGTCTGGGGTTTTTATGCTGGCTGTAGGTTGAGTCCCTCTCATTCTACATGGTTTCTCACTTGGACTTCTTTACATGGTATCAGGAGTATTGCAGAAAGACAGAAATTGGAAGCTGCAAGATCTCTTGTGGCCTACACACCAAAACCTTATACCATCACTTCTACCACATTCTACTGATCAAAATTACAAGGTTAGCCTAGATATGAAAGGATGCAGAAGTACAAAATCTTATGGCTGCATTTTCATACCACACCTGTCTCTGAGAGCCTGTCTCTTAGCATTACCTTCAAACTTGAAATTTTCAATATTGTGATTTATGGGTTTACATAAATATTTCTTCTTATAGAATTGAACTCTTTGAGAGAAGGAACTAGTTTATCTGTATCTGCAGTATGTAACAGAGGACTTGGTATGAGTAAAACCTCAATAAATGAATGGTGAGCGAGCTGGTTGATATGTACATACATATACATGAAAGAATACCCTGTTTTGCATGGCTAGATTCTGTGATTATAAGACTAACAGAAATGGTACTTGGCAAAAACTCCAAAGTAAATTGGAAATATGTCTTTTCCATTTTAAAATAGTAAGGGTTTTTGTGTATATGTCCATCAATAAACATAGAAGGCAGTGTTCCTAGAACATACAAATTCATCTGTGTAATAGAGATTTAGTAATGTTTCCAGAATCAGTTCCCAGATCAAATAATGAGAAATGATTTTGTTTCTTTTCTCCATGATCTTTGTCATCAAACATTTTGGACCTTTTTTCGTCTAAGTTACATTTTGTCTTTGGCATGTATTTAAAGTCAGATTCATTACCATTTGTGACAAAATAACAACATCTTCATAAGAAAAGTGGTTGCAAGTGTAGATGCTAATTACTTTGTAACTACACTTCTTTTATTTTAATATATATATTTTATTGCACTTCAGGTTCTGGGGTACATGTAAAGAACATGCAGGATTGTTGCATATGTACGTACATACATGGAATATGGTTTGCTGCCTCCATCCCCATCACCTACATATCCGGCATTTCCCCCCATATTATCCCTCCCCAACTCCCTACCCCCTACTGTCCCTCCCCTAATCCCCCTCAACAGACCCCAGTGTATGATGCTCCCCTCCCTGTGTCCATGTGTTCTCATTGTTCAACACCCACCTATGAGTGAGAACATGTGGTGTTTTTCTGTTCTTGTGTCAGCTTGCTGAGAATTACGGTATCCAGGTTCATCCATGTCCCTACAAAGGACACGAACTCATCATTTTTTATGGCTGCATAGTATTCCATGGTGTATATGTGCCACATTTTCCCTGTCCAGTCTATCATCGATGGGCATTTGGGTTGGTTCCAGGTCTTTGCTATTGTAAACAGTGCTGCAGTGAACATACATGTGCCTGTGTCTTTATAACAGAGGAGTTTTTAATCCTTTGGATATATACCCAGTAATGGGATTGCTGGGTCAAATGGAATTTCTATTTCTAGGTCCTTGAGGAATTGCCACACTGTCTTCCACAATGGTTGAACTAATTTACACACCCACCAACAGTGTGAAAGTGTTCCAATTTCTCCACATCCTCTCCAGCATCTGTTGTCTCCAGATTTTTTTAACGATCACCATTCTAACTGGCGTGAGATGGTATCTCAATGTGGTTTTGATTTGCATTTCTCTACTGACTAGAGATGATGAGCATTTTTTCCTATGATTGTTGGCCTCATATGTGTCTTCTTTTTGAAAAGTATCTGTTCATATCCTTCACCCACTTTTGATTGGGTTTGTTTGTTTGTTTGTTTTCTTGTAAATCTGTTTTCGTTCTTTGTAGATTCTGGATATTAGCCCTCTGTCAGATGGGAAGATTGCAAAAATTTTTTCTGTTTCTGTTGGTTGCCAGTTCACTCTAATGATTGTTTCTTTTGCTGTGCAGAAACTCTTAAGTTAAATTAGATCCCATTTTTCTATTTTGGCTTTTGTTGCCAATGCTTTTGGTGTTTTAGTCTTGAAGTCCTTGCCTATGCCTATGTCCTGAATGGTTTTGCCTAGGTTTTCTTCTAGGGTTTTTATGGTGTTAGGTCTTATGTTTAAATATTTAATCCATCTGGAGTTAATTTTAGTGTAAAATGTCAGGAAGTGGTCCAGTTTCAGCTTTCTGCACATGGCTAGCCAGTTTTCCCAACACCATTTATTAAATAGGGAATCCTTTCCCCATTGCTTTTGTCATGTTTGTCAAAGATCAGATGGTTGTAGATGTGTGGTGTTGCCTCCAAGGCCACTGTTCTTTTCCATTGGTCTATATCTCTGTTTTGGTACCAGTACTGTGCTGTTTTGATTACTGTAGCCTTGTAGTATAGTTTGGAGTCCAGTAGTGTGATGCCTCCAGCTTTGTTCTTTTTGCTTAGAATTGACTTGGCTGTGCGGGCTCTGTTTTTGTTCCATATGAAGTTTAAGGTGTTTTTTTCCAGTTCTGTGAAGAAGGTCATTGGTAGCTTGATGGTGATAGCATTGAATCTGTAAATTACTTTGGGCAGTATGGCCATTTTCACGACATTGATTCTTCCTAACCATAAGCATGCAACCTTTCTCCCTCTGTTTGTGTCCTCCCTTATTTCGTTGAGCAGTGGTTTGTAGTTCTTCTTGAAGATATCCTTTACGTCCTTTGTTAGTTGTATTCCTAGGTATTTCTGTTAGTGGTGTATAGGAATGCTTATGATTTCTGCACATTGATTTTGTATCCTGAGATTATTTGGGAAGGATTCCCTCCCTTTGGATTGTTTGGAATAGTTTCAGAAGGAATGGTACCCGCTTCTCTTTGTATGTCTTGTAGAATTTGACTGTTAACCCATCTGGACCTGGGCTTTTTTTGGTTGGTAGGCTATTAATTGCTGCTTCAACTTCAGCCCTTGTTATTGGTCTATTCAGGGTTCAACTTTTTCCTGGTTTAGGCTTGAGAGGATGCAACTGTCCAGGAATTTATCCATTTATTCCAGGTTTACTGGTTTATGTACACAGTGTTGTTTGTAGTAATCTCTGATGGTGGTTTGTATTTCTGTGCAATCGGTGACGATATCCCCTTTATCTTTTTTATTGCATCTTTTTGATTATTCTCTTTCCTTTTTTATTAATCTGGCTAGTGGTCTATTTTGTTGATCTTTTAAAAAAACAGCTCCTGGATTTATTAATTTTTTGAAGAGTTTTTTGTGTCTCTGTCTCCTTCAGTTCTGCTCTGATCTTAGTTATTTCTTGTCTTCTGCTAGCTTTTGAGTTTTTTTGAACTTGCTCCTCTAACTCTTTCAATTTTGATGATAGGTATCAATTTTAGATCTTTCCTTGCTTCTCATGTGGGCATTTTATTGCTATAAATTTTCCTCTAGACACCACTTTAAATGTGTCCCAGAGATTCTGGTACGTTGTGTCTTCTCGTTGATTTCAAAGATCATCTTTATTTCTGCCTTCATTTCATTGTTTATCCAGTCAACATTCAAGAGCCAGTTGTTCAGCTTCCATGAAGTTGTGTGGTTCTGAGTTAGTTTCTTAATCCTGAGTTCTGATTAGATTGCACTGTGGTCTGAGACTGTTGGTTATGATTTCCGTTCTTTTGCATTTGCTGAGGAGTGATTTACTTCCAATTATGTGGTCAGTTTAGAGTAGATGTGATGTGGTGCTGAGAAGAATGTATATTCTGTGGATTTGGGGTGGAGAGTTCTGTAAATTTCTATTAGGTTTGCTTGTGCCAGATCTGAGTTCAAGTCCTGAATATCCTTCTAATTTTCTGTCTTATTGATCTGTCTAATATTGACAGTGGAGTGTTAAAATCTTCCATTATTATTGTGTGGGAGTCCAAGCCTCTTCGTAGGTCATTGAGAACCTGCTATATGTATCTGGGTGCTCCTGTATTGGATATATATATATTTAGGATCGTTCGCTCTTCTTGTTGCATTGATCCTTCTACCATTATGAAATGCCCTTCTTTGTCTCTTTTGATCTTCATTGGTTTAAAGAAAACTGTCTCAACACAAATGCAAAAGATTCCTTCCTCTTTTGCCTAATGCCATATAATGTTAATAGATTCACAAGACAGACATGATGTGTCAGACTAGGTTTGCAACTCCTGGTTTTTTTGGCTCTCCATTTCCTTGGTAAATCTTCCTCTATACCTTTTTATTTTGAGCCTTTGTGTATCCTTGCATGTGAGATGGGTTTCCTGGATACAGCACACCAATCGCTTTTGACTTTTTATGCAATTTGCCAGTCTGTGTCTTTTGATTGGTGCATTTAGTCCATTTACATTTAAGGTTACTATTGTTATGTGTGAATTTGATCCTGCCATTTTGATGCTACCTGGGTGTTTTGCCCATTAGTTGACACGGTTTCTTCATTGTGTCAATGCTTCTTACCATTAGGCACGTTTTTGGAGTAGCTGGTACTGGTTGTTCCTATCTGTGTTTAGTGCTTCTTTCAGGAGCTCTTGTAAGGCAGGCCTGGTGGTGATGAAATCTCTCGGTGCTTGCTTGTTCATAAAGGATTTTATTTCTCCTTCACTTATGAAGCTCAGTTTGGCTGGATATGAAATTCTGGGTTGAAAGTTCTTTTTTTTTTCTTTTTTTTTTAATTTTTTATTGGATTTTAGGTTTTGGGGTACATGAGCAGAGCATGCAAGACAGTTGCGTAGGAACACACATGGCAGTGTGCTTTTCTTTCCTTCTCCCCTTCACCCACATTTGGCATTTCTCCCCAGGCTATCCCTCCCCATCTCCCCCTCCCACTGGCCCTCCCCTTTTCCCCCCAATAGACCCCAGTGTTTAGTACTCCCCTTTCTGTGTCCATGTGTTCTCAATTTTCATCACCCGCCTATGAGTGAGAATATGCGGTGTTTCATTTTCTGTTCTTGTGTCAGTTTGCTGAGGATGACGTTCTCCAGATTCATCCATGTCCCTACAAACGACACAAACTCATCATTTCTGATTGCTGCATAATATTCCATGGTGTATATGTGCCACATTTTTCCAATCCAGTCTATTATCAATGGGCATTTTGGTTGATTCCAGGTCTTTGCTATTGTAAACAGTGCTGCAATGAACATTCGTGTACATGTGTCCTTGTAGTAGAACGATTTATACTCTTTTGGATATATACCCAGTAATGGGATTGCTGGGTCAAATGGAATTTCTATTTCTAAGGCCTTGAGGAATCGCCACACTGTCTTCCACAATGGTTGAACTAATTTACACTCCCACCAACAGTGTAAAAGTGTTCCTTTTTCTCCACATCCTCTCCAGCATCTGTTGTCTCCAGATTTTTTAATGATCACCATTCTAACTGGCGTGAGATGGTATCTCAATGTGGTTTTGATTTGCATCTCTCTGATGACCAGTGACGATGAGCATTTTTTCATATGATTGTTGGCCTCATATATGTCTTCTTTCGTAAAGTGTCTGTTCATATCCTTTACCCACTTTTGAATGGGCTTGTTTGTTTTTTTCCTGTAAATCTGTTTGAGTTCTTTGTAAATTCTGGATATCAGCCCTTTGTCAGATGGGTAGACTGCAAAAATTTTTTCCCATTCTGTTGGTTGCTGATCCACTCTAGTGACTGTTTCTTTTGCCGTGCAGAAGCTGTGGAGTTTGATTAGGTCCCATTTGTCTATTTTGGCTTTTGTTGCCAATGCTTTTGGTGTTTTGTTCATGAAATCCTTGCCTACTCCTATGTGGTGGATAGTTTTGCCTAGATTTCCTTCTAGGGTTTTTATGGTGCCAGGTCTTATGTTTAAGTCTTTAATCCATCTGGAGTTAATTTTAGTGTAAGGTGTCAGGAAGGGGTCCAGTTTCTGCTTTCTGCACATGGCTAGCCAGTTTTCCCAACACCATTTGTTAAACAGGGAATCCTTTCCCCCTTGCTTGTTTTTGTCAGGTTTATCAAAGATTGTATAGTTGTAGATATGATGTGTTGCCTCCGGTGCCTCTGTTTTGTTCCATTGGTCTATATCTCTGTTTTGGTACCAGTACCATGCTGTTTTGATTACTGTAGCCTTGTAGTATAGTTTGAAATCCGGTAGTGTGATGCCCCCCGCTGTGTTCTTTTTGCTTAGAATTGACTTGGCTATGTGGGCTCTCTTTTGGTTCCATATGAAGTTCATGGTGGTTTTTTCCAGTTCTGTGAAGAAAGTCAATGGTAGCTTGATGGGGATAGCGTTGATTCTGTAAATTACTTCGGGCAGTATAGCCATTTTCACGATGTTAATTCTTCCTAACCATGAACATGGAATGTTTCTCCATCTGTTTGTGTCCTCTCTGATTTCGTTGAGCAGTGGTTTGTAGTTCTCCTTGAAGAGGTCCCTTATGTTCCTTGTGAGTTGTATTCCAAGGTATTTTATTCTTTTTGTAGCAATTGTGAATGGCAGTTCGTTCTTGATTTGGCTTTCTTTAAGTCTGTTCTTGGTGTAGACGAATGCTTGTGATTTTTGCACATTGATTTTATATCCTGAGACTTTGCTGAAGTTGCTTATCAGTTTCAGGAGTTTTTGGGCTGCGGTGATGGGGTCTTCTAGGTATACTATCATGTTGTCTGCAAATAGAGACAATTTGGCTTCCTCCTTTCCTATTTGAATACCCTTTATTTCTTTTTCTTGCCTGATTGCTCTGGCTAGAACTTCCAGAACTATATTGAATAGGAGTGGTGAAAGAGGGCATCCTTGTCTAGTGCCAGATTTCAAAGGGAATGCTTCCAGTTTTTGCCCATTCAGTATGATATTGGCTGTTGGTTTGTCATAAATAGCTTTTATTACTTTGAGATACGTTCCATCGATACCGAGTTTATTGAGGGTTTTTAGCATAAAGGGCTGTTGAATTTTGTCAAATGCCTTCTCTGTGTCAATTGAGATAATCATGTGGTTTTTGTTTTTGGTTCTGTTTATGTGGTGAATTACGTTTATAGACTTGCGTATGTTGAACCAGCCTTGCATCCCCGGGATGAATCCTACTTGATCATGGTGAATAAGTTTTTTGATTTGCTGTCGCATTCGGCTTGCCAATATTTTATCGAAGATTTTTGCATCTATGTTCATCATGGATATTGGCCTGAAGTTTTTTTTTCTCGTTGGGTCTCTGCCAGGTTTTGGTATCAGAATGATGTTGGTCTCGTAAAATTATTTGGGAAGTATTCCCTCTTTTTGGATTGTTTGAAATAGTTTTAGAAGGAATGGTACCAGCTCCTCTTTGTGTGTCTGGTAGAATTCGGCTGTGAACCCGTCTGGACCTGGGCTTTTTTTGTGTGGTAGGCTCTTAATTGCTTACTCGACTTCTGACCTTGTTATTGGTCTATTCATAGTTTCAGCTTCCTCCTGGCTTAGGCTTGGGAGGACGCAGGAGTCCAGGAATTTATCCATTTCTTCCAGGTTTACTAGTTTGTGTGCATAGAGTTGTTTGTAATATTCTCTGATGATGGTTTGAATTTCTGTGGAATCTGTGGTGATTTCCCCTTTATCATTTTTTATTGCATCTATTTGGTTGTTCTCTCTTATCTTTTTAATCAATCTGGCTAGTGGTCTGTCTATTTTGTTGATCTTTTCAAAAAACCAGCTCTTGGATTTATTGATTTTTTGAACAGTTTTTCGTGTCTCCATCTCCTTCAGTTCAGCTCTGATCTTAGTTATTTCTTTTCTTCTGCTGGGTTTTGAGTTTTTTTGATCTTGCTCCTCTAGCTCATTCAATTTTGACGATAGGGTGTCAATTTTGGATCTCTCCATTCTCCTCATATGGGCACTTATTGCTATATACTTTCCTCTAGAGACTGCTTTAAATGTGTCCCAGAGGTTCTGGCATGTTGTGTCTTCGTTCTCATTGGTTTTGAAGAACTTCTTTATTTCTGACTTCATTTCATTGTTTACCCAGTCAACATTGAAGAGCCAGTTGTTCAGTTTCCATGAAGCTGTGCGGTTCTGAGTTGGTTTCTGTATTCTGAGTTCTAACTTGATTGCACTATGGTCTGTTTGTTATGATTTCAGTTGTTTTGCATTTGTTGAGCAGTGCTTTACTTCCAATTATGTGGTCAATTTTTGAGTAGGTGTGATGTGGTGCTGAGAAGAATGTATATTCTGTGGATTTGGGGTGGAGAGTTCTGTAAATGTCTATCAGGTTTGCTTGCTCCAGGTCTGAGTTCAAGCCCTGGATATCCTTGTTGATTTTCTGTCTGGTTGATCTGTCTAATATTGACAGTGGAGTGTTAAAGTCTCCCACTATTATTGTGTGGGAGTCTAAGTCTCTTTGTAAGTCATTAAGAATTTGCCTTATGTATCTGGGTGCTCCTGCATTGGCCCCTATATGTTTAGGATCGTTAGCTCTTCTTGTTTTATCGATCCTTTTACCATTATGTAATGGCCTTCTTTGTCTCTTTTGATCTTTGTTGCTTTAAAGTCTATTTTATCAGAGATGAGAATTGCAACTCCTGCTTTTTTTTGCTCTCCATTTGCTTGGTAAATCTTCCTCCATCCCTTTATTTTGAGCCTTTGTGTATCCTTGCATGTGAGATGGGTTTCCTGGATACAGCACACTGATGGGTTTTGGCTTTTTATCCAATTTGCCAGTCTGTGTCTTTTGATTGGTGCATTTAGTCCATTTACATTTAGGGTTAATATTGTTATGTGTGAATTTGATACTGCCATTTTGATGCTAAGTGGCTGTTTTGCCTGTTAGTTGTTGTAGATTCTTCATTATGTTGATGCTCTTTAGCATTTAGTGTGATTTTGGAATGGCTGGTACTGCTTGTTCCTTTCTATGTGTAGTGCCTCTTTTAGGAGCTCTTGTAAAGCAGGCCTGGTGGTGACAAAATCTCTGAGTACTTGCTTGTTCACAAAGGATTTTATTGTTCCTTCACTTCTGAAGCTCAGTTTGGCTGGATATGAAATTCTGGGTTGAAAGTTCTTTTCTTTAAGAATGTTGAATATTGGCCCCCACTCTCTTCTGGCTTGTAGTGTTTCTGCTGAGAGATCTGCTGTGAGTCTGATGGGCTTCCCTTTGTGGATAACTCGACCTTTCTCTCTGGCTGCCCTTAGTATTTTCTCCTTTATTTCAACCTTGTTGAATCTGACGATTATGTGCCTTGGGGTTGCTCTTCTTGCAGAATATCTTTGTGGTGTTCTCTGTATTTCCTGCATTTGAGTGTTGGCCTGTCTTGCTAGGTGGGGGAAATTTTCCTGGATAATGTCCTGAAGAGTATTTTCCAGCTTGGATTCATTCTCTTCATCACATTCTGGTACACCTATCAAATGTAGGTTAGGTCTCTTCACATAGTTCCACATTTCTTGGAGACTTTGTTCATTCCTTTTTGCGCTTTTTTCTCTGATCTTGGTTTCTCGTTTTATTTCATTGAGTTGATCTTCGACTTCTGATATTCTTTCTTCTGCTTGGTCAATTCGGCTGTTGAAACTTGTGCATGCTTCGCGAAGTTCTCGTATTGTGTTTTTCAGCTCCTTTAATTCATTCATATTCCTCTCTAAGTTATCCATTCTTGTTATCATTTCCTCATGTCTTTTTTTAAGTTCCTTAGTTTCTTTGCATTGATTTAATACATGTTCTTTTAGCTCACAAAAGTTTCTCATTATCCACCTTCTGAAGTCTAATTCCGTCATTTCGTCACAGTCATTCTCCGTCCAGCTTTGTTCCCTTGCTGGTGAGGAGTTTTGGTCCTTTCTAGGAGGCGAGGTGTTCTGGTTTCGGGTGTTTTCCTCCTTTTTTCGCTGGTTTCTTCCCATCTTTGTGGGTTTATCCGTTTGTCATCTGCGTAGTTGCTGACTTTTCGATTGGGTCTCTCTTTGCGGATTCAATGAGAGCTCCAATCCTGGGTTGTTCTCACAGCGCCATCTTGAGTCGAAAGTTCTTTTCTTTAAGGATGTTGAACATTGGCCCCCACTCTCTTCTGGCTTGTAGAGTTTCTGCTGAGAGATCTGCTGTGAGTCTGATGGGCTTCCCTTTGTGGGTAACCCAACCTTTCTCTCTGGCTGCCCTTAGCATTTTCTCCTTCATTTCAACCCTGATGAATCTGACGATTATGTGCCTTGGGGTTGCTTTTCTTGAGGAATATATTTGTAGTGTTCTCTGTATTTCCTGGACTTGAATATTGGCCTCCCTTGCTAGGTTGGGGAAGTTTTCCTGGATAGTATCCTGAGGAGTGTTTTCCAGTTGGATTCATTCTCTCCATGACATTCAAGTACACCTATCAAACATAGATTAGGTCTTTTCACGTAATCCTGTATTTCTTGGAGGCTTTGTTCATTTTCATTCTTTTTTCTTCAATCTTGCCTTCTCGTTTTATTTCATTGAGTTGATCTTCAGTATCTGATATCCCTTCTTCTGCTTGGTCGATTTGTCTACTGAAATTTGTGTATGTTTCAAGAAGTTCTCATGTTGTGTTTTTCAGCTCCATCAATTCATTTATATTCTTTTCTAAGCTGTTTATTCTACTTAGCATTTCATCAAACCTTTTCTCAAGGTTCTTAGTTTCTTTGCATTGGTGCTTGTATAGGTTAGAACATGTTCTTTTAGCTCAGAGAAGTTTGTTATTACCCACTTTCTGAAGCCTGTTTCTGTCAATTCATCAGACTCATTCTCTGTCCAGCCTTGTTCCCTTGCTGGTGAGGAATTGTGACCCCTTGGATGAGGACCGGCGTTCTGGTTTTGGGTGTTTTCATCCTTTTGTGCTGGTTTCTTCCTATCTTTGTGGATTTATTTACCTGTGTTCTTTGTAGCTGGTGACTTTCAGATGGGGTCTCTGAGTGGACATGCTTTTTGTGGATGATGAAGTTATTTCTTTGTTTTTTAGTTTTCCTTCTAACAGTCAGGCCCCTCTGCTGGAGGACTGCTGCAGGTCCACTCCAGACCCTGCTTGCCTAGGGATCACCTGCAACAGCTGCAGAGCAGTAAGGGTTGCTGCCAGTTTTGTCTTCTGTTATCTTTGCCCCTGAAGGATACCCGCCAGATGTAAGTCTGAGCTGTTCTTTATGAGGTGTCTCTTTGGATATATGGGGGTCAGGGAGCTGCTTGAGGAGGCAGTCTGTCCCTTAGAGGAGCTCAAGTGCTGAGCTGTGAACTCTGTTGTTCCATTCAGAACTGCTGGGCAGGTACATTTAAGTCTGCTTCAGCAGAGCTCATAACCGCCTTTTTCTCCCAGGTGCTCTGTCCTGGGAAGGTGGGGCTTTATTTATAAGAAGTTCCTGACATACTGCTGCCTTTTTTCAGAGATGCCATGCCCAGTGAGGGGGTAGCCTAGTCACAGTCTGCCAGCAGAGGCATTGCTGGGCTGCCATGGGCTCTGCCCACCTGCTGTGTGAAATTCCTTGGAGTTTTGTTTATAGAGGTATAGTTAGGACTGCCTTAGTAATGGCGGTCTGCCTCAGTAATGGTGGACTGTCTCGGTAGTAGTGGACTGCCTCGGTAGTGGCAGATGCCCTTCCCCACCAAGTACTGGACCATCCCAGGTCCAGCTGTGCTTGCTGTGAAACTCAGTCCAGAGCATTTCAGATTGCTGGTCTTTGTGGGGGGTGGGACCCACTGAGCAAGATCACCTGGCTCCCTGTTTCAGGCTCCTCTTTTTCAGTTGAATGGGCGACTCTTTCTCCCAGGCATTTCAGGCACCAGTTGAAACAGCGCCCAGATTTGTGTGAGTTTTTGTGCAGAGACCCACTGCACCAGCTCAAACAGCCATGCTGGAGACTCGTGGCACTTTTCTGCCCGGGAATCTCCTGGTCTGTGGGCAGTAAAAATTCCTTTGGAAATGCAGTGATCACTCATCCTCTGCGTTCTTCCTGGGAACTGCATTCCAGAGCTGTTCCTATTCAGCCATCTTGGATCTGACTGTAACTACACTTCCTAAACCTTACGTCAGAATTCCAGAGGGCATCCTGTCTAGCAAAATTGGAGTTAACAATGAGTGCAACTATACTGCCTGATATAAAAATATCTTGCTAGTTCTGCTCCAGTGTAACCTTACCCTGTCTATCTGAATGGGAGTGGTCTGAGGGGGAGATACTTGCTAGACTAGGATTGTTTGCTATCGTCCAGACAAGCAGGGTAGCCAAACCTAATGTCCCTTCCAAAGGTGGAAAAGTTTTGGTATGAATGAACAGAAAGAAAAATAGTAGCTGAGGGTAAAGAAATGAACAAAGGGGTTATATGAGAGAAAACCAGTATTATATTACCTTAAAAGAGGCTCAGAGCAAGAGATGATGACATTATCTCTTAGCTTAATTATACCAAATTCCTGAAAGAGTGAACCTGTATCTTTGCTGAGATCACTCCTGCTTTAGAAGCCTGAAAACCTGAGTGACCGCACTCTGGGAGACGTATTCATACAATATGATGGACTGGACAAATTATAGCATTAATGACTAAATGAGTTCTAGTAATGCCCTAGTATCTTTTAGGTTATATATCCTTTGGATATAACAGATTCCTTTAGAAGACTGGGAGTGGACTCTGATATTGTGATACATATATTTGGTCTTTGTCCCTTTTTCCTGGCAGAAATGATGTCTTTTTACATGCTAATGAGTTGACTGACTGATAGCTGGCAACCCCTAAGTAGCTTCAGAATGGGGGCTGGTCACTAGAAAGATCAAGGCATGAGTGGAGGGTTGGACTTTTGTCTCCATCCCCCAAATTCTGAGGAGGAGAGGTGGGCTGAAGACAAATTGGTTACCAGTGGTTTAATCCATTATGCCTGTGTGTTGAAGCATCCATGAAAAAAAAAAAAACACAAAAAGACAGGGTTTCCAGAACTTCCTGATGGCTAACGATGAGGGAGGTTCTAGAGGATGGCATATCCAGAGAGGGCATGGAGGCCCCTTCCCCATACCTCTTCATTTGTATTCTTCGAGATATTATTTATCATAAATGGCATGTATAAAAATATTTTGAATAATCTAAAACGCCTACTACTTAATAACACTAAAATGACCATTTGATATTTCATAGAATTTTAAAATCCTGTTTCCTAGTTCTTACACAGGTAATTCTTTCACACTGAATTTCACCAAGATACCAGGATACCCACTTGCCTCTACTACTACTGTACACTGTTGCTGAATGCTGTTAAGCAGCTGTCACCTTCTTCTTGTGATTTGGAAATTGCTATAAATTTGCCAAAATTCTACTAAACCTTTCAGTCATGATAAGTTTTACATTTATATAAATTATTTTGTCTACCTGGAGTCTTTCAGACACTTTTATGTAACTGTGGTCTGCAAGTTAGTAAAAGCAAATTTCATTAAGAGACCAAAAGGACACATGTATATGCAAAGTTAATATTTGCTCAGACAAGTGATCCTTCATGAATGCACAATCCAGATTTTTTGTGGATTACATCAATGAATCACAATATGAGTAACAACTAATCATAAAAAGACATTTAGTGACTATTTTAGGTAAATATTTTTTAAAACCTTTATCTTGTGGAGCTATAAGAAAAGTAGGTATGCATATGAAATCAACTCTTAATACCATAAAAATAAAGTCTTATCAAACATAATCCAGATTAAAATTGAACAAAGATAAACCTTTCCTAACGATGGAAAGAATATATATGGAGACAGAAAAGAAATTGAATTTGAGATCTTTGTTTCAAGATAAAAATGAGTTATTGTAAAATAGACCTGTATTCATAACTTTGACTCTCCTATTTCAGTTTTGTATATTGCAAGCAATCATAGGACTGAAGAGAAATTTATTATAAAGTTACCTGGAATATTACTTCATAAACATAGAAAGCAACATTAGAAATTGAAATGGGAATAATGAAAATTTCATTTTAAAAGAATGTAAATGGGAAGCAAGGAAAGAACTGTTGAGATACATAAAAGAAAATCATTGCATCTTTTGAATTTCTATAAATATTGAAAACTGTTTTCCATTAACGGAATACTGGTGCTACAATAAATATGTTTCCCCTTTGTATACAGGGACCAAAACTATTCTAAAAATGCTTTTTGTGATGATATGTCAGATGAGGAATTTGCCATCTGCCACTCAGGAGTGTGGCCTAGGAGTCAGTTAAACATTCCCAAACCAGTGGTAAATGTGCAAGCTGACCATGTAGCTCTGTCTGGTTGGGAGAATTTCGGGGACACAGCCCATTATTGAAGAAAATACTACAAAGAGTTAATCACTGCAGATCATTCAGCATCTAAATCTAGGTGCATTCTACTGTAATTGAGTGTATTTGTTCATTAGTAGCTGAACATTTTGCAGACTATAAAAATTTAAATGATCCTGAGGCTCCTTATAGCACCTTGTGCATCACAGATTACACAGTTGCTCTCTACCTTTATGTGCCTTTTATATCATAATTTAGGTCTTAGTGTGACTATATCACTTCATGAAATTATAAACCATAACAAATTACGGAGGAATTGTTATATGCTCTTATAGAAAATAGAGTAGAAAAAATAATGCCTGTTTTAGTCCTTCCAATATATTCCATAGCCTAAGCACCAAGTCAGGGGCTTTATTTCACTAAACTTAAATGGAAAAGAAAACAGTTCTCAGGAACAAAATGGCAGAAACCTACTCAGGGATTAAAGAGTATAACTGTATCAAGATAAAATGAATACTATTTCAAAGAAACCAAAAGAACACTCAACACTGTGGAAAACAAAGAACCAGGGCTTTGGAGCAAGACAGATCCCATACTCAGCCACTTACGAGCTATGTGATCTTGGGCAGGCTATTTAATTTTTGAGCCTGTTTCTGTATCCATATATAAAGACATCTATGTCTCTGAGTGTGATTGTTAGGATTAGGGATAATAGGTTAAGTTCCTAGCATTGTGCCTGATACATAACAGGTGTCTTCCAATGATTACCAATATTTTTATAGGGTTGGGAAGTATGATTTCTTGGTTGTAACCCACAGTTATTTAGCAAAGGCAAGTGAGGGGATACCTGCATTGTGATAGCTGAGCTCCTGGGTAGTGGAACTCTTCTAACTTAACCCTTTGAATGTGACTTGCATTTGTTAGCTGACACCCACTGTTGTACTGACAACATGGAAAGCTCTTTGCCAGGACCATCCACCACCTCTGTGAGGCTAGATTCATCTGGCTAGTTTCAGGAAGACAATACCTTTAACCTGGAGTATAAATGTTAGAATTGAAAGGGTTGTATACTGGCCACCAGCTGGTGCACCATGGACCCCTAGTTCCTCCAAATTATTGCAAGTGTTCCAAGTGTGCATCAAGCATCATCTGATGCAGAAAAATGTCTTGCATATATCTATCTATATGCAATATCCTTTTACTGTTGTGGTTAGTATAAATTCACTTCAAAACATTGTCATTCTTAGTAGCTTTTCATCATGTTGTATTTTTGCTGTCAGCCATTATAAAACGTGACATCAGGATTGATGTGCAGTGCAAAGGAATCATAAAATTGTTTGACATTACTCAGTAGCCCTCATGCTCAAGAAATCAAGAACTGGTGCTCTCATTTCCAAGGTCCAGGAAAATGTGTAATATATAAGCTTATACAGCTTATTAAAGAAAACACCAGGTGAGAACTCTTATAATCCCTAGTCCAGAACTTCCAACAATGCAAATGTTTGCATCATTGCTTATGCAAAAAAATCTGTGGAAGTGTTTAGTGTACAGCTTAGTATGCATGAAGTTGAGTACTGAAAGAGCATAGGTTATATAAAAGACATTTCAAATAGTATCTGGTACATATAAGGCACTCAATAAATGATAACTATTATCATGATGGCTATTCAATAAGGAGGGGTTTTGTCACTTTTTTCTGTCTGTTGCTCAGAGTAACTTATTGCATCCAAGTATAACATTTTATGTTATGTTATTTGCCATTCAGGCAAGTAGCTTCTGTTTGTACTTCATAGTCTCAGAATGGGAGTGGGTGGATATTTCAGAAGGTTTTTAGGAGTAGAGGCTCTCACCATCAATACTGAGGCTAACTTCTGAGCCAAGTCCCTGCAGTGCATTTTATTGTAACCTTGGACAGCTAATGGCCTTTAATTTGTTTGCTTAAGACAAAGCTCAATTTTGTTATTAAATTACCCAGTGATATTTGATGTTTTCGTGAACTGAAAAGATTAAAACATTTACTTAAATGTTTTTAATCTGTACCCCCACCAAGTTGCTCTAGTCCAGAATCTTTATTAAGAGGTTTCACAATAGATCATTACCGATTTAAAATTTGTGCCCAGAGGTAGTCTCTGGAGATTTGGTATCTCACTTCACAATGTGGTCCACAGGTGATAGGGAGCAGAAAACATTGAGAGAGATTTATATCTGATTATACAAATTTTGCAGCCATTTCATAAACTATAAACCATCCAGATTAATCACAGTAATTAAATGCAAAGAAAGGTCCCCTTGGGTTTTAGGGGGTAAATTTAAGACAAGCTTTATCACTATGTATTTGGTTCCAAGTTATCTTCAACATTCATATTTAGTATGAGTTCCCTTTCTTTAACTATCTAGGAATATGATTTCTAAGCTTAAAGAAAAGAATATGTGGAATTTGCACTTGTACATGTCCAACCAGAATTCTCTTATAGGGAAGTCACCCAAGGAAATGAGACACAAAGCAAATACTTCTCTGTGCTGAGCATGGCCATTATAAGGAAAGCCAGATGACTTACAGTATTTTTCATAAGTGGTTCCCATTCAGTCATCTTGTCAGGCAACAACTTGGTTGTTTTGTGTCCCAGCCATCAGGCAGCAACCTCATTAAAGGGAATCACCGCAGGCCTCTGTTTCTCCGTAGAGAGGAACCTTACTCCAGTATAGTAAACGGACTCAGTGGTTGAGGCATCCAAGCCTCCAGTGGGATCTCCCTCTGCTATTGAGAAGAAATAACCAGATATAGAATAAATACTTTAGGGCTTAGCAAAATACAAATTTTCTGTAAGTTATATCTGCATTGCTGCTCCCACCCAGTCCTTATTCTTCAAAATTCACCCAGTGCCCAAATGGACTTTTCCTTCAAAGCCTACTTCAGGCCTTACCCAAGCCTGCTCTGCTCAACCAGTTTGCTCTACTATTCAATTTTCCCTTATTTTTTCCCACTGCCAGAACATATCATCAGCCCTGTCCTCCTAATCCCTTAAGACTTTGAAGTCTGTTCAATTATCTGTTCAAATAATTTATGCTAAAATATGAGTAAGTGATATAATAACATGTACCTCCCTCCCCACAAGTAACATATTTGCATTTTAACAGAGGCTTTAAGTAAAAGAGAAGACTCAAATACTATGTATTCTGCGTGAACTGACAGGTAGCAGGAAAGATCCTTCAAGAATAATCAGTCATTTGCTCTCACTGTAAATATCTATAGGACATTGAACCAACCCTGAACAAAAAGCACAAATTATGCTGTCACTCTACATCGGTTGATAACTGCATTCAAAGAGGCAGGACTTTTGTTTTCGTCCTCCCAGAAGTGTGTGAAACTGGAACAATTTTTCAAAGAAAGAGAACAGACACACTTTAACAGTGGGACTAATTTTCACAGTTTAGCAGCTGCAGGCTTTCTTTGGAGACTCTTTTAGAAATAAGTGCCCCATTAATAATGGGCACAGAACTTACCAGACAGGTAAGCAGTCTGGCAGAGGAGGTTGCAAAGGGAAGAGAAGAGATGAGGAACAATATAATGAATGGAAAACTGAGAGTGAAGTCAGCAGTGCCACTGAAAATGAGGAATGTAGAGAGATTTCATATTTACATATTTTGTTCAAAGGAAATATAAGATTCTGAAATAGGAATAAGCAACATCTGACTCACAGAAGAAGCTGGCTAGCCATTTATTTTTTGGTCAATCTCTGATCCCATCATTTTCAGCTAAATAGCGGCTATGGTGTTGCCTTTTTTTTTTAAAGGGCTCAACGTAGCACCTTTGTTGCCAGACACCCCACCTTACCCAACCTCAGTTTCCTGGTATGTTCTAAGAGACTGTTTATGGTTCCACCTCTGTTACTGTATGCAAAATTTTGCAAGAAACAGTCAGTCTTACTCTCCTTCCATCAGGACAGTCATATATTGTTTCAAAGCAGTTGGTGACATTTGGCTTTTCATTAGAAAACAAGATGTTTATATGTGTATTACATAGGCTATTTGTTCTGTTGTTTTTTTAAGGGGGCAGGGAGGGAGTTTGAAGTGTCACTTCCTTTCCTAAAGGTCACCAATTTTGGCTCTTATTTAAAATTCAGAAGTTATGGCCATTGGCCATGGATGAAGGTATATGTTGTTTGATTACATCCTGAAAGAGAATGATATGCTATATTGAAAAGTATTATAGTAGATGCTAAATTTACAGACTCTGGAGCTTCAGTGTTGGGATTCAGTTTCTACTTTCCTTTACTTACTGGCTTTGTGACCTTGAGCAAGTTGATTAACTTCCTGGGCTTCAGTTTTATCATCTGTAGGAATGCAGATCATAACTACAGTAATTTCTGAGTGACTTAACATATGAAAAGTGCTTCTGGTAGTACCTGGCATATAGTAAATACTACTTAAGTTGGTTTTAGAAGAACTAAACTGAGTGGCTTTTATATTTATATGAACACAAAATTGTCAAATAGTTTAATTAGAAAGGGTAAAGAGGCACAGCTTTCCTAACGCATTGTTTCTGAGGCTAAATTCAAGTCTTCCTATGATAAACAAACAGTTTTATATCTGAGTGTGACTAACATCTTATTGAACACTGACTACTCTAAGTGGTTTACATATTTTCATTCACCTCATGTAGTAGGTACACATTATTATCCCCATTTCACAAATGAGAAAACTAAAGCTAAGAATAAGTAAATTTCTGGCAAGGCGCAATGGCTCATGCCTGTAATCTCAGCACTTTGGGAGGCGAGGTGGGCGGATCACCTGAGGTCAGGAGTTTGAGACCAGCTTGACTAATATAGTGAAACCCTGTCTCTACTAAAAATACAAAAAATTAGCCAGGGGCAGTGGCAGGTGACTGTAATCCCAGCTACTCGGGAGGCTGAGGCAGAACCTCCTGAACCTGGGAGGCAGAAGTTGCAGTGAGCCGAGGTTGTGCCATTGCACTCCAGCTTAGGCAACAAGAGCAAAACTCCGCCTCGAAAGACAAAAAAAATAAATGAGTTTCCAAACCTCCAAGACCTAATAAGTGATATAATATTGAAAAGTTGGTGCATTTACCACATATGAAAATTGATTAAAGACTTAAAATAAGACCTGAAACTATAAAACTACTTGAGAAAACATACTAGAAATGCTTCAGGATATCGGTCTAAGCAAAGGTTTTATGGCTAAGACTTGAACAGCGTAGGCAACTAAGGCAAAAAGACAAATGGGACTATTAAAAAGTTTCTGCACAGGAAAGGAAACAATCAGTATAGTGAAGAGACAACCTATAGAATGTGAGAAAATATTTGCAAACTGTTCATCTGACAAGGGACTAAAATCCAGAATATCCAAGGAACTCAAACAGCTCAACACTAATCATAAGGAAATGCAAGTCAAAACCACAATGAGACATCATCTCACCACAGTTAGAATGGCTATCATCAAAAGACAAATGCCAAGTGCAGTGGCTCACACCTGTAATTACAGCACTTCAGGAGGCCAAGGTGAGAGAATCACATGAACCTGGGAACTGGAGGTTGCAATGAGCCAAGATCATGCCACTGCACTCCAGCTTGGGTGACAGAGTGAGATTCCATCTCAAAAAGAAAAAAAAAAACAACAAAAAAAAATATGCTGTCATGGAAAGAAACTCAGTATATCAAAGGGATACCTATGTTTATTAAAGCACTGTTCACAATAGCTAAGATAAGGAATCAACCTAAATGTCCATTAGCAGACAAAGAAAATGTTTATATATACACAATGGAATACTGTTTACCTGCTTAAAAAAAAAAAGAATGAAATCCTGTCATTTACAACAACATGGATGAGCCTGGAGTACATTATGTTAAGCAAAATAAGTCAGGTACAGAAAGATAAATACTGCATGTTCTCACTCATGTGGGAGCTAAAAAAAAAAAAAAATTGAGCCCCTGGAGTTAGAGAGTAGAATTGTAAGGTACAAGAGACTGGGAAGTGGGGGAGGACTCAAGATGGCGCTGTGAGAACAACCCAGGATTGGAGCTCTTCTCGTTGAATCCGCAAACGGTGAGTCAGAGCGGCATTTTCAGACTGATCTTTGTTGCCCACAGAACGGGAAAACTCCCAAGTATAAAAAAGACACGGGACGCCAGGCAGTAGGTCTGCCTGGCAAAGCCGGCAGCCGGGGCGGCGGCGGCCGGCCCTACCCAGCAATCCCCACAGGGCGCGCTTGTCCGGGTGCCCTGTTGAACCGGCAACCTGAGACTTGAGAGGGCTGGACTTGAGACTGAACGAGACTTGGACAGTAGGCCAGCCCAGGGGATTGCAGGGATTGGGATACCCAGTGGGACGAACAAAACCGCGATTTCAAACTATCCCGAGCAGACGGTCCAAGACGCTCTGTGGGGGAGGGGTGTCCACCACTACCGAGGCAACCCGCCCCAACTGAGATACACACCCACTGCTGACGCAGCCAACCGTTGCCGAGGCAACCCGCCCCAACTGAGATACACGCCCATTGCTGACGCAGCCAGCCGTTGCCGAGGCAACCCGTCCCTACTGAGATACACGCCCACTGCTGACGCAGCCTGCCGTTGCTGAGGCAACACGCTACAACAAAGAGACTCCGCCACAGGGCGTGGCGGAGACCACAGCAGAGCCGGCAGGAACAGCGCGAATCACACAACAGCAGGGCGGAGCCTCGACAGCCAAACAGTGGCTAGTCTGCGTCCTAGCTGGGCAGGACACCTGATCGGACATCCAAAAATAAAGCCCAAACCCCTCAACACAGAGCATTTGAGGAAAAAAAAAAAAAAAAAAGGGTTTTTTAATGAGCTCTGTTGCAGCAGAATAAAACATAGCAGCCTAACAGCCCTGAATGAACAACAGAGTGCACAGCTCAGCAATTAAACCCCTATAAAGTACAAACTGTCTCCTCAAGCAGCTCCCTGACCCCTCTATATCCAAAAGACTGACATTAGGCAGGCATCATCCTGGGACAAAGAGAGCAGAAAAAGAAACTGGTAGCATCCCTCGCTGTGCCACAGCTACTAGAGGTGCACCCCAGACAAGCAGGGTCTGGAGCGGACCTCAGCAGTTGTACAGCGAAGGGGCTAGACTGGTAGAAAGAAAACCAAGCAACAGAAATACTTCATCATCAACATTCTGGGTGTCCACTCAGAGACCCAAACGAAAAGTCAGCAACTACGCAGACAACCAGCGGACAAATCCACAAAGATGGGAAGAAACCAGCGCAAAAACGAGGAAAACACCCAAAACCAGAACACCTCGCCTCCTAGAAAGGACCAAAACTCCTCACCAGCAAGGGAGCAAAGCTGGACGGAGAATGACTGTGACGAAATGACGGAATTAGACTTCAGAAGATGGATAATGAGAAACTTTTGTGAGCTAAAAGATCATGTATTAAATCAATGCAAAGAAACTAAGAACCTTGAAAAAAGATTTGAAAAAAGATTCGAGGAAATGATAACAAGAATGGATACCTTAGAGAGGAATATGAATGAATTAAAGGAGCTGAAAAACACAATACGAGAACTTCGCGAAGCATGCACAAGTTTCAATAGCCGAATTGACCAAGCAGAAGAAAGAATATCTGAAGTCGAAGACCAACTCAATGAAATAAAACGAGAAACCAAGATCAGAAAAAAAAGCGCAAAAAAGGAATGAACAAAGTCTCCAAGAAATGTGGGACTATGTGAAAAGACCTAACCTACGTTTGATAGGTGTACCAGAAGGGGACGAAGAGAATGAATCCAAGCTGGAAAATACTCTTCAGGACATCATCCAGGAAAATTTCCCCCACCTAGCAAGACAAGCCAACACTCAATTGCAGGAAATACAGAGAACACCACAAAGATATTCTGCAAGAAGAGCAACCCCAAGGCACATAATCGTCAGATTCAACAGGGTTGAAATAAAGGAGAGAATACTAAGGGCAGCCAGAGAGAAAGGTCGGGTCACCCACAAAGGGAAGCCCATCAGACTCACAGCAGATCTCTCGGCAGAAACACTACAAGCCAGAAGAGAGTGGGGGCCAATATTCAACATTCTTAAAGAAAAGAACTTTCAACCCAGAATTTCATATCCAGCCAAACTGAGCTTCAGAAGTGAAGGAAGAATAAAATCCTTTGCGAACAAGCAAGTACTCAGAGATTTTGTCACCACCAGGCCTGCTTTACAAGAGCTCCTAAAAGAGGCACTACACATAGAAAGGATCAATCAGTACCAGCCATTCCAAAATCACACTGAATGCTAAAGAGCTGCAACATAATGAAGAATCTACATCAACTAACAGGCAAAACAGCCACTTAGCATCAAAATGGCAGTATCAAATTCACACATAACAATATTAACCCTAAATGTAAATGGACTAAATGCACCAATCAAAAGACACAGACTGGCAAATTGGATAAAAAGCCAAAACCCATCAGTGTGCTGTATCCAGGAAACCCATCTCACATGCAAGGATACACAAAGGCTCAAAATAAAGGGATGGAGGAAGATTTACCAAGCTAATGGAAAGCAAAAAAAAGCAGGAGTTGCAATTCTCATCTCTGATAAAATAGACTTTAAAGCAACAAAGATCAAAAGAGACAAAGAAGGCCATTACATAATGGTAAAAGGATCGATACAACAAGAAGAGCTAACGATCCTAAACATATATGGACCCAACACAGGAGCACCCAGATACATAAGGCAAGTTCTTAATGACTTACAAAAGGACTTAGACTCCCACACAATAATAGTGGGAGACTTTAACACTCCACTGTCAATACTAGACAGATCAACCAGACAGAAAATCAGCAAGGATATCCAGGGCTTGAACTCAGACCTGGAGCAAGCAAACCTGGTGGACATTTACAGAACTCTCCACCCCAAATCCACAGAATACACATTCTTCTCAGCACCACATCACACCTACTCTAAAATTGACCACATAATTGGAAGAAAAGCACTGCTCAACAAATGCAAAACAACTGAAATCATAACAAACAGCCTCTCAGACCATAGTGCAATCAAGTTAGAACTCAGAATTCAGAGCAATCAGGCAAGAAAGAGAAATAAAGGGTATTCAAATAGGAAAGGTGGAAGCCAAATTGTCTCTATTTGCAGACGACATGATAGTATACCTAGAAGACCCCATTGCCTCAGCCCAAAAACTCCTGAAACTAATAAACAACTTCAGCAAAGTCTCAGGATATAAAATCAATGTGCAAAAATCACAAGCATTCGTCTACACCAATAACAGATTTAAAGAAAGCCAAATCAAGAGCGAACTGCCATTCGCAATTGCTACAAAAAGAATAAAATACCTTGGAATACAACTCACAAGGAACGTAAGGGACCTCTTCAAGGAGAACTACAAACCACTGCTCAACGAAATCAGAGAGGACACAAACAGATGGAGAAACATTCCATGTTCATGGTTAGGAAGAATTAATATCGTGAAAATGGCTATACTGCCCAAAGTAATTTACAGAATCAACGCTATCCCCATCAAGCTACCATTGACTTTCTTCACAGAACTGGAAAAAACCACCATGAACTTCATATGGAACCAAAAGAGAGCCCGCATAGCCAAGTCAATTCTAAGCAAAAAGAACACAGCGGGGGGCATCACACTACCGGATTTCAAACTATACTACAAGGCTACAGTAATCAAAACAGCATGGTACTGGTACCAAAACAGAGATATAGACCAATGGAACAAAACAGAGGCACCGGAGGCAACACAACATACATACAACTATACAATCTTTGATAAACCTGACAAAAACAAGCAATGGGGCAAGGATTCCATGTTTAACAAATGGTGTTGGGAAAACTGGCTAGCCATGTGCAGAAAGCAGAAACTGGACCCCTTCCTGACACCTTACACTAAAATTAACTCCAGATGGATTAAAGACTTAAACATAAGACCTGGCACCATAAAAACCCTAGAAGGAAATCTAGGCAAAACTATCCAGGACATAGGAGTAGGCAAGGACTTCATGAACAAAACACCAAAAGCATTGGCAACAAAAGCCAAAATAGACAAATGGGACCTAATCAAACTCCACAGCTTCTGCACGGCAAAAGAAACAGTCACTAGAGTGGATCGGCAACCAACAGAATGGGAAAAAATTTTTGCAGTCTACCCATCTGACAAAGGGCTGATATCCAGAATTTACAAAGAACTCAAACAGATTTACAGGAAAAAAACAAACAAGCCCATTCAAAAGTGGGCAAAGGATATGAACAGACACTTTACGAAAGAAGACATATATGAGGCCAACAATCATATGAAAAAATGCTCATCGTCACTGGTCATCAGAGAGATGCAAATCAAAACCACATTGAGATACCATCTCACGCCAGTTAGAATGGCGATCATTAAAAAATCTGGAGACAACAGATGCTGGAGAGGATGTGGAGAAAAAGGAACACTTTTACACTGTTGGTGGGAGTGTAAATTAGTTCAACCATTGGGGAAGACAGTGTGGCGATTCCTCAAGGCCTTAGAAATAGAAATTCCATTTGACCCAGCAATCCCATTACTGGGTATATATCCAAAAGACTATAAATCATTCTACTATAAGGACACATGTACACGAATGTTCATTGCAGCACTGTTTACAATAGCAAAGACCTGGAATCAACCCAAATGCCCATTGATAATAGACTGGATTGGAAAAATGTGGCACATATACACCATGGAATATTATGCAGCAATAAGAAATGATGAGTTCGTGTCGTTTGTAGGGACATGGATGAATCTGGAGAACGTCATCCTCAGCAAACTGACACAAGAACAGAAAATGAAACACCACATATTCTCACTCATAGGTGGGTGATGAAAAATGAGAACACATGGACACAGAAAGGGGAGTACTAAACACTGGGGTCTATTGGGGGGAAAAGGGGAGGGCCAGTGGGAGGGGGAGGTGGGGAGGGATAGCCTGGGGAGAAATGCCAAATGTGGGTGAAGGGGAGAAGAAAAGCAAAGCACACTGCCATGTGTGTACCTACGCAACTGTCTTGCATGCTCTGCTCATGTACCCCAAAACCTATAATCCAATAAAAAATTAAAAAAAAAAAAAGAAAACAGTGCTACAGTTTATGTGGCTTTTATTTCTTATGTTTACATTAAAAGAAAAGCTAATAAACTCTAAAAAAAAGTGAAAAAAAAAAAAGAGACTGGGAAGGATAGAGAGGTGGGGAGGATGAAAAAATATTTGGTTAGTAGATACCAAAATTATAGCTGGATGAAAAGAGTTCTGGTGTTCTGCAGCAGCGTAGAATGAATATGGTTAATTTATTCCAGAAGCTAGAAGGGAAGATTTCAGTGTTCATGACACAAACAATAAACATTTGAAATGATGGATATGCTAATTACCCTGATTCGATTGTTACATATTGTATATACATATCAAAATATCACTGTCTCATAAATATGTTCAATTATTATATGTCAACTAAGAATAGGAGAAAGAAGCAATGGAAATATATACTCAATAATTGTCAACAATAAAAAAGTAAATAAATCTACCAAGCAATACCCTTGGTCTGTATGGAGGAAATTAACATTTTCCGAAAGATATAAAATAGAATAAATGTCAGAACAAGCAATGTACAATTAAAGTCAGGTGTGTGAATAAATATATACATGTGATACAAGTGTATATAATAAGGCTATCTCAATTTATAACAATGAATCATGAAATTGGCAAGGTCTGATGATGGGAAACATTTGGTCACATTCTTTTGTGTTTAAATTTTTAATGAACATATATCTGTGTATAAGTGATATAACAATTATTGGAAAATTATGTGAGTCATATATTTTTAAAAGTTGGTGCTTTTAACTATGGTAATATCCCCCCAAATATGCTTGTAGCTAAATTTTGTATAAGATAATTCTCCCCTTTTTATCAGAATATAGTAGAGCAAATGAAGTATGTTTCATTTATTCCCCACTCACTGGGTTGTTGGTTTTATGCCATGTTTCAACCAGAATGAGGAAACTCCAGGGCCTTAAAGAGGTTTTCTTCTCGTAAGTGCTAGTAGTTATTTGTGGCTCAATATTATCCACACCCACTGGGAATAGTTTTCATATAAAAAATATATATTTTTCTAACTCGTTTTTACATGAGGAATAAATCCTGACTTTGTAGAATCATAGCAGCAAGTAGTAAATAATGTTTGGGGCAAAACAGCATTGCAAAGGAGAACTCTGGCTCAGCCTCATTATTTTTCCTGGCTTACTGTAGGATTTGCTGTAAGAGTGAGCATTGCCACAGAACAAGACGTGCACCATTGTGCTTTCTGGACAGTGAAGAAAATTTACTCATCTCCATTGCCCACTGGCATTGGAGTTCCTTAATTGCTCTGTTCTTATTTGATCCCTAATTAGCGTGTCTCATGTTATGTATGACTTGTACCTCTGGTATACACTCAGAAGTTTGAATCTTCAAATAAGATTTTTTGGCCGACATAAGTGGAACATTTTCATCTCCTTTTGGCAGTGAGTAGCACTTGCTGTTATATCCCTCTGCCTATGGTGAGATATAGCTATCTCTGATACATCAAGTGAATGACAACGCCAGCCTATTTTGAGATTTCTTACCTCCGAATTCCTATAGGATTTGCAGTCTGTAACACAGAGGCTCATGCTGATTATTCTCTAGCAGTTTCATCTATGAAGAGGCCAGGAGCACTATTGTGTCTCCCAAAGTGTGACTCAGGACTGGGCAATAGTAGGCTTAATAAAGAAGAGAATAGAGAGAAAAGGAAGAAGAAAGGTATATGATTGATTTATCTTCCAAATTAGATTGTCAGTTTCTTAGACACCATATCCTTTCTTCTATCTCCTTTAATACTTACTAAAATATTTGGCAAACTGACTGTGCAGTGCATGTTTATGGCCTAAAGGCCTAAGGTTTTATGTAATTCATAGAGTATCTCTAAAAGATCCCATTTCCACTCACTTGAACTCAGTGCAGCCTGAAGGAAGTAGCATTTTCTGTAAATGTTATTGAAATTTTATTTACACTGAATTGAGATATCTCTAAATTAGTTTTAGATTGGCCTCTCATAGAAATACAATCCTCATTTCAGAGGACAAATCTGTTAACTGGTGGTGCAATGAAGATAGTTATGACAACAGAAGTGTATGTAGCTATAAAACATAGATATTACTCTGAAGAAAGTACTAGCAATGAAATCCTATACATGACTAAAGTGTTGCCGTGACTAAAAATTCATTCTGACCAAGGGTGATGGCATTTGGTCCACTGACTAGAGTTAGGAGATGTGTGCTACAGTGCCATTATACCTCTACCAAAAAAAAATTAGTTGACTATACATATGTGGTCTATTTCTAGATCCTCTCTCTGTTCTATTCAATTGAGCTATAAACATTTTTACCAATACTAAACCATATTGAGAACTGCGGCTTTCTATTAGGATTTGAAATCAGGTTAGATAAGTCCTACAACTTTGTACACCTTTCTTAAAATTACTTTGATTATTATAGAATGCTTCATTTCCATATACATTTTAGAATCCATTTATCTAGTTCTACAATACATCTGCCAGAATTTTTGGTTGTAAGTGCATTAAATCTATATATTAATTTGGGAAGAATTGTGATATTAATGATACTGAGGAGTTTCCTACTTCATGAATGTGAAATATCTCTCCACTTATTCACATATTTATGATTTTTTCCAGTCAAGTTTTGTAGTTTGAAGTGTAAAGAACTTATCTTTTGTTAGATTTATTTTCAGGTATTTGCTTTATGGTACTACTGTAAATGGAATTTGTTTTCCAATTTTTTGCTGCTTACAAGAATACTTTTTTGTGTATTTTTGCAGCCATGTAAAATTCATTAATTCTAGTTCTTGTTATAAACTTATAAACATTCCCAAAGATTTTCTATGTAAAAAACATCAGATTTTCAAATTGAAAAAGACATAAGAGAAAACAAAAATTGAGAGGCAGATATCAGAAAAGAAGTAAAACTATTTCTAAGAGATCCCTCTGACTAGAAGAGGTGAAAACAGGTATCCTTGCTTTGACCTCAATAGAAAACAATTTAGCCTTTCACCATTAGGTGTGTGATGTTAGGGATTTAATTTTTTGTATAAGCCCTTTGTCAGGTTAAATAAATTCCATAATATTTGTAGGGTGTTGAATTTTATCATGAATGGGTTTGAATTTTTGTCTGATGCTTTTTCTGTATCAATTGGAATTATCAGGTTTTTTCTTCCTACATTCTGTTACTCTAGTAAATAACATCAATTACTTTTAAAGTGTTAAATCAACTTTGTGTTACTAGAACAAGCTCTGCTTGGTTATATGTTACTATTTTTATATATGACTCTCTGTATCTGTAAGTTCCTCATCTGTGGATTCAACCATCCAGAGATAGAGTTTTTTTCTTAATGGATAGTTGTGTCTGTACTGAACATATACAGACTTCCTTGTGATTATTCCCTAAATATAACAACTGTTACATATCATTTACAATGTATTATGCATTATAAGTAATCTAGAGATGATTTAAAGTATACAGGAGTCTGTGCTTATGCAAATCTACACCGTTTTATATCAGGGTTTTGAGCATCCTTGGATTTTGGTGTCTGAGGGGGATCATGGAATCAATCATGGATCCCAAGGGAACGCTGTATATGAATTTGGTTGTTGAATGTCCTCCCCACCAGAATTAGACTTTGGCAGATAAGAGTGGTCAGGAAAGAACTCTCTGAAGAGACTATTGGGGCTATGAATGAATGAAGAGAAGCCAGCTATGCAAAACTGGAAGAATACTGGAGGCGAAGGGGAACAGCTAAGTGCAAAGGGTATACAGTGCAAATAAGCTTGCCTCATTTAGGGAACTCACTCATACTGCATTTGAGGACAAAAAGAAGCCCACTATGGCTGGGATACAGTAAATGACAGGATGACTGGAAAGATGAGGTGGTAGAGAGAGAGACAGGGCCAGATGCAGTAGAAAGAGAGTTGCCAACCTCTCTAGTACCTCAGCCACCTTCCAACCTTTGGGAAGCCCTGACAATAGTGTATCAGAGTCTACTCAGTATCATCTACTAGGCACATACAGCTATTTAAATGTAATTAACTAAAAGTATATAAATTGAAAAATTCAGTTTCTTGGTCGCACTAGCCACGTTGCAGGTGTCCGGCAGCACATGTGGCAGATGGCTACTTTATTGGACAGCACAGATAAGAACATTCCGTCATCACAGAAAGTTCTGTTGAAAGTGCTGTTCTAGGAAAGCCAAAGGAGAAATAATGCCAAGTTTGTTTAGCCTCTCCTCTGTGACTTTCTCTTTTAAAGCTAGAATCGGTGTTTTTCTATTTAAATGAAAATATATGTGGTACCTGGAAACTAGCATGTGGCCTATTCCATATGCATATGTTCTCATGCATGTTTTTTTACCTATGACAGAAAAGATGAGGAGGACTGGTAAATAATCACAAGCATTCTTAACCTCAGTATAAATACATTGCAAATGTAAAAATGCAAAGTGTGGAAATCATAAATGTGAAAGTGGCTTTCGATTTGTTTTAATAGGCGTTTTCTATGTCTTACTGTAACCTAGGGATCTTGCTGCAAGAAACTGCCTGGTGGGTGTAAATAATGTTCTGAAAATAGGTGACTTTGGAATGTCTCGTCAAGAGGATGGTGGAGTGTATTCATCTTCTGGCTTAAAGCAGATTCCCATTAAATGGACAGCACCAGAAGCTCTTAATTATGGTAAGAATAGACCACATTTTTTCTTGGTGGTGAAAATGAACTGCCTCAGCACAAAACATTCACACGCAATAATTACAAGGGGTAGCACAGAACACAAATTAGAATGATTTGAGGATCAACACAAATGAGTAAGTTTTATACCTTTTAATTTGTTAAAATTATTGATCAGATTTCCATATGTAACATTGCTATATTAAAAAAGGTAGATATAAGTACTTTTAAATATGACTATCCATCTGAGAAGATTTTTTATACCAAAAAATGACTTTTTAATAGATTATACACAGAGTAAGTGTTGCTGTGGCTCTGGACCATTTGTTTTGACTGTCTTGTAATTGGTCCAATAACCTCATCTAATGCTAGGTTCCTAAAATATTAAGTCAATCACTTCTTTACTTTTTCACTCTGAAATTGATATGGTTTCTTAGCATCTCAGTCTCTGGAACTGATATAAATCTTGAGCAAAAAGGAGATGGGAATTACATATTAAAGCAGCAGGGATTTTTTTCACTTGAATTTTTATGTGTAATTGTAATTGGAAATAAATATAACTTGTACTATCTGTGGTTGGGATGAAATGGGCCATAAGAACATGGATGACAACTCAAGAATTTAAGACAAAAAAGAGTGTGCTTCAAGTGAAATTAGAAATTATATTTTCATTAAGGGAAGCAGCATATGAGCCATGGATTGGTGAATGGGGTATGGTATGTTTTGAATCAAAATATAAAATGATTCTTTGTTGATTTAAAATGAAAAATTACCTCATTATGGGAACTAATTTGTAAAGCATTTATAAATGCCTTAATTCCTAAATTGGAGAAAGCTTTTTTAAAAAATTGAGGTGAAATTCACATACCATAAAATTAATTTTACAGTGAATAATCATTGGCATTCAGTACAATTGACAATGTTGTATAATTAGTACCTCTATCTAATTTCAAAACATTTTCCTCATTCCAAAATAAAACCCTTTCTCCAATCAGCATTTTCCCCCAATTCTTCCATCCCCTTACCCCCTAGTAGCCACCAATCTGCCTTTTATTTCTATGGATTTACCTATTCTGGGTATTTCATTTAAATGGAATTATATGGTATGTGATATCTTATGTCTGGCTTCTTTCACTTAGCTTAAGATTTTTGGTTCATCTATGTTGTATCATGTATCAGTACTTCATTCCTTTTTAGGACTGAATAATATTCCATTGTATGAATATACAACTATTTATCCATTTTTGTATGTTTGGGCAGTTTTCAATTATTCTGGGTTTATACTAGAAGTCATATGGTAATTTTAACTTTTTGAGGAACCACTAATGTCATTGGTTTAGAAGCTGGCTGGGGCTGACACAGCTACCGTAGATACTAACCCTCACCCTTAGTTTGTTTTCCAGTGTGTCAACAAGTAAGGTTCTTATGAGTTTTTAGTGATTGCAAGTCAGTTCCACTATGCCTTAGAATCCAGAGAAAATAGCAGGCCTACTATTTTCCATAGTGATTCCTCTCTGGGGTGACTGCTATTAACTCTAGGGTCGGATTATATTACTAAGGTAGTATATCTTAGTATAGATATACTATATATACTTATATATATACCTTATATATAAGGTAGTATATCTATATAAAAGATATCTTTATATCTATATAAAAGATAGATTATAATACTCATATTTACACAAAGGTTTTTGTTAGATGACAAAACATTTTTAAGCACTAAGGGAGTGCTTAAGTCTTACCAGTAAAATCCAGTTCTCTAGATTTTGCTCTTAATTCTGTTTGCCAGATTCGCTATGTTATATAGAGTAAGTCTTACTGTTTTAACAGTAACTCCTCTTACTGTTAAAAACACTTTTGCCAAGTTAAATTCTGCCTCTTGATCACATTGTATTTTTTTAATTTCAAGCTCACTAAAGTGCTGTATTTACAAATTAAAGTTCTAACTCTGGATACATTAACAGCCAAACCTAAAGCATTTTAAGTAATAAGGACAAATCTAAAGGTATTTTTTAATTGAAACAGGATCTTACTTTGTCACCCAGGCTGGAGTGCAGTGGCATGATTATGACTCACTGCAGCCTCAACCTCCAGGGCTCAAACAATCCTCCCACATCAGCCTCTGGAGCAGCTGGGACTGCAGGCATGAGCCACTTCAGAGATCAAAGATCTCTAAAGATCTTTCTTTGATCAACAGTGAGGGACTTTTTAGCAGCCTTTAGTAAATTTTGTAAAGCACAGAACAACTTAATATGACAAGGAAGGAGAGATTTTGATAGAGGACATGTTTGTAGTATTTATTACCCAATCCGATGAGACAGTTCCTGAAAGACTCTACAAGCCTTCTCATAGCAACCCAGAGAAGTTTAGTTCCCACAGACCAAAATTACTGAAGATTGGCTCTAAATCCTAGCATGTTTTTTTTTTCTTTGAGACAGAGTTTCACTCCGTTGCCCAGGCTGGAGTGCAGCAGTATGATCTAGGCTCACTGCAACCTCTGCTTTCCAGTTACAAGCAATTCTCCTGTCTCAGCCTCCCCAGTAGCTGGCACTACAGGTGCATGCCACCACGCCCAGCTAATTTTTGTATTTTTAGTAGAGATGGGGTTTCACCATATTGGTCAGGCTGGCCTTGAACTCCTGACCTCAGATGATCCACCCACCTCAACCTCCCAGAGAGCTGGGATTACAAGTATAAGCCACCGCACCTAGCCAATCTTAGCTTTTTTTAATAAGAGAAAATATAAATATCTTTTGAAAGTCCTTATTACTGTGGGTACACTTTTTTTTTTTTTTTTTGAGACAGGGTCTCTCTCTGTTGCCCAGGCTGGAGTATAGTGGTGTGATCTCAGCTCACAGCAGCTTCCACCGCCTGGGTTCAAGCAATTCTCATGCCTTAGCCTTCTGTAGCTGGGATTACAGGTGTGCGCCACGATGCCTGGCTAATATTTGTATTTTTTGGTAGAGGTGGGGTTTCACCATGTTGGTCAGGCTGGTCTCAAACTGCTAACCTCAAATGATGCACCTGCTTTGGTCTCCCCAAGTGCTGGGATCATAGGCATGAGCCACTGTACCCAATCCTATACTTCTTTCTTCACTCTTGCCTCAGAATAGGTGAAACACTCTCAAATCTCCCATGTAGTATGGGGTCAGGGTAGGTGAAAGAAACCTCCAGTCCAAGGAGTCTCTCTGAAACTGGCTTAGGGCCATAGAGCCATGATCATGCCACTACACGCCAGCCTGGGCAACAGAGCAAGAACCTGTCTCAAGAAAAGCAGGGAGTGTGGCATAAAATTAAACCTGTTGTCACTACTTTATCATTAGTGTCATTGTTTTTGTGTATTTGGCTTTAAAAAAAAATCAAGCAATACTAAAGGACCTATCATTACCCAGCCCTATCACTAGCCAGATCATTCTTCCTAGATGAAAATATTGTTGTTACAGTCTCATAGTTTTCTCATCAATGGCTGAGAAATCTTTTTGTATATGTCTCTCTCACATACTTTTTAAAAAAATACAAAATGGTAGAATACTCAAAGCCTATTTGGCATATATTGCTACCATCCATAGTCCCAGCTGTCACCAAAGGTACTGTTTTTATAAAGGGAAAATGGAAGACCGATCTGCAACTAAGAAATCATCTATCAATTATCAAACAGAAGTTTTCCTTTTGTCACCTGGGTATTTTGGGCAGATGTATCCCCTAATTAGTTACATTAGCATGATGTAAAAGTGCTGTGAAATGGGAGGGAGGCAGAATTTTTAGTGATCAGGTTTCCCAACCAGTTGTGCCATTAGCTACATGACCTTGGCAAGCCATCTACCACTCCACATAATTTCCTAATTTTTAAGATGAGAACCATAGGACCTTTTCCCTACAGAGTATTGTGAAAATCAAATGAGACATAGAAAAGTAGCAAAATGCTGTACAATTGTAAGTTACTCTTGGTCTGGTAAAATTATCCAGGAAAACCAGGTTCAAAGGTCCAGGTTTAGGAGCTAGGTTATAAGCTTTCACTTCTGGAGTGTGATCCTGGTTTATATGTAATATGCCTCTATTGATCTCTGCCCAAATATTATCCTACAAAATAAGCTATTTGACTCTCTATAACTTATTTTCTTAAAGAATTAGTCTTAACTTATAGCTGTAGAATGACTTTGATGAAAAGTATTAAATTATGGAATGCCAAGCATGAAACGAGTTGATGTGCAGACAAGAAAATTAATCTTCCTGCCAAACAACACAGTGAGTGTCCATAATTACTTTCTACTAAGAAGGAAGCTAATTCACAGAGCTAGAGCTGATAATCAGTTAGTACAACCCCACTCTGCTGTCAAAGCAGTTATCATAGCAGGCATACTCTTGTTTTCATTGGGTACTTATTTTTCTTTTTTTTTTTAAGAAAGACCATCCTATTTTAAAGTAACGACCGTTTTGGAGGAGTTGCATTTCTAAATCCTGCAGTGGCAGAGTTTGAGGGATAGAAAATGAAATGATTTAAGAAATCTTTAACACCACTGTAAATGGAGTTTAGTTATGGTAGTGTATGTAAAAATAAGTAAAAAATACAAATACGTTGGGAACATCTTGGAAACTCTTAGCTTCTTAGAGAGGCTAGAGATTGGAAAAGATTGTTCTCCTTCCCCTACTTGATTCCACGACCATCTCAAGATACCCTGTGTTGGTTTGTATCTCCGTGCTTCTCTAAGAGACTACCAAAAAATTCTAAAAGCTTAGTTCATGTAACTCAGTAAAACAGGTGTACCCAGATAATTCAACAAAACAAGGCACCCTTAATTTAAAGACATTCTTATTAGCCAACTATGTTAATTTCCACTCTGTTTAAAACACACAAAAATATTTTTCATATATGAAACTCAGTGGAGAAAATGAGACCTTTAAGCATGTAAGAACATCTGTAAACAGTGATGAGTGAAAAACTGAAGTTAAGAAACTTTCCTAATTGCTGTAAGTTTGTTTGTAATTTTAGTGGAAAGAAAACGATACAGGCCTAAGACAAAATTGCAGGAATCCAACTTGGTTAATCTCCTAAGATAGATATGTACAAACGTATATCTTTTTTATATAAACCATCCATCTCATTCAGATACCACAGGGAAAGTAAGCTTGCACGCTGGCTGCATATTTATTCTTGGGGGAAAGGAGAGTGATTTGGAAACTGGTTTGATTAAACCAGGAGCCTGAAGAATACTTATTTAATTGATAATATTACTAGACCTGGAATATAAAACCAGTCAAGAGAATAGGAAGACTGCATATCGAACTCCTTTGGCAAGTTTAAATTTAGTCATGTATCACTTAATGACAGGGATATACTCTGCGAAATGTGTCATTAGGCAATTTCATCATTGTATGATCATAGGATGTACTTAGTAGGATAGCCTACTACACATCTAGGCTACAAACCTATATAGCATGTTACTGTATTGAATACTGCAGGTCACTGTAAGACAATAGTAAGTTTTTTTGTGTCTAGACATAGAAAAGCAAATATGCTACACTCTGATGTTACCATGGCTACCACATCACTAGGCAATAGGAACTTTTCAGTTCCATTATAATGGGACTGCTGTCATATATGTGCTTCATCACTGACCAAACATCACTCTGTGGTGCATGACTGCTGGTAATATGTGACTGACATGGACATACATAACCAGAAATGGTCACCTGCTTGTCTACTGGGTCTCACCTGGTTATGGTTGTTGTTCCCCTTCCAGGGAGATACAGTTCAGAGAGTGACGTGTGGAGCTTTGGCATCCTTCTCTGGGAGACCTTCAGCTTAGGGGTTTGTCCGTACCCTGGACTGACAAATCAGCAAGCAAGAGAGCAAGTAGAAAGAGGTGAGCCAAATATATGCATTGTTAGTGTTCATATCCAGCCTTAGGGTAGGCAGTGCTGATAGTGTGTCTACTTGGGGAGCGGGTTGTTAAGGTCTCATAACACAGCCAAACACTCTAAAGGATTCCAGTGTGAGAGAGAGGTATATAGGCTTTTCTTCTACCTTTCTCTGCCTGGCCTGATATCTGCAGGATTGTGCTCTTCACTGTCATTAAGAGAAATCATTAGAGTGGCATTTCTCAAATTCTTGTATTCTATGCCAGATAAGCCTCCTTTTAAATAATATTCCAAATTGAAACATAGTTAGTCTTCAGTACATTTTTGAGAATGTGACAACATCATAGCACTGCCGAAGAAACCCTTTGGGGTTATGGGAATAACTAAGTAATGGTGAAATGCTTGCATGCACTTGTGTAGTGTACAGTCTCGACAAAAACAATGCTCTTGATAAATTGCAATGTCCTAATGTCAGGCCCCCATTGAGGGGCAGGGTTGTAGAACTGGGTGTAGGAAGATGCCTTTTTAACTTCCTTTCTACCTCTCACACACAGGCCCACACACACTACCAAATTCACTGCTGAAACACTGCCAACCAACAGACTGTAAAAGAATATGACTCTCATTCATTTTTATTTCCCTATTGAATTCACATTTAAAAATCCTCATCTTCCCTTGATCTTGAAAAACATAGGTTGTAGAAATGATTTTTTAAACTGCCCACAGCATCTAATTCTGAAAGTGAATTAGATGGACATACATAACACACATAACTAAAATATGCACTTATATGTGATGTATCTATCTTACATGAGACTTTCTGAGAAATGAACAAATTAAAAAATGTGTTCTTTGAACTAGAAGTCTGACTCTGTAATATTGAATTCTGTATAACCTGTAGAAAATAAAAAATCAGCATGCCCTGAAATGGATGTTTTTGTTTCTGTATACCTACAACGTGAGGTGCTAAACGTTCATAACTGTATAATGCCCCGTGTGAACACTGTTCTCCTTCTCTTGGGTCTTTAGGATACCGGATGTCAGCTCCCCAGCACTGTCCAGAGGATATTTCTAAAATCATGATGAAGTGTTGGGATTATAAACCTGAAAACCGCCCTAAGTTCAGTGAACTTCAGAAAGAGCTCGTTATCATCGAAAGAAAAATCACATAGTGACAGGATGGCGCCAAACTCAGCCTTCTGAACTCTGTCCTCCAGCAGAGTAACATTATTGTTCTCATTAACAATGAATTTACCTTCAATGGTCTTCTACCATTATTTTTTTTTATTAACTGGGTTTTTAAAAAGTATGTTTCACTTGTAAAAATCAAAGGCAAATTTATTAAAGAAATAGGCAGTCCTACCAAGGGCTTTCTTAGCTAACCATAGCAATCCTACCATTTCAGGCCATTGCAAATAATAGAAAAGCACAGGCTTCTAAGTGTGTGAAGGATAAAAGATATTTTTCACACCTTATTTCTACTTCAGGCCCAGTTTGTGGGCTGCCACCCTATTCCACAGACCCTACTCAGTTGGTGCTATAAACAGCATTGGTAATGCCATGTTTGCAGGACATGTTCCAACCACAGTTGGCTTTCTCCTCTGCCAAGGCAAGATTATATTTGTAAACAGAATTTTATATTGGGAATTATTTGGACCTCCTGGGGTTTTTCTTTTCTTTCTTGTTAGGTATAAGCCCAATGTAAGAAACATCATGTATCTACATTTTTTGTAAGGTTGTCATTTTCCTCCACCTTTGTCTGGGTATCAGAAAACAATACACATAGGCTGGGCATGGAGGCTCAATGCCTGTAATCCCAGCACTTTGGGAGGCAGAGGTGGGTTTGAGACCAGCCTGGCAACATGGTGAAACCCCATGTCTACTGAAAAAAAAAAAAAAAAAAAAAAACCCGCAATGCAAGAAACGTTATCAAAGAGCACCCTATTAGAGTTGAGGCAGTTACTTTTCAAGGATGTTATAGAGAGCTGTGAAGCAAGAAACAAGTTTATACAGGAGGGTGGGCTGGAGAAAAGGGCAGCTAGAATGACAAAGTAAAGAAGAAAGGGAAAATATAAACCTTATCAGAGTTATGCTTTTAAAAACACATTCTATTTAATAGTCTAAATTTACCAAAAAGGTCCTAAGAAGTGTTTTAGGAATTCATAGACTCCTAATGGTAACAAAAATTTTAGAGGAAACTGTAAAGCACAGATCCACAGAAATAAGAGCATACTTTTGGTTAAACATCTTCACCTTAGAGGGGCCATTCCAAAATGCAATTTCCTTCATTTGTACCAGTTTTTAGAGCTATCAGAATTTCATGATTCTAGTTCATCAACACATTCATGTGTGTATGCGCACACACACTACCAAGGTACAAGACAGATGTGAATGAAGTAGACAGTCTAGAAGTCAGGTGAATATTAATGAGGAAGATGATGACATAGGGTCAGCCCTCCCATTTCTAATTCCCGTATACTGCCCCCTGGACATTCATCTTAGCTGACAGGTATGCGAGCATAGTGCTGAAGATGTCTCATGTGGATAAAATGTAACTCAGTTAAAAGTAGGATTCTGCATCTTAACTGTTATCTAGGGAACTTACCCCACGATCTGTATATAGTTGCCTCTCAGGATAAATACGTATATAGAAGATGGTCACGCTCAGGGCTAAATATGTTCTGGAAGCCTTTTATAAGTTCTCAGGCCTGTGACCAGATAAACATCACCTTAGTGATTATTTGGTCTGCATTCATTGGAAGAGCTTAGGGATAGAAAATTCCTCCTGCCCTTTCTTAGCTGTTTGCTGCCTATACCATTGCACAGAACTCACACTATACTTTAAAGAGTATCAAAGACAATACTGAAGAGAAAAGTAACTTGTATCTATCAATCATTTCAATCTTCTTGCAGATTTCATACATATTTAACGATTAGTACATTCAGACTTAAAGGGAACTTTCTTTTGATGGTGCATACTATGGTAAATCAAAGCACAAACTTACATATTAAGTGCTATGGTATATTCAGGCACTTGCCAGCCTTCAAAAGTAAGAATAAAATGGGATATTCCTACCGTTTTTTTTCAGTATTTCTAAGTGAATCTCTGTTTGTAATATTCTTTGTCTGTTTAAAGAAAACAGCCTGCCATCACATAATGGCTTCATGCTAAGCTCTCAGCAAGGAGAGAGAAGGATGGTTTTGGCTTCAGTTTTATAAACAAGACCTAAAGCTTAATCCTTGCATTCTGGCATAAAGAATGAACACAGCATTGATATTTCACTCATCCAGTCTGTTAGAATTTGCAATTCACATCATTACCCTGTGCTTAAATTTAAAAAGCTTTTCAACACATCATGACATGTAGCATTTAAATTCCATTTTATTCTTTGTCCAAAAGCAGGCAGTGGCATAGTTCAAGATTAGTAACTCCGTAGAGTCTCTCAGGATCCTCTCAGTCATATAGAATATTAAATTTAATATAGGCACATACATTAAGAAGAACTTATACAAACAGTTTTTCACTGTTAATTTTGTTGTGCTTGAAGCATAATTTATTCATCCCTTCTGTCACTGATAATTAATGGAATTATGTACTGTAGGAAGCTAATCCATGCCCAAGAAACACACATATACTGTTCTGAATGTACAAGTTGATGTAGGGAAAGGAAGCTTCAGAAATGTACACAATCCTATGATTTGTTCAGTAAGAAAAGAATTGTAACCAAAATTTCTTCAGGTCTGGATGTAATTAGTCCAGTCACAAATCTTTGTGTTAATGGATTATACAGGATATATATATTATACAGGATATATATATATCTTCTATAATCTATTCACACACACACACACACACACACACACACACACACATAACTACTGCATAGTTCCTCTCATAAGTCCTTCAGTTTATTAAAATGGGGGGAAGTAAACACAGTAGTCTCTCTCTCACTGGTGTCTTTCTACCTTGAATCACTAAGGCCTTTATGCAAAAATTTAGGTTGTCCATCATTTTACAAGGAAAGAAATTTTTCAACGATTAACATTTATTACCCACATGTGAAACCTAAATGAATTTTGTATTCCATGTAATCTAAGGTTACTTCCCAAAGCCAACATACTCTTTCTCTTCCAGGAAAATGATAATAAAATTGACAGGCTTTGTATAACTTTCAGAAACTGAAGCTTTATTTCAGCCCATCCTGCCACGAGGTCTCCAGTGAAAGGTCTCCTGTAATTGTTTCTCTTTTATCTCCCAAATTTAATGTAGGCAATAAAATTCTCCTTCCATAATTCACATACAATATTACTGAAACATCTTATTAGCAGATAAGTGTAGACCAAGAGCCTAATTTGTTGGGTATTTTCAGTGCACATTTCACAGTTGTTTTTCACTTTAAGATCATTTTGAAAAGAAAACAAAATGCTTTGTCATTGAAATCGTTTTAATTTCCTTTAAACCATAATTTGGTTTTTCTATCTATATTATATTCATTTCAGTTTTCCCAAATAATTTTTATGAAGTTTGGTTAGTACCACAAAATAATTAGGGCCTCACAATACTAGTGTTAGATTATGTCAAGAGGACAGTGTTTTAGTTTCAACATATGCCACCCACTGAGGACCTTGTAATGGGATAAAAATTAAAATGCAACAATCCAAATAAATTATGATGTAACAATACAGATATCTGAATCATAAGTCACTGTTGTTCAGGGTTACTTCAGTCATACCACTTTATAATTAATTCTTGTGAGTCATCAGATTTGTAAGAGTGTACCTGAAAACCTTACTTAGTATACTTACGGCCACGTATCTTTTGAAGATTGATATTTTCTGAAAAAGGGTTGTTTGCCTCAGCCCTCTTCTTTTTACATGTACTCCCTTTATTATTATTTTAGCTGTTTCTTATCAACAAAATTGGCTGCCCATAGTTAGTGCTGTGAGTCATGGAAACACTTGCTTTTGCATTTAGGAGGTCAGAGCCTCCCACAAAACAAAGAATGGTGCAAAATAAGAGCAGCAGAGACCGACAATTGGGAAAGACATGTTTTCTTTAGGTATTCATATCTTAGCTAAATGGGATCAAATTATATATGAAAATGAATTTATATTACATTTCCATTATACTAAGTTAGTTGTGAAAGTTTACCAAAATAAAGTGTTACTTCTTTTATGACTAACTCTGATTTGCTTATACATATCAGAATGTTCATTAAACATTTTAATTTCATTTATTTTTCTATGTTTTGATTAGTTTCATATCAAGTCTGAATACTGTATATTTTGGAAGAATCCAAAACCACATATTTATTTCTGCAAAAGAAGATACTCTGATTTTAAAAGTCAGGATTTCATGTACCAAGAATGACCTACCTGAAGGAGATTTTATTACACTCCTAGAGTCCCAAAACTTCTCCTTTAAAAAATAATGCTGTCCTACAGAGGTGTATAAACTATATGCCTTAGCCATAATTTAAGGACATATTTAGTACCCCATTAAAAACCATCCTCTGCCTTATACTGATTCAGAGATTAAATTTCAAACTATTTAGTGTAGGCATTAGCAATCAGCCACCTAATAAGGACTGACATTCTTGGGTGGCATAAAAATCCTGGTGTGCTAGATTCTTAATCACTTTAAACTACATAGAAGTAGTAAGCATAGACTTCAGTATATTTGTTAATAAGGTGCTGAGGCAAGCAAATTCAAATGCAAAAGAGGGAGGAACCAGTTATTCCAAGGCAGAGTGATGCACCCCACACAGTGTGAATTAAAGTGAAACAAAAACTTGGACAATGTCTTAGGAAGCCTGAGGAGAACATACTACAAGGCCTCATCCTGTCCTATGGAAAATAAAAAAGATAGCAGAGCTAAAGCAAAAGTAGTCATGCAGTGTGTGGGCCTTAGCAAGAGAGCAAACCAAATACCTCTCTTTGTGTTAGGAACAGTGTGATATTCCCAGCTCAGAGATGACTGTGTGCTGAGCAGTGCTTATATTTATTATTTTCCCAACTAATGGATTTGGTCATATGTATTCCAGTTTTTCAGAGACTACCCAAAGCCTCTTTACATTTGCATTGGTTATATTTAATATTTCTTAAACTAAGATCACTGATTATTTATACATTATTAGAAATCTTTGGTTACAGTGAGGCTTAACCTGGGCTAAAGTCTCCTAAATGAGAGCACACTTAGATCAGCCCTTTTCACCTTTGGACTAATATTAACTAAATGGCTCCTAGAGTTACCCCACAGAGGAAGCTTATTGTGATGAGCGCCACTGTGGGGAAACATAGTATTCAGCAGAGAAATGGAAGAATACAAGTAGCAATGTTCCTTGTCTTTAGTAACATTTGAGGGAAGGTAATTGAAGCCCTGAAGCTTCTCAGGGTGCAGCTAAAGTAAGACGAAAATTCAGAGAAAGAGACATCCAGAGAGGAAGGTTGAATGGAAATGAAGGGCAGTAACAAAGCACCATGTAAAATGACTCAAAGCCAACAATAAATGCAATGGCAATAAGGGAAACTATCCCTCACAAAGGATCTGAGGAGCTTCCTGCTGTGTGTTATTAAATAGTACATGCCTCTCAAGTCTCTACGACACTTTTTTAAAGGACATTGAATTGAACATTCGTTTAATTTTCCCTTTGCTCCCTATAATCTTGAGAGGTAACTACCATTATTGAATGAGAATTACCCTTGCTCTGTTTTTCTGTGAGGTGGCTCACACAATGGTGGTTCAGCCCTCTCCCTAAGCAGTGGCAAGCTGAGTAATGGAACACATATGTCTAGGATAGCCAGCATTCAAGAAAATTGCTGTGAACACTTTATTTTAATAAAGAACAAAGTTCTTGCAGGTTTGTGACACAAAGACAGATTTAGCTTCCCTCTTGTCAGCAAATTTGTAAGAATCTCAAAACAAGTGAATATTTGGGATTCACTCTAAGGGATTCAAATCCTGAATTTCTAAACTATCTTCTCAAATATTATAATTGAGGCCAGCAAGATGCAAGTTTTCTACCAAGTAACAAACTGTTCTACGTAATAGTGTTGATGCTGGAAGTGGAATGTTATGTTTTCCCTTAGCTGTATTCATTCAGGAAGTTCTTGAACGTCTACTACATGAGGTGTGTGTTGGTGGGGGAATAGTACCAGGTGCTAGTTTTTCCAGTGTTTGTTTTTGACTTCTGATTAGTATTTCCTTTTCTCATCTTTAGTTTCTCAAGATTCTACTTTACCAAAATAGTAAAGCCTTTATCATCAGCTTATATTGAATAATGTCATAATTGGCCTCAACCAAAAAGTTTCTCCTCAGGTGCTTGGGAGGGGTGGGGGTGCTGCCTTCTAAGGAACTCCCAGGCACCTACTTAGCAAAGCCAGCTACACACACAGTATGCAAGAAGCCCCATGATGGATGCAGGTTAGAATACAAAGACCTGGTTGGAATCCTAGATGTGGAGACAGGATGATCACGTGGCACTTGTTAGATGAGTAACACTACCAGCAGAAGCTCCTGGGAAATTTTCTCAATGCAGCAAGATTTCTGTGAGTAGAGGTATCGTGGAAGGCAGTCTATTGACTTGACCAAGTAAGCTGATCAGGTGCCCTCCTCTACCTGCTAAAGAAGTATGAAAACGCTAGCAATAATTGCTTTATCTTAAATTCCTGGACATACTCAATTCTTCCATTCCACTGTTCGACTCCCAGTACCTTTTATTGTTTTCTTCGCACTCTTCTTGTTTAGCAAAAGTCTCAAAGTATTTCAATTGTGTAATGTTAAAGGGTTCTTTACATAGCTTCAGAAAACAGGGCAGCAAATATGAAGCCTTAAATTCAAAACAAGCCATTCTACCTAGATATACAGACCCCAGAGCACCACTGCATGAAGGTATCTCTACTCTACAGTTCCCCAAAGCAGTATTCTTCCTGAAATGCCAAACATCACACTATTTTCCTATTTGCTAAGAATCGGAATAAGCATTTTCTAAATGCTATCCAAAGCAGGTTCTAAAATGACACAGTAAAAAGCCGGATTTAAACTGTAACCAAAGTAGACAATAGAAATACCACTTTACCCCTTTGTCATTGGTTAGAATACACTTGCAAAAGCTGTAACGACTTAAGCAGTTTGTCTGATCCCAGAAGATCATACCTTCTTTGGAAAGCACAGGACAGATATCAGTGAGAAACAGTGTTCTGAGCAACACACAATAAATTTAAGAGGCCATAAAAAATAAATCTCCATTCATACAAGGGAGCAGCAAAAACCTGAACAGGAACAAAAAACTGTGATAGTCCAAACTCCTTTTTCATATAGCTCTTGTCAAATGGTATAACCTTGGGGTCTTCTTTGAATTGCCTGGACAATATTTATGAAACTAAAAACTAAATTCCCCCCAGTGGGGGAGGGGGGGATCAGATCTCTAACCTGGATTCAAAGCCTTAGAGGCCAAGAGGGAATCTGGAATCTGGCATCACTGAGATCCTAGGTAAAAACCAACCTGACAGTGTTTTGTAGCTCACTGGTTCCTGCTTTTATTTTTAAGCCCAAAAGAAAAAAGAAACACACCCTCTTATGTAAGAATTTCCCTTTTACAAATAATTTGACTTGTTAGACATAAACTTGCCTGCCTGCTCTTAAATGCCAGATTGTTGCAAGCAAATGCAGAGGGAAAGGTTACCAGAACCATGCTTAATAGGACTTTGAATATTTTCTCTTTACCTAAAGTATGTTGCTTATATTTAGACTTTAAGATGCTGTGGAGCCCTATCCCATGCCAGGCCAGTTTGAATTGCTTTCCTTCAATAACAATCAGAAGACCAGTCCAACAGAAGTGAGCTTGTCATAATTGCACCTTAGATTCTAGACCTCTCATACCTGCAGCATACAGAATATGTACATATTCAAGTGGAATTCACTATTTTTGGCTTTAGTGTCAAAGGGATTGATTCTAAAAGGTTCATCTAATTTTATAATCCTATGATTCTAAATTCAATCCCCAATATAGATTCTAAGCATCACATCAAATCAAAATCAAAGGGAAAAGGAAACTGGTCGAGAGAGGTCTCGGTTATTTCAAAGCCATGACCACAGTGGCCAAAGACGTGAAACTCTTAACACCAGCTGAGCATTTCACTGTACAAAATGTCAGTTACCTAGTTCCATCCTGTGACATGATCAGACTGTCAATGTGGACCAGTGGCCAGGAGCTTATTCAGGGACCATTTGGGTTCATCACTCTTCACAGAGCATTGAGGTTTCCCACTGAAACAGCTTCTTTAGTCAGACACCAACAGATTTTACATAAATTTGCATTTAGATGTATTAACTTGGATGGCATAATTGAGCATCTGAGTGAATATAGTAGGGGTTGGTGGTGGTACAAATTATGCTGGCTTTATGTTACCATTTTGTGTTTTTTCATGGTTTTGTGTGTCTGGCAAGTGCCCTAAAAGATTGGAACACTCTAAAGTCATAGACATACAACCATATGAGAAAGCCGAGATGAAAAAAACAGAAGAATAAAATCAAATTGTCAAGATTCCAGCAACAGCCCTGACTTCTTCAGGAACCCAAGCAAATTGAAAGCCAAGACAAAATGTACAAATGGTGCCCATACCATGACAGTGAGTGGTGGTGGAAATGCTCTAGGGCTCTCATAGTGAGTGGTGGTGGAAATGTGATTTTTCTGAGTTGCTTTTTCCCCTTTAATAGATGAGTTTGAGATGATGGAGTAGGAGTGGGACTCTCAGGCACTTCTGGTAAAGACGTTCCACTGCAAGCAGCATTTTGAGCAAGCACTGCTGTGGCTTGCCAATTTAGGGTCCATTGAATGTCAGGCTAAAGCACCTCTAATCATTTTTGTTGTTTTAAGATTATATATTTGTGAAGTGGATAAACACTGGAAATAGGGTGCTTCTTCTGGAAAGTTCAGTGTAAAACACAAACAAGGCTTTGGCTAGTGTATCTGGCTTTATAAACAAGTCTGAAAATGAATGAGAGCTAAGTATGTAAAATGGTTGTGTCTATCTCATCATTTTAACTCAGATCTGTATTTAACACTTATTTATTTGTAGTTTTTACATCCAGAAGAAATACACTTTGAACTTTGGCTAACATTGTAGGATTTTTAAAATTTGTTTCTACATTTTTAAAGCATGATTTCATCATTTTTGTAAACTGAGATCATTTTTTAATTGCCTGTTCTTTTCCAATAGACCAGTTACCCATATGTCTGCAGAACCTCTTTATTGTATTCTTATAATAAATGTAAAATATTTGTAGCAAACTGTGCCTTGTCTTATTCAGTCTTTCCATCATGTTTACATTTCTGTTCCTTTTCCACGTAAATATGCTCCAAGTAGATGAAAAGGCAGGCAAGATTTCCGTGGCCTCCTAGGGATGTAACAGTGCATAAAAATTATTAGCTTTCAGTTTCTCTGTAATTAAACTTATGAGTTCTGATGATATTGGGTGTGTGTTGCTTACAGTCCAATCACTGCTTCCTATTTAAAAATCAAAACTGTAATGTAGCTCAAGTCCCAGTTCTCTGCATGAAGTAGCTACTTGCCTGTTTTTTGGTGTTTTACTTTTGTTTTTTGTTTTGTTTTGCTTTTCATAATGAGATTTGTTTAGACATAACACAAGGATTTGGGGGAGAAAGATGGCTAAGAGAGATGTTTGGAAAACAGGCTGAAGCCTGCTACCCTAGAGCAGTTCAGATGTATATCCTTGCCAGTCCCATACAGGACTGAGCTGGTCACAGAGCCATCGCTTAACTTCTGTGTACCCTTCAGTCGGCAAATCAATAACCTTCGTAAAACCACCTGCTTTTACACAGGTTTTGAGCAATATATGCTTTCCTTGTATTAAACAATGCCCCCTCCTCATCCCTGAGCTTGGATTAGAAGAGTCAATCACCACCGCTTCTCAAAAACACACTTGTTTACTGTTCCTGGGGTAGGCCGAAAGCTGCTTAGGATAGAAAAAATGAATCCATGCAATCCTCTTCACTCTCCTGCTTCCACAGCACCCCCTATCCAGAGCTGTGTGCTTCTGGGCCCTTGGTGAATTCATTTTCCCCATAGCTCTTAATTGTCTGTCTGGAGTTGCATCCTCTGCTCCAGCAGGTTTGATTTCTGGCACAGTCTCCTAGACAACCTGTGCTTTCACTGACTTCTATTAATTAGGACCAGGTGCATTCATCACCAAGGAAGGTTAGCTATCAGACTGAAATCCATCCCATTCCCCAAGATGAATGAATAGCAACCCTGAAATCCTGTAGTTCTTTTGGTGTTTAAAGTCCCCCATTTCATTTCACACTCCCCGCTTTAGCTGATTTCTTCAGCCAAATGGTGATGTTGCTTGTAGAAAAAAAGAAAAGAGAAAACAAATGTAAGAACTAGTTTCTATTAACAGCAACAATGGTTCCCCCTTCAATTAAAAACTAAGTCTAGATGAAGTGCTTTTTTAAACTCCCCAGATGTGGTGGTACGTGTGGACTGGCCAACACACTTAGGTCAAACTTGTGTTGAGTACAGTGAGTTCCAAATTTCTCTTCAAAGAATAAGTATACCAGTATGTTCAGTCTCTGCATTCTTTGTTCTCCATTTTAATGTTTAACTTCCTTGTTCCCTTCCTCTCCTTGCCTCTAGTTTCAGTAAATGACCTTCCAGCCAGCTCTAATCAGTAGTTCATATCTGTAACCCTGGTCATGTGCTCTGTCCTGAGTCACTCTGGTCACCTGCTCTGATCTGAATCACCTTCAGTCACCTGTTCCGAACTGTCATTCCCACCAAAACTTCTCACCATGCCACTCTGGCACTTACCCTTGCTGTCTTTAAAACAGCCAGTAGGAATTAGCTTAAAATGTGCAGTCCAACCCTGGCCAATAGGGAAATGACACAGCAGTAGGGGTGACCTGCATCAGGGTTAAGAACACCTCCCCCTCTCCTGTTCAAGTGTGCTCTCGTCACTGCTTCATTTGTGAGATGCACCCTTTTATTGAAGTAAAAATTGCCTTGCTGAGATTTATGTTCAAGTGCTATTTCTTTTGTGACACCAAAACTTTGCTTCTAACACTTGTGATTATGCCCAAGGAAGGCTGATGGTGCTGGGTTCCAAAGCTGTCTAGTGTTGAAATAAGCACCAAGCTGGGAGCTGGGAAACTCAGGATCTCATTCCTGGTTGGACTCTCGCTAGTTTGTAAACTTATCCAATTGGATCCTTTCTCCCAGGACTGATACTTGAAGGACAGAAGGAACAGCCTGAGAGCATTCACTAAAGCAGAGTCCATTCCCCCTAGGAAAGTGTTGCTGTAATTCCTACTACCCAGTTCTCCAGGACACCCTTAGTTTTTTCCATTTCCGAACCCCATTCTCTAGCCTCCCCATTGACTTTGGAGCCCATGACAGCCTTGTAGAGAATTCCCATGTTTTTTACTTAAGTCATCCATAGTCCATGGAGCCAAGGAGCCAAGGCTCCTGACCTATGCGACGATCTCTAAGACACCTTCCAGCTTTGAGATTCTGTGATCTCCCAAGGCTTCTTGACTCATCTCAAATATCCAAACACCAATGCTGTATGGGGTGAGGTCTGTTCCTTTCCTTAAACAACATGGCTGTTGAAATTCAAGAGTGATGAGAAAAAGGAAAGTTTCCCTCACCTAATGTGCAGCTGATTATCCAAACTAAGCTTTTTAATGTTTCCCCCAGCTCTAAAGTTAAGTAATTCAAAATTATAAATGGTTCTTTTGCAGTCTCCCTGTGGTAACCAGTGGTATCATAGGATAGTTAAATGATAAGGTCAATGGACTAGACATTTTGAGGGGCTAATTGATCTATCACAGCAATATAAATGCCAAGAATTAATAGAAAAACAAATGTCATAGGAAGCTGAGATACTGACAGCCTTAGAAGCTACTCTCTTACGGCCTCTGTCTCAGTAACGCTTAGTCTTCTTAGTCCACATTCAGAAGGGCCTTTCCCTTTCCTGAAAATAAAAAACTCACAAAATGTTTCCTTCTAAGCCTAGGTAAAAGCCAATAAATAAGCCTGTTGATATTTCATCCCAAGCTGATTTCCCAAATAGCTCCTGGAGTCCTTCCCTCTGCCTTCCACTCACTTCTTGTCCTCCTGCCAAATGTCAAGGAATGAATCTGACACGATGCAGCACAGCATGTCTCTGAGGAAGGTACTTAGGATACATGTGTCTTATGTAAGGAAGTTGGTGGGGCAGGTGAAGGATTTGCTCACTGGTGACCCATCCAGGCTCATAGTCTTATAGCCTTAGAACAGTGAGGATCATCCTATCAAAACAGCCAAATCTTTGGAAGCAGGCTTTTCTTTATTTTCTCCTCCAGGATTGCACACTGCATTAGTCTTCCAGGGAATACCAGTAATGGGGACATCTTATCTGTTCTGGCATTACTTTTTATGCCCAAACAGTAAAGTAAAGCAAAGGAGCAGCCATCTGTTCCAGCCAGATTAACCCCCAAGTTTCTTTTTGTGTCAAACTAATGGCAGTCACTCCCCTGTGCAGGTCTAACGAATATAGAAACTTGGAACTGAGAGACCAGCGACTTCCAGCACCATCCCTCCCACTCTTAGCTTCACTGCTCCCTCCCATTCTTCCTTTTCTTTTCTCTCAGGCACATCTTTCTCCTGGTCTGAAATGAGTCCTCTATCAATATATGCCACAGTTTCTTGCCCCAAAGCAGATGTTCCAAGAATATAATCTTTGGTCTCTATTGGGAAGACCAGAGATCATTCACAAGATTAAGCATAAGGTCAAAGAGGAGAATAAGAAATAAAATCTAACTGTAAAGAGCAGGAAAAAAACCAAGCATCTGGAATTTGTTAATTACTGCAATTAGGCAATAAATGGCACTGGATCTCTTGAGAACCAAAACAAACAAGAAGGAGTACTTGTATTAGAAAATGAAAAAGGCTGAAAAATGAATTAAGCATTTAACTTAAAAGATCAGAAAAAAAGTTATTCTAGGACTTTATGTTTTCTAAGATTGAGCATGAGTCATGGCAATGGTCCTCAGCTGGGAGTCATTCTGACCCCCAAGGGACATCTGACGATGTCTGAAGACATATTTCTATGGTCACACTGGGAATACTACTGGTATATAGTAGACAGAAGACAGGGCTGCCACTAAACATCCTCCAGTGCACAGATTAGATCCATATCAAAGAGTTATATGACCCAAAGTGTCAGCAGTACCATGACTGAGAAACCTTGAGTCATGGGGCCTATCTGAATTTCTATCCAGGAGCAGGAAAGCACTCTAACTGGACAAAGTTTAAAGGAAGAGGAGAAGACAAAAATAAGAGTGTTTTAAAATGTATTTCCCATAATTTGGCATATTTGATATATTGCTTACACACAGAAAATCTAGAGGATTAGCAAAGCCAAGACTTAGTTCTTTAAGGCCATCCTCTAATGAGATTTACCAAGAAAAAAAGAATAAACCATATGAGGATTTTTTTTCAAAAAGCAGATATAAAAACCTACAGAAACAGCAGTGACTGAAAAGGTAGTAAATGAATACTATGAACTTTATGCTAATAAATTAGAAAACTTAAAATGGATTGACTTATTCCTGGGAAAAATATAATATACCAAAGCAAACTCAAAAAGAAATAGACATTCAGAGTAGTTCTATAACCATTAAAGAACTTAAATCAGTAGTCTAAAATGTTGCCACAGCATTTATTTCAGGGAACTGAAGATTTGTTTTTATACATAAAGTTGTACAAAAATGTCCATAGAAGCTTTTTTCAAAACAGCCAAAAACTTGAAACTTCCCAAATGTTCTTCAGTAGATGAGCTGTAAACTATAGCATTTCCATGAGATACTACTTAGTAATAAAAAGTAGTAAATTATTGATACAACTTAGATGAATCTCAAGAAAACCATGCTAAGAAAAAAAAAAGCCAATCTTAAAGGGATAAATACTGCGTCATTTATATAACATTGATGAAAGAACAACAGAGTTAGAGAACACATTAACAATTGGCAGGAGCTAGAGATGGGGGAGAAGGATGAGGGAGGCTATGAATGAGTAACATGAGGCAGTCTTGTGCTGATGGCACAGTTCAGTGTCATGATTATAGTGCTGGTTTCACAAGGCTACATGTGATAAAACTGCATAGAGCTACAGAGCTACATGTGCACAACCACATCAATGGGTACATGTATAACCAATGCAATTTGAATAAGCTCTATGGGTTATACCCATGTCAAGTTCTTGGAGGCAGCCAGGAGACACATACATGGATTTCCCTGTGCATTCCTTTGCAACCCCTTGTAAATATATAATTATTTCAAAGTGAAAAGTTTAAAAAATGATTATATAAGAAAACAAGAATCTTCCTACAAAAACAACACCAGATAAAGAGGTATAGGACTTGGAGGTGATCCACCATGCTTCCAAGGAAGAGATAATTTTTGCAAACTCTTCCAGAAAAAAGAAAAAACAAATGACAATGCTTCTCTAATCTATCTAACGAGATAACTGAAAACAAAGTACAAGGAAAATACAAAAAAAACACACGCCAAACTTAATCATGAATATAGATTAACTTCTCCCAAAGTAAAGGCAAAGTTAACTCAGTGATGAATAAAATATATAAAATATTAATTTTGAATTAGATTTATTCTAAGAATAAAAGGTTGATTTTTATAAAAGTTATTAATATAAATTAGCACATTAACAGAACAAGGAAGAAAAAAACACATAAAATTCTTCCAGGCCATCAAAAAAACTTAGAAAATTAGGGGAGAAATGTAACTTCTTTAAAATTATAAAAAAGATCTACAAAAATCCACAGCAAATATTGGCCACAACAATGAAGCATTAGAAGCATCCCTTTTAAAATAAGAGCCAAGAGCCACACATGATTGCTTGTGTCTACAAGCAATTCCAGCTACTCAGGAGGCTGAGGTAGGAGGATTGCTTGAGGCCAAGAGTTGGAGACCACCAGCCTGGACAACATAGGAAGACCCCATCTCTATGCACCCCCCATTTATGCACATAAATAAGGGACACAGAAAGGGAATATCAACCACCATTTCTGTCCAGTCTTGTATGGGAGACTCCAGCTACTACAGAAAGACAAGAAAAATAAATACTGTATAAGGTATAATGATTGGAAAGAAAAATTCTTCTTCATAGATATGATTGCTTATATTTTACACCCTAGAAAATACATTATTTAAGTGAATAAGAGTTTAGCTAAATTTCTAGATACAAGATTAACATGAAAAAAATATTTTTCTATTTACCAAAGGATAAGATACACGGTATTTTAAAAATACCATTTTAATTTAAATTTTAAATTTTAAAATTTCAGTTGCAATGGCAACCCAAGTTTTGTAATTATAAGCCCTTTATGGAGAGAGTCCTCAAAACATTAAAGATGACCATTAGATAAATAAATGGAGAGACATACTTTTCACGGCTAGGAATACCCAAATACTGTAAAAATATTGTACATTTTTACTCAGATTTTATAAAAATATTATGCATTTTTACTCAGATAATGTAAAAATATAAATTATTTTTAAATTGACTGCAAATAAAATGTAATTCTTAATGTCTAGTAGAATTCCTTATATAAATTAACAAGATGATTCTAAAATTTATATGGAAGAACAAAGGATCAAGAACAGCAATGATAACCCTAAAGAGATGAGACTTCTAGTAAAGCTGGAGTATGATATTAGCATAGAGATGAACAAGCAGGAAGATGGACCCGAAAAGAGAGAACAAAAAACCCAAAACAAATGCAAACATTTGATATATTGCAAAGGCAGCACTGCAGAGCAGTAGGGAAAAGATGGACTACTCACTATACAGTGCAGAGAGATTAGTTTATCCATATGGGGAGAGAATGAGATTAAATTCCTACCTCATACACTACATACTAAAAAAAAAAAATGCCAAGTATATCAAAAGCTTAAATATAAAAAGCAAAACTTGGAAACTTTCAGAAGAAAATATAGATATCTTTACAACTTTGGAGCCAATAAATGATTCCTAAACAAGACACAAAAGGCAAAGATTGCTGAACACAATTACATTAAAATAAAACATGTAAATTCAGAGGAATCACGAACAAGTGAAAAGACAAACATAAACTGTTAGACAATATTTATAATACATGCAACTGATAAAGAATTAATAATCAGTAATATATAAAAGACTCCTACAGATCAATAAGAAATGACAAACAACCCAAAAGAAAAATGAAACCCATTTCACAGAGAAAGATGAATGACCCATAAACACATGAGGGAAAAAAAAACCGTCAACTTCCTTAGTAATTAGAGAAATGCAGATTGAAACTACAAGCAAATATAATTTGATTCCTACAAGGTTGGCAAAATTTAAAACTTGGGTAATACTATGTGTAGATGAAGATATGGAACAAAGAGTAATTCTTAGAGAGTGGCAGGTTGTGCCTGTAACTCAGAAAATCCTTTCCTAGGTATATGTCTAAGAGAAATACTTGCACAAGTGTTCCAAGAGACATTTAAACCACAGTGCAGGCTGGGTAGAGTGGCTCACACCTATAACCTCAGAACTTTGAGAGACCAAAGCGGGAGAATTGATGGAGCCCAGGAGGTTGAAGGTGCAGTGAACCATTTTGCACCACTGCCCTCCAGCCGAGGCCACCAAGCAGGACCCTGTCTCAAAAAAATTAAAAATAGAAAGTAAAAGTTCACAGTAACATTGTTTTGTGAAAATAGAATAGAAAGAAATAGAAACAAACAAAAACCCTGAAATGTTCATCAACAGGAGAATGAAAAAATAAATTGTGACATGTTCTTATGATGAAATACTTTACAGCAGTCAGTTAATGAGCTGTGTTTAGTAGAATCAACATGAATAAATCTCGAAAATAAAATTTTTGAGAGGCTTCTGCTTTTGCTTAGGATGTAGAAGCCACAAGAAAATGTCACACTTACCATAAACAATGAAAAATAACCCTGAAAAATCCATAAAACCATAAATTTTTGTAGACCTTCAGAGAACTAATGCTGTAATATAACCAAGTAAATTAAATTGCAAAGAGTGACTCGTCCTTGAAGAAGACATGAGACACACAAACTATTTTACTTTGGGAGAGCACAGGAGGAAGAGATAGTCATATTTGCAGTTAAATAGAAAGCACTTAAAGGCAAAGTATGAAATAATGTGGCAGTCTTGGAGCTCCAGTCACAAAGGGCATCTGCACCCACTTGCCATCTCTTTTCCATGGGTGTCCACCAGGTGCTCATGAGAGTGGGAGACTTGAGAAAATTCTTCTTGGTGGCAGGAGAGACTGCCAACATTTGAGAGTAGAACAGAGATGCTAGGAGAAATCCATCTACAATCTTAGCCCAGTGGAAGTACAAGATTATAACTGATTGCAGCTAAAGGACAGGCAGAAACTTGGCCATCCCCTAAACGTTATGCATTTCTGTGATTTAAAAAAAAAAAAAAAAAATCTGCCTCTGAGGCCAGAAACCCCCTGTATGCTAAGCCCACATTAGGGGAAAATGGAAGTGGTCTGCCATCAGGGAGGGGACAGGAATGCTGAGAAAACTTTACCCTTGAACTTAATGAAAATGGAAACATAAAACAGTGTGTGGAATGTAGCTAAAGCAACACCTAGAGAGAAATTTATAGCTTTTAATGCTTACACTGAAAAGAAGTAATGCTTCAAATCAATGACCTAAAGAAACTAAGAAAAGAGAATTAAAACCAAAGTAAGCAGATGGAAGGAAATAAGGTAATAGCAGAATTCAATGAAATAAATAGAAAATCGAAAGAGAAAAATCAATGAAATGAAATGCTCATTCCTTGGCAGAGGGGGAAAAAATCAATGAAAACAACAAAGGCCTACCAGATTGATCAACGAAGAAAGGCAGGAAGCAGAGATTACCAATATCAGTAATAATGGGATAACCCCTCCAATTCTATACACCTTATCATGAAAATAAGAAATACTATTAATAACTTTATGTCAATAAATCTGCCAACTTACATAACATCAACAATTTTCTCAAAAGATACAAACTCTGAAAGCTCAGTCAAGAAGCAATAATCTCAAATAGTGCTTTATTAGATAAAATGAATTTATAGTTAAAAATCTATCCACAAATAAAATTCTAGGCCACATGGCTTCGCCAACAAAATCTACCAAACACTAATGGAAGAAATAATAACAATAGTACACAATCTCTTCTAGACTCTAGAAAAGGAAGAAATGTTTCTTAAGTCATATGAAGAGGCCAGCATTACATGGATACCAGAACCTTAGAAGGATATTTCAAGAAAACTGCAGACCAATATAAATCAGGCATATAGATAGAAAACTTAACAAAGTATTAGCATATAAAATCTACTGATATGTAAAAAGATAATAAATTAGTAACAAATGGATTTTGTCCCAGAACTGCAAGGTTGGTTCAACAAACAAAAGTAAAGTTTCTTTTAAAAATGAATTAACCACATTGACAGACCAAAAAACTCGTATGATTATCTCATTAAGTGCAGAAAAAACATTTGACAAAGTTTAATATCCTCTAATGTAAAAATGCTTAAACTAGGAATAGAAATATCTTCAACTGATAAAGGGTATCTTTGAAAAGTCTACAGGAAATATAATATTTTATACTAAAAAAGTCTTTTCCCCTAAGATCAAGAATAAAGCAAGAGAGAATGTCTATTCTCACCATTTTTATTTGTAATTGTCTTGGAGGTCATAATCAGTATAATAATGTAAAAAAAGAAATAAGGCTGGGCACGGTGGCTCATGCCTGTAATCCCAGCACTTTGGGAGGCTGAGGCGGGCACATTCCTTGAGTCCAGCCTGGCCAACATGGCAAAGCTCCATCTCTACAAAAAATACAAAAATTAGCCAGGATTGGTGGCACATACCTGTAGTCCCAGTTATTAATACTTGAGGGCCTGAGGTGGGACAGTTGCTTCAGCCCAGAAAGCTGAGGCTGCAGTGAGCCCTGATCATGCCACTGCATTCCGGCCTGGGCAACAGAGCAAGACCCGGTCTAAAAAAAAAAAAAAAAAAAAAAAAAAAAATCTGAAAAGCAAAAAAATAAAATCATCTTCATCTGCAGCAGTATGATCATCCATATCAAACAGCCTAAGAAATTACAAAAAAAGCTGCTAGAACTATTCAGTGAATTAAGAAAGGTCATAGGATGAAAGGTGAACATACAAAATCAATCTGATTCTATATGCTAGAAATAAATGTTGGAAACAAATTTCACAAAAACTATTTACAACTGCATCAAAAACATGAAATACTTAAGGCTAAATTTACCAAGATGGATGTAAGAACTATACACTAAAACATACAAGTTGCTGAGTGCAATTAGTGGAGAGAGTTATCATGGTCATAGATTGAAAGACGCAAGATTAAGAGTCAGTTACCCCCACATGATCCATAGATTCAATGCAACCCCAATCAAAATTCCAGCAGGTCACTTTTAGATATGGTTGAGTTGATTCTATAATGTATGTGTAAAGGCAACTGACTAAAGATAGTAAAAAGAAAAACAAAAACTGAAAAAGAAAGACTCATAACACCTAATTTACTATAAATCTACAAGTTCTCAAAATGGTGTTGTATTTGCATTTGGTATTTGCATAAAGATATATGTATAGATCACTGAAATCAAATTGTGTTTCCAAAATAGACTCACATGTCAAAATAGGCTCATGGTGCCCAACAAATTAGACATCCTATGCAAAAACCCTTGCCATGAAACCACTGCCCTTACTTCTCACCAAATAAGAAATAATACTAAATGGATCATAAACAGAAAGGTACATACACCTAAACACAAAGATAAAATTATAAAATGTTTAGAAGACACCACAGAAGAAAACCTTTGCAATCTTAGGTTAGGCAAAAAAAATTTAAATACAAAAAACATAAACCAGGAAAAAATGATAAATCAGACTTTCTTGAAATTAAAAGCTTTTGCTATTTGAAAGATAGTTTTAATACAATGAAAAGGCAAATGACAAACTGGGTGAAAATATTCACAAAATATAGTTGAAAAAGATTTCCAAAATATGCATGGAAATTTTACACCTTACTAATAAGACCAACTTCACTTTTTCAAAAATAGACCCAAAAAACTGAACCAATGTCTCAAAGAAAAATTACAAATAACTGATAAACACATAAAAACTTAATATTGTTAGTTGTCAAAGAAATATTAGTTAAGACCTTAATACTACACAGCCAAGAGAACGGCTAAACTTTAGAAGACTGACATTACCACCACTGGCAAAGATACTGGACAGCTGGAACTCTCACATATTGCCAGTGTGGATGCAAAACGGCACAGAAAACAGTTTGAGCATTTCTTATAAAAGTAAACATCTATATATCATGTGACACAGAAAATCTGCTTTTAGATAGAAATGAAAACAAAAGACCACAGAAAGACCTGTGTGCAAAAGCCTTATGCTAAGAGAAAAAAAAAAAGCCAAACACTAAAGACTTTATGCCATATGATCCCATTTATATGACATTCTGGAAAAGGCAAAAAATATGTAACAGAAAACAGATCAGAGGTTGCCAGAGAATGACATTTGACTACAAGCGGCCCAAGGAAACTGTGAGATGGTGGAAATGCCGTTCCTCTCAGTGTGAGAATGATGGTGCAGCTGTGTACATTCATCAACACTCATTTGCACCACACACTTACAAAGGTGAGTTTTATTATATGTAAACTATACCTCAAAAACCTAGCAAAAATTTTTAATGAAAACCAAATCATAGAAGACATAGTATGAGTCCATTTATATAAAGATCAAAACTTCATGTAAAATTTTCAGCATTGCTTTGGGATATACAAGTATACAGTTAATCCTACAACATAAGTCAAAAAATGCAGAATTTTAAATCTCGGTTACTCATGGGGGAAGAGGAGATGAGTATGATGGAGAGAGATTCGCAGGGTCTTTAAAAGTCCTCTCCTAACCCTCTACTTCTTAAGGTAAGTGCTCTCGACGCTGATATCTATATTATTATTATACTATCTAGAGTATATGCCTCTGTATGTAAGAAATATATTCATAATACAAGGAATGTTAAAAGTAATAAGGAGAATAAGTTGAGTTATAAATTTGTGTATTAGAACCACTTTTCCTGTGCTAAAGAGACATTTTATCAGTTTCCTTATATAAAATAGTAAGTATTTATTGGTTTAATATTTTTCCTATACGGAGACAATGCCTGTAGTACCTCATTTCTCTAATAAATGTTTCCTATCTGCAGACAGAATGTTCTACTGAAATGGGACAGCAGTCCCATGAGATGGCATGTTCTATGCCTAAAATACCTTTTAAGGAACCATCTCGAGACTGCCATTCACATTAAAGAGTAATGTCTTTACTTGACTGGCACAGGGAACAGAGAGGACACTTGGAAGGGCTGCCTTTTATCCACAAATAATTCCATCTCCTTGTTTTCTCTCAGCCATGCCAGAGCTTTGCTTAAATAGCAAGGTTCAGTGTGAAGAATGATCCTCTGTTGACCTTTATTCCAACTCTCAGGCTGTAACATGTTTGGCCATCTTAGTCCAGGCAAGTCAAAGGGACTACAAGAGCCCATGGAGAGGGTGCACATTGGCCTGGAGAGTGCTCAGCAAATGTCCTAGTTTTGACAGCTCACGGGGGAGGGTTTGGCATTTAGCCTTCCTCCCCACTTCCGAATCCTCTGACCAAAAGTCTAGACCTCCGCCATCTACTTTATTCCTGTGAATTTGTCCATCTTTCCACATTTATTCTTAAGCTGCTTATTTTACTGAGCTGCCATAAAGCACCCTATAGCCCTACCTCCCGGAAGAGACCAAAGGCCAGGGCAGGTTACAGGCAGGGATGAAAGTCCTGAAAACGGAGCGATGAATGCAGGGCAGCCATGCAAGGGAGTGGGAGGCCAGGCAGCTGCGAGTCCTCTAACAAACACAGTCATGCTACCTGAAATGACATTTCAGTCAACAAAAGATCGCATATACAACAGGGTTCCTCTAAGATTGTAATACCACAGTTTTACTGTACCTTTTCTATGTCTAGATGTGTTTAGATACATATCATTGTGACCCAGTGGCCTACAGTATTCAGTTCAGTTACATGCTGCACAGGTTTATTTCTAGGAGCAATAGGCTATACCACATAACCTGGGTGTGTAGTAGGCTATCCTATCTAGGTTATGTAAGTACACGCTGTGATGTTCACACAATGACAAAATTGCCCAACATACATTTCTCAGAATGTATTCCTGTCATTACATCATGCAAGACTATACTTCTCTGTCAAAAGTTTACCTAATCCAGCTCACAGCCTTCTTCCAAAGCATCAGGCTGCATTTTTCTATTTACTATTAGAAAGTTTGTTCAGTGATCAAATTCACATCTAATGAAAGAAATGAAAATTAAAACTGCATTGAAATGCCATTTCTTACACCTAACAGATTGGCAAAGTGTCACACTTTGAAAAAAAAGAAACAAGAACAAGCAGATTCTGAAATAGCTGTACGTATGAAAATTTAAAGGACCTGGAATATCCATAGCAGTCCTATCAAAGAAGAATAAAGGAGGAGGACGTACAGTAAAGTGTAGTACTGGCATAAATATTGACAAATGGAAAAAGATTTGGCCAAAAGATGTAAACAATTCACAAAAGAAGATATACAGGAATGGCGAATAAGCAATGTAAAGACAACCAGCATCATCAGTAACCAGGGCAATGCAAATGAAAGCCATAATAAATTCTGCCAGACATCCCCAGAATGGCTAAAAGTATAGACTGGCCATATCAAGTGCTGGCAAGGATGTGAAACAGCTGGAACTCTCATACGCTGCTGGTTGGAGTGCAAAATGGTCCAACTACTTTAGAAGACAGCTGGCAAATTTGAATAAAAGCAAACATACATCTACCTTACAACCCAGCAATTCCTCTCCTAGGTATTTACCCAAGAGAAATGAAAACATATGTCATATGTCAACAAAAAATAAAACATTTATGTTATTCATAATATCCAAAAACTAGGCTGGGAGCAGTGGCTCACACCTATAATCCCAGCACTTTGGGAGGCTGAGGCAGGTGGATCACAAGGTCAAGAGACCGAGGCCATCCTGGTCAACAAGGTGAAAACCCGTCTCTACTAAAAATACAAAAATTAGCTGGGCATGGTGGTGCACGCCTGCAGTCCCAGCTACTCAGGAGGCTGAGGCAGGAGAACTGCTTGAACCCAGAAGGCGGAGGTTGCGGTGAGCCAAGATTGTGCCATTGCACTCCAGCCTGGGTAACAAGAGCAAAACTCCATCTCAAAAAAAAAAAATCCAAAAACTAGTAAGAAATTGGGTAGCCATAAATACAAACATGAATAAACTGGTCTGTGGTATAATATATCCCAATGGGATCTTATTCAACAATAAAAAGGAATGAATTACTGATCAGAATGAATCTCAAAAGCATTATACTACATGAAATAAATTTTACATTAAAAAGTACATATTAGAAGATTCAATTTTCATGAGGTTAGGCAAAACTACTCTGTCGTGGAAAAAAAAATCAGAACAATTCCTTCTGGGGTAGAAACAAGGATTGACTAAGAGACATACGGGACCACTGTATGGAAATCATAATGTTTCATGTATTGACAGGGTTTGGGTTTCACAGAGGTATCTACTTGTGAAAATCAGTGAATGGACATTTAAAATCTGTGCACTTCATTGTTCATAAACTTTACATCAAAGGAAAAGAATACACAAATATTGAACTCTAATGATAAATATAATGAGCTATATTAGGACATAATTTATTACCTAATTCATTCTGAAATATAGCAAAAACTATGACCTGATGGGAGGGTAGAGCAATGGAAAAATGGTTAGGTATGTGATAAAATATAGGACAACTCTATGTATACAACTCTAGATTTATATATATATATATAATATATATATATATTAATATATATAATATATATATATATATTAATATATATATAATTGTGTATATATAATTGTAGAATATTAGGCATACGATTGATCTTGTTAAAATCTTTCAACTATTCTGTTTGAAATTTGTTGTAATTGTTTTTAACAATGCAAGGGGCAGAACTATATCTATAGTATACTATCTTTTATTTAAGAAACAGCAAAGAATATATATCATCATTTGCTTACATCTGTCTTGAGAAATACTGCAAAGATAAGCAGGGTCGATGGGGACTTGTCAGCATGTACCTTTTGATATTGTTTTGCAATTTGAATCATGTAAATATGCAACCATTTCAAAACTAATTTAAAAAAGATAACCATTTGCCCAAGGAAGGAATTAAAGGATTAGGAAATCTAGTTGACCAGCTCTTCATTTCTCCTGCCCTCTGTGCTTGAAAGTCATTCATTTTTAGGTTTTTGGAAGAAAAGAAAAAAGGCAGATGGTTGAGCTCCTGGGAAGTTTGCCTTGAAACTGTAGATTTGATAACAAAATTACAATGCTAATTTAATTAGTTCGAAATGGGTTTTCTAGTGTGATTTGTCTTAGCCACACCTTTATCTACCCTCCTGTCCCCACGCCACACTCACACATACTCACCCACACAGGGCTGTGCTGAGTGATCTCAGGGAGCCACCTCCAGAGTGTCCATGTGGCCTCCTTTCCTCAGGACATTTTTCAATCAGGTACACAGGATGGCAGTGGTGGTACACAGATGTCTTCATGTAAATGGCCCCTCTAACCCACCTCATCTAGTTTCTCAGACAAGGATCCTCCCAAAGGGAGCTGCTGTGTAATGTTTGCTCTGAACTGAGGCTGAGCTGCAGTGACGAGATGCCACTGGAAAGGAAGTCACCAGCACATACAGGAGTTTTCCTAAGCTCAGCAACCTAAGATGGATATGCGATGTTCACCTGTATCATGCAACACATTTTCATATCACTTCAAAAGTAAGCACCCAGCCTAGCTGCCAGCTCAGATTTGTCAGAGAATGCTTGAACACCAGTGAGGCATGAACCTTGAGGGCAACCACAGTCAACACAATCAGGGCTCATTGGTCTACCAGATGCCCATAGCATATTATGGAACAAGAGGTTAGGAGTTTATGAGACTAGAAGATGAGAGAGAAAGCATTTTTCTCAAGTGGGTGGAATGCTTGTTGAGACCACTTACTCTGGGGAAAGGCCAAGTAAGGCAAAGACATTGACCCCAGAGCTAAAAATTAGAGCTATGAACATCAGCCAAGAAAACTCAACTGATGATGCTGCCTCTAAAGCAGAAACATCGAAGGACAGATTAAATTAGAGCAGCAAATTTAAAATTGTGGCTGGGTTGTCTGTCTTTATCAGCTCACATCACTAATGAAATCCGAATCTCCATGGAAAGCAGCCAAGACAATACAGAAATAGAATGTTAAGAAGAGGATGGGCTTAGAAAGGAGCATCCTGGGAGGGGTGAGATGTTTGAAATTAATCAGAGCCTTGCCGGACCGGCCCCAGTCTTCCACTTCCTGGCCCCAGTCTTCCACTTCCTCTTTTCCGGAGCTGAGCCTGGGCTCTGGGAGAGCCAGTGCCCATATGGGGAAGACTGGGGAAGAGAAATCACTGGAAGGAAGGAAAGGAATTAAAGAATGCTAACATAAATAACAAGGGCTACTCTGGAGATCATTCTCCACACATGATGGGTTTGCCCCATGTGCTGTGGGACAAAGCGGTTCTCTGCAGCACCCAGACTGCAAGTGGGGTGGGGGTCCTCCTGCACCCTGCAGGGGCCCCACATTTGGGTCTTGTCTGGCTGCCAGGCTGCGGGTTGCTGTAGAATAAGGATTCCCAACCCCTGGGCCACAGACTAGTGCTGATCCGTGGCCTGTTAGGAACTGGGCCGCTCAGCAGAAGGTGAGTGGCAGGTGAATGAGGGAAGCCTCATCTGTGTTTATAGCCGCTCCTCACTGCTCACATTCCCACCTAAGCTCCACCTCCTGCCAGATCAAATGGTGGCATTAGATTACATAGACAGGCAACCCCTATTGTGAACTGTGCATGCGAGGAGAATCCAATGCTTGATAATCTCCTATCACCCCCAGAAGGGAACGTTTAGTTGCAGGAAAACAAGCTCAGGGCTTCCACTGATTCTACATTATGGTATGTTATTGTATATTACAATGTAATAACAAAGTATACAATAAATGTAATGTACTTGACTTATCATTCCCAACCACCCTGCTACATTCCCCCTTGTCCATGGAAAAACTGTCTTTCATGAAACCAGTCCCTGATGTCACAATTAACCATTCTGTCCCAGCCTCCCTGTTCGGGCAGGTTGGGGAATCCTTGGCTCTCAAGAAAGCACAGCCGTGGGAGCCTAAAGCCTTAGACTTTGGCCTACACTAGATGTTATCATTTCTGCCAATCTATGTAAAAGAAATTATGTATCCATATTTTGCTTGCATTTTCATATCTTTACTTTTAGACATATTCATTTCTTCTTCTGAGATTTGCCGTTTTTCTTTTGGGCTATCTCTTTAAAAATCAATTTTAAAAACTGTTTAATCTTTTAATGTTTAGGGCATAGAAGTCAGGAATGTTAATCAATTCTGTTCAGTTCAACATCCTCACAACAAAGAACAGTGCCTGACATACAGTATACGCATTTAATATGTGCTGATGAATATAGTATATTCAACCTTTTTCTTATATGTTAAGAATGTTTTCTCTTAGCCTACCAATTAATTTGTTTACTTAGTCTCTAGCTATAAAATGATTTTGTTGTAGATGTTGATGTTTTTATAAGAAAATAAATATATATTTTATTTAAAAAAAAAAAAAGAAAACACAGCCAAGTCTCAGAGTGCCCAGTGGTAGCTGTGGGCAAAATAGAATTGTGCCAGGAGATGCCAGTGGCAGCCCTTCCCACTCTTTCGTTCTCTGGAACCCTTTCCCAGGGTTTCTGAAGCCTGCCACTCTGATTCTTTATCTTTTTTTTTGAGACAGAGTTTCGCTCTTGTTACCCAGGCTGGAGTGCAATGGCAGGATCTCGGCTCACCGCAACCTCCGCCTCCTGGGTTCAGGCAATTCTTCTGCCTCAGCCTCCTGAATAGCTGGGATTACAGGCACACGCCACCATGCCCAGCTAATTTTTTGTATTTTTAGTAGAGACGGGGTTTCACCATGTTGACCATGATGGTCTCGATCTCTTGACCTTGTGATCCACCCGCCTCGGCCTCCCAAAGTGCTGGGATTCAGGCTTGAGCCACCGCGCCCGGCCCTCTTTGTCTATCTTGACAATGTCTTCTGTCAGGGAAGTTCAGCTATCAATTATTTTCACCTCAACATATATGAGACAGCAGGGAATGGGCAAAAGCACATGAGGGGGAGAAGCAAGAGGTCAAAAAATTAAAAAATAAAAAGCACATGAGCTTCAGCATCAAATTGACCTGAGTTCAAATCCTGGCTCTTCCATACACCATGAAGCATTGAAAAAATAACACAGTCCCTCTGAGCCTTGGATCCTCCAACAGCAAAATAAAGATAATGCCCATCCTACTGATACGCACTTTAATTAGGAGCAGTGTGTGTAAAGGTGCACAATGGAACACCAAGCACCCACAAGTGCTCCATGAATGTTTCCTCTCCCCTTTCTCAACTTTGCCCAGAGATTTCCTCTTCAAAATCCTTGTAAATGCCATGCATTTATCGCTGTTCAAAGAACCATAGCTATCAGTAATAGATGAGTTATCTTTGAAACAGCATAGGATGGGGCGTGGCTTCAGATCACCCCTGCTAGAACATTCTTTCACACATCCTTACTCATCACAAAACCCACACCACTGCCTCACTGATGTCATCTGTTATAATTATACTTAAGTTCTGGGGTACATGTGCAGAAAGTGCAGGTTTGTTTTATAGGTATACACATGCCATGGTGGTTTGCTGCATCCATCCCCCTGTCATTGACATTATGTATTTCTCTAATGTTAGCCCTCCCCAATCCCGCTCCACCCCCTGCTATGCATTCCCTACCCCACCATCCCTTTCCTACCTCCCCCACAACAGGCCCCAGTGTGTGATATTCCCCTCCCTGTGTTCATGTGTTCTCGTTGTTCAACACTCACTTATGAGTGAGAACATGCGGTGTTTGGTTTTTTGTTCTTGTGTCAGTTTGCTTAGAATGATGGTTTCCAGCTTTATCTGTGTCCCTGCAAAGGACATGAACTCACCCTTTTTTATGGCTGCATAGTATTCCATAGTATATATGTGCCACATTTTCTTTATCCAGTCCATCATTGATGTCTTGTTTAACCATGCCACTTACCTAAAAGAATTCCAAAAACTGGCCTTAGAAAATCCAAATATCAAACCAAAGTTGTGGAGTGTTTCACCTATGGAAAGAATGCTAAATAGTTGATTTACAGCCTTGGTGCTGCTGGCCAGACCATCAGGTGGCCCATTACTGAAGATAACCATTGCAACCCAATATGCTGACCTGCATACCCTATCCCCAACCCCAGTCCATATACCCTACCCCCATGTCAATTCCTGCTCTTCACCTAACCAGAAGATCCCTACTGGCTATTTATTTATTTATTTATTTATTTTGAGAATCTGCCAGAGGATCCTTGCACCTCCACTGTCTTCCTTGTGCTCAAACACAAGCCCTGAAAAATAGCCTTGTCTGGGACATCTGCTTGGCCTCATTTTAATTTTCATGGTGAGTCAAAAAGCCTGTAACCTATATCATCATCAGCCCTTCCAAAGGCCATCACACCACATAAATTCAGGACCGGAAGACCGGCACACATAGGCTCTGTCCTTGGTGACTTTCAGGCAAAATCCTACCCACAGTTACACTGTATTCCAAGTCAATTTTTCACATTTTTTAATTTGAATGAGTTTAGGTGGGCTCCCTAATCTCTAAATCCCTAGTACTCATTTTTCTGAGCTCCTTTACCTGATACTAGAATTAACTGAGGGATTGACACAGATGCCTTTGAACATTCCCTGCCTCTTATGTCCTCCTCTTGGTTTCTGCTATGATCGCTACAGCCTGGGTATCTGCGAGGCTTCTGGGCCTTGGCCCTTGTGGAAGACTGAGAATTGCCCTTCACTATCTGTTATAACCTGAATTATGGCCCTTTGAAATTCCTATGTTAAAGACCCAACCTCAAATACCACACAATGTGACCATTTTTGAAGACAGTGTTTTAAAAGAGGAAATTTGGTTAAGATGAGGTAATGAGGGTAAATCCTAATAAAATATGACTAATGTCCTTCTCAGAAGAGAAAATTTGGACACAGATATGCATAAAAAAGAATGCCATGTGAACACGAAGACGGAGAGGCCTCAGAAGAAACCGACCTGCTGACTCATGGGCCTTGGACTTCCCAGCCTCCAGAACTGTGAGAAAATAAATTTCTATCATTTAAGCCACCCAACCTGTAGTATTTTGTTATGGCAGCTCCAGCACACTAATACAATATCCATTCTCTCCTTCTTTGCTTTAGAAATAGAATTCTTTTAGTCATAGCTAAACAGATCAAAGACTACATTTCACAGCCTCCCTTGCAGTGGGGTTGAGCCATAAAACCAAGGTGGAGCCAGCAGGATGTGAGATGAGTGGAAGCCACACAGCAGCTCCTAGGCCTTGCCTTTCAAATGGAAGCTGCTTGTACTCTGTGTCCCTTTGCCTCCCTCCTGCTGGCTGGGAGATGGCTACAAGCAGAGAAGCTTCCTTGGACAGGGATGGAAACCACATGTTGAAAATGGCAGAGAGCTCTGCTCCAACCCTAGATCACCCTCCAGTGTTCTCAAGGAGGTCGGCAAGAGAAACACATGAAACCCACTGTAGTTTGGGGCCTCTTTTTTATGGCAGCATATTAGTCTACCATTGGGCTAATATGGACTTTCTACCTTTAATGCCCAGATCTTCGAGTTCCAGGTTCCTAGAAATGCCTAGCTGTGGGAAGAACCAAGAATTCCAGTGCTGAGCTCTAGGTGGAGACTCTCAGGGACTGGATGGATAGAAGCTTGATGGAAATTTATCTTCTAACAACTTAGTAGTTGTGTGATATGATAACACACATAAATTGAAAGAAAAAATATTTTGGTTTTGTTCTTAAATAGTCACAATTACTTACTAATGGGATGGATGCATGATGAGCACTGCACAGTTTCTCAAACTTTGGAATCAAATTGGACTAACCACCCCAATTTCCTGTTCCATATTGATTTTTATTCTATACTTGCTTTTATTGCAGCAACCACTGAAAACTGTTTTACAAAGCCCTAATCTCATCAAATAGAATAAAATATGATTTAATGTTGAAACTAAACCACATTGAGCTAGTCATTCACACAATACCCAACAGATATTTTCTTCAGAAATGTAAAATGTTCCATGGAGGTGCCTGTGAGTTTCTGCGGCACACTGGGGGTTTGATGGGGTTGCTCAGTGCACAGTTTGGGAACCATTGGCCTAATCACAAGTAGTTACCTGAAGCTTACCAGGGCTCCAATCTGTCACTGATTTCCACATTGGTTAAAAACCCGTGAAATTATGGTGTCTACTTCTTATGGTTCTTGTGAAAATTAAGTGAGATAATCCATTTTTAAATGTCTAGCACAGGATGTGGCCAAGAGAAAGTCTTGGCATTAGTTTTCTGTTGCTGTATAACAATCACCTTAAACTTAGAGGCAGGAAACACATGTATTGTTGTTTCCAAATTCCAAATATCATTTCCAGCAGGAGGCACAGCTTAGCTGGGCTGTCTGCTCTAGGGGCCGACTGGGCAGCAGTGCTGGTGTGAGCAGGGCTGCAGCGTCATAGGAGGCTCAAAACACAGCCTCTGGTCACGGGCAGGATTCATCTTCTTGCAACTGTAGCACCAAGGTCCGTTCTACTGCTGGCTGTTGGCCAGGGACCATCCACTTTCCTGTCATGCGACCCCCTCCCCAGCAGTTCGCATGGCAGACAGCAGCCTGCTCCTTCAGGGCCAGCAGGAGGGTTTCTCTCTAGTCTGGAAGGACAGTGTCATAGAGTGAGATACAATCACAGGAGTGGCATTTGCCAGATGAAGTAATCTAATTGGGGGAGGGACATCCATCAATTTTGCCATGTTCTATTGAATAAAAGCCAGTCACAGGTTCCACCCACACCATTACAGACAGGGTTATCAGAAAAGGGCAGGACTCACAGTGGTTATCTCAGGTTATGTCTGCTGCAGGCTGGAAAAGTGGCACGTCCCCTCCAAGAGAACTCCAGAAGAGTTCTCTTCTCCATGCTAAATATGCCCAAGTGTGTCAACTGTGGCCTGTGTGGCAACATGAAAATTCCTGGCTCTACCTCTGTGCTGGCCTCAGAAGACATTTGCTCTTGGAAGAAATGAGGAGCAATGCGGGCTGTGTTGTTTAGGGAAGATGGGTCCCCGAGGAGTGGTAGGCGACACATGGGAGGCACTTTCCGTTTCATGTTCTCACCCTTCCACCCACTTATTCCACACATTTTCATTGAACCATTTCTACCATCCAGGCCCTCATCTGGCCCTGAATGGGGACAAAAAGTAAGAAAAAGCCTCATGGTCCCTGCACGTAGCTCCCTAACCACTCACACTGGGCACAGATTTCAGCATCTGAATCATTCCAGTGCAACACAGCCCATTTCTCTGCCTTGTACCTCCTTTGGGTCGGGGAATTGCAACTCCTTGGGAAGAGCCATGGTCATCCATTTAATGCAGATGTGGCCAAGAACAACTGGCCCTGGGGAGAGGGAGAGGGAAGTGGCAGAAGCGGGTGACACAGAGGAGAGGGGTTTGTGTGGCCAGGCATCAGAGTACATGCGCTTCAGATCTCACTCCCTTTCGTGTGTTCCCAGAGTTCTCTAAAGCTTAGCTTCTTCATCTACCCATTCTGGGTGATCTGAACAAAACTTCCACCACTAACAACCCATTTATATTACTCCCAGCACACACACATTCTGGTAGTGTGTCTATCCAAATCATGTATGAAAAAGCAGTCAATTGAATTTCCTATGAAATCAGCAGTATGCAACTAGAGTTACCTTTCAGTCAGACACTGAGAAGTGAATGTTTTTGCCCAGCACAGCCAGCAGGGCAGTACCAAGTGAAGGGAAGACACTGAGAATTAAAGAAAGGTGACGGCACCCAGCGCTATTGGTGTGGCCTTCCAGGCATACCCAGTATTTCTTCAAAGTGGCATGTGAGCCACTGAGTATTCCTACAAACGATTCAGGTGGTACATCATTGTTACAGGTGTGCATTTATTTTAATATATGGTTATAAAAAATTGCAACTAGCCCATCAGACGAAAGGGATAATTTTCATTCAAAATAAACAAAATGAATATTGTTCCAGGAGTCAATAAACACCAGTTCAGGTGATACGTGGCTACAGGGGCACTGTCAGGGCCAACTGCAGATGACTGGCATCTGCAGACCCTGGCTATTACCCCCAAGGATGCTTCACCCCACGTGCTGTGATGCTGTAGCATTACACTTTCTTTCTCAGGACAACCACACACAACCCACCCCAGTGCCTCTTGGCTTCTACAGTAAACAAAGCTCTTAGACAGCTTGAAGAATGGTGTTCAGAATAGCCTTGCTGGTTCTCCAGCTACTTGACTTCTATGTGCTCGGTTGATCAGCTTCACACAGAGCATGAGCTCCTTAACCTTACGAGTGGCCGCCAAGTATCAGACCACAGACTAAAACATGACAGCGGTCAGGAACGTTTGGTCTTGAGATTTAAAAACTAATGATACTGATTTCACTGACAATCAAACACAAGGCTGTTTCACTCAAAACCCACTGATTGTTGACTTGACGTGCCCTCAGAGCCTCCTCTGCTGACACATTACCATGGCTGCTTTAAAAACCTTTTCTCAGGATTTTTCCTGGCAAGAATTTGACAGTGAAAAAGTACAAAATAAGCCTAGAGTCTTGACGCTGAAGATAACAGAAACAAATGAGTTCTGTCTGGGGCACGTCCACGGGCCCATCGCCAGCCCAGCGCAAGCTCAGCTCTGAGCAGAGAACCATGATGTACTCTCTTGATTGATTTGCAGCCGCGCTATCCCTCCGAAGTATATTTTTAAAGGGAGGAAATTGGTATTTTTATATCTCTATGGAAGGGATATTTTCTATCTATAATAGTTTGGAAATACTTTTTAACAACTCAGATGATGAGTTAAAAAAAAAATCAATCTTTCTTTTGGCCCTAGAGTTCCCCAAGACACTGGAAATGAATCAGGGCCTCACAGCAAGTCCAGGAGAGCAACACCACAATTTTATGTGTCCAGAGGGATTCTACTACCTCATTATGATACCCACCTCTCCAGGAGGCAGGTGGGGTGGGCAGAGGGGATGCTCAAGGCTGGTCATCTAGAACTCAGCCTCAGCCTGGGGAATAAGAGGAGGGAGATTCGCATCGCACAAAGGCAAAGGCATTGGTAATGGCTTGTTGGTAATTGACATCTGCTTATTTATTCCAAAGCAAAATCTGGTGAAGTTTGAGAAAAATAAAACTGGTAGAGGAAAGCCATCTGGCTTAGTTCTCTGAAAGATGTGAAACACTTTTTACCCTTCCAGTGGATAATGTCATGCTGGAAACTTCTTCCACCATCTCTTCTCCTCTAACCGCCATGCTTCTAGGATTTGCTTTCAGCTTCCTAAATTCTAAGCTCCTCGAAGCAGCTCTGGGTTTCAGTATGTGTTGGTCTAATGTGGTCAGCCCTTGGGCCCACAGTTCCTTCTTTGCCACATCTGTCTAGGCACCTGGAAGCCCAGGAGAGGAGACAGCACAGCTAACAGTGGGAATGAATATTCTGTAAGTCCTGGGACACAGAGAACCAAGGAGTTGGAAGGGAAAGTGGCTGATGCACTTCTTCTTGGGAGCCTTTCATTTACATCACTGTTGTAAGTGTTTGGAACATATTTACCTTAGAATGTACTTTACAGCTTTTTTATGCTAGTCACAATAATAACAGCCACTGGAATGTTTTACAGCAGTGCAGCTTGAGTTACATTTCAAGGACCTACCCTATCTATTGTTTTATTCATCCAAAGCAATTCCAGCACAGACAGTCTCAAGGACCTGCCTTGTTTGGGAATCTACACAGAGGTGGTATGGACTAATGGAGTCTGCAAGAATTAGCCTAACTTCATGGCCACAAGTGAAGCCATGGCTTCAGATTGGTGGCCCACAGATGATGAAGGAACGTTGGGAAGGTGACTGGGAGGGGGTTGTAAAGGTTTACAGGACAATACTGACGGTGGAAAGGGACACTCCTCACAGTCAAGCTGGACAACACAACTACCCTGGAAGTATGGTCACCAGTCCAGAGTTGCAGGAACACTGCTGGACTGTGCTTTCTGTCTCAAAGTCTGTTTTCTGCAACAGATTTATTTTGTGAGGTGATGCTGGAATTATACAAATTGAGATTTATTTAGGTGCATGCAATACACTTGGGATAAGAGGTGTAGCCTTCCAGAAAATTCATCTGAAAAGGCATGTAGGGAAAATAAATGTATTGCTCATTGGAATTGAACTATATGAAAAGGTATTGGCAATGTAATTCAGAGCCAGCAATGTAATGCTGTTGAAATGCAGTAATATTTCACCATGAACTGCTTTTCTCAACATCCAGTCAGCCCAAGGGCAGCCATCTTGGGCTACTTTGTTCGTTAATGATTATAAGGCAAGGGGCTGCTCAGAGGACTTGGGAAAGCTTGCCAGTTGGGGGTACGGGCAGAGGGAGCAAAACGGATGGGATGGTGGCTAGCGCAGAAGAAAGATAGCTTGCTATTGGGGCGGGGGTGCTGTGAGCAAGTGACATGCATCTCAAGCGTTAGTGCCTTATCTGCATGTGGCAGGGGTCACAGCTGGTCATACTGCATCTCCTGTAGGATTTGGGCATCAGCTATAGCTCAGACTGGGCCTCTAAAAGACTCAGGCAAAGCTGAAGATAATTAGAGGACCAGTGGGGCAATGCTGGTGTGGCTCTAGTCCGATGATTAAGGAGTTCTCCAGAGAAATGGAACCAATGAGGGTAGGAGAAGCAGTGAGTTGGTACTGGAGGATGGAGCAATTTCAGGTTCCAAGAGTCTGTCATTCAAATGGTCTCCAATTAGTAGAGCCTCTCAGAGGGGCCAACTTAGATGCCCACTTCTTTTGATAAATACCAACTCATGGCAGTGTGGAAGATGGATTTGAAGGGTAAGAGACCAGAGAAAGGGAAACCAATGAGACCTCTTCCTATCTCCTTTGTTGGGCTCCAGGTTGACTCAGGGCATGGCTGTAATCTCTATTTTTTTTTTCATTAAACCAAAAACTAAAACCACTTAATATGAGCAAAGAACTATTCTGGGTTCTCAGTATAGAAAAAAAAATGAGACAAAATCCACATCATCAAGAAAGTTTCAATGTTAAGAGTGCCAAAGATGAATCAACCATCATCACCAAGTATGAGAAAAGTATGAGAAACATCAAAGAAAGGCACAGAACTTTAGGACTTGGCCGAACTCAATGGATCAGAAAGTTCCAAAAAGACTTACTGTGCGCTCCTGATCTGAGATTTGAAGTGTGGGTGGGAGTTGGAAAGGAAGGATAGAAGAGCAGCCCCAGTAAAAAGAATACCATGTCCAATGGCTGAGAAGCCTGGCACACAGGGAGCTGGAACAGGGAGCTGGAAGGGGTTCCAAAGGTCTGGTAAGGGCCTTTGTGAAGGGGAGGCAATAAGACTAGAGGGAAGATGCTGGAGAGATCATATGCAAAGGGCTTTGCATGCTAATATGAAATGTGTGGATGGATTAGTATTAGTCCATCTGTATTAGCATTAATCTGAGTTCTCCAGAGAAATGGAACCAATGAGGGTAGGAGAAGCAGTGGGGACAGAAAAGGAGAGAGGTGGGGGAGAGTGAGAGATTATCTATCTATCTAGTGAGATTTACTAGATGGTACTGGTTCATATGATTATGGAGGCTGAAAAGTCCAAGATGTACAGTTTGCAAGCTGGAGACCCAGGAGAGCCATTGGTATAGTTTCAGTCTATGTCCAAAGACCTGAGAACCAAGAGAGCTAATGGTATAAGTTCTAGTTGGAGTCCAAGTCTAAAGGCAGTAGATGGAACTGCAGCTCAAAGATGGGGAGAAAGAAAGAATTCTCCTTTCCTCAGGCCTTTCCTCCATTTAGGCCTTTAGAAGCTTGGATGAGTCCCATCCACACTAGGGAGGACAATCTGCTTTACTCAGTCTACCAATTCAAACATTAATCTCTTCCAAAAATGCCTTCACAGACTCATCCAGAATAATGTGTAACTAAATACCTGGGCAACCTGTAACCCACCGAAGCTGACACATACAATTAATCATCACACCATCAAACTTTGAAGAATTTGAAGCTGTGTGGGATGGGACCAGATTTTTGGGGGGAGAAACAGAGCATTTAGCACTCAACTCTTAAAAGTATGACTGTGCAGATAGAGAGGAAGACATGAATTCAAGGCACATCTGAAGGGTAAATCTTCAGGATTAAGTACGGAAAAAGCAAAATGAGGGCATGGAAGATGCTGCTGATTTCTCTTTCTAGACTGGCAGGACGTCACTAAGAGGGGTACGAATGCGAGGGAGGAACAGGTGTGGGAAAAAGCAGTGAGTTCAACCTGGGGCATAGGAGGCAGTTGGGTATATTGGTCTGGAGATGGGACTGGAAATATAAATTTGGGATTTATCTGTTCCTGAGGATAAGGGTAGCCATGGATTCGAATAAGTTTGGATGAGAGTCCCCAGAGAGTGAGGGTGTGGTGTGAGCAGAGCAGGAGGCAGAGGGTGAAGCACTAAGCCTCACAGATGCTTTAGGTGAGGAGAGAAAGGGAACCAATGAAAGAAAATGAAAAGGAGATAAACTGAAACATGTCACAACATTCAGGGGACAAATCAAGGAGCATGTCTGTCAAACGTCACTAAGAAGGATTACCACATAAAACGTTGATTGTTACTAGATAATACAGAGATCAGATTTTGTGGTAGACCCAGGTGGAGGAGACTCATAAGACTGCAGTGAACTGAGGAATGAATGGGAGGTAGGAAATGAAGACATTAAGAGGAGGCATCTCAAGCTTTCAGTAAGGAAGGAAGAAAGAAAGAACAGTAGCAGGAGAGGAAATGTTTGTTTTTAACTGGGAGAGACTTCATGGTGTTTAGTGTGATGGTGGGAAAGCCAGACAGGAGGGCCTGTCAATGGAGCAGGTCCCTGAAGAGATGAGAAATGATGAAACCAAAGGCCCAGAGAAGGGACTAGCCTTGTAGAGGAGGAGGGACCAGAAATCTCCTGAGACTGATGGGTAGGTACAAAGAGTATACGCCAAGTCAGAAGCTATGAGGGTCTAAGATTCTGTCCTATGTGCAAGTTAACAAGACAGCTTGTCCCATTTCATAAATATTGGCAGAAAACACAGGCTTCTGGGTCAGAGACAAAACAACAGATGATTACTCTCAGCAATAGTAGTAGGCAGAATAATACCTGGCACCAGTTCCCAAATCCCAGTTCTTACAGGGCAACATGATCAGGGCTAAGTGTGGCTGGCACACGTGGTGGGTTGCGTTATGGGAAGGAAAAGGGTTTCCGGAAAACCTGCCCATCTCCCTTTCCAGAAAGAGAGATCTTTGTTACCTGGAAATATAAGCAAATCCACCTTGACAAGGTAAGGGAGATGTCTCCATTTTTACTAATTTGTAATGTAAGAGACGTTTCTATCTTTCCAAGGCTGCTTGCTTACCATAACATTCTTGAGAAGACAGTCTAAATCTCATTGGCTGTTGGTGCTTAGACATCTAATGACTTGAGGGATTTGTGGAGAATCATTCCTCATATGTGTGCAAACATTGATGAACTTGTGGCTGGCTGAGAAAATAGCTAGGAATGCTATTTCCATTTTTTCTCTTTGGTAAAGTACTGAATAAGATTATCTGAGAAGAAAGGGTGCTGCAGGTGAAGAGGTGGCTTTTTAAAAAGCAATTGAGAATAGAAAAATAACTGAAGAAAATGTGAGGGGTCATTGGCTGAGATCCATGGAAAACTTGTCTAGCACCAAGGGGCAGTCAAGGTTGGTGGCCATGTCCCACATGAAAAGTGAAGCCCTGCTGGGGATGGTGGTCTGCCTGTAATTCTATATACTTGGGAGACTAAGGAGGAGAATTACTTGAGTTTGAGGATGCAATGAGCTAGGATTGCGCTACTGCACTCCAGCCTGGGCAACAGAGCAAGACCCTGTCTCTCTATATAAACATAAATAAGGTTTCCTAAGCAGTGCTCAGTAGTGGGAAGCAGCAGAGACATCAGGCTGAAGGTGAACAAAGGGGTTGGAGGGGGTTGGGAGGACTGGAGGGCAGACACAAGAGAAACTATGAGGGTAGAGGGCAAGACAGTTTAGGGCAAAAGCCAGGGGGACTGAAGTGATAGACAGTGAGATCCAGGCAGTGCTTCCTAACCCTTTGCACTTAGTGGCATACCAGGTAAATGGACTGCTTGCAGCTGGAAGCAACTGACCTAGAGGCTCCAGCTGCCCCGGGAGACTGAGGGAATTTGTATTGCTATAAATCTGTAGCTCTTTCAGGATATCTTGGAAGGAACGCTTGGAGCTAGGACTAGATGACATTTGCTAAAATTTTGTTAAGGATTTTTGTGTCTCCGATGAGGGATATCAATCTTTTGTTTTCTTTTTCTTGTAATGTTTTGGTCTCAGGCTTTTAAAAAGTCAGGATGTTGCCCTCATTTAATGAGCTGGGAAGTGTTCTATTCTCCTTTATATTCTAGAAGAGCTTGTGTAGAATTCGTATGACTTCTTTAATGTTTGGTAAATTTCATCAGTGAAGCTAGGCTGACCTAGTTTTTGTGGGCAGGTTTTTAATTACAGGTTCAGCTTAATAGATACAGGGCTTTAGATTTAGTACAATTTCAATAAAAATTCCAACAGGATGTTTCTGGTAGAGTTTCACAAGTTGAGAGTAAAATTTATGTGCAATTGCAAAGAACCTACAATAGTCAAGATGATTTTGAAAAAGAACAAAGTTGGAGCATTCTTACCATGTGGTTTCAAGACCAGCCCTAAAACCACAGCAATCAAGACCATGTGGCATGAGTCTGAAGACAGAGATATAAATCAGTGGAACAGAAGAGAGCCCAGAAATAGTTCCACACCTATACGCTCAATTGATTTTTTAAATGAAGCTGCTGTGGCAGTTCGTTGGGAAAAGAATAGCCTATTCAACAAATGATGCTGGCAACAGCTGGACATCCATTTACAAAAACCAACCAACCCCCAGCCAAACTTTTATCACACAGCATTGACAAAAATCAACGAAACAGATCATAGATCTAACTGTAAAAATTAAACGATAAAAATTCTGTAAGAAATTTTTAGAAGAAATTTAATGAGAGATGCAACACACTTTTTAAGGACCAGATCTTCCCTACTGTGGAGACGGCACCAAACCATGAGGGAGAAACAGACCGGGAGAAATATCTGTGGAATGTATACCTGATAAAGGACTTAATCTAAGATACATGAAAGAACATTCATAATTCAATAATAAAATTATACATGAAAATGGGCAGATGGTAAATTATTTGAAGAGACACTTTCCCAATAAAGGGACAGTTAAAAGCTGCTCAGCATTCTCCGTCTGTAGGGAAGTGAGGTGTACGACACACCTACTGCAGCGGATCCCAAAAAAAAAAGCTGGACAATACGAAGTGCCAGCAAGCATGTGCAACAACTGGAACTCACAAACATTGATTGTGAGAATGAAAAAATAGCACAGCACATTGGAAGACATTTTCGTAACGTTAAACATACACTTACCATAATACCCAGCAATTTCGCTTCTAGGTATTTACTCAAGAGAAATTAAAACACCTGCTGTCACAGCCTTGTCCTCAAGTCATGTACTTGTATGTGTAATAGCTTAAAACTGGAAACACCTGAAATATCCATCCAAAGATGAATAAATTGTGACGCATTCATACAATGGAATTCCACTCAGTCCTAAAAAGTAATTAACTACTCATGCATATAAAGCATGGATAAGCATCAGCTGCATCACACAAAGCAAAGCAGCAAAGCACAGAAGGCTACCACTGTGAGCTTACCTACACAGCGCCCAGGAAAAGGCAGAACAGCGTTTGAAAGGGGAGGAAAGGATTCACTAAACAAAAGGGGGAAACTTTCAAATAATGGAAATATTCTATTTTTTTATTGTAGTGGTTATATAACTGTATATATATGTCAAATTTCAAACTGTATACCTAAGAAGGGCGACTTTTACTGTATGTAAATAATACCCAAGATACCTAAGAACATTGCTGAAAAATTAAGGAATACCAAAATAAACAGAGAGATACAATGCTTACGGATTGGAAAATTCAATATGGCTAAGATGCCAATGTTCCCCAAATACACCTAACAAATGTCAGTTGTATTCAAGTGTGGAAGGAAGCCATGAGAAGCCTGAAGTGTGGGTATATCCCTGTTTTATGTTTTTCATGGCTGCTGTGTGGAGAACGTATCCTTCGGTGGTGGAGCAGCACAGAGTTCATTCAGAAAGCTTCCGCAGGTGGGTCCTGATGGTGGCTCAGGTCAAGAGGGTAACAGTGGACACGGAGGCATCAGTCAGAACTGGGATAGGTTTTGAAGATGTAGTGGACAGGATTGACTGACTGACTGGTCTCTAATAATTTCAGAGGCTGTAGCTTATCCCTTTCTACATATTCAGAGCTCCTTGAGGTCATGGACTCTCTTCTCCTCCCCAACACTTGCTCACTCAGTAGCAAGTGGAGTGTGCCAGTGGTCCTAGGCACACAGAGACCCAGGATCCTTTACTGATGGATCTTTGACTTTTAAAATAATGGTTATCATCTCAACCTTCATCAAAAAGTCAAATCTGTTCGTAAGTCTGGTGTTCCCCTTGCCAGAATCACATATGTGCATCCATAGCTTTCTCCAAAAAAATGTGAGAGCTCCATAGAGGACAGAGCCATTGTTCTGATCCCAGGCACACCCTCTTGTTGCAAGCTCTGCTCTTATATCCTTGGTGGGTGACAGCTCATATCTCCTGTCCCTTCAGCCGTGCCAAGGTGGAGTGGAAATACTGTTCACACTCTGGGAACTGTGTGTGTCCAGGAGCTGGCTCACAGCAATGCCTGGGGTGGGGAAGGACATAGAGGTCCCAGAGGGGATCAACAGGGAGACCAAGGGTCAGGGAAGGCTGACAACCACTGAAAGTTTGGCTGCTGGGCACAGCTTTCCTTTCAAAATTGAATTCTCATAGGTCCACCTGTCAGGTACGATGGAGCACTCCCATTCCTAGCCTCTCCGCTTGCCACTTCTCGCCTAAGTCAGACATGGCACAGCAAGTATCCTTACTCTGAGATTTGAGTTCTCCCAGGAGCCTGCTTGCCTGTGAGAGCAGGTGGTGGGTGCAGGTGAGCCCCAACCCCAGGGAGCAGCACTAGTAATGCCCAGGCTTTGGAGACTTTAGTCCTAATGCAGCCTCAACTCATTGGACGACCTCGGTATGTCCCAGCACCTGTTTCCAGGAGACAAGGAATAGGAGGAGCAAGTACCAATCTACTGTGGGTTCTCTCCCTGCATGAAAAAACAGCTGATGCCTTCTGGAGACCTATGGCATCACCTTCATGGCACTGGCTGACAGAGTTGGATATCTGACCCCAACCAAATCTCATATTGAACTGTAATTCCCAACTTGTTTTTACAGGCTTATAGGTGAAAAGAACTCATCTCCAGATGTAGCTTGGGATTGAGTTAATGCCGGAATGAGTCAAGACTTTGGGGGATTATTGGGAAGGCATGATTGTATTTTGCAATGTGAGAAAAATATGAGATCTGGAGGTCCAGGGCAGAATGATATAGCCATTTGTCCCCATTCAAATCTCATGTTGAGCTGTAATCCTCAGTGCTGGAGGTGGGGCCTGGTGGCACGTGTTTGGGTTGTGGGGGTGGATCCCTCATGGTTTGGTGCTGTCTTCACAATAGGGAAGATCTGGTCGTTACAAAGTCTACAGCATCTCTCATTTTTCTAAAAAAATGAGGCTAGGTGCAGCAGCTCATGCCTGTAATCCCAGCACTTTGGGAGGCTGAGGCTGGTGGATCACCTGAGGTCAGGAGTTCAAGACAAGCCTGGCCAACATGGTAAAATGCTGTCTCTACTAAAAATACAAAAAATTAGCCAGTGTGAGGGTGGGTGCCTGAAATCCCAGCTACTCAGGAGGCTAAGGCAGGAGAATCACTTGAACCCAGGAGGCAGAGGTTGCAGTGAACAAGATTATGCCAGTGCCCTCCAGCCTGGGCAACAAGAGTGAAAATCTGTCTTAAAAAAAAAAGATAATTGTATTCACAGCAACCTGTATGAAATTGGAGACCATTTTTCTAAGTGAAGTAATTCAGGAATGGAAAATCAAACATTGTATGGTGGCACTCATAGGTGGGAGCTAAGCTATGAGATGCACAGGCATTAAGAATGATACATTGGACTTTGGGGACTTGGGGGAAAGAGGGATGGCAAGGGATAAAAGACTACACACGAGGAGGACTCAAGATGGCGCTGTGAGAACAACCCAGGATTGAAGCTCATGGTCAATGCACAGAGAGGGTGAGTCAGGGCCGCATTTCCAGACGGATCTTTGTTGCCCACAGAACGGGGAAATTCCTAGGTATAAAAGAGACGCGGGATGCCAGGCAGAGGTTTTGGCTGGTGCAGCCAGCAGCCAGTGTGGCGGCGGCCCGCGCTGTAGTGGCGCTACAGCTCTGCACAAAGCACACTGGTCCAGGTGCCCTGTTGAATTGGCAACCTGAGACTTGAGAGGGCTGAACTTCAGACTGAACGGGACTTGGACAGTGAGCCAGCCCAAAAGATTCCAGGGACACAGCGTTTGGGGTAGTGCAGTGGGACAAACAAAACGGCAATTCCAAACACTCCCAGTGGAGAGGTTCCCTGAGACCGAAGCTCCATGGAAGAGGGGTGTCTGCCATTACCGAGGCAAACCACCCCTACTGAGGTACACGCCCATTGCTGACGCAGCCTGCTGTTGCCAAGGCAACCTGCTACAATAGAGAGACTCCGCCGCAGGGCGTAGCCTGTGGCAGCAGGGCAGAGACCGCAGCAGAAGGGCAGAGCCTGCAGCAACAGGGCGAACCTCACACCAGCAGGGCGGAGCCTCGGCAGGCAAATAGTGACTAGACTGCCTCCTAGCTGGGTAGGACAGCACAACGGACACTCACGAGGAAAGCCGCAACCCCCCCCCAGACAGAACATCTGAGAAAAAAAGGGTTTTTTTTATGAGTTATGTTGCAGCAGAATTAAACATAGCAGCCTAACAGCCCTGAATGAACAACAGAGCTCACAGCTCAGCAATTGAGCTCCTATAAAGGACAGAATGTCTCCTCAAGCAGCTCCCTGACCCCTCTATATCCAAAAGATTGACATTTGGCAGGCATCATTCTGGGACAAAGATAGCAGAAAAAGAAACTGGTAGCATCCCTTACTGTTCCGCAGCTGCATAGGTGCACCCCAGACAAGCAGGGCCTCAGCAGTCGTACAGTGAAGGGGCTAGACTGGTAGAAGGAAACCCAAGAACAGAAATACTTCATCATCAACAATCTGGGTGTTCACTCAGAGACCCAATCGAAAAGTCAGCAACTACTCAGACGATAGGTGGATAAATCCACAAAGATGGGAAGAAACCAGCGCAAAAAGGAGGAAAACACCCAAAACCAGAACACCTCGCCTCCTACAAAGGACCAAAACTCCTCACCAGCAAGGGAACAAAGCTGGACGGAGAATGACTGTGACGAAATGATGGAATTAGACTTCAGAAGGTGGATAATGAGAAACTTTTGTGAGCTAAAAGAACATGTATTAAATCAATGCAAAGAAACTAAGGAACTTAAAAAAAGATATGAGGAAATGATAACAAGAATGGATAACTTAGAGAGGAATATGAAAGAATTAAAGGAGCTGAAAAACACAATACGAGAACTTCGCGAAGCATGCACAAGTTTCAATAGCCGAATTGACCAAGCAGAAGAAAGAATATCAGAAGTCGAAGATCAACTCAATGAAATAAAACGAGAAACCAAGATCAGAGAAAAAAAGCGCAAAAAGGAATGAACAAAGTCTCCAAGAAATGTGAAACTATGTGAAGAGACCTAACCTACGTTTGATAGGCATACCAGAATGTGACGAAGAGAATGAATCCAAGCTGGAAAATACTCTTCAGGACATTATCCAGGAACATTTCCCCCACCTAGCAAGACAGGCCAACACTCAAATGCAGGAAATACAGAGAACAGCACAAAGATATTCCACAAGAAGAGCAACCCCAAGGCACATAATCGTCAGATTCAACAAGGGTAAAATAAAGGAGAAAATACTAAGGGCAGCCAGAGAGAAAGGTCGGGTCACCCACAAAGGGAAGCCCATCAGACTCACAGCAGATCTCTCGGCAGAAACACTACAAGCCAGAAGAGAGTAGGGGCCAATATTCAACATCCTTAAAGAAAAGAACTTTCAACCCAGAATTTCATATCCAGCCAAACTGAGCTTCAGAAGTGAAGGAAGAATAAAATCCTTTGCGAACAAGCAAGTACTCAGAGATTATGTCACCACCAGGCCTGCTTTACAAGAGCTCCTGAAAGAGGCACTACACATAGAAAGGAACAACCAGTACCAGCCATTCCAAAAACACACTAAATGCAAAAGAGCATCAACATAATGAAGAATCTACAACAACTAATGGGAAAAACAGCCAGCTAGCATCAAAATGGCAGTAACAAATTCACACATAACAATATTAACCCTAAATGTAAATGGACTAAATGCACCAATCAAAAGACACAGACTGGCAAATTGGATAAAAATCCAAAACCCATCAGTGTGCTGTATCCAGTAAACCCATCTCACATGCAAGGATACACAAAGGCTCAAAATAAAGGAGGAAGATTTACCAAGCAAATGGAGAGCAAAAAAAAGCAGGAGTTGCAATTCTCATCTCTGATAAAATAGACTTTAAAGCAACAAAGATAAAAAGAGACAAAGAAGGTCATTACATAATGGTAAACGGATCGATACAACAAGAAGAGCTAACGATCCTGAACATATATGGACCCAATACAGGAGCACCCAGATACATAAGGCAAGTTCTTAATGACTTACAAAGAGACTTAGACTCCCACACAATAATACTGGGAGACTTTAACACCCCACTGTCAATATTAGACAGATCAACCGGACAGAAAATTAACAAGGATATCCAGGGCTTGAACTCAGACCTGGAGCAAGCAAACCTGATAGACATTTACAGAACTCTCCACCCCAAATCCACAGAATATACATTCTTCTCAGCACCACATCACACCTACTCTAAAATTGACCACATAATTGGAAGTAAAGCACTCCTCAGCAAATGCAAAACAACTGAAATCATAACAAACAGTCTCTCAGACCATAGTGCGATCAAGTTAGAACTCAGAATTCAGAAACCAACCCAGAACTGCACAGCTTCATGGAAACGGAACAACTGGCTCTTGAATGTTGACTGGATAAACAATGAAATGAAGCCTGATATAAAGATGTCCTTTGAAACCAACAAGAATGAAGACACAACATACCAGAATCTCTGGGACACATTTAAAGCAACGTCTAGAGGAAAATAGATAGCAATAAATGCCCACATGAGAAGCAAGGAAAGATCTAAAATGAACACCCTATCAAAATTGAAAGCACTACAGGAGCAAGATCAAAAAAACTCAAAACCTAGGAGAAGACAAGAAATAACTAAGATCAGAGCAGAACTGAAAGAGACAGAGTCACAAAAAACCCTTCAAAAAAATCAATAAATCCAGGAGTTGGTTTTTTGAAAAGATTAACAAAATAGACAAACCACTAGCCAGATTAATAAAAAAAGAAAAGAGAGAATAATTAATAGATGCAGTAAAAAATGATAAACAAGATATCTCCAAAGATTCCACAGAAATACGAATCATCATCAGAGATTATTACAAAGAACTCTATGCATATAAACTAGGAAACTTGGAAGAAATCGATAAATTCCTGGACACTTGCATCCTCCCAAGCCTAAACCAGGAAGAAGTCAAAACCCTGAATAGACCAATAACAAGGGCTGAAGTTGAGGCAGCAATTAATGGCTTACCAACCAAAAAAAGCCCAGGTCCAGATGAGTTCACAGCCGAATTCCACCAGACATACAAAGAGGAGCTATACCATTCCTTCTGAAACTATTCCAAAAAATCCAAAAAGAGGGAATTCATCCCAACTCATTTCATGAGATCAACATCATCCTGATACCAAAACCCAGCAGAGACTCAACAAGAAAAGAAAACTTCAGGCCAATATCCATGATGAACATAGATGCAAAATTCTTCAGTAAAATACTGGCAAACCAATTGCAACAGCACATCAAAAAGCTTATCCCCAATAATCAAGTAGGCTTCATCCTGGGGATGCAAGGCTGGTTCGACATATGAAATTCTATAAACAGAATTCACCACATAAACAGAACCAAAGACAAAAACCACATGATTATCTCAATAGATGCAGAGAAGGCCTTTGACAAAATTCAACAGCCCTTTATGCTAAAAACTCTCAATAAACTAGGCACTGATGGAACACATCACAAAATAATAAAAGTTATTTATGGCAAACCCACAGCCAGTATCATACTTAATGGGCAAAAACTGGAAGCATTCCCTTTGAAATCTAGCAGTAGACAAGGATGCCCTCTCTCACCACTCCCATTCAATATAGTATTGGAAGTTCTAGCCAGAGAAATCAAGCAAGAAAAGGAAATAAATCAATTAGGAAAGGAGCAAGCCAAATTGTCTCTATTTGCAGATGACATGATTGTATATTTAGAAGACCCCATCATCTCAGCCCAAAATCTTCTGAAACTGATAAGCAACTTCAGCAAAGTCACAGGATACAAAATCAAGGTGCAGAAATCACGAGCATTCCTATACACCAATAACAGACTTAAAGAGAGCCAAATCAAGAACGAACTGCCATTCACAATTGCTACAAAGAGAAGAAAATACCTAGGAATACAACTAACAAAGAATGCAAAGCACCTCTTCAAGGAGAACTACAAATTACTGCTCAAGGAAATAAGAAAGGACACAAACAGATGGGGAAACATTCCATGCTCATGGCTAGGAAGAATCAATATCGTGAAAATGGCCATACTGCCCAAAGTAATTTACAGATTCAACGCTATCCCCATCAAGCTACCAATGACCTTCTCTTCACAGAACTGGAAAAAACCACCTTAAACTTCATATGGATCCAAAAGAGAGCCTGCACAGCCAAGTCAATTCTAAGCAAAAAGAACAAAGCTGGAGGCATCACACCACCTGACTTCAAACTATACTACAAAGCTACAGTAATCAAAATAGCATGGTACTGGTACCAAAACAGAGATATAGACCAATGGAACAGAACAGAGGCCTCAGAGGCAATGCCACACATCTACAACCATGTGATCTTTGACAAACCTGACAAAAACAAGCAATGGGGAAAATATTCCCTGTTTAATAAGTGGTGTTGGGAAAACTGGTAGCCATGTGCAGAAAGCAGAAACGAGACCCCTTCCTGACACCTTACACTAAAATTAACTCCAGATGGATTAAAGACTTAAACATAAGACCTAACACCATAAAAACCCTAGAAGATCATCAAACTCCAGAGCTTCTGCACAGCAAAATAAATAGTCATTAGAGTGAATTGGCAACCAACAGAATGGGAAAAAATTTGGCAAACAAAGGGCTAGTATCCAGAATCTACAAAGTACTAAAACAGATTTACAGAAAAAAAAAAAAGCCCATTCAAAAGTGAGTGAAGGATATGAACAGATACTTTACAAAAGAAGACATACATAAGGCCAACAAACATATGAAAAAATGCTCATCATCACTGGTCATTAGAGAAATGCAAATCAAAACTACATTGAGATACCATCTCACACCCGTTAGAATGGCGATCATTAAAAAATCTGGAGAAAAGGCCAGGCACGGTGGCTCATGCCTGTAATCCCAGCACTTTGGGAGGCTGAGGCGGGTGGATCACGAGGTCAAGAGATCGAGACCATCCTGGTCAACATGGTGAAACCCCGTCTCTACTAAAAATACAAAAAAATTAGCTGGGCATGGTGGCATGTGCCTGTAATCCCAGCTATTCAGGAGGCTGAGGCAGGAGAATTGCCTGAACCCAGGAGGCGGAGGTTGCAGTGAGCCAAGATCGTGCCATTGCACTCCAGCCTGGGTAACAAGAGTGAAACTTCGTCTCAAAAAAAAAAAAAAAAATATGGAGACAACAGATGCTGGAGAGGATATGGAGAAATAGGAACACTTTTACACTGTTGGTGGGAGTGTAAATTAGTTCAACCATTGAGGAAGACAGTGTGGCGATCCCTCAAGGACCTAGAAATAGAAATTCCATTTGACCCAGCAATCCCATTACTGAGTATATATCCAAAGGATCATAAATCATTCTATTATAAGGACACATATGCACAGGAATGTTCATAGAAGCACTGTTTACAATAGCAAAGCCTTGGAACCAACCCAAATGCCCATCGATGATAGACTGGACAGGGAAAATGTGGCACATATACACCATGGAATACTATGCAGCCATAAAAAATGATGAGTTCATGTCCTTTGTAGGGACATGGATAAACCTGAAAACCATCATTTTCAGCAAACTGACACAAGAACAGAAAATCAAACACCACATGTTCTCACTCATAGGCAGGTGTTGAACAATGAGAACACATGGACACAGGGAGGGGAATATCACACACTGGGGTTTGTGGGGGGGACCTAGAGGAGTGACAGCGGAAGTTGTGGAGATGGGGAGGAAGGCAGCAAACCACACTGCCATGTGTGTACCTATGCAACAATCTTACATGTTCTTCACATGTACCCCAAACCTAAAATGCAATAAAATATATAAAATAAAAAAAATTAAGAAAAAACCAAAACACACACATATGTGCAGACACACACACAATGGAAGGATATTCAGCCCTTAAAAAGTGGGAAGTAGGCATGGAGAAATTATGGAGTTCTTCGTCAAGGAGTAAAAAGTTTTAGTTATGCAAAATTATTAACTCCCGGAGAGCTAATATAAAATAAAGTATTGATAGCTAACAATACTTTGTTGTATACTTGAAATTTCCTGTGATGGTAATCTCTAGTGTCCTTATCAAAAAATTTAAAAAGCAATGATCTGAAGTGATGGATATGTTAATTAGCTTGATTGTGGTGTTGTTTCAAAGTATATATGTATAGAAAATCATCAAATTGTATAATTTAAGTATATATCATTTTTAATGGTCAAAAAAAAAAACCGAAGTGCTACTACAGCTTTTTGGTTTATTGGCTTCGAGTTTGATGCTTCTGCCTTCCAATTAGACATTAGCATTTTCCTTGATGAGTTGAGTTTTCCTTGCTGGTTATATTGTTCCAAGGTGCTTTAATTACATCTAGAACAGTGTATTCATATCTAGTTTTCTGGATAAGATTTGCCAACAGCATGGGGCTTCACATGTATTTATTTGGCCCACACATGTTCCTGCCCATTCCCATTGTTTTGTAGGGGGATGGCTGCTGTTGAGTCTTCTGGAATTGTTAAGCTGCCTTACTGTGGCTTTCTTACTCAAAGTGATGGAAAAACATCTATGGAAGGTTGTTGATTCTCTTCCTTTTGGTCCTGAAATGGCAATGTCACAATCTCAGCCCAGAAAGGCATCAGGTATTTGTGTGTCTGCAACCCTCCACCCTGCCTTCCCTGCAACAACTCACCCAAGCAGACAGCGGTTTGCAGCCTTTTGTTTCCAAAGTTACACTACTTTTGCCAGGAAAGGGAGACTCACTTGCATTCCTTCCCCAGGGTATAAAAGCCATGAGAACAGCCTGCCACGAGGAGAGGCCTGCCTCAGAGCTGGAAACAGGCGTTAGACCCAGGGGGGATCATGGAGACTCAAGTTGCTCTTCCGGGACCCTGGAGGGTCTCATTAATCACAGGAGATTGATTTTTAATATCTTTTGCTCAGATCCCGCAAGAACCTTGTCTGAGACAGTGAACTCACTATCAGCAGAAAATAAAGCAGCAGCAAATGGGGAAAGGGTTTTTGCTCTGTAACAACCAAACATTGTTCAGGAAATGCACAAATAATCCAAGCTTGTTTGAAGCAATGATTTCAAGCACTTCTCCTAACTTTGGACTGTACAAACAGAAGCGGTAAAGGACAGAGGTCATATAAAGCAAGGGCATTGAGAACACTGGGTCTCAGTCATCTACTGGGAGAGAGAGACTAAGAGTCCAGAAGTGATGTGCCAATGCCTGGAAATGACTGTGCAGTAAGACGGTGTATGAACTCCTGGAGGAGTGGAGAGAATGAAACTTTGGGCTTGTAGAACACCGGGCCTTCTTTGCACACCTCCTAGCTCTGAACTCAGGATGTAACACTGATTCTACTCTGATCCTAAAAATAACTACAGCCTGTTATCCAAAGAGATTATCCCCCAGCCATGCTATGAAGAGTCTGTAGATAAACACAGAAGACATGGTAGCCAGCCAGTACCTCTTGACTTCTGCAGGCTGAATGGCCCCACACATAGCTTGGTTTCCCTTCATTTCTCCTTCTCCTCCCCTCTACTCCTCCCTTTCCCTTGCAGCGCTGCTATTGATGGTGTAGTTCTCAGTTGGTAAGGTTGATTTGCAAACTCAGCCATCAGGAGTTTCATTTCCTCACACTGGTAATCTGTCTTCCCCAGCTGCTCTGGCCCAACCTAGAATGCCTTGGGATGATGTTTTGCTTCAGGTGCCCATGAATGCAAAATGTATCCTAACTGAAAATGCATTTTCATGTCCTAAGCGCTTACTTCAGTGGAGACTCTCATTCCCCAACGCCCATATTCCCTGCCAGGGCCTGATACTAGTCTCCACACCCCATAGTCTCAGTGTCATTTTTCTGTCTGTGGTGCTGGGAAAAAGTCTATGCTACTATTTCTCATTTGTTTTGTAAAGCAACATTTATCGGGGGTTCTAAGAGGGTTTTTGACATTGGGCAAACCATCATCACCCTGAAGCGGTACAGTGAAACCACCTTGCACTGCCATCTTCCTGGTGTGATTATGATGTGGTTTCAGAAACTCCAAATGTAGCATAAACAGGTAGAAGTTTACTCTCTCTCTCACATACAAGTCTGGAATTGGGTGAGCCAGAGCTTGCGTGGGGGTCTCAGCCAAGTAGGGCTCAAGGCTTGTTCTATCTTGCCACTCTGCTACATGTGGCTTCCATCTCTAAGGCCACCAATCTAGCTGTCATGTTCCCGTTTCAGTTCAAAGGAAGAAATGTAGGCACTGGGAGTGCCCTCTCCTGTGAAGCTACTCCTCAGAAGTGACAAGCACCTCATGCTTCTGCCTACATCTCAGTGGGGGAACTCGGTCACAAGGCCACACCAGCTTCAAGAGGGTGGGAAATGCAGTCTTTTCTTTTAGGAAGTCCTCTGACTAGCACACACACACACAAAAGAAAGGTGTGGAAAGAATTCTATTATAGAATAGCACAAGGACGAACAGATTTTTTTTAAAGAACGTTCAGTAGTGTCTGCAACACACCCTTTCTTCCAGTCCCTGAAACATACATGTTTTTACTGTATCACATTAAATTATTTGAAATCATTATTGTCCTCAAATCCAACCCATCCCAGAGGCGCATACAGATTCTGAAACTTCTAATTTGGGTCAGAATCTCTTGAAATTTCCCCCAGTGGCTAGCATTGCATTTCCTACTGAACGCCGCTAGCCGTTCTTAATCAGATTAACAGTACTAGCAGTCTAGTTCCTAATATCTTGACTCACACAGCAGATACACACACACAGGCTCCTGAATTTCTTTTATTCATCCAAAAAAAAAAAAAAAGGAAAGATATAACCACAGATTTGGTTTGTTGCTAGAACGCCTGTGGTTTTCTTTTTTAACCAAAAAGTAGTCATTTTCTAATCTCCTGTTTAAAAGAGACAGAGGGCCCTCCTCTAAACAAGAATTACCAGAGCTGTGTGCCTTGACATCGTTGGGCTGTCTAAAAAAAATACTGACTTATTCTTTTTAATGGAAACTGCTTTTTAATCATAAAAGTAACCATATAGAAAATAGGAAAATGGTTAAAAATATGAATTATGTATTATCTATAAGCCAAATAGTCTGATACAGGTACTCCTGTCATTAGGAAAATCTTTTCAAATGGGAATAATTTTATAAAACATACATATATCTTTGACATTTCTTAACATTTTTATATTTCTATATTAGTTTTCAGTGAGGCCATCATTTAATAACAACATAATGGAGCCGATATATCACAACTGATGTAAATGTTCTCTGTTATGGACGCACAGGTTGCATCCAATACTCTTCCTTTGAGATAACAATGGGCATGTTTATAAAGGTTCATTGTATATTCAGAATTATAGGGATTCAGAGTTTTGTTTTTTAAACATACATTTTTAAACTAATTTGTTTTTATTATATAAGTAATGCATTGACAAGTTTAAAAACCACTAATTACAGAGTAGGGCATAAAATGATCTCTTCCCAGTGTTATGTTTCTGTTCTTATTCCTCTGGTGACCTTTCATCACAACTTTAAATGGTGTTCATGTGACTATAAATGTCTACAGCTGATAGCTCCTGAATTTACACTATCTTCTTGAGTGAGGATTCTGTGTGCAGAAGGCCCAGTGTGTTTGTTTTGATTTCCTGCTCTAGCTTTCTTCATGCACCTTGCCTCTCATTCCAGTCTCCATCTTGTTTCCATGCCATTAATCTTCTAGACTTCTTGTGTTGTTGAGCGGGGAGGGATACCACCTCAAATAGGTTTTTTCAAATGACTGTAGGGGAAAGGGGTAGATTTTACAAGTCCTTTCAGGTTAAAACATGCACACCTTCCCATCCAGCTCATATACACACACACTTGATTGATACTTCAGCTGGGCACAAAACTCTAGGACTAAACTCATTTTTCCTCAAAACTCTAAAGACAATCTTGTAAAGACATAGCTAACATTGCTGCTGAAAACTGACATAACAGTCTGATTCTTAAGATGCAAGAGACTCACTTGACAGGAGTGTTTCTTAAGCTTAGCACCATTGACATTTTGGGCCCAGTGATTCTTTGTTGTGGGGGTCTGTTCCACGTCTTGTCCTCGGCCCACTAGAGCCAGGAGCACCTCCTCCGCTGTGACAACCAAAAATGTCTCCAGATATTGTCAGATGATGCCTGGGGGGTAAAATTGCCCTCGGTTGAGAACTACTGCTGTATAGCAAAGGGAAACCAGATGGGGCTATGGTAGGCTCAATAACACTCCCCCAAAGATGGCCACGTCCTAATGCCTGGGGCCTGTGAATATGTTACTTTATATGGCAAAAGGGACTTTGTGATTAAGTTAAGGATAATGAGATGGGAGGATTATTCTGGATTATGCAATGGGTCCAGTGTAACTACAGGGCTCCTTATAAGAGGGACAGCAATGGAATGATGAAAGCAGAGGACAGAGAGAACGAGCCTTGCAGACCCTATATTGCCAGCTTTGAAGAGGGAGAAATGGCACATGCTAAGTAAGGCAGGCAGCTCCTGAAGGCTGGAAAGAGCAAGGATTCCCCCTAGAACTTCCAGAAGGTCCATGAGGACTCACTGTGGACTTCTGACTTCCAGAACTGTAAGGTAATAAATTGGTGTTGTTTAAAGCCATTGTGTTGTGTCAATTCATTATTATGGCAATAGAAAAATTCACATAGGGTCTATGACCAGACTATCTGCTGATTGTATCAACATGCTACCTGCTCAAGATATCTGCTCAAAGGTCATATTCTGCAGAATGCAGTACTGCCCATCCAGCATGGAGTATGTGAATTGAATCAAAGATTTTATATGATTTTCTCCTCCCAACAGGAAGACTATATAGGTCAAGGAACCAAGAGGTAGAAATAGGAATGGTCCCTCTAATCACTCCTCATAACTTGGAAATTTTGTACTTTTCCTTCCTGCAACTTTGGGTTCTGCAGGGTAATAAGTTCTAGTCCTCAAAGGGGCATGCTTTGTCTGGAGAGCATGAAAAGAGTCCCATCAAAATATTAACTACAGCTGTCACTTGGGTACTTTATATTCCTTGTATGTAGGGGCCAGCAAGCAAGAAAAAGGGTCACTGTCTTGGCAGGGATTATCCCTATTATCAGTGGAGAGCAGGGTTCCTGTAATATATGGCAGCAGGGGGAAATTCCTGTAGCGCCCACCTGATTTTCTCAGGCACCTCTTTGTACTGTATTGAATTGTGAGTACAAATGGACAAGTAAAGCAGCCCTGCTGTGAAAAGAGCAGAGTTCCAGAGAACCCAGCCTGTAACAAAAACATGTGTCCACAAGAAGAAAGTTCATGGCAACCTTATTTTTAACATTCAAAATCTGAAAACAACTCCAATATCCATGAACAAGGTATAATAAAGCAATTATGACATATTCACACAACTGAATACTACTTAGCAATAAAGTGAAACATCTGCTGATATTTGAAGCAGGATGGATGAATTTCAAAAACATTTTCGACAAGAAAATGAGCAAAAGATGCAATATACAGAAAGCACATATTACATAAATTTGTTTATATGAAATCAGAGGACTGGAAAAATTAATCTGAGGCTAGAAGCTGTAAAGTGGTTGTCTCTGTATGTGCCAGAGGGGGTGGGGTAGGAATTGACTAGAAGAAGAGGCCCCAGATAACTTTCTAAGGGGTTCTGGATCTCATTTTACATGGTAGTTACATGGCTGTATACTGTTTCCAAAACTCATTGAAAAGTTAATATCTGTAGATATTATTGTATGTAACTTGTGCTTTAAGTAAAAATACATTAGAAAGGCCTGGGAATATTCAGTTATAAATGTATATTTAACATATGGCTGTAAAAGAAACAGATCAATGGAATTTAAGAAATTGTGACTTAGTAACAGAGGTAGTCATGATGGTGTTATAGCATGGATGAGGGTCTTTAATCCATGGTGATAGCAGAGAGGTAGGGATCTGCAAGGTGACATTTGAGTTGGGTATGAAAACAGAAGAGGGAGATGATAGGCCACAAACTGGGAGACCATTTTCCTGAGAGGAGGAACACAGAACAAACACATGGAGTCCTGAAATCAAATATCACACCCAGGAGACTGAGGAGAGCTGTGTGATGGGGGCCTGATGGGGAGGAGGCCATGAAATGAGATCGACAAGGACAAAGAGCCAAATCTCAGAGAAGGTCCTGCAATCTAGGACAAGAAAACTTAGAATTTGTCCTATCTGTTCTAGGATATGTGTTCATTAGGACTTTGTGGTGTCAGATAACAGAAAAAGCATCACCTTCTTACTTTCTTTCTTTTTCTTTTGTCAGCCCATATTTCCTTGGTCTTGGGGTCTTTCTTAGATAGTTGATCCTCAAGTGATGGATCACTGGAAATCAGTGGTCCCAGAGAGAAATGGGTGCTGCTTCCCTCATAGCTCCAGTGAAAGTCTTGGAAGAAAAGTTGGATTCACCCTGGTGAGGTTGGCAGGGCATCCTTGACCCAGCCACTGGGGCTGGAGTAACCTGGGACAGACCTCATCACATGCCCACCCCTTGAGTTGGGAAGAGGGTGGCAGATAATTCCTCAAAGTGAAACTGAGGGCCAAAAAGTGTGTTTTCTCTATAGGGAAATACTGAAAGTATGTATTACTGCTGGTTTTAGAAGGATGGTCCTGGCAACAGGTTAGAAAGTGGAAGGGAGGAAGGAAATGGCAGCTAGAAAGATGGGTTTGAGTTTTGTGAAGTCCAGGTATGAACTGGTGGTGGCTGTGAAGCTAGAAGAGAGATGTCACGCTGAAGGGTTGTGTAGGAAGAAGAATAAGCATGCTGCAAAAGCTACTTGTGCATGGGGAGGAAGAGAGAGGCATCTAAGTGGACCTGCTGACTATAGATTTTGGGAGGGTGGCCCTTGCCACAGCACTGCAGCCAGAACATCACCCATCTTTCTGCAGCATTTTAAAGTAATAAAAAAAATACAAGAAGCTGAGAGAAAACACGTCTGATAAAGCAAAGAGAAGAGGGTCAGAAGCACCCGAGTTTTATTCCCTTCTCACATTCTTGTCAATTTTATAATATAAATGTAAATTTTTTTGGCAAGAATAGTGGGGGGACTCTAATTGACTCAGCATGCATTAATTATGCATTAGTGAAGATTCTGCTACAATTCACTGCAGTCCCCATAATCAGTTTTCAAGCAGGAGGCAAGTGTGGAATATAATGTTTCATGATAATACCTATTAAAGAAAGAGTCCTCAGCACCACTCTTATTAGAAATCTAATCAGGAGTAAAGGACTTGACAAACTGCTGGGAGGCTGACAAACAGCCAGTTGCTGTGGCCAAACAGCATCATGGGCAGAGATCGACTCCAGGCCACAGTGGGCCAGACGGCACCTGCAGCCTCGCCAAGATCTGGAATGGAAAACAGGAAGTGTTTCCAGAAATGCCTTCTTCAACTTCTCTGCAACTCAGGTTTCTTATCTGCAAGACGAGGCCAGTGACACCAAGCTCATATGGTGGCCACGTGCATTAAATAAGAGGATACATGTAAATAGCTGGCCCTTGAGGATTCCCAGAAATGGGATATCGCTTTTGGTTTTCTATTTTGATGAAAGAAGGACTATCCCAAGGGCTTCTATTCTTCTTACCTAAAAATAAACCTTGCCCCACAGGACAGACAGCCAACAAAGGGCCAATCTGACAGCCGATTTTGTCTTTCCTAATTACACACTCAAGAGCCTGAACCAAAACAAGAACTTGGACCAGAACATCATTGTTGATCCCCACCTTCTGAATGGTGGACCAGAGCGGTCTTCTAAGAGCCAAAGACCAGTAATTCACTGAATGGCTGGGCATTTCCTTTTTCCAGTGCATGGTTCTCCGTGGCAGGGGGTAGGGAGACCCTTTTATCACTGGGTCCTTGCTCGGGCATACATCACACCTCTCTGCTCAGGAAGCTCTGGATCTCTGACCTATCTGAGCCCTGGGCACTGGTGGGGAACCTTGAACTGTAAGCTAGGCTCCTGTTCATGAGACACAGAGCTTTTGCAGCTTCACAACCCACCCAGCACCTCCACGGGCTTTCCATCCTTCTTAGTCCTAGGGATACTGGGACCTATCAGCCACAAACAAAGGTCCCTGCAGGTCAAACATTCTATATGTCACCGGGCCACATACCCATGAGAGAACTCACCAGCTTTGCCTCTAGCAGATAATTGCTTCTCCTTAGCCTCTACCACCCAGGAATCTAAATATTCACATTGAAACCATTAAATATGCTCTTTCAATGGCAGCATCTCCCTTCTTTGTCCTGGCCCTCAGAGGACAGCCACCTCTATGCTTTTCCAAGATGTGGTCTGTCAGAGTTCAGGTTTCCTGGAAGTGGAGCTGGAACAGTGTTTACCTGTGAAAATCACTTACTGGGGCCTGCTCATGGGAGAAGGGGAGTAAGGGAAGCAGGAGATAGCAGGGGGAAGAAGCTAAGCACAGAGGTGGTCTCGGCTGGATACTTATCCCTGCTGGTCCCCAGAGAGTGCTGGAGTGTGAATTGTGCCACAAAGCTGGTACCACTTTGAGGCAAAGGGACCAGGTTAGAGAATTTGGATCAGTCTTTGGCTTCTGGCTGCTTAGGAAAATGATGGGAGAGATGTGATCTCTGAGAAATGGCTGATTGGTGGAAGGGGGTTCTATCGAGAAGGCAACAGCACTCAAAACAGCTGGGCAATAGAAGCTCTGGCCTCACAAGGGGAATCTTGGCACAACACTCCCAGTACCCACCACATAACATACCCTTACCCGTGCTGCATGCTGTGGTGAAGGAGTGGGTTCTTGTTTCTTTAAGGGACACACCTGAGCTGGGAGCATGTGATAATGCGACTCCAATATTCTTTCCCATATCCTAAGTCTTTGGAGTCTCCCATCTGCATTACACCAATGCAGATGTGACATATCACTGTTGCTTACTGTAGACCATTACACCCAGTGGAGAGGAGAGGAAGAAGTATTCCAGAAGAGGAAACCATGACTGTACAAAGACTCAGACCCAGCACAGCACAGCAAGTTCAAGGACTTGGAAGACATTCAGCATGACCAGCTTAAACAGAGGGAGAGAGGGATCGGCAACGATAAGGCTTGAAAAGTGGAGGCCACATTATATGGGGGATGGAGGATGGTAAGAGGGTCAGACTTTGTACAGAAGCACTAGGGTTCCAACCATGGAAACAGCATGATTACATCTCATCTTCAGTAGTTTCACTCTGTGAGAGTCAAGATTGGGAGTGAATTGAAGGAGAGCAAGAATGATCCAGGGGAAAACACTTTGGAGGCTGTCAGGGTCATCCAGACAGGAGATGTTGGGTACTGGCACAGGGAGCTGTCAGTGGAGACAGAGGGAAGGCATTAGATCCAAGAGATTGAAAGGACAGTGTTTTTCAAACTGTGGGTCTTGACACACTAGTAGGCATAAAATTTACTCAGTTGTGACTAGGATTCTAGTGAAGTAGAATGAAATAAAACCAGAGAAGGCGCTGCATGTGGGAAAGGTAAGTATTGCTTCATACAGTATTTGTTTCAGGTATGTATCTGCACGTGTCTTTTGATATACGGGCTCACAACATAAAACTTCTCCCTGTGGGTCATGGAAGGGTTTCAAAGCTGCTGCTGTGGATGGAGCTCTATTGTACCTGATGGCCAATGGGATGTGAGGACTGAAGGCAGGCCAGGAGTGGCTCCCAGATCTCCGGGTCCCCCAACGTGGTGGTTGCGGTTGCTGAGGTTGGCACAGACACTACTGGATAAGGAGGGGGGATTAAGACGTCCCTTTTTAATTGTGGGAGGGCTAATAGGTAGAGGTTATATGTGGTGTGGAGAGGCGGTCCTTGGGAAACACTATTCTTCCCTAAGGGGCCTCTCTGCAGTGTGGCTCCTCCACAGTATCTCCTGCCCTTCAGAAATAGGGTTAACCACTCCAAGGCATTGAGCAAGGTCTCAGAACCGGCCTTTGACTCGGGTTCCCTCCTGGGTCATCCCCTGGTCTGGAGTGCTGACTGGCCCACACATGCATCACCCAGTCTGCAAAGGAGGCTGTCGGCAGGATCAGTGCTGGGATTTCAGCCCCATATCTCACAGCCTGCTCCCAGGGTGATGGATGGCTTCTGCGCTGCTGGCCATTGATCCCAGTCATAGCTGAAGAGTAAAACAACCCTTGCCGCCACATTTACATTGCGGGCTGACATGTGTCTGCAATGCGGCACCAAGGCCCCCGGGGACTGCGCCTGGCCACCATCTGCCGTGTCAGCACACGGCTCAATTCCTCCTTCTCTAGCCCCTTTGTAAATGGCCTTTGTCAGCGTCTCCTAACAGAAGCTACTCTCTTCATCAATCAGAATAAATGGTCTGTTGGAATGAAAGATTCCCCTTCCCAGCCACCTGAAAAAAAATGTTTCAAGCCTGAGCACTCCCTACTTGTTCTGGGGCAGCCATCAGCATGCTCCCAGGCCCGTTGCTGTCTATCTGTCCTGCAGACCCCCGGTCCTCACCCTCGCACACACAGACCTGCTCCTGGCCAGGTGCGGCCTGCAGCCAAGGACTCACCTCCCACACAATGGCATTGGGTCACTGAGCAGAATTCAGATTTGGGGTTTTTTTTTATTGCAGAGGGGTCACAACTGCCCAATTTCTAGTGGTAATAAAAATGATATCTCTATGTGTTTAGCACTTTATATAATCATTTAGTCTTTCTTTGATTCTTTATGAGATGAGATGGAAACTTCCTTCCTGGAGGCAGGAGATTTCTAAGACAGTTTCACATCTACCGTGTTGGACAGGACACAGTGTGAGGTGGGGGGCGCAGCCCTGGGGCCAGGCTCCCCAGGATTCAGTTCTGCGTCTGCCACCCCTGGCCAGCTGTTCAGCCTCAGGCAAGTAAGCTGCTACCTCAGTTTTTCCTCCTATAAAATGAGAATTGTATCCTCATAGAACTGGTAAGAGGATTAAATGAACGAATAGATGTGGTGTACCTGAAGCGTGGTGAGCGCTGTGTGATACCAATCACCTGCATCAACAGCAGCAGCACTGCTACTATTTGAGTAAAGCTGTTAAGAGAGGGGGACTAGGTCTGATTATGTCCATCTTACAGATGGAAGGACTGAGGACCAAAGGCTTAAACATGTTAAGTCTTTAACTCACAGACTCAAAGTCAGCAATTGACATAGCCAGAAGTTAAACACAGGTGTCCTGATTCCAAGCCTAAGGCATTTTTCACCTCAGTTATATAGTTCTATAGAATTAAGAAGGTTCTTTTATTTTCCTTATTTACAAAAAGCATCCAGAATTTGCCATCTTCCAAATAATCTGACCAGCCTCCTCTATGGAGTATCTCCTCCTTATGGGCAGGATAAGTCATCCCCCTCCTAAACGAAAACTCACTAGGGAGCATCACCAATGAAATTGCTTTCAAAGTCTGCTAACACCATTTACCAGGGGAATGAGGGGCAGAGGAAGGGTCTCTGGCCTGAGGGCCACGACACAGCCATTCATGTAGCTCTGCTAGGCCACCGTGAACAAGTGTGCCTTGGAGAAGGTAGGCTCCTACAGTTGAGAACAGGTTCCCAGGTTGCTGGTGATACACAGCAAAATACCAGTCCTTGTCTTCCTGCAACTTGTGCTGGTGCTGACTTCCAGCATTTCCATAAAGCAGGCTGTACTGCTCCACAACCAGGGATACAAGTGGCTGGGATTCTGCCTTCTGTTCTGCTGGGGGTGGGAGGGCAGTGTGGAGCCAGGTGGCTCATTGGAACAGAGGTAACAGTTGAGGCAGGTTCCCATAGCCATGAGGCTCCCACACCCTCCTTCCCACAGGGGATCTTCTCCTAGGTCTCATCAACTTGAACTTGGCCACTGTCACAGCCAGCCCAGCTCTGCCCTGCTGCATACCCTCACCCAGGCCCCTGTGGCTGCCTCCCTTCCTCTCTAGACTCCGACACAGTTCCCCATATCTCAACAGCCAGACTCCACTTTCCAAGGGTGGCCTTTGGTCAGCACTTTTTGTTCTAAGCCTTGACCTGACAGTCTACCAGAGACAGGGAGACTGAGCCTCCCTCCCTCTCCCGGGCCAAATGGGCTTCCTCATCCCTCTAAGAACAACAAACCCCCTTCCTCAGGCTAGTTCCTACCCACACATGTGGCTGACAGAGCCAGTTTCTGCCTAAGGCTTTCCCCTGCTACCATCGGCCATCCAATTCCCTTCTTGCCACCCCAAGTGACAGAGCTGACCAGTCTCTCCTAGCCCATCTCAGAGCACAATGCAGTTGATTGCCTTCTGAGATAGCTAGCAGAAATTCCTGGACCTCTTTTTCTGGGGAGAGGGGATTGTATGTACAAAAGCTTTAACCTGGGAGAGAAATGGCAGGCAGTACTGGGAGCTGGGGCGAAATGCGCGTGCATACCGGTCGTCATCCTCCTGCCTTGCACACCATTTTCACAAGGGATTTCCTCAACAATTTTTCCTAAGAAACTGTCTCATGCTTCAGGAATACTGAATACATCAAAAGCAAAACAACCACCACCAAAGAAAGGGATAAGGCATTTGCTTCCATTTATACTCAATGCTGGGACATTCTCATTAAATACTTTATCTTATGGTGCGAAGGCCAGACCCATAGAGAGCAAGGGTTCTTTCCTGAGGCACTAAACACCCCAACACGTCTCAGGAGCTAACATCCAAGCTCTTCAAGGTAAAAAGTGATGCCCTTGAAGAGGATCACTGCAGTTTTAGAGGTGGCTTTGGCAGTGACCATGATAAGCAGAAATAGGGGTGTGGCTTCTGTCACAGAACTGGGCAACCACACAGCCTGGAGAGGGCTGGATGTCTGAGAACATCTCCCCAAGTGCTGGCAAATCACCACGTTGTGGATCAAAAAAAAACTGGACAAATGATGGCATGGGGAAGAAAACCAGTAAGTACTGACTCAAGATTCGTGAGCACCCAGAACATTTTGGTCTAGGAATGTGATAGGCTCTCTCTCCTCTCCTGCTGTCTCTCCCAGTTGTATTGAAATAAGGAAGTCCTTTGTGGAACCAAGTGTTATCCTTGCAATACGTTTTGTTGTGGTTGGCATTAAACCCACAAAGAAACAACTTAGTCATATTCCCCCAGATTCACCTTCTTATTTTTTTTCTTCCATTTTCTCCATCTCAACTCTCCCATTAGAATAAAATGTTATTGTTTTAGGTTTTATCGGACTCAGAGCCCCTGCTCTCAGTCAAACCAATTCTGTTTTCATGCGATGATAGAAGTCAGAGGACACAAAGACAGATGCGGTCAGAGAGCTTGCTATGCTCTTCACTGGCTGTCAAATACAATTTAATGCCCAGGGAGCACCCACATTGCTCTTGCTCCCTACCTAGAGGGGGATTCTTTACTCATCGAATCAGCACTGGCTCTGATGCTGTTGCTTCTACAGCAGTGGGTGGTGGGAGGGAGAGACCGGAGTCTGATGGGCTCAGACACCTTCTCCGACTTTCTTCAAATCTCTAGCTGTGGGCTGGGTCCACATCAGTTTCAAATCCCTAACTTCAACTTCTTTGGGACATCTAAGGGCAGATGTTTTTCCTGTTGTTTACTAGAAACCTAAGAAGCCAGTACTTGTAATTTCCAACCCAGAGGCACTGAGTGGGGGAATCTGCAGATCCTACCTGTTCTTCTCCCATTCTACAGACAGGGAACCTCCTCTGGGACGAGGGCCCACGGACCTGGGTGTGTTTTGCTTCAGGCCAAGAGAGATAATTCCCAGTACATCAATCCGGGTTGCTTCCCAGAGAAGGAAAAGCTATGATCTGGTGTCTCAGGTCCCCATGGAGGGATTGTTCTGAGAGTCCCTGGAGGGACACAGCTGTGGAAGAGGTTTCTTGACAGAGAAGTTTTCACTTTCTTGACACATTTGCCTCCAACAAAAATCACTTTAGAGCTGAGCGTAGAGCCACAAGTCTTACGCTGTAGCCTTCAGCGTAAAACTTGGCAGAATTCTGTTATACACCATTGGAGGGATTGAAAAGCCTCTCCCTGAGACAGGTAATCTATCCTTCCTTTCCCATTACCAGTTTTCTCCAAACATCCGTGGAAGCTCCTTATTTAGAAACACTTTAACTTTCTCCACGGCCCTTCCCTGGCCTATTTTTGGCTCCTTACTGAAGAATGGAAGCAAAATTCCATTTTAAAACCAACCATTAGTTTATTGACACAGAGAAGGTTTGTTAATCAAGTCAGACTTTTTCCTTTCTTGATCAATACATATCTGGCTTGTCCTGCTAACAGACAATTACCTACTTTCTAATCGCAGCCTCCACAACCTTTAAAAATTCAGCTTGTTTCATTGATTCAGGTAACAGCTAAATTGGCATCCCGTCTCTTGCAGAACAGGTTTAATCTGGCCTGCATTTGATTCAAATGCCTCACTGAAACCAATGCCAGATGTAATTTTCCCACTTTTCACATTGCCCTCAGAAGTTACACAAAGGCCAACATGTGCCAAGGCCCAGCATGGGAGATAGTTAAGTTGCATCTCTGTTCATCAGTTCTCAGAGACGTCCAAGTGGACAATGGGATAGACCTGTCCCATCAACATCTAATTCCAGGTTCCTACCTCCTTGAGATGAATTCTTAGAAATGGAATTCCTTGGAGCACAGGGGCAGTTACTTAACACGTACAAAGATTCCATTGGTTGCAGAACAAAATAGATGAGAACATAAATATCACCAAAATATAACTATGGGAAACAATGTTCCCTTTGTAAATTTAATAAACTTCCTGAGAATCAGTGTGATAGGGTAATAATTTTATAGAACTCTTAAAAACCATTTGTCCTCAAGCCCTTATGCTACTGGTATTTAACAAGGCACACTGTGAGAAAAATTTAATTGAAATGGAACTGTAGACCGCAACATATTCAATACAGAGGAATCACTTACCCTGTCCTTGGGGATTAAATGATGAAGCTAAAGTCTTTCTAATTACCGAGGGAGAAAAATCTGTTCTCTATGTCATTAGTTTTCACCTCAGCCTTGCAAAAGGAGAAAATACAAGTTAATTCATTTGCAATAACAAGTCTGAAATTGTACGTAGAAAACTTGGAGAATCTGATGTTTTACAATGCAAAAGTGTGACATAAATTATAAATAAGTTACATTATATGTGCAACAGAGCACCAAACTCCTTCTCTAGTGTAACGCGAATAAGGAACAAGGTAACTCGCTGTAAGATGCCTCGGAAGCTATAGGAGTCAGGATTCCTGCCTGGACTCCACATCAACCATCCAAGGCAGCTGTGCAAAGGGAGCCCAAACCCAAAATCTGTGCTTGAAAATATGGAAGAGGAGAGAATAAAGCACATATAGAACCATGCTTTATAATCTTGTTTACACCTTGCTTATAATCTTTATACTATTGTTTAATAAAGTGATATGAGAGCTGTAGTTAGATGAAATGCCTTAGCTTCTCCATCTGAAAGTGGAAACAATTATTATCAGATAAATGCAACCATAATAGTTATTTACTAAACAAATCAGATGGCTATTTCCTTGCTGTAAAAGTCTGTATTACACAACGAAGTAGAGGCAAATATGAGGGCAACAGATAAAAGGGACTTTCCAGAATTATCTTTGTAAATCAGTCCTACTGACCTGAGAAAATGACCCTAAAAAAAACAGCATTGGTGCCTGAAGCTTCATGAAATAGGAAGATAAGCAGGAAATTTAGATAGCTGAGGGCCACACTTTTCTGGCTAAATCCCAGATACCAAAAACCCAACTCCATTCTGCTGGGTTCAGCTGGATCCAGAGGGCTTGTGATTTTGCAGGTCACAGTGAAGTTCCTTCTTGGATGGAACTGTCCAACTGAAGCACTGGATACTACTCCAATGTCCCAGAGGGACCTCCAGAAATGTATTTTTAAGAAAAAAGACTGGCCGGGCGTGGTGGCTCATAATCCCAGCACTTTGGGAGGCTGAGGCGGGCAGGTCATGAGGTCAGGAGATCAAGACCATATCCTGGCTAACACGGTGAAACCCCATCTCTACTAAAAATACAAAAAAATTAGCTGGGCATGGTAGTGCACATGTGCAGTCCCAGCTACTTGGGAGGCTGAGGTAGGAGAATTGCTTGAACCTAGAGACGGAGCCAAGATTGTGCAGTGAGCCGAGCGGAGCCGCGTGCAGTGAACCGAGATCGTGTTGCTGCACTCCAACCTGGATGACAGAGTGAGACTCTGTCTCAAAAAAAAAAAAAAAAAAAAAAAAAATAATACTGCAGTGATAGCTAACACAGAGCATGTGTGTTGATTGCCTCCTCTAATCCTTCCAGCAACCCAGTGAAGTTAGTAATAGTGTCTTTATCTTGTGGGTGAGATAAAGCACCAAAATGTAGGAAACTAGAAACTGCCTAAGCTGGGAATCAGATCCTGGGAGTCTAGAGTCAAACTGATGTTCTTTTGACTCCATGGAAAAAGTAGCAGAACCTTTTTTTAGGGTGGGGTGCTGGGATAATGTGTATTTTTTAAGTTGGAAATTTTCAACGACTATTGACAAATGAAATTTACCTATTTGAGTGTACAGTCTGATGAATTTGGGTCATTGGAAACAATCATGTAGCCATACAATCAAGATATTGAACAGTTCACCCCTTCTGAAAAGTTGCCTTGGGACCCAAACCCCCACCCTCTGCTCCAGGCAAACACTGATCCAATTCTGTCCTAATAGTATTGCCTTATGTAGAATTCTACATAAGTGGACTCATAAATATGTAGTTGTGCTTGATGCATGTTTGTGACGCACTCATGTGGTTACATGTATTAATATTGTGCACCTTTTTATGTCTGTGTAGGGTTTTATAGTTTCAATATATTACACAATGTCTCTATTTACCACTTGATAGTATCTAGATTCCTTCTAAGTTTGGATATTGTGAATGAGGCATCTTTGAATATGCTCTTGTTCTTGAATGGATATATGTTTTGTTTCACTTGAAAAATTGCCCAGGGTGAACTTGCCAAGTTGTATCTTAAGTGTATGTCTAACTCTATAAAAATACTGCCATTCTGTTTTCCAAAGTGGTTTACCATTACACATTCACACTAGTGGGGGACGAGAGTTCTAGTCCCTTTACATCCCTGCCAACATTTTGTGTTGTCAGTCTTTTTAACCTTAACCATTCTAGTAGGTATATAAAACCATCTCATTATGGTTTTAATTTCTACTTATTAGTGATAATTTTACTAGTGATATGTTTACTAATTTTGACTAGAGATATGGAATATTTACATGCATGTATTGGCCATTTGTGTATTTTTTTTTTGGAGACAGAGTCCTGCTGGGTCACCAGGAGCCAGGCTGGAGTGTAGTGGTATGATCTCGGCTTACTGAAACCTCTGGTTTCCAGGTTCAAGCAATTCTCCTGACTCAGCCTCCCAGGTAGCTGGGACTACAGGCGTGTGCCACCACACCCAGTTAATTTTTTTTGTATGTTTTAGTAGAGACGGGGTTTCACCATGTTGGCCAGGATGATCTCGATCTCTTGACCTCATGATCCGCCCACCTTGGCCTCCCAAAGTGCTGGGATTACAGGTGTGAGCCACCGCACCCAGCCCATTTGTGTAGTTTCTTTAGTGAGGTACCTGTTCAAATCTTTTGTTCATTTTTAAACACTGAATTGCCTTCTTATAATTGAGTTTCCTAATTGAATTTGTCTAGTCGAAATATCTGACTCTGTCCTCAAGAATTTGTCTGCTTCTGTTCACCCACGTGACCTTTACATGCTTTTTTAAAAATATATACAGGTGTTATAGTTGTTTTCTGTAGCATGTTTTGTCTAATAATATCTTTGTCTATCATACCTGGGAGCAAAAGCTGTTTGTGTTTTAATACAACACAAGGGAGAATAAATGTAAGTCAGTCCACACCAAGGCACATCCTCAAACTGTTGAAAACTGAGATGAAGAGCAAATCTTGAAAGCAGCAAGAGAAAAATGGTAACTACATGTGGAGGAGCAATGATCAGATTAATGGGCGACTTCTTATAGGAAACTATAGAGGCCAGGAGGGAGTAGAAAAACACTTTTAAATGATAAAAGAGATTGAGAAATCATAAGATGAACCTGTAATTCTATGTCCAGTGAATTTTAAAACATACGCTCCCCATAACTTGGAGTAAGGTCAATATGTCAACACAGACAATGTGGAGGTTTTCCATGTTCCTGATGAGGTGAGTCAAGGTGGAAGATTGGAATGTATGGTCCCTGAATCTGTAGGAATTAAGAAGAAGCAGTTAGTGACACTGCCTGTCATGGCTTTACCCTAAAATCCCTTGTGGTGTTGGCTCTGGTAGAGCCAGGCCAGCTGGTCACTGCATTTTGAAAACACCTCCAACAGCAGCTACCAATCCTTCTACCTCTGCATGCTCAGATACGGGAGGCCCTGTGTCTCCTGGTGAACATATGACTTCTTCGTTTGGGGACTTGGCAATGATTGGCCTTGCTGTGCCACTGACAATTTTTTACCCAATTGATTAAGTTTCCGAGGTCATGAGGCAAACACTACAATTTTGGTTTTAACTTTAAAAATGTCTTAAACATCATCCTTTAGTCTTCTAAATCATTTTCTCCGAACAGTTGAATAGTACCTGCCGTGTCTTCATGGCGTAACAAACAAAGGCCTTAGTCTAAAGCTCAAACTGAGATTCAGACACATCTTTCATATTCCACAGAGACCGAGAAGAAATGGATGCCATGCTCATATGGGATGCTTTGAGAAGAGTTTAATAAGGAACTATTCACAAATGTGTGGGCTGACTGTAGAAAACTCACAAGTATGGTGGGTTTCCCCAGAAATTTTAAGAGAAGGAGCTATTACTACCTCCTGGGACAAAGGAAAATGGGGAGGGAGCAGTTTGTGGAAACTGGGTATCAAGACCAGAGCTGCAGGAGCTGGCGTTCAGCATCTCTGTTAGAGGTTGATCACAGAGTTCTTGGAAAAAACCTCGCTGAATGGAAAGCCAAAGGAAACTCAAAAGGCTTGTTGATCTTGACATAAGCACATAACTGATTCCCTCAGGAGTCTCCCAGAAATAACTAGAGGAGAAGGAAGAGGGATCATGCCCATGTGTGACAGTGAAGCCAGGGACCTGTGAAATGTGAGTTATTGTTAATATGACCTATGCTGAGGCTGGGAATCCTAGGAACCTGGGGTTCCATTCTCCTGAAATCTTCCAGCCATGAGCAGTGGAGGCTTATATAAGAGCATCTGCCAGAACCTCAGCCAGCCTAGTTTTGTTTGTTTTTTAATTTGAGTTTTAATTCCACAAGTAAAATATTTCTCTTTAAGAAATCAGAAAGAATGGTGTCTCATTTTACTTTTGAGTAGTGACTTTCCAAACAATCAGATACCTAGCAGCTCCTTTTCCTTCCTCCTCCAGGCTGTCCACCATCATCTTTCCTTGTGAGAAGAAGAACTATTGAGTATTTAGATCACTACAAACCCAGCACTTCGACTTTCCTCAGGGGACAGTTTGACAGGTTGAGCCCTTTTAGACTCATTTTTAGCCACTGATTTCTGATGCATCCTTTCTTCTTTTTTTTTTTTTTTTTGAGAGAAGGAAGGAAAAAAATGAGTAAAGGAGAGAAAGAAAGAGGGAGAGAAAGAGGGAGGGTGAACGGAAATATTGCTTTATTCTGAAAAAAAATGGGTATTAATAATGGCCAATCAATGTTTCATTTAAACCTATGAGTAAGTGTGATGCGGTATTGACAAGAATGTATATTTTGTGTATTTGAAGTGGAGAGCTCTATAAATATTTATTAAGTTTACTTGCTCCGTATCTGAGTTCAGGTCCTTGATATCCTTATTAATTTTCTGTCTCATTGAATCTAAGTCTCTATGTATCTGGGTGTTAGGATCATTAGCTCTTGTTGTTGCATTGATCCTTTTACCACTATATCTTTGTTGCTTTAAAATCTATTTTATTTGCTACGAGAATTGCAACTCCTGCTTTTTATTAATTTATTTTTGCTCTCCATTTGGTTGGTAAATCTTTCTCCATCCCTTT